>NC_134855.1:71499721-72235346 GCF_049852395.1 Peromyscus maniculatus bairdii
AAACAATATACTTTCAGCTAGACTATTTGTATCTTTACAAGGAAAGGAAATAAAATGTTGGATGAGATGACAAGCGTCATGGACTATTTCTCCTATGTATCTGTCAAGAAGCTCTTGTAAACACGTATGAAAACAATGTAGCTGATTCTGTTACTATTTTTTCCCCTTTGAGACAGGCTGGCTTCAAACTCCTATGTAGCTGAGGTTGAATGTGAGAGCCCCTGATTTTCCGGCCTCTCTCTCCCAACTGCTGTTTATATTACAGATAGCAGTTTTATATGTAACTCAGCTGTGGCTTTAATTCAGGCAGCAAATAAGTACTGAACATATAGTAGCAGGCAGAATAATGGCCCAACCAAGATTCTCATGCTCAGATCCCTAATCTTTCAAAAACATTATGCTATATGGCAAATGAGAATGAAGATATCATCAACCAGCTGAACTGTTACTAATCAGACTGTCTTAATTAGGACAGAGAACACAGCTTGGATATCAGGCGTGTATAACACAGTGTAATTATATAGAAGGAGAGTGTACACACACACACACACACACACACACACACGAGGTAGACTGCAGAGACAGACAGAGAAAGAAAGTGAGGTCATAGGGTACACTGCTGCTGATTTTGAAGATGCAATAAATGTGACCCAAGAGCAAGGAATGTTGGCAGCCACCAGGCATTAGAAAAGGCGGGCCTTGCCCAGAGCCTCCAGGAAGGTGCTCAGTGATGCTGTCCTCTGGACTATGCTTATGAGTGCCAGTTTGGATTTCTAGCCTTATTAACTGGAAGGCAATAAATTTGGGTTGTTTTAAACCATTAAATTTGTAGTCTCCTCCTCCTCTTTCTCAAACAGCAGCAATAGAAAATAATATAAGTACTTACTAAGCCTAGATATAATTAATACAAGGTTTGAGCTTTAAAATTCTTAGTTACTCAAATCCTAGAAAACACACTACAATCAGTTTGAGACACTGGGCCACACTGTTACTGAGGTGACAGGAAACTCAATGGCTGGGGATGACTTTGCCAGTATATGTTGGAAATCATTGCCCTAAAGAGAGGCAACTGGATGTAGTTCAACCTCATTACTAACCCACTGCTCAGGGGATGAAATCAACATGACTTATTTCTTTTGCTGCAATACAACAAGTATGAAATATGCATTAGTGGTAAAAATTTAATTTTTCTAGGAAGACATGAAAATGAAACTGAAGGCTGCTTTTTGCCAGCCACTCCTACTGATGGCCACAATGCTGTTTACCTAAGGGCAGTGCATGATCTCTTGTTGAAGTGAGATTATGAACAAAGGTTTCCACATCCCAACTACTGTTGGGCATTTTCAAATACTGACATAATCCTTTAGCACGATAATTTGCCAATACCTAGGAAAACTAGTGTAATACATTCTTTGAACCAGTTAACTCCATTTCTAAGAACTCATCTTACAAACACTCGTAGACAGGATACAAAGATACACACTCACTTGCCACAGAGCAAGCTTAAGGCAGAGTTAGTCTGGACTAGGGCTTCAGAAGTGAAGTGGAAACACATGGCTGAATTGGGAAGCACTTTGGAAGTAAAAATGACGCTTATTTTTGGGCCAGGTATGGAACAGAGAATAAAAGAGTCAAGAAAACACCAATATTTGGGGTCTCAGCAATTTGGTGAATGGAAGAAGTTTGGGGTGGGGTTGGGTTTAAGGCATGTGTACATGTGATGGCATTCTGAGTGGAGATGCCCAGGAGACACGGAGCTCAGATGAGATTTGGAAGTCCTCGGGAGGTCAAATTTTGTGGCAGGAGACTGCATGAGACCATCAGGTCGGGGAGCAAGGCAGCACACCAGCCAGTAAGAGTCATCAAGGTAAGGGGATCCAGCGGAAAAGAATGAAAAGTCATGGCCAGGGGCTCAGAAGAAAAACAGTCTGGGTCTTGGCAGTTGTGAAAGTAAATAGTTCAGTAAGGTAGGAGGCTGCCACTAGGTAGCTAAGAGGCGAAGTAAGATTGCTGAGGTTACTGAGAACTGAGTTTGGTGATGAGGGAAGCCCTGGGTGTCCATATGAGAGCTGTAGGGATAAAGGGCTGACTGGATTGGCTTTGAGAGAACGGGAGTACACACATGACTCTTGAGTTATCTGCCAAAGAACCACACACAGGAGCTTCTGTTGTTTTAACTTTTGCCATCAGAGAGTATAACTGAGACCCAGGTACTGCTCTCCACATACCGGAGTGCAAAGCTGTGCTAATTTTTGACTTGGCCTGTTGGCAAGCCCTCCTATTCCTCACTGCCAGTACGCAGTTTGCTTCCAAACCACAACAGCTGCTGGGCACGCAGCGGATTGTAACCCCTGCTCAGCAGTGTAGCTGCCACCCTTTGTCTACACCGCCTGCTCTCTCATTCTTCTCCTACTCATCATTTTTCTCATTGCTTTTCTATAGACTTACATGTCAGGCAATAAAGCTGATCTTCTGTGTATAACACCAGTGGAAGAGAGGATGTTATCCCTTGCAGAGCATAACCTGATCAGCAGCAGACAGGCAAGAGTGGTCCCTGAGATTACAGCCCTTCTCATCTAGCCCACACCCCTTCTGAGAGTTGAAGGGCTGATTGATTGATGGGTTACTTGGATCTTTCAAAATATTTCACAAGTCTGAGACTTCCTACAAGCTATCTTCAGATGATGATCAAACTAGTGAACACTGGCTTCATAAAGGCAATTGTAAATGTCTAAGAGGCAGAATCCACTTATCACACTTGCTTGCATCATGATGCCAATCAACAGTTAATTATATGTTGTCATCTGCGTGCTTTGACAGTGTGGGAGATGCTGGAGTTGTAGAGGTGGATGTATCCAGACCCTCTTTGGACCAATGCAGTCAGTGGTCCAGAGGGCACTAAGGTAAGTAAATGGACAGAGCATGGGACAGTAAATGCTTTCAGAAAGAAATTCAGTTATGCTATGAAAACACAAAGAAAGAAAATGACACACAAGTTGTGGAGTTAGTCAGATGAGGGTACCTGAGAGGAACATGTGCAAAGGACAGAAGCAAGGGAGAACATAACATACTCAGGATGCTTATAACAAACAGAGCAAAGTGTGTGTGTGTGTGTGTGTGTGTGTGTGTGTGTGTGTGTGTGTGTGTATGTGTGTGATGCTGGAGTGAGATTAGGTACTCAAGGATGATTAGCTAAAGGCTAGAGAGAAGGAAGGGTTAGGTTAGAAGTTATGGAAGAATCTGGGTCATATCCCGGTACACCATAACCAGGCAGTCTCCTTTCTTAAAAGCACAGAAACTGAGCTGAGTCACTGTGCATTGTGCTCCTCTCAAATCTGCCAAATTACCACCAGACCCAAATCCAATAGTCCACCCACTTCTAACCTATTGAAGAGCAGTGCCATGGGGACTTTGGCCTCTGTCAACTCCATGTGATGTATCTCTTCTTTGGGCAAGAGTTGCTGAACGTGACTTAGCAAGTGTGCTTTGCCAAAGGGATAAGTAAGCTTTTATGCATCAGCAGCATGAGCAATGAAAAGCATCTGCGCTCCCTAGACATGTGCTTGACCGAGGCAAATGATCACACAATCACCAAATAAACTCACACTTACTTGAGGCCCACCCCCCATTGTCACCTATCCTAAATTTACTATGAAATACTTGGCTGAAAAAATCTAAACTGGAAGAAAATGGACTGGATAAGCCTTCTTTACTTCCACATTTGCTCTTATGTTTCCTTCTTCTACTTACTGGAGTGATACGAAGAAAAACATGTACTTCAAATAGCACAAAATGCACCCTACTGTAGATTAATACACTTATAATTGTTGTCACTACTAAATGCTACTCATTAGATGCATAAAAAAGGTTACTAAGTTGTAACATGTATTTTTTTAAATTTAAATAATTTATTAATTTTTATTTTATGTGCATTAGTGTTTTGCCTGCCTGCATGTCTGTGTGAGGGTGTTAGATCTTGGAGATACAGACAGTTGTGAACTGCCATGTGGGTGCTGGGAACTGAACCCAGATCCTCTGGAAGGGCAGTCAGTGCTCTTAACTGCTGAGCTATCTTTCCAGTACTGTAACATGTATTCTTTAAGAATCCTTTCCCCACAGAAAATACTTTCTACCCCTACATTGAAACTTGATGGTTCTAACTTTAGAGGAGAAGGAGATAAATGCTACAATGGTCAAGGAAATAAATGCTACAATGCGGAGACAGTGGTAACAGCAGTGGTGCTTCCTGAAAGCCGAGTTCCACTGCTGAAGAGAGAGAGAATTCTTAATTGAACAAGCCTACACACTAACAGCTGCAACATTCAAGAGTTCATCTGATATGAAATGAGCCAGGCCTAGAGGTACACACCTATAACCTCAGGATTACAAAGTTCAAAGTCATCCTACGTGGCGGGTCTGAAGTTAGCCTGAGATACAGGAGAACCTTTCTAAAACAGACAAATTAAAAACAAAACAAAAACTCACAAAAACTAAAGAAATAGGATACCAGTGAGTGTTGAGGGTCAAAGGCTAATCTCAAAATTTATTTAACCTTCCCTGCAAGTGAATTAGCAGGTACTTTGGGAAAAAAAGAAAACAAAACAAAACCTGGGCCTGATGGGTATTTCTGTAATATCAACACTTCAAAGATGGTAACAGAATTATCAAATGGTTCAAGGCAAACCTCTGTTACATAGTAACTTTGAGGCAAACCTAGGCTATATGAGACTTTGTCTCAACAAACAAAGAACAAGAAAAAGGAAGGAAGAGAGAAAGGGAGGGAAAGGAAAAGCTGCTACATTATCGGTTAAGTGAAGAACATCAAAATTAAACAACACAAGTATTTAACTACAATTAAAGAAATAGGGGCCGTGAATTTCAGAGAGCAGAGGGTTATATGGGAAGGGTTGGAAGAAGAAAAGGGAAAGTGATGTGATTATATTTTAATTAAAAAATAAAAAAATACTTGAAAATATTGTCTAGAAGATTATTCTTCACAAAATCAACCAGCAACAGTCCCAGCTATGATTATGAAGAAGCTGCCTACATGCTCTAATTGAAGCATGCTACCTTCCTTCCGTGTGTGTCTCGAGCACAAGTTTGTGTTGGAGACAGGGTCTCACGTAGCCCAGGCCAGTCATAACCTTGCTATATAGTCAAGGATAACCAACTACTGACCCTCCTGCCTCCACTTCCAAGAGCTGGGATTACAGATGTGTACCACTAAACCTAACTATGAAGCCTCATTTCAACACCTAAGGATAATTCAAGTTATTTATTTATCTATCTATCTATTTATTTATTTTGGCTTAATTACACAGTAGATCCTCATGCTAACTGGCTAATAGCATGCACTCATCTACTTCACAAAATGAGTCCAAGTTAAGGACCCTTGCTTAAATAAATTGAGATAAAAGGTGGGAGGATAAGTTTTGTCAATCTGTCATAATCTAGAACCACTGGGCGTCTCAATGAGGTACGGTCTAGATTAAATCAGCCTGTGGGCATGTCTCAGGGAATTGTCTTCCTGGGTTTGAGGCCTCAACCATAAAAAGTGGAGAAAGTGAGCTGAGCATGGGCATGTATGTGCTAACTCATTGCTCTCTATGGCTGTATTGTGAGTAGCTGCTTCTAACTGGTTGCCTTAAGTTCCTACTACCCTGACCTCTCCCCACTTTCCCATGATGGATTGTAACTTGGAGTGGTGAGCTAAATAGACCTTTTCTCCCTTATGGTATTTTTGTTGGGGTATTTTGTCAGAGCAGCAGGAAAGACGATGAGGACAGATGGTCTTTCTGATTTCCAGGTGCAGGGGGCAGCAAATGCTAAGAGCTATCCCAGAACCCAAAGTGGAGAAAAAGCTCACAATTGTAGGCAATTTTTTTCTTAATCTTTGTCTGTCTGTGGTGGAAAGAAACATAGCAAATGGAAAATTCATTTCACACCCCAACTCCATGACTCCCTAGAAGACATTCCTGTGAATTCAGTGGTAGGAAGGGATGCTTCTCAGCTGAGGCAGGGATCATGGAAAGAAGCACTCTGATTTTCCATGGCATGCACTGGACACGTGCTGTTGCCAGCAGCAACCCCAGCTTTTACTGTGAAGAGGCTGCCTGCAAGAATGTAGATCTGTCTGACTGAAGCCCCAATTCAACCCACCCATGGACAGTGAGTTTCCACATTTGCATATTCACAAGCCTGCAGTATAGAACTAGTGGCTATCTATCTTTAGGGTCTGCTAAGGCTGAAATATAAAAATCCAATGAATATGCACTTCTCCTGGTAAAGACTCCATGCTGTACTTAAAACTAACTACAATAATGGAAATACCCCTAATTAAATGTACACTTCAGGCAAGCCTGATTTTTTTTTCCCTCCGAGAGACAGGATCTCATTAAATAGCTCTGGCTGGCCTGGGACTTGCTAAATAAGTAAATCAGGCTAGCTTCAGACTCAGATTCACCTGCCTCTTGCCTCCCAACTGCTGGGATTAAAGTTGTGTGCCACCACAGTTGGCTCCAATTTTCATTTTTAATTCATATAAACACTTCCACATTTGCTGTGGAAAAATGACTATGCTGTGGAAAAGTAATGACTTATATATAATTAGGAAAAGTTTAAATATTATAATTCAAATAATCAGAGAGGCATTTGCCACTCTAATTTTCTAAGATTTTTCTACTTCAGTTTGCCCATGGCTTCTTCTTGATAGTAGGTCATTTTAAAACTGAAACCACACTTCTGTTCTCAGTTGAGTAACAGAACCAAGAACCAAGAATTAGATATGTCACTTAGGATACAGTATATATACTGGACCCTATGTTTCTGAATTTACAAACAGAACTATAATATCCACAAATCTACGTACTAATATATACCCAATGTGACCACTGACTGCAATCTAAACTATATTTATTAGATTTTACCTGAATTCAGTTTATTGCCAGGAAAGGGCACAAGAGTTAGGCAGTTACTGGAGCCCAACACAAAAGCTGCCCACTATATCCAATTCCTATTTTATTTATTTGTACTGATTTTCCCTTAGATTAACTCCATCTTCCCTATCCCCACCCTCCAGCTGTTACACTGTTGTGTGCAACTTTGTTTCTTATAGAATAAAATTTCATGGCTGCCAGAACTCAATGCTGCAACTGTTAATATGCAGAGAAGAATTGGAAAAGTCAATGAAAGGGGTCATTAAAAAAGACACAAATGAAAAAGACTTGCTTTCTTAACTTTAAGCCTAACTACTTACTAACTTACCTAACTACTTACTGAAGGGATGACTTGGCCCTACTCTGAGGCAAGTTACTAAAACCCTTATTTTCCCTTCTAAAGCATAGATCCAATGCGCAAAAGACGGCATTTGTTAAAGAACAAAACCAAATCTGATTTGACTTCTCCATTGCAATATTTAGGATATAAACAATCCATCTCCATCAATTAGCCTTCACTTTTCAGATGGGCTACTTTCTCAGTAGAATGGCAGGACACCAAAATGAGAAGGAGAAGTCAATGTCAGAGTATAAATAGCTGTGGCCAGAAACAATATATCGCAAAAGAGCCAATAGGAGAAGGCTCCCCAAACTGCAGTATAAATGACTTAATTCAATGTCTCCCTTCACGAGCGCATCAGGGAAAACCACCAACAGCAAACAAAAGATGAAAACAACGAGAATAGACACAAGATTTCTAACCTCATGTCAAAAAGACAGCCTTACTGTATTTTCTAGGGTTTCTGAGAACATTTTTAAGCTTCAGCCGGAACTTAATGAAAATTAAGCTGGACCTTAATATTCTTGAAAAAGAAACCTTTTAAAATGGGAGTCAGCTATAAATACACGCGAGTAAATAGTATAATGAAAAGACAGGGGCTGACTATTTTTAATTATATTTGTTTAGATTTAGTGTTCCTACAGTTAACCCAAACGATCAGTAATTTCACGCGACTTTGGTTAAAATATTAGAGTTAGTATGCTTCAATTGCATGGAGTACACACTTCACTTTTTAAATGTCTGCTGGACATTAACTGATTGCTGTTAAGCACTGAAAGTCATTAAGTTTACAAGATTCTGTGGTGGAGCGCGCGCCCTCGCGCGCGCACGTACTCTAAGCATCAGCAGCACAAACGCAAATGCAGGCATCAGAAAGTTACATAAGAAAAGCGGTCTGTCCTCTGAGAAATCAGTTCAAGCATACAATAATCTAGTAAACTGTATATGCTACGTACCGGGCTGGGTTACAGGAACTAGGTAAAAAAGCAATGCAAAATGCACTGGGAAATGAGGGCACCTAAGACTGAATGATGCAGACAACGCCACCAGAGGCATCTTCTGGCATTCCTTCGGAAGGAGCAAGAATGGGTTGTCTTTAATGAGCCCCTGATGACCTGGCTAACGGCATAGCCTAAAACCACCATATCCTGAAACAAATCCCACCGTGTGGGAGAGAGAAGCCTGGAGGAGTCGCACAAGTGATCGATCCATTCACTAAAGCTACCCAGGGTTGTCACCGGCCTGGGACTCGCGCACTCCCCGGCACTGCCACCTGCTCTCGACTTCCTCGGGAAGAGGTGGTGGCGCGCGGGACCCGGCCCACAGGCTCCAAAGGCAGGACTAATGATGAATAATGTGTGCTTCCTAAACCCTGAGCTCAAGCCTAGGTTTCCCGGGGTCGGGTCCGGGACGGCGCGCGGCCCCACCGTGGAAGGCTGAGAAGTTTCCCACGGCGGAGCCGGGGCATGGAGAAATGAGGGGAGGGGGCGGCGCCAAGCCTGAGCGCTGGAAGCCACAACCCGCCGGCCGGGACCACAGGGAGGCAGGCTGGGGGCGGTGCCGTGCGGAGCCACACAGGGGCCCGGCTCGGGGATCCCCCCTCACGGGGCGCGGACAGAGAGGGGGCACCCTGGCCGCTACCTGCTGTTGGATCTTCCCGTCCTCCGTGACGACCCAGTGCGTAGTGGCCAAGGCCCCTCGAGCCACCACGCTCAGCAAAGCGTAAAGGCTGAGGAGCCATCCTGGCCCGGCGCAAGGCGGCAGCCCGAACCGGCCGCGGACCCCTATTGCCGCCGCCATCTTGCCCCCCCCCAGCCGGGCCGCTCACACCGGAAGCGGAAGTTACTCCTTGCCGTCCGCCATCTTGGGGAGGTCGCCTCTAGAGCAGGAGGAGGAGCCCGCCCACTAGTCACTTCAGCATTGCTTGGGGGCCCCGGCACTGCTGCCCCTCGGAGTTGGAAAGTGCTTTTTAGTTATCGTTTCCCTCTAGGCTATAGGATCTCCAAGCGTGGGAACCAGAGGGGAGATAATGATATCAGACTAGGTGGAGCTTGAGCAGAAGTGAGAAGACTAGGTGGTGGTTCTTTTTAAAAAGTAAGTATTGTAGCCGGGCGGTGGTGGCGCACGCCTTTAATCCCAGCACTCGGGAGGCAGAGCCAGGCGGATCTCTGTGAGTTCGAGGCCAGCCTGGGCTACCAAGTGAGCTCCAGGAAAGGCGCAAAGCTACGCAGAGAAACCCTGTCTCAAAAAACCAAAAAAAAAAAAAAAAAAGTAAGTATTGTTTCTGGCAGGGCAATGAAAGATGCTTTCGAACTACCTAAGAGAGGCATTATTTTTACAAGGTTCGTCATGGAGTGTCCAGCGGCGCAGTCCTACTGTAATGCGTGTGACATAGGGAATGAAAACATAGCTCTAGTTAACTTGTCAAATACAAAACAGCAGTTCAAGACAAGATCTGCATGTATGATCGGTATAGATACTTTGTTTCTTCCTAAATTTGGAAAGCGAAATGTACTTACAGATCAGTTACATCTGGTGTAGCCAGACTTCCGGGCGGTAACAGCAGCATGTGTCTAGAGGACTTCGGTGGGCAGCTCAAGTCTAATCTAAAGGCGTAGGTGTAGAACCCAGATAGTGGCATCTCCTGGGATCGTATTAAATATGCAAGTTTTCAGCACTTGTGGCTCCCCTCCCCCCAGGCCCTGCGAATCTAAGGAAAGTCTCAGGTGATTGATTTGCATATTTATTAAAATTAGAAGCTAACTACCGGCAGGTAAACTAGCAATAGCAATTAACTAGCTTAGGTTCCAGCTTCTACCAGCGTTACGTTCTTACAGATATTTCAGGACTGCCTACTCGTATGGCAGTATGGCGTATCATTTTGTGTTGACGTTTGTTATGCTTTTTTTCTGTTGGGGAAAGGATGAGAATAGGTGTGTTGCAGGAAAACAAAACAAACATCTGCCTCACGCTATGGGAACTGAGACCATGACATTGTTTAATTCTGACAGCAGTTCGGTTTTGTTTTTGAAATGAAGTCCCCATATGCAGCCCAAGTTCCCTGAAATTTATAATTTAGCCCAGGCTGGCCTTGAAGGCCTTTGTCAGCCTCTTGATGCTGGTATTACAGGCATGAACCATCAGGCCCAGCCCCCAGGGCAGCTTAAAGTACTGATGACAAAGAACATTCATTTTACTAAAAAGGTGCAACTAGGGGTTGGAGAGATGACTCAGGGCTGAAGAGCATTTTTTGCTCTTGCTCACAACTACCTGTAACTCCAGCTCCGGGGGATCCGCCTTTATACATGTGGCACACATTCTCATACACAAACACATGTACACCATACATATATATCTGTCTTTTGCATGGTAGTGGAGACTGGGCAAGGAAATATGAACACTAAGCTGTAAGCCAGGATGTTGATGAGTTAATTAAAATATAGACAATGGGAGTGTGATAAGGGTGTATGTGTAGAGGAGAGAGCTACAACCAGGTGAAAAAAGGCTTGGCACAAAGGTAAAGTGTGGTAAAGGTGATGCTGGTGTCAAGTCGTTAGGGAGTCGTGTGTCATATTGAGTTTAAATGTAGACAATAAGGAGTGTAACTGAGTTTTAAAGTAGTGACAAACAATGGAATCCTTTTTTTCTCAGCACTTTATTTCTGGATGTAGTCATCTACTGTATATAAAATAATTAAAGTGGCATCATAATTTGATTTTTTTTTAAAGATTTATTTATTATGTATACAACATTCTGCCTCCAATGTATCCTTGCATGCCAGAAGAGGGCACCAGATCTCATTATAGATGACTGTGAGCCACCATGTGGGTGCTGGGAATTGAACTCAGGACCTCTGGAAGAGCAGTCAGTGCTCTTAACCTCTGAGCCATCTCTCCAGCCCCATTTTTTTTTTTTTTTTTTTTTTTTTTTTACAATGCTAGCAACTGAGCCCAGGGCCTTGCATATACTAGCGAAATACACTACTACTGAGCTATGTATCTGTAGCCCATCATTTAATAACTTTTAATACACCTACTTGGTTTCAGAACTCCAGAACAAATTGATTAGAATCCCTAATACATATTTTAACTATTAGCAATTCCTTTGGCATCTAGCCTTTGGGAAGGAAGCAAATTAGCTTCTATGAACTCAACTGATCATTCACTTTTTTTGTAGATCATAACCCTTGTCCTTTGAGACATTTTGTCTCAGAAGTTGAGAGCTGTCCATGGTTTTCTGTTGTGTAGCTTATCTTCACAGCAGCTTAACACTTTGAGTTTCTATGGAAAGAGAGTATGGTTTGGCATGGCTTATTTTCTATTCAGTCTCACAAGACTGGTATCAAGGTTACACTCTGAAACTTGGTGGCAGGGTTAGGTTAGTGTTCTCTTCAGTCTTCAAGCTCATTCAAGTTCTTGCAGCTTTTAGTTCTTTGCTGTTGTAGGACTGAGGTCTGTCTTCTTGCTGGATGCTGACAAGCAATTAATGCAAAACACCCACTATGTCTTGCTATGTAGCTCACAACATAGCCATTACTTTTAAGGCCAGTAAGAGAATGTCTCCATTGTTTGAAACTTTGACTTACTTCATCTCTAGGCTAGATTTAATGAATTTCTATAAGATTCCCAAGTGAATAATCTTCCTTTTAATTAACCACAAATTAGCTTATCTGTGACTATGACATTTGCAATACCTTTGGCTAAATAATGTAGAATTTCAGGAGTGACATATTACTACATGTGTCTTCCATAGTTCAGGTGGATCTTTTAAAATCCCAGTCTTATTAAAGTATAATTGGAAATAAAAATTGTGTATATTCAGTGTACAAGGATGTCTATGTATGAACACCATTCCTGTGTTGGGTATCCCTAATGCAGAGAAGAGTGTTTGCTTCTTCCTTCCGGGCCTTTACTTGTGCTTCCTTTTCTGCAATTGAAGGTACAGCTCAAATCCTAGTTCGTAAAGATGTCAGCTTTCTTGCCACCTCTGAACTTTGTAGCACTAATGACATACCATACTACTTTGGGATTTACTTTCTACATTTTGAGCACTGAAGCTCTTTAGTAATTTCTGCAAAGGTTCTTAGGTCTAGTCTAGTGAGACACAATACACAGTAAAACTAGGAAAAGGAATATATAATACAGGTAGGCAGCAAAGATAAATAAAGCCAATAAACTTTCCCTCCAAGGTCAGGGAAGCTGCCCAGGGCAGATGGGAATGTCCTGTTATTACCACATCTGAAAGCTCCCAAAGCACTTCGGGTTTTGTACTCTAGGTGTAACTGGTGTCACTGAGCAGAAACATGTAGAACATCCTAGTTTAGAAAGAACAAGGATACTACCCTTGTGCAGGTTTCTATCCCCAAGTTAGGTCAGTTCACTCTTGGTATGTTCTGAGACATACAAGCAGGATTGGGAAAAGCTGGGCTGACCAAGGCCACCTCGGGGGTCTGTCCTAAAATTCTTTGTTCATTTAACCTAGACTATTAGCAGCTAAAACTGGAATTTCTTATGCTTATATATTTTTTTTATCTTCTTGATAAATCCATACTTAGTTTTTGGCTGGGTTTTTCAATTCCTCCCAAAAGTAGCTTTCCCATTTGAAGTGAGTGAAACAATTACAAATCCCAACCTAAATGTGCTATTTTCTTCTCTATAGGAAGCCAGGCAGAGCCAGGCAGATCTCTGTGAGTTGGAGGCCAATGTGGTCCACAGAGCAAGATCCAGAACAGGCACCAAAACTACATGGAGAAACCCTGTCTCGACCCCCCCCCCAAAAAAAAAAAGGAAAAAAGAAAAAAGGAGAAAGGGGCCAATTTTTAGGTCAATATATAACAGGAAATGTTCCTGCTTCAACTTTTAATATAAAGTACTTTTTAAAGGTTTATTTTTAAAAATTATATGCATGCATCTCATGAATGTAGATGCTTGCTGAGGAGTATGTATCCAGTCTCAGAACTAGTTACAGGCATAACTGCCTAATGTGGATACTGGGAACTAAACTGGAGTTCTTTGCAAGAGCAGTCAGGAGAGATTTCATGATTTTGTAAGAATTTGATGTGGGCTTATTAAAATTTTTTTTATTTAGTGTGAATTTGTGTATAGGTCATAGGACAACTTTCAAGTGGATGTAGGGGATTGAACTTAGGTTGTCTTCTTGGAAGGAAGCTCCTTTATGGGCTGAGCCATCTTGCTGGACTGGGTTTTTATTTTAAAGGAGAGATCTCTTTAGCTCAGGATTGCCTCAAACGTGTGAATCCTCCTCCTCACCCTACTGCTTGCTGGGATTACGGATGTTTGTCACTGAACCTGGCCGATACTTTTTCTATCCTCAAACACTGGGAGTCTCACTATGCAGCCTACACATGAACTTGTGAGCCTCATTCCTCCGCACCCTGATGGGATTATAGGCATGGGACCCCATGCTTCAGCTCTCCCGACACTGTTTTGAGAAAAACAACCAAATCTTTTTCAGAAGATTGTACTTACCTATAAAAAACCCACCAAAACAGATGGCTTGCAAGGATGAATTAAGACTGACCTTGACAACAGAGCACTTTTTTCATCTTTATATTTAAGATCATGAGAAGCAATCAATAAATGCTAATAATATCCAAGAATGAAGAATCTTAAGTTATAATTATAACACAATAAGACACAAAACAAAATTACAAAAGGAAATTTATTTCAAAAGCATAAGGAAACATTTACATTTAAACAAGGGGATAAACAGGTGTCTTGCCGAAGAAAAAACATATTTATGGCATGAAGATTTTCTTCAAATCTCTGAAGCAAAAAGAACTAAGTTATGCACTATTGCCTAGGCAAGGGAAAAGAAGCAAAGGGAGGAGGAGGAATGCAGTGAGCTCTGCATCAGACATGAGGTCAAGTTATTTCTGCTGAGTTTACAAATACACTCAGACAAGGAAGGAGGAAAAATTATACTATCTCCAAATTTATATTGCTGTAGTCCAATTCATTTTTGTACTCGAAATGGCGTTAGACCGTGGCTGATCTATCTCTGAGGTCCATACTAGATGGTCACAGTTTTCAATTGGCAATTCCATGTTCCTATGTCTGTTCAGATTCCAAGGAAGCCTAGGTTCAGCTCAGTCTTGTGGAATGTTCAGAGATTATTGCCAGCACTCCTTAGTCAAGCTGACCAACTTCTTGTGCTCACTTGTATTATTCTAGACTTCTAGAAATATTATCTCCATAAATATGTGCAGTAATTCTCACAAAGGGGTTTTGCTTTTTTCCCAGTGTAGAAGTAATGGTAATGAAGACACCTGTATAAGAATCGAAACCTCAAAAAAACCAAAAAAAACAAACAAAACAAACCCCAAAACAAAAAAAAATTAACAAACCTACTAGCAATGACATCTGAATATCTGATTTGAATAGCAAACTTGGGGAAGGAAAATTGACTGTGGAACAAAAATATATAAACATTCAAATAAAGAACAAAGGGTCTGGACTACTAAAATGCCCACGATATGAGACACTCCACAAACCTCCCATTTGTTGTTTTAATCTAAAAACTACTGGCTAACTTATACAATAATCTGATTAATAACCTGAGAAGTTAAATTTTGAAAGTGGCAAAAGCAAACTGAGCATCTTATTTCATGGTACTATGTCATCAAGTCACTTCCTGGGTAGCCCTGGTTATTAAGTCTCCAAATCCTAAATTACACTATCACATCCTGTGGGAACCTGTATGTACACTAGATCTGGCTGTTTTTCATCAACAAGGGTCTTCATATTTGTCTTTGAAAAACAGCCTTTGTTTTTAGTTTTAAACAATAATAATGATGACTGACTCAAATTCCTCCCTACTGGGGTAAAAACCTAGATACCAAATCAATAGTGGATTTAACCTCAAAAGGATAATCACTATGTCAGATGACCCATTCCTAGAATTTAAAATATTGATTTGTTGTACACTCAAGTTCCATAGCATGCATATATACACACAACATATGCTTATGTTTGTATGTATATTATGCATATGTACTCCCATTCAAATAATAAGACCCTGTGTTCAAAAGCTGTATCCCCAAAAATGGAGAAGAGTGAAGGAAGCAATGCAAAGCACTTACAGCCTCCTAAAAACCTAATGTCACTGGTACACTGTAAGAAGCTGGTGTTTAACTTAAGTCTTATTAGGAATGAATGCTACAACAGTGCCTAGCAGCTTCATTAGAGATCAATGAATGCAAAAGATTAAGACTGATTATTACTCTTCTCCATATATTGGGCAAAAAACTAACAGAATGGGGAGGAAAATAAGTAACCTTTCAAAAGTGAAGAACTTTACCAGACCTTGAACTAGACTGAAATTTCCATTAGACTCACTTCTCAATAACAAATTATCCAGATGTTTAAAAGCAAGATTCACAAGATGAAGTCTGATAATGAGGATATTGCGAAAACATGTCAAGGCTGCAGATAAAGCATCCAAAAATATTGTTGTGGTTTTACCTTGGACACAACCATGGTCTGTTACAAAAGTAGATCATACATACAAAGGTAGAAAGAACATTAGTTTTCAGCTGAAGGCAGCAGTCTTTTTTTAAAGGGACATCCCCGGCAATCCAATGAGTAGTAGATTGAAGAATATTAAGCTCATGACAATGCTGAAGAATGTGATGTCGTACTCAGTAGAGTCTTCCTCGACTACGATTTCCTCGTGTTCCCCAGCCTCGGCCTCCTCTACTTCCCCTGAAGGCTCCTCTCTGCTCTACGAAAAAGCGAACAGTGTTTAGGTCTTGCTCAGGACTTCATGGTTCAGCAAATAGAAAAAATACAGCTTGTAGTTCTGAAAATAGCAGCAGGCCTAATGAAAGCTAAAGTGGTATTCTGCCCGTCTTCAAATTCATTCTGTCTATCAAACCAGGGTAACGCTTACAGAGGCAGAGAGGTAAACAGCAAAGTGCCAGATACTTCAGAGCAGTTTGATTAAATGTTTCTCATTAGCAACAATGTTAGGATAACCATACTGGTAAGTTCTTATTTTGGTGCCTATCACTATCAAAGAAAAAAACTATAAAAATGTTTGCACTTACACAAAAACCTCTCTGGTCTCTCTCTATATATATGAGAAGTACCTTACTATCAACTGTTTTGAACAACGAGGCTGCGCTTTTGTAGGTGACACACAGGTGGTGTCTTTTGTTGTGATTTCACCATTCATAGCACTGTCACTCATGTTAAGTGCAGGTTCAATGCTGAGCCTTTGCATTCTTTCATGGGCTGTATGAACTCCCAGAACTGTCACAAAGCGCCCCCCCCCCCCCCACACACACAGTCAAGGCACACAGGAGAACAAGACCAAGAAGAATTAGCTCAAAAGACTCTCTCTAGTGAAGAACACTGTAGTTATCAGTGAGGCTAGACTGTTCATCATGGCAAATGAAATCGATCTCTTTGTTGAACTTCCTCACTGCAGCAATCAAGGCTGGCAATTGTCTTTCTGATCCACAATCTTGGTGTCTTGAAAAATACCTTTTAGGTCAATTTTACAATCCATTTTTAAAATTTTTTGCCATTATTGCTTATTAGATCTTCGATGAATCTCCCTTTTTCCAAAGAAGGAAAAATAATTTAATTCTGAGATAAAAACTAACTAGACTTCTCCAGTGTAGTCAACATTTTTCTCTGTAATCTAGTGGAGTTGCAGTGACTGTGGGGACTGTAACTTGTAGCCAGCTCTCACTCCTTCACTTCTTATTTATATTTAAGGAGCATGAGATTTATTCTTCCTTTAACTGCCTCCACTTCCTTTCTCTCTGGCATAGGAGACAAGGAGTTCCACATTACTAAACTATATACACCTAGTCCACAAAAATAATTTTCTTTAAATATCAGTACACTTAGCAAACTAATGCACAAAATTATTAGCTAGGCACTGACTATTAAAAACCAACCTTTCCATTTTTTCAATAATTTTTTTCTGGGGTATGAACGATACACAAAACAATTTTCTAGCTTTTCAAAGGAATCCAAACAATAAAATTTCATTTTTAATACAAAGAACAGAGTTGCTTTCATTGTTCAGCTACATATGAGTTGTTAAACTCTGTGCAAAAGTATCATTAAAGTCTGTCATCTCTCTATGTTGAGCATTTCTTTTTGATGTTCACTAAATGCAACTACTGTTAACATACAGGGTTCCACCCAAGTTTCTTCTTTTTTGGTGAGCTTCATTCTAAAGGACAATTTAGCATTTTAACAATTATTTCAATGATTTCTATAGTTTCTCTTAACTTTTAAGTTTTTATTAAATTTGTGTGTGTGTGTGTGTTCTGAGGATCAAAGCCAGGGCTTTGCATAAGAAGGCAAATGCTGTAAGCTCCATTCCTAACTGCTGGAAAAAAAAAAGTTCAATTGTGCCTAAGAATGTGCCCAGATCCTGGAAAAGTCTAATAGAGAAAAAGCACAGCAATAACAAACTGTAGAATGTCTAGTACTCCTGGCCTACTGGGGAAACTCCATGAGCAGGAAGGAGACTAAAATGAGCATCTATCTTACAAACAATGTGACTGAATATGTTCTAGTCAAGTGACTCATCTGTGGGCACCAAACACCACACCTGACAAGAAAAACTATCATTTGACACCGATCAGTGATAGAAAACCCTTTAAACTGTCCTTGTGAGAACACAGCCATGCTCCCCAGGGCAATGTGCAACACTGGCAGAATCCACCCTGACTTTCTACACCAGTGGGGCTTTATCTGCTTCGCAGGCTACTTTGCCTTTTAATCACAATGAAGATTACTGAAGTAGCTCAAACCGTGACCCTAATGTTGAAAATTAACTTCTTTTTTTGAGACAGGGTCTGTTTATTATGTAGCTTTGGCTGTTCTGGAACTTGCTATATAGATCAGGCTGGCCTTGAACTCAGACATCTGTGTGTCCCTGCCTTCTAAGTGCTGGAATTAAAGGTGTCTACCACCATATCTGTTTTTTTTTTCCTTCCACATTTTTAATAATAACACTTCCACTTTTATTTATTTAAGACTGAATTTTGTTTTATTTTTTAGCAGCTTTTAAAATTAAAATATAACCACATCCTGGTTTACTGGCATACAAGCTAAGGTGTCACATTTTCTACATTTGTTCTCCAACTTCTATCAGGCAGAGAGTTCTATGAGACAAAAATCTTCCTGGAAACTCATAGTAGGCATGTAACCGCCCAAGAGAAGAGGAATACTTTTTTTTTCATACTGTGCAAAACCTCATGGCTACTTTCATTCATGCTACATTCTCACAGCATCTAACTGATTTTCCAATTGGTACAGATAACACATTAAGTCAAAAGTTACCAGAAGGTAATATCCAATATAATAAGACAATGAAGACTCCTTTCTGTTTACAAAATGCTCTCAAAAATATTCTTACCTGAAGCTCATAAGAACTCTACTATCCCTATTTTTCAGGTAAGAAGCAAAGAGACACACGTTTATATGCAGTTAGATAAATACCACTCAATATATCCCCTAATTAAGTCTTTAAGAATTCATTTAATGCCGTGAGGTGGTGGCACATGCCTTTAATACCAGCGCTTGGGAGGCAGAGGCAGGCAGATCTCTGAGTTCAAGGCCAGCCTGGTCTAAAAAGTGAGTTCCAGGACAGCCAGAGCTGTTATACAGAGAAACCCTGTCTTGCAAACCGAAGACCAAAAACAAACAAAGAACTCATTTACATGAGAGGGTTCATTTCTCAATCTAAAGCTGGCTTTCTTCTATCTGTCTAGTCAACACAGAAATTCAGGCACTGTAGAGGAATTTACTTAATGTCACCATTATCTCACTTGGAAACAGAAATTGATGTAAGTAAAATATGGCTCAGAATATACTTAGAAAACAACACTGCAGAATTAACTGCAATTAGCAATCAAAATCAACCAATCAATTGTTTGGTTGCTATTGTTATGATTGTTACTGATATTGTTATTATAGAGACACAGTCTATAGTGATCTAGGCTGACCTCAAACCTGCTGGCTACTTCTGCCCATTCTGACACCTCTGGATACAGGGTTTTGTTACTCAGCCCAGGCTTGCCTTGAACTTGTGATCCTCCTGCCTCACTTTCCTGAGCACTGGGATTATAGGTATGTGTCATTATACTCCATACATTCTTTTAAAAAAGGATTTATATGGGGAAAAGCCAGTAAGAGACAGACTTATTACTAGTTCTAGAGCCTTCAGAGAGAATGGACAGGTGGGAAGTTCTCCTAGCCAAGGGGGAGTAGAAAGCAGTGGCAGAAAGATTGCATCTTGGGTTAAAGAAGACAGTGTAACTAACAGCATCCTCCCAGCCACACAATGCTCCGCCATCTGACTCCATTTTCAGCTAGCCGCAGAAAACCAGAGTATTTTCAGCAATAGGCTGATAAGTCCCAGAGACCCTCTATACCATATTTGCCAGAGCCATGTCTTTCCTTTCTTGGAAAGTATACACAATGGCTCATGACAACTTCCTGTTTCTGCTGGTTCCTCTTACTACAGCAGGCATATTTTCCATTTCAAGTGCTTAGGTGCCACATGCTTGGTTCAGTGAGCCCACAAGAGTTATAGAGAAATGGGATATAATTATTTCCCCAGTGGCCCCCTTTTCCAGGCTAACTCAGAAAAGCAACCAAAGAGAACTATGGTATACTATATATAATTCACAATTAAAAGCACGTACCACTTTCTACCTAATCTCTTGGACTGCTTGTACCCAAACGAAAACGCTCACCATAATTAAAGTTGCCCAAATTGCTGCTGTATTTCCCACTAGGAGGATTATAAATCTGTCGGGCATCCCTTTTTGGTCCTCCTGGAGATTTCTTGGGTGGTGAACCTGAACTTGTATCTTCACTGGCTCTCTTTTGCCTGCAACAGTGGGGAAAGCAACAATTAAAAAGCACTGTATTATTCCAAAAGCTACAACACAGTTCTAAATCAGTCTGTGAACTGTAAAAGATCTGCTAAAGAGGAAAGTCACTTTGGAAAATACGTAGATAAAATTTCATGCTATCACAGTAACTGCTGGGTTATACAGTTATACAGGAATTACCAAGGGCATTTACAAATCTTTAAATTACTTGAAATATGTGGTTTCAAAGACATATGCAGTCCTCACTGTGCAAAGCTGTCAACAAAGTCTAGTACTGTGACAAGTGTGCAAACATAACCAAGTACTCCAGGGTTGTACACTACCACCCTGTTTTGTAAAGCCCTGGAATGAGACTTGCACTTTAACCACCATTTTTTAACACTTTCCTGAGAATCATTTCGCTATCAGTGTATTCAGGATTTGTTTACTCTCGAATCTCTTTAATATCCATTTCTTACCCAATCTCGACTTTCTGTACAGGTTTCCAGGACAATGTTACTGTGCTCTTATAAGAAGGAGGAATGTGGAAGAGATCCTGGAGAGACAAAAACCAGAATCAGCCAAGACTTCTAATGGATGTGCTGTTAGGGAGTAGTGGCCGAGGAAAGAGGCAGGAAGACACATCTTAAAGATTCGTTTTGTGCAAGGCCTTGGGTTTAATCCTTCACATTGAAAAGAAAATGTGAGCCAGGTGGTGGCAGCGCATGCCTTCAAACCTAGCACTCGGGAGGTAGGAGCAGGAGGATCTCTGAGTTCAAGGCCAGACTGGTCTATATAGTAAGTTCAGGACAGCCAGTGCCACACAGAGAAACCCTGTCTTGAAAAACCAAAAAAGTGTGAGGAGGAAAAGCTTTCATTTCTTGTGCTGGCAGATAATCAGAGGCCCAAAGAAAACTGTGTAAGAAAAGAAACCGGGGGCAATTTTGTTGTAAAGGACAGGGATTACTTCCACTAATATAATTTTGTGTGTGATTTAAATTAAACCTCAGCTATTTTTTTTCCTTCAAAGTATCTCCAAATTTTAGGATGAGACATCAATATTTACCAACTTCAATGAATAAAGCCAAACAAGAAAGCTTTCATTTTGCACAAAGACAGTCACTAGGGTGCTTCAATGTACAGAAAACATTTATTACTGTTTTTGTGCTGGTGCTTGTGCACATGTGTACATGTATATGGAGGCCTCAGACTGATACCAGGTGTCTTCTTGAGGACTTTCCACTCTAGCTTTTGAGACAAGGCCTTTCACTGAACCAGACTCGTTTGCCAGAGAGTTCCAGGGATCCCCCTTGTCTCTGCCTCCCCAGTACTGGTATTACATGCATGCGCACTTTGCCTGGCTTTTTACATGGGCACTGATCAAACCCAGGTAACAAATGGCAGCAGATATATATTATTAAGCTTTCATTAGCAGTTGTAAGTTAGGGCTGGGTATTGATGTAGGGTGGTTTCACTTTGTTGACTAGGCCTGTCTTGAACTTGTGATCCTCCTGCCTATACCTCTTGAGTGGTGGAATTATAAAGCACACCACACATTCACTGACTTCTGCTTTGAATGCCTTTTCACTTCTTATCCTGGAAACATGACACTTATGCTCCATGTCTAATGACACTATCATTGTCCCTGCAATGCTTTCCTGTTCTTTTGGATAAAAAGCACTTTCTCCATAGCATTTCTACTATATTAGCTGAAGTCATACTTGTCCTCACTTTATGCTTTATCTCTGGTTGTTATAAACACACTAGTAGATATTTAGGAAAAAAAGAAGAGGAAGGTAATTATAAATTAAAGGCAAGGTACCACTAGCCTGCAGCACCGAAAAGTCTGAATGAATTACACAGCTAAGTTTACAAAGAAGGCCACAGGAAAACATTTCATGTGCTATACATATAGCACCTGCCCATTATTACAACAAGCAGTGCAAAGTTTCACTGACGACTCAAAAAAACCCAGTAACATTAAGACCACTGAGGGCTGCAGAGATGGTTCAGTGGTTAAAAGCACTGGCTGCTCTTCCAGAGAACCTGGGCTCAATTCCCAGCACCCACATGGCAGCTCACAACCATCTATAACTCCAGTTCCAGGGGATCCAACATCCTAACACATATGCCATGTAGACAAAACACTAATGCACACAAAATAAGAATACATCTTTTAAAAAAAAAGTCAAGTCTTCAAAAACAAAACAAAAACACCACCAGAAGTTTAAGCTACTGAAATGTCTAAGTCTACTTCTATCTTCTGACTGCTTTGCATGGCTCTCTCAGCTTTTCCAACCTTTTAAATTCAGGTTAGCTCGAGAAATATCACTTATTATTTATTACAAAGAAGTATAAAGTTTTAAAATTAGGATGGCAAATATTAGGAATGAAATTACATCTCCCTACTGGAGACACATGAAAAACCTCTTGTACTGACTCTAGTTAGCTGGCAGGTTAGGGAAAAAGGGACTCACCTTGATTAAAACATTGATATTATTTGTTATTTTCAATGCAACAACTTTTATCTTGTTCTGTAAAAGGAACAGAAAATTAAAATTCAGTAAGTTCTGTGTGTACATCCCATTCTGCATGCAACCAGATTCACATCTCTAGGAAGAGAATTTCTAGGTAGAGGTTTAAAGCTATAGAAAATACCTCCCTCCCCTCCCCATTTCTCTACTCTAAGCAAATCAACCAAGCTTCTTTTGGCAGGCTAGAAAAAGGATGACTTGTAATTTACCTGAAAAACATACAGGGCATGAAGTTATATAAGAATCGTCTTAAAGGAAACCAGTATAAATTACAGAAAGTTGTAATGAAAACTGGAGAGATTTCATTAGGAGTGGGATGAAGCCTGGTTTTATTATGAAGATCAGGGAGATCCAAATCCCAGCAAGAACCCACAAAGTCTGATATGGGACTGACAACTTTTGTGTCTTCAGCCAGCATTCTTACCTCCTCGGTTTTTAAGGCCTCGCCTGTTTTACCCTGGAGAGCCAATCGGAGTTGTCTGATATAAACCTGAAGGCCCCGTGCAAAGTATTGCAACCTAAACGACAAAGTATTTAATCAGTAATTCATCATTTCAATTTTGATCTTAAATCATCTATTGTGGCAGCAGAGCAATCCACAGTGCAAAAATGGCTACATGAACAACAACAAAAAGAGTACTTTCTTAAGTTGTTTGTTTCTGATCCAGTATTTCATCAAGCATTTGATGCTGAGATGGATTCTTGCTATGCTGTCCAGGCTGGCCTCTACTGTGCCCAAGTGATTACTGTACCTCAGCTTCCTGAGTGGCTGACATTATACAGACACTGTGGGCCATGATGCCTGTCTTATCAAATAGCAAACCACTCCCAGTGGAGAAGCAGAGGCTAGTTAACAGGTGACAGTGTGGCTCAAGCATGCAAAATGTAAGAAGCAGGTTTATTAATGGAATGATTCTATACAAAATATCCTTATGAAAAGCACTCACTAGTTTTTCTAGCACTTTCAACACTGCTGAATATTATCAACTGTGGATACAGATATCTGATACCTACTAGGTGCTGGGCATTGTACAACTTACTCATATTCCTACTGTCATCCAGATTTAACAGATGAGAAAAATCTAAGGAGTAAAGTGGCTGGGGGCCCAAGGTCATATGGCAAGTGAAAAGAACCAGAGTTCATTTGTTTGAAAGTTCACTTCCCACCAGGGATCTATGATGTCACATCTGTGAAATGTTCACAAATTCGTGTATTCTGGACTTCTCATCCTACTCCACTATATATGGAAGAGTAGAATGAGATATTGTAAAACAAAATCAAAACTCAGGGAGCTTCAAGATTTTTCACTTTGCCAAGAACTAAACCAACTTCCATCCTATATTACCTGATTTTGAAATCTTTGAGCTTTTCTGCATTCAATTTGGCTGTTAAGAAATCTGGAAGTTTTCGGCCCAACTGGTGAAAACTGTACAATAAACATTCCACATAACTGAACTGCAGCTTGGGCTCTTCATTACCAGCGTTCTCTCCATTTTCTGCTTCTTCTGGAGGGAGAGGCATATACTCCTAAGACAGGAGAGACCAGATGTTTGCAGTCTGTTCTAAAGCCTCTCGTTTCGAGAGATACCCATGTAATCCTAAGGCATGGTTTTAAGACATAGAACACTAAAAACAGACTAGAAATTGAGCTAGGATCTATTGGATCAATATTCTGGCACATCAGCTATCATTATTAACCTGTTACAGATGCCACCATTAATAACAAAAGTAGAAATAGGTAACTTTAGGCACTAGGCACCAAAGTTCAGAGACAAGATTCATTGTACACCAAGACTATATTCTTAATGAATTAAAAGAATATTTTCTAAAGTCCAACTCTTTACACTGAAAGTATGACAGAGACATTCAATGTCAGCCTTACAACACCCCAGTTGATACTGCAAATCTGGAAGCAGCAGATGTTGAATGTCTCCATATATGCCAAGGGCCTAAAGCTTACCTCTGGCCATTTATGTAACTGCTCACATCAAATACAAGAGTCACTCACTCCATGATGCTGATAATGATTTTTATCAGATGGCTTATTCTCCACAATTACAACTTAAAGGACAGACTATTTCCTGGTTGCTAAAGCTACTTGGCCTTAGGCAGCTACCTAGTTGGTGGCCTGGAACAAATGGCCTTTGTAAGCCAACTACAGTTCATAGCCTATTTAGCACAATCAGAAGAGTTAGTGATACTTTCTTTTTCACGGACATATCATTTTGATTTGGGAGCAAGGGGATGATCTAGTCTCCAAATCGTGGGTGATCTTTTTTTTTTTT
This sequence comes from Peromyscus maniculatus bairdii, assembly GCF_049852395.1. Taxonomy (NCBI): domain Eukaryota; kingdom Metazoa; phylum Chordata; class Mammalia; order Rodentia; family Cricetidae; genus Peromyscus; species Peromyscus maniculatus. Next base: position 71,524,682 of record NC_134855.1, read on the forward strand.
TTTTTTTTTTTTTTTTTTTGGTTTTTCGAGACAGGGTTTCTCTGTGTAGCTTTGCGCCTTTCCTGGAGCTCACTTGGTAGCCCAGGCTGGCCTTGAACTCACAGAGATCCGCCTGGCTCTGCCTCCCGAGTGCTGGGATTAAAGGCGTGCGCCACCAACGCCCGGCTTTTCGTGGGTGATCTTTATGCAAAGCACCAGCAACAGGAAATACCAAGATCCAGAGACTTCCTTACAATGGAATTAGTAGAAATCACTAGAATTAGCGTTCAAGGCACATTTCAAAAGATAGTTCTCACCATGTAGAAATTAACAGTAAATTAAGTCTTTAAGGTTATAAACTGACCACACACAAGGAAAGAAGAAAGCTCTTACCAGTAACTTATCAAAGAGTTTTCTTAAATTTGTTTCTAGTTTTTCCATGTCACCACAAAATGAACTCATCTCTGCCAACAATTTTAATACCTAAAACATACAAATTTACCATTAGAAGTATTTTTTAAATGAGCATGGGCTAGGGAATGAGAGTAATTCTATATAGCTTTAAAGGACTGTGCTTATTTTCAATTATGCTTTTCAGAATCATGTTAGAACTGGAAAATTCCCTCGAGTTGAAATCTTATAGTTAAACATTAAAGAAAGTTTAAAGGCCCTTCGTACAGTCATAGGGTCTGTATCTGAGCAAATCTAGTTCCCCTAATTCCCAATACAGCTGTGAGAAGCAAGGAAAAGAATACACATGACTCTTTCTACTGTAGCCTCATAGTGACAGTATACTGAAAAATGATAAATACATTAACCTACCAAGCACTACTCAGAATCTGCAACAGTAACTAGTCACTCAAATGTAAGGTGGGTTCTCACTACTGAAGTTAGATCTAGGTAATATCTGAAAATGCTAGTAACTGCCAATGTCTGGAAAGCTCATCCTGCTCCATCTAATCTCCGACTGACCAGCTTAGCCTAGGACATCTGAAACAAACTACTGTGCCACGGGTTGTGATATAAGATTGAGTCAAGTTAAATGTGGGAGGAGTAATACTATAAACACATGAAACACCACAGATACCATGAAAACTGTGTCTGCTACAACTGAGATCCAATGCAGGAGGGTGCTCACTCCATTGGAGGACAGGGGTAAAGGACACATGGTGTTAATCTAGTTTATTTTTAACACTTGTAAATTTGTGTGTATGGGCATGTGCCTGCACATGTGGAGGTCAGAGGCCAACTTACAGCAGTCAGTTCTCTCCTTCCATTACACGGTTTCTGGGGACCAAACTTCGGTCATCAGGCTTGGTGGCAAATACCTTTACCTGCTTGAATCACCCCACTGGCCCAATCTAGTTTAAATCTGTATGGCAAACTATCATGAATTAAGCACCTATTTAAAAATCTTTAGGCTTCAAAGGTATAAGCCCTGTACAATGACATGTACAGGCAGCGCTGTCCCACCGAAGCAGCTACAATGGAATCCATCAATCACTCCTATGCAATTAATTCTGGCCTAGAAGATTACAGGCTAGCCACTGCCAGACGTTGCAATTATCCCTTTGGAAGTCAGATCTAAATCAGTGATTCACATTTCTGCTGAAATATGGGACTAGCTTTTCAGTGCTGAAAGCAAGAGTATTCTCTTACCTCCAACTGTATATCAAGACCTTCCACTGGGGTAGTCAGGGTACTGAGATTAGGGAGAACTTGCTCACAGAAATATGTCACAAACCTTGTAGAATGGACATTTTTCTGTAAAAACAATGGAAAGAACAAAAGTCACAGTCTTTTTTCAAAGATTACAGTAGACAACTGGCATTCAAAAGTGTGAACTAAGTATCCCACCATTATGTAACTTTCCCTGCAAGGTCACCTGGAACACTGGGACATGGATACATCTTGGATGTCCCCTTTGACTCTAAAGTTTAGTTTAGTGGCATTTTAGTGCTGGACTTGCACATTGCATATTTCCCAACAAGGACAGATCCTTTATGGTTTTCAAACTAGGCATACACATCTCAGAAAACTCATGCAGGGGAAACAAAGCTCGAGACAGAATGCACGTTCTCACAATTTTTAAAAAGTTTCTAAGTAAGCCCTCAGAGAAATCTCTTGCTGCCTTGGGTTCTTACAATGCCATTCTGCTTCTATTTGCCCCACTAAGAATGCTTTCATGGGAGGTCTGAGGAGTGTTCAAGTCAACATGGACAGAGTGAAGAGTAAGCCAAGCGTCAGCCAGGTAGGAACAAAGAGCTCACAGAGAAGAGAGGCACGGCCTGCCGTGTGCACTGCAGGAGCCTGTCCACACAGTCAGGGTCTGAAGGGCTGAAGGTCTGCTCCAGGTCAGCCTGCTCCGCCACCAGCTCTACTAGCTGCTGTCTTCCACTCACTGTCTGTAAGCTTTTTAACCCAGACAGTATCTTCATGAACAGAACAAATTCTTCACCAGTCACATCTTCCAGGACCTGGGGGGAAAAATGACAATTTAGAAAAACAGCATTTTTAAGAGTTGAATGGAAGAGAGAGAGAGAGAGAGAGAGAGAGAGAGAGAGAGAGATCAATAGTGAGAGTGGCATTACTTCAGTTATATCCTAATGCTTCTTTGTGACAAAAGGATACGTTTTAAGTCCAGAAAAGGGAAAGCTGTATTCTCGACGAGGACCAAAATTATTTTAAGAAATTTTGCTTTTTTTTTTTTTTTTTTTTTTTTGGTTTTTCGAGACAGGGTTTCTCTGTGTAGCTTTGCGCCTTTCCTGGAGCTCACTTGGTAGCCCAGGCTGGCCTCGAACTCACAGAGATCCGCCTGGCTCTGCCTCCCGAGTGCTGGGATTAAAGGCGTGCGCCACCAACGCCCGGCGAAATTTTGCTTTTTTTTAAAACATACAAATCACTGCCAACACACAGAACTTCACAAATTTACAGTATATCTCAGATTAAAATTCCCAAAATGAGTAGGAAAAATACATAAAAGAATCTTGATGAAGGTGGGGAATTATAGAAATGATTGAGAAATTCTGTAGTAAATTGGTAAGTCAGTAGTTTCCTATGACTAAGCAGCATTGCTCACACCATCTGGCAACTGTCCACAGGACACACGTGACATTCTTATTTAAGTCCTCTGTGTCAGTGGGCTGATAGTTATACTCACTGACTAAAGCGTGCAGTTCTACTCAGATGACTCTGTAAGACGTGGTATGTAAGAACATTACCACCTTCTCAGCAGGACAGCTACTTCTTTCTTACTGAAGAATCTTAGTGGGTAAAGTCTTGACAGAGATAGGGCTGAATTTTCTTTAAAATTCTTTTCCAAATTTGGCACTATAAAAGTGGGTGAAGAGCCAATTTTGACACCCTTTGGCAATCCTAGCCTTTCTAACTATGCTAGATGCTGACAGCAGACAAATAAGCACAGTGTGATGGTTAATGACCTGGGAGACAAACCCATGGGCATGCCTCTGAACTTACATAGATGAGGCTAGCTTCTGGGCATGCTTATGTAGCGTACCTTAATTAATGTGGGTGGCACCATTCCACATGCTGGGGTGTGGAATTGCCGGATAAAAAGGAGACAACTAGCCCAGTACAGCATTTCTTTCGGTTTCCTAACTGTGGCTGCAATGTCACGACTGCTTGCAACTGTGGGCTAAAACAAGCCTTTCTTCCCTCAAGTTGCTTCTGTCTGGTGTGGGAGTTTGAATGTAATTGGCCCCTATAATCTCACAGGGAGTGGCACTATTAGGAAGTATGGCTTTGCTGGAGGGAATGTCTCACTGTTGGGGTGGGCTTTGAAGTCTCTTTTGCTCAAGCTTCCCTCAGTTGACTTCCTATTGCCTGTAAGATGTAAGACTCTCAGCCCCAGCACCATGTCTGTCTGCATGCCACCATGCTCCCCACCATGATGATAATGGACCAAACCTCTCTGAAACTATAAGTGAGCCACCCCAACTAAATGTTTCCTTTATAAGAGTTGCCATGGTCATGGTGTCTTTTCACAGCAATAAAATCCCCAACTAAGACAATTTTGCCATAGCAACAATGTAAGCAGCTAATACAAATGCTTTCATACTCTTGAAATACTTTATAGGCAGTGAGAAAAAAATTATTTTTTCTACTATTTCATTGTGCTATTTTATTTTGAAATGCTCCAGATACTTGGACCATCTCAAGATGGAAAGAAGAATAAGGAGCAATTAGGATAACACCAAGGATTTCAACATGATTACACCCTTTAAATCAGTGTGAGTCACTAAGGTGAATAAAGGAGTGGTAAATACAAGGTATAGAACACTTCTGCAGTGGGAGACATCACTCATCCACACCCAACATTGATAACTATCAGTGAATCGCAAGGTGACTCCAACAGACCTTTTTGGATTCAGTGAGTATGAGTTCTTCAACTTCCTTAGTTAACACTTCATCTGGGAGCGTCTTGAGTTTTGTGGACAGGAATTTAATTGCTCTTTCTCTAACAATGTCTTCTCCTTGAAGAATCTGGCTAAATAAGCCACCTAACGTTCCTGTAAAGAAAAAGAGCAGCTGTAAAGTGTGAAGCGTTTACATTTACTTCATCATTGTTCAGGAAAGTGAATAAACACCCTGACTGCCATCAATGCTGGCTAAAGTCAGTCTGAAACCTTTACAGCCAGCCCAGAAAGGTCACATGGTTTGCTCCCACAGTCAGCTTAAATAGGACTGGAATTTCTTTTCAACCACAATCATAAAGTTCAGGTATTTTGGAATAATTCTTTAAAGTTGCAAAAGGAACTTTTCAACACATTTCGAGGGGAAATTTGAACTTTTTTTTTTTAACAATTACTTCTATTGGAAAGTCACATACATCTAAGTTGGGAGGCCCCCTTTCAGATTTGCTCATCACTTTTATGAAAAAGACCTGAGTAAAGCCCAAGCTTCCTGGTTTCCCAAGACTTCAAGCATGATTAAGAAAGAGAAGTGGATTTACCTTTTGCATCCATCTTAAATATACTTAATAGAGCATTGTTCACCAAATTAAATTCTGCAGAGTCATCTGGGGAGAGAAACAGTAGCATGGATGAATAAAGGATAAATTTAAAATACCACCTTCATTTTCAAAGCTGAGATTCAACAGAGTTTCACACAGATGATGGAACAAGTAACCTACGCCTAAGCAACTCTTCAGAGGATCAGGGACACATCATTCCTTTATAGGGGCAGAGAACATCACCTGGCATGCCTGGAAAAACGTGTGTGTGTGTGTGTGTGTGTGTGTGTGTGTGTGTGTGTGTGTGTGTGTGTGTGTCTCACCACAGGGAACAGGTGAAATGATAATATGTTAAAAGTCTGAAGAGAAGTCCACGGTTATTCTTTTATAAACAGAATTTAAAACAAAACAAGTAACAGACTCAGAAGCCAGTGAGTTTCACAATGCTGAATGAAAGAAGTTCAATATCACCTGCCAGAGGCAGGACCTTCCTGCTTAGCACCCATACAAAACAAAGGCAAGAACAGCCACTAGTATTCCAGAGAGAATATTTAGATTAAAAGGAGGCAAAAGAACCTCTCACCTGTCTGCAGAAGCTGGGTCAGTATATCTGCTACTCTTGGAAGATTTTCTCCTGTTGCAAACTGAGGCAGCTCTTTAATTGCTTGGCGTCGTATCTGGGCATGATTTCAAACAAACAAAAAGTAACTAAATGGCATCATCATAAAGCAATGACAAACTCAGCTTTTTTTTTTTTTCTTTTCCCCCTTCTTCTTCTTGTTTTTTTTTTTTTTAAACTCAGCTTTTAAGACAACTAAAACCAGAAGAAACCATAGTAAGGAGCACATAAACTGTAACATATAAGATGCTTTTTCCATTATTGTGTCCATTTGTGAATGGTGTGGGAGGGAGGTACACATGGCACAATGCGCATGTGGAGGTCAGAAGACAACTCTGTGAAGTTGGTTCATTCTTTCCACTTCACATGAGTTCTGAGGACTGAACTCAGGCTTATGCAGAAAGTATCTTTACCTGTTCAGACATCTCACCACCCATAAAGGTGAGTTTATTGTTGAAAGATATATACTTTTATTTATGTCTCTGTGTGTATGCACTATCTATGTGCTTGTGCCCAGAAAGGACAGAAGGACAGAAGAGGGCACTGGATCCATTGGAAATGAAGTTAGAGGCCACTGTAAGTGCCTTTGAGTGTTGGGATAGGCCCTTTAGAGGGGCAACAGGTGCTCTTAATTGCTGAGCCATCTTTCCTGTTTGTAACTGTTTTTAGAAAAATTTGCCCGTTTGTTTTTGAGACATGATATTGTTATGTTGCCAAGACTGGCCATAAACTTCTTGGCTCAAGTGATCCTCTTTCTCAGCCTTCTGAGCAGCTGGGACTAAGATATGTGCCACTGGCTCAATTTACTATTCAGGTTTCACAGAATAAATAAGACAAATGCAGCTGAAAGGGATATTACGTTCTGGACTGGAGCAGAGAGTTCAGCGATAACAAACATGTTTGTATGTGACTTATATACAACTATTGGGGTGTGACTTTTAGGCATGTTCATACACTATTCCTTTAGAACAGCAACCATGACAGAGCCCTCACCAGGAGTTATTTTAGAGTCTTCTACATTGACTACTTACAATTTGAATTAAAAAAGATTCCAATTTACTAGCTCTTACATTAAAAATGATAGAGTTTATATCTAGCATACTCTGCATGAAATGCTAGTGATTCACTGATTTCATTTAGAAAGTTAAGAGCTAATAGCTTAAAAAAAATTAGAAGCCTGCACCAATTACTAGAAATGCTAATGGTTAATCTAAACCTTGGGAAAGGATGATTCTTAATCTGGTAATCAGTTACAAGTATTACAGTGACCATCTATTTTTTATGACACATATAATACATCTACAAGTACAAAATCTGCATTAACTAATTTAGTATGAAATATGAAAAACAATCTAAGAAAAGATGTGAGCTACATTCTATTTTTAGCAATGGGTAAGGAAGAAGCAAAACAAAAAATTTGTTATTCCATGCATTCTTCATAAATACAAGATAATAAACTTAATAAAATAAAACTTATTTTCTCAGGTGTAGCGTTCACTTTGGATCTGGTACAAAGTGATCAGACCATATAAGCCGATTATGGACTGATTACTACTTTGATCTTGTTACTTTTACATACAAATACTAGAAAGCTTAGTGAAGAGTCAATCATAAACTTACTGACACATCTTCATCCTCACAGAGGTCTAACTGTGCATTGATTGCAGAATCAGCCAGTTCTGGAAAATGCTTAAAGAATTTTGGAATAAACTGAGCTGCTAATCGCTTCTCCTTGGTGCCGCCTTTCACGCCATCCAGTATCACTTGGTAGGCATCTTTATGCTGGAAGGAAGACAAAAAGAACAATACTGAAGGACTAGAACCTATGGGGAGATTCACCATGCATGCACCAATGCTCCAAATGTTTACAAACACTATAGTTTGACTACTTAAATTAGACATGACCTTTTACTCTATTTCCCTATTCTCCACTGCCCAGTCCATTTTATTTGTCAATTAGGAAAGAGAGAAATGTAACTCTAATTTTAAATGGAAAAAAGCAAGTAAGCTGCTAACGTCTCAACATCCTATCATTATAGGTAGCACCAGGCCTCATGACTGTGTCATGCTTTAAAAATGGAGAAAGATATTGTCAGATTCTCACAGTTGTGTTACTTTACTAAAAGACACCTGTGGCCAGGCAGAGTGGTACATACTTGTAATGCTAGTACTCAGGGGGCCGAGGCAAGAAGGCGGCAAGTTTGAAGATGGCCTAAGTTACACAGCAAAACCTTGTCTTACCCTGCCTCCCACCCTCAAGGACCTGTTCTAACTAGTGTCTTGAGAAGGTGAAAGGAAAGAAAAATTTAGTAATTTTAACAAAGTTTATTTTCATCTTATATTTTACAATGTGAAAGCAGCAACAATTTGTATAAGCCAGCCAATTTTGGATTAAGACAAAGTCTAACATTCATTGCACATGAGAATACACCCAAAGCGCACGTTTCTGTCAAATAAAAAAAAAAATTAAGCGCTCTCAGACACTCAATGTAAAGTCCAGTAAGTTCCCATTCCTCCGTATAGGGCTACCTCCCAACTGGTGCTTTTACTAAATGGCAAGAAATACAGAGTAAGACTTCTGTATGGACATACAAATACAACTTCAGTAAGAATAAAGTTCCCTAAATTATCATCTTAATACCACACGTGGACACAGTGGGGACCACTCTGCCAGGGTAAGCGCTGAGTGCTGTACTTACTTCATACCAGGAAGAGAGAGTAACTAATAAATATCCACCATCAACTTTTATTCTAACAACTTTCGTGGCTAATACTGGCTAAATGAACAAATCAAGCTGAGTGGAGTTAGGAACATGTGAAAGTGAAGGTCAGTTTCTTCAAACAAGGCTAGCTTCTTCATGAAATGCAGGCATGACATCACTCTTCACTTTTTACTTGAAAGTAAACTATACATTTTTCAGTATAAATGCTGAAAAAAAAATCATGGCTGACTCCCACCACTTTACATTCTTGTGGTTTGTCTGAGCTCACCATCAGATTCATAAAGTTAGTTATGAACAGTTCTGACACCCTTTTTTTGCAGAGCAATACAAATCTGATTTCCATTAGCTCAAACTTAAAGCTTTACTTTGAAAGTCTCTTGGAGAAACACCCTACCTTGTCTAAATTAAAAAGCTCTGCTTATAGTAAATCTTGTTGGATGCCAAGGGTGGGGAGGGGAGGGGGTGTGTCAGTAAAGAGGAATCATTGGAGACAGTCACTCCAAGTCTACTAGGGATGGAGTGACACACTGTCTACATGCCTCACAACTAACTACTCTCTTTATTTTCCTGCTGAGAAAACAGTGAAATCATTTGCCCAGGGTCACATAGCAAGTTAAGCAGCAGATTCAAGACCCAAACATAGTTCTGCTGGCTCTAAAGCTTGTCAGACCCAAGAACTTCTCCCCACAAAGCAAACTTTTAAGTCCTAAGCATACACTCTGCACAGGCATCTAAGGTGGATCCAGCATCACAACCTTGGGAAGTCATTATGATTTAACACGCTGACTCCAAAAGTCAAAGTTCCACTAAATAACTAAGCAGTGATCATTAACAGATGTCACCCTGACTACCACTTACATAAGGCCAACCCAACAGGTAGCTCTTTGATTGTTTTCTAACTACTGCACCGACAAGACTTCTCTTTTCTGTCTCCCTAAAGTTCAGTGTGTGTGTGTGTGTGTGTGTGTGTGTGTGTGTGTGTGTGTGTGCGCGCGCGCGTGTGCGTGTGCGCCCACATGTGTCAGGACGCTGGGTGTCTTCCTCTACTACCTTCAGCTCATTTCCTTAACTATGTATTTTTACTTAGGTATATGTGTACATCCCTGTATGTGTGTGAGGGGTGAATGCAGAGGTCAGAAGAGGGCATGGGTTCTCCAGGAGCTGGACTTTCAGGTGGCTGTGAGCTACCCGATGTCTCTCCAAGAGCTACAAGTGCTCTTAACTGCTGGGCCATCCATCTCTCCAGCCCCATCTCCACATTATTTCTTGATGATCCCAAGGCTCATAGATTGGCTGGTCAGTGAACTCCAAGGACAGCATGTCTCCACCTCCCCAACTGCCCAGGCTTAGGGTTAGACATGAGCCACCATGCTGGGCATTTATTCGCAAGCTAGGGATATACACTGTGGTTTCATTATGATATATTCATATATGTATAGAGTTTGAATTTGATACTATTTAGGTTTCTAGTATTTTCATATATTTTTCAGGAATTTGAACTTGGTCTTTGGCTGTAGTTTAATCATACAAAATAAAGCTACTAAAAGAATAGTATTTCATGCAACACAAGTCAGCAAACCAAGCCTCTTCCACCCCAGGAGGCAATGCACTCAGGATTAGGGAGCAAGAGGACCTATCAGAGCTTTGGGATTACACAGCATCTCAGATCAGCCTACTGCCAGCCTCTTAACAGCTTCTTGACACATGTGCCAAGGTCAGTTTAGGAAGGTCAAGAAAACCTGAGGTGGTGGGTTCTCTCCTTTCACCACGTAGGTATTGGGGATTGTACTCAGGGTTTAATGGCAGGTGACTACCTGGTGGGTCATCTCTCCAGGCCAGATAATAAGTTGTTTTGTTTTGTTTTTTTGATTTTTCAAGACAGGGTTTCTCTGCGTAGCTTTGCCCCTTTCCTGGGACTCACTTGGTAGCCCAGGCTGGCCTCGAACTCACAGAGATCCACCTGCCTCTGCCTCCCAAGTGCTGGGATTAAAGGCATGCGCCACCACCGCCCTTATCGGTGATAAGATAATAAGTTTTTAAAGGACAGAATATCACTATGTGGTTCAGGCTGGCCTGGAACTTGTTATACAGCTTAGGCTAGCCCAGAGCTCCTCCGCCTCCCTCTTCCTCCAGAGTGCTGGGAACACAGGGGTGTTCCACTAGACCAATTTAAGTATTTACATTTTAAAATTAAGTTAAAATGTGAAATAAAGGTGGGTTACACCTACATTGTTCTATCATGGCTACTTGGAAGCTGGAGGCAGAGTGCAGTGAGGAGGGCCAGAGGAGAGGACCTGAAGACGCAGAGTTGGCATCAGGGGGGCCAGTGTAGTACAACATGGAAGTGAAGGGGAATGGAAGACGCTGAGACATGAACACTTATTTAGAATTGATCACTTGCAATCTGCTTATTAGAAATGCAGGCTCTCATCTGTCTATAAAGTAAAATTCTCTTAATTTACCAGAGATAGACCTTTTTTGTATATATTTCTTTAAGAAATTATTTCCTAAACACATGAACTATGAACCAAAGGCTGAGGGGCCCCCAACTGGATCAGGCCCTCTGAATAGGTGAGACAGTCGATTGGCTTGATCTGTTTGGGAGGCATCTAGGCAGTGGTACCAGGTCCTGGGCTCGTTGCATGAGTTAGCTGTTTGAAACCTGGGACTTATGCAGGGACGCTTGGCTCAATCTGGGAGGAGGGGACTGGGCCTGCCTGGACTGAGTCTATCAGGTCCATCCCAGTCCTAGGGGGAGACCTTGATCTGGAGGAGGTGGGAATGGGGGGTGGGCTGGGGGGAAGGGGGGCAGGAAGGGAGAGAACAAGGGAATCTGTGGCTATTATGTAGAACTGAATAGTATTGTAAAATAAATTTTATACACACACACACACATATACAGAAATTATTTCCTAAAAGACAAGATACAGTGCAAGGATTTAATACTTATCCCCACAACTTTATAATTTGGTAAAGGAATAAGAAAAAGCATACATGAAATAAAATATACACGAAGTACTATTAGTAAATACAGAAACAGTGACAAGGATGTTCAAAAAGGATCTGGGCTGGAGAGATGACTCAGTGGTTAAGAACAGTGGCTGCTCTTCCAGAGAGAGGAGATGGATTCCTAGTATCCACGTGGTGGTTCATAACTGTCTATAGTTCCAATTCCAGGGAATGATAATACCCTCTTCTGGCAAAACTCAAAACAACAACAAAATCTTTAAAAACAAGAGAGAGGCATCTACTGCTTGAGGGAAATTAGCTAATAAGATTTGGGGGAGGGAGGCTAGGATCTGGGGAGATAGCTGTCTAGAAAGTGCTTGCTATTTTCTAGTCCAAACCCCAGAATACCTGGGAAAGGCTAGGCATGATGGTACTGCTTAGAATGCCAATGGAAGTGGAGACAGGAGGATGCCTGGAGCTTGCTGTTCCAGGTCCCAATGAGACTATTTCGTGAAACAAGGTGGACAGCTCCCGTGGAATGATACACAAGTGACCTCTTGCCTCTATATGCATGTACACACTTGGACACATCTCCCTCTAGGCCTCAGGGGACTTGTGTGTTTCCCTGTATTTGGGGGTGCTGCTTTGAAAGTGTTGACCTAGAGAGGGGAAGAGTGGTTTTTAGCTGAAAACAATCAAATTAAAGACAACAGATCAAAACTGCCAAAGTCTGTTTCAGAAGGGTCTACGTAGCAATCTGCCAGGGAACGTAACATGAAAATTCATTTTGCTAAACACAGAAGGTATTTTCTCTTTTCTACAATGGTTGATGTCTCCCCATTAAGCTAGTTAGCTAAAATTTTGTTAGTTAAAATTGCAGCAACATCCTAAGGCCCACTATGCTTTTTGGTAAGCATTTCCAGGCATCTTCTCTAAAAGGGAAGAAGTACCACACAGGCAGGACCACTGTATTGGTTATGCTGCCATCAGGGTATTAAATAATGTGGTCACCAGAGTGTCATGAAGGTGCTGACTACCCACTTCCTAGAGGCCATCATGCTAGGTCCCAATGCCCAGCGCTTAGTACCCGGCAGATGCTCAAAAACCATGCTGCATCCAGGAACTTGCCAGCACCCCCTGAGCTGGAAAAACAGGACTCTCATCCTTTTTACCTTCTGTCTTTGAAGCACTCTTCCCAAACTGCAGTGTTGCCCTGAGAGAGCCATCTTTGACCCCCGAAGAGAGCTATCAGTTCAACCCACTTCTTACCATAAGAATAACATAAGGGGGCTGGGGAGATGGTTCAGCAGGTAAAATGCTTGCCATATCCTCATGAGGACTCGAGTTCAACCCCCAGAACCCACATGAAGTTTGGCTCACAGTATGCGTCTGTAATCCCGTCACTAGGGTGGCAGAGACAGGAGGATTTCTGGGCTTGTTAGATAGCCAGACTGGCAGAATGGGTGAACTCCAGATTCAGTCAGAGTTTGTCTCAAAAAAAATAGGGTGGACAGTAAATAAGGAGGACACCTGATATCAACCTTGGCCTCCACATGCATGCATACACACAGGTACACAAACACACATGAATATCTGCACACACATATATTCACTCACATACTCAGTAAAAATGAAATTTAAAAAATTTAAATGGTAATAGAGGATCTGTGTAACTCTCACTTCTCACACCCTGCCACACTGGGGCCTGACACTTGCACATTTAGGAGCAGTCTGGAGTTTAGACTGGGATGATCAACCTGCAGTCTACAGTATTCCAACATCCGAGGGGAAGAAAAAGAACAACTTAAACATATGTGCCTGCAGGCATCTCAGAAAAGGATACCTGCCCCTCCCTATACAAACTGAACTTGGCTTCCATCTGCCCTAATGTACTCTATGTAGGTGGCTGACAAAAAATACTTTCCCTACTCAGCAAAAATTGGTCGGGATTAGACAGCAGGAAAGCACACAGTTTTCCCTGGAAAATTTCTCTTTAGGAGAGCACCATCCTTGGAGTAGCGGTGGTAACAAACCCCTTATCTCTTGTGAGTTCGAGGCCAGTCTGTTCTACAGAGCAGTTCCAGAAAGTACAGTTTTCCCTGGAAAATTCCCGATTTCTCTTTAGGAGAGCACCATCCTTGGGAGCAGCGATGGTAACATGCACCTTTAATCCCAGCACTCGAGAGGCAGAAGCTGGCATATCTTTTGTGAGTTCGAGGCCAGTCTGTTCTACAGAGCTAGTTCCAGGACAGCCAGGACTACACACACACACAAAAAAAACCCTGTCTCAAAAACAAAACAAACCAATCAAAAACAAGCAAGCAAGCAAACACCACCACCCAAACAACAACAACAACAACAACAACAACAGACACCTAAAACCTAAAAAAACGAAGAGCACCATTCACAAACCGGTAGCGAGTTCCTATTGTTGGTTACATCCCTAGTCTCTCTTGCTGATGTGCGACACAATTAAGTTTTGGTAGGACAGTCAGCTACGCTCCTCCCTAACTCAGTTACAATCACCAACAAAAGTACGATGGCCAAGGCTGCCGAATCACTTTTCCTAGGAACAACGAACCCCTCTACGACCGACCATCCTATTTTCCCATCTTGTAGTAAGCGGAAAAATCCTGCTTCACAACGGACCTAAGAGCGTGTACACACCTATGAAGGCGAACCTATACCTTCTGACAATAAAGTCCCTACAGACATAGAAGTAGGGAAGGAGAACCACTTGAAGTTGGTACATTCACAACACCGAGTTTCGTTCTAACACGCCCCGCTTCCCCGCAAACTCAGTAAGGTTCTACTTGAACTGCACGCATCCTAAGGGACAGGAAGAGACTCCTCCACCGCTCAGCTCAAGGACGTTTCGCTTTCTACGCCGTGGGATGAGCACACAGAGAACTCACCAAAAGCGTCTAAGGACTGAAAAGGTGGACTTCTAAAACCTCCTGGCCAGCCTGGGTTCTTTTTCCCAGAGGACATGCACGTGACCTTACTAACTCAAGTTCAAAACAAAGCTTCAAGGTCTGGACCGGGAATTCAGCGGTGTTAAGAAAACGACGCCTGGGGCAAAAAGAGCGGAGAGCACTTCTCAGAACATTCTATTCGGGGCTACATCTCCCCCCTCTCCACACCGGTTCCCTGCGACTTTCTTCACAAAATTCTTCCACTCAGAAACAACACAAAACGCCTGTCCTTTCCTCGCTCATCACGAGTCGCCGGGGGGTGGGGTGGGGTGGGGGGGAGAGCACGAAGCTGCCACCGCGCCTCCAACGCCGGCCACAGATGGGTGCCCGACAGGCGCCCAAACGCGCAGGGAACGAGCGCCGCCGCCGCCGCCAGTTCCTATCCAAGCCCCGGCGACAGGGCCTCGCGTGTGCTTTGCACAAGCCCCGTGTCCTACTCTTTCTAGATCGCTCACAACTTCTGCCTCCAGAACCCACAATTTGGATCCCTGGAGGAAAACTTTCCATTTCATCACAGTCCGGGAAATGCGAGTGGCGGCGCGGCTGGACGCGGGGTCCCGGGAGACAGCGGGAAGGCCGGGCTGCGGGACCGCGCGCTCCCGAGCAGGCCGAGGCCGCGTTCCCGCCCCGAGTGCGCGCCCGGCGACGCGGCCCAGTGCGGCGGGAGTCCAACCCCGAGCGGCGGGCCCTCCAAGTGGGACCTACCTGGCCCACTTGCTCCGTGGCATCGGCGAGGATGCCGTAGTTGCGGTACAGCTCCTCCACCGTCGGCATGCTGAGCGCCAAGTTCCGGGCCCGCTCCCGCCGCCCAACACGTAGTCGGCGCCACTGCCGCCTCCACGGAACTTATCTAAGCCGTCGACCGCCCTATTACGCCGGCAGCTGCCGCCGGGGCCGCCACCAGTCACAGCGCACAGCACGGCCCCGCCCCCAACGTCTACGCGGCGACGGACGCGTCGGGAGCGGCCGGCGGAGGCAGCCGAACTTCGTCCCGGGATCTATCGCCCCCTACTGCTCGGCGGTGCGAAAAGCAATCAGAAGGAATGAAAGACTGTAAGCTTCTGCTCCCCGCTGGTGGGATTTTTTTTTTTCTTTTTAATTTTTAGAGACAGGGTTTCTCTGTGTAGCTTTGCGACTTTCCTGGATCTCGCTCTGTAGACCAGGCTGGCCTCGAACTCACAGAGATCCTCCCGCCTCTGCCTCCCAAGTGCTGGGATTAAAGGTGTGTGCCACCACCGCCCAGTTGGGAATTGCTTTAGTGCACCTGTAAAGTTCTTATAGTTACCAGAAATGTCATTAAGACACCTGCCTCAAAAAATAAGGTGGAGGGGCCATATTTCCGAGTGTAAATGTGCTTGCCATGTAAGCCTGACCAACTCGAGTTCAGCCCCTGGAACCCACAGGGAAAAAAGAGAACCAACTCTGAAAAATTATCCTCTGACCCTCTGTGTGGTTCATGGTATGCAAGTGCCCTCGAATTTTCGTGTATACACACACACACACACACACACACACACACACACACACACACACACACACACGCACGCGCGTGCGCTCACATATACGCAGGAAGGGAGAAGGGGGAGGGAAGAGGAGAGGAGAAAGCAGGGGAGGGGAGGGTACGGGAGGGAAGGGGAGGGGAGGGGAGGGGAGGGGAGGGGAGGGGAGGAATCTTATCTGAGTCCTGACTGCTCCCTGCATGCACTATGAATCTGAAGCTGGCTTTGAACTTGGAACAGTACTCCTGCCTCAAAAGTCCTGGTATCACATAGGTGTGCCACCACCCCTGCTTGTATATGGTAAAAAGATGAGGATATTGAATTTCCAAGATTCAAACATTAGTCCAGTGTGGTGGCACACACCTTTAATCCCAGCACTTTGGAGGAAGAGGCAAGCTGATCACACAGAGAAACCAAAATCAAAAAAGGAAAAAAAAAAAGATTCAAATATTAGACTATAGGAGCTAATTTCAAAGACCCATCTATTTGTGAAGATTATATACATAAAGTAACTACAAACCAAGTCCCTTGGCTCTTTGCTTTGTCCAATTACAAATACTGAAAAGATAGTAGAATGTGAATAAAATTATCAAAAATTCTATCATCTAGAAAACCGTTGCTCAATCTGAATGCTTTCTCTACCTCACCATCAGACTCAATCTACAGTCCTATCTCTACACCACAAATCTATTACGAATTTATCTTTTTCTTACTGTATTTTCGGCCGTGTGACAGGCCACCATCCTTTGGATGAGCAATGGTGTCATGGCTATTATTGGTCATCAACTTCACTATATCTGGAATGAACTACAATCCAGAAATGGAGGGCACACCTATTATCTGGATCTTGAGGCTGGAAAACACTGACTTTTGAATGGGATCTTGAGAGGGGATAAAACACACCACTGATCCAAATCTTGAGGCAAAAGACACACACCTTTAATCCAGACCTTTTGGGTGGGAAAACACGTGCCTTTAATCCAGACCTTTTGAGTGGGAAAACACATGCCTTTAATCCAGACCTTTTGGGTGGGAAAACACATGCCTTTAATCCAGACCTTTTGGGTGGGAAAACACGTGCCTTTAATCCAGACCTTTTGGGTGGGAAAACACATTCCTTTAATCCACACCCTTTGGGTGGGAAGACACACCTCTAATCTTGGCTACACCTTCTGCTGAAAGCCTATTAAGGACATAGAAGAAGGAAGCTTTTGCTCTTCACCTGCTTGCCCTCGCCTTGCCAGAACATCCATTCCTTCACAGGCATTGGAGCCTTCTTCTCCAGGATTCCAGCATATACAGAAGACCAGCTGAGACACACAGCCTTGTGAGACTGAGCAACTACTGGATTCTTGGACTTTCCATTCACAGCTAGTCATTGTTGGGTTAGTTGGACTGCAGCCTATAAGTCGTTCTGATAAATTCCAATATGTGTGTGTGTGTGTGTGTGTGTGTGTGTGTGTGTGTGTGTGAGAGAGAGAGAGAGAGAGAGAGAGAGAGAGAGAGAGAGAGAGAGAGAGAGAGAGATTGATTCATTCCATAAGTTCTGTGACTCCAGAGAACCCTGACTGTCTCTAGGCTCATTCATATTTTATTTTTTGTATTCCCTGAGATTGAATCCTGGAGCTTGTATATTCTAGGTCAGCACTGAACTACTGAACTGACCTACCCCACCCCAGGTTCTCAGAATTACTTCCCCCCCCCTCCCCCGAGACAGGGTTTCTCTGTGTTGTTTTGGTGCCTGTCCTGGATCTTGCTCTGTAGACTAGGCTGGCCTCAAACTCACAAAGATCCACCTGCCTCTGCCTCCCCAGTGCTGGGATTAAAGGCGTGTGCCACCACTGCCCGGCTCAGATTTACTTTTTTTTTTCTTTTTTCTTTTAAATTTAATTTTACATATCAGCCACAGATTCCCCTGTCCTCCCTTCTCTGGCCCTTCCCTCAACACACCCCCCATTCCCACCTCCCCCAAGGCAAGGACTCCCCTGGGGATTCAGCTCAGCCTGGCAGATTCAGTGGAGGCAGGTCCAGTCCCCTCCTCCCTTCACCTAGACTGAGAGCAAAGTGTCCCCGCATAGGCCCTAGGTTCCAAAAAGCCAGCTCATGCACCAAGGACAGGTCCCAGTCTGGTCCTACTGCCTAGGGCCCTCCCAAACAGTTCAAACTAATCGACTGTCTCACTTATCCAGAGGGCCTGATCCAGTTCCATGGGGGCTCCTCAGCTATTGGTTTACAGTTCATGTGTTTCCACTAGTTTGGCTATTTGTCCCTGTGCTTTTTCCAATCATGGTCTCTTGCTCATATAATCCCTCCTCTCTTTCTTGCTGATTGGACTCCTGGAGCTCCACCTGGGGCCTGGCCATGGATCTCTGCATCCGCTTCCATCAGTCATTGGATGAGAGTTCTATCACGACAATTAGGGTGTTCGGCCATCTGATTACCAGAGTAGGTCAGTTCGGGCTTTCTCTCAACCATTGCCAGTAGTCTATTGTGGAGGTATCTGTGGATTTGTGGGGATCTCTCTAGCACGTTGCTTCTTCCTATTCCCATGGGATCTTCATTTATCATGGTGTCTCTTTCCTTGTTCTCCCTCTCTGCCCCTGATCCAGCTGGGATCTCCCGCTTCCCCAAGCCCTCTTTTCCCAGACCCTTGCCCTTCATTACCCACCCCCTCACATCCAGTTTGCTCATGTAGATCTCATCCATTTCTTTGTTGTTGGGTGATCCCCGTGTCTTTCTTAGGGTCCTCTTTACTAGGTAGCTTCCCTGGAGTTGTGAGTAGCAGTCTAGCCATCCTTTGCTTTACATCTAGTATCCGCCTATGAGTGAGTACATACCATGTTTGTCTTTCTGAGTCTGGGTTACCTCACTCGGATAATTTTTTTTTCTAGGTCCATCCATCTGCCTGCAAACCTCATGATGTCATTGTTCATAGCAGCATTGTTTGTAATAGCCAGAACCTGGAAACAACCTAGATGCCCTTCAACTGAAGAATGAATAAATAAAATGTGGTACATATACACAATGGAGTACTACTCAGCGGAAAAAAACTGACATCAGATTTACTTCTTATCAAGTATCTTTTCTTTTTTTTTTTAAAAAAAGATTTTTATTATGTATACAGAAGAGGGTGTCAGATCTCATTACAGATGGTTGTGAGCCACTATGTGGGTGCTGGGAATTGAACTCAGGACCTCTGGAAGAACAGTCGATGCTCTTAACCTCTGAGCCATCTTTCCAGCCCCTCAAGTATCGTTTTAATAGCCTTGAGCTATTTCATTTAAGTAAGTGAACATAAGAGCACAGTGCTGACTTCTGGACATAACCAGGTGATCACAATCATGAGCTCGCAGCAGCTGTGGTACCTGCACTTGATCAAGCCAGCCAGATCCTAGCGTAGATGGAGGTAGCTGATCTCCAGGCCACGCCCCTTATGGAGGAGCTCTTGGCAGCTGACAGTTGCTGGGGAAGGGAGAATCATTCTTGTTTTGCGTAGGTGGCCACTGGTAGAGTTGTCATGCTGCAGCAGTGGATGGCACCACACCCATTCACACATGGGCAGCACAAACTGGCAGTTCAAAGAAAATACATGAAGTTGGGAGTGGAAGTGTGGTAATATTTTGTTTGTACTCTAACAAATGAAATTTGCCTGAAGATCAGAGGACAGAGCCAGCCACTAGATTAAACACAGAGGCCAGGCAGAGGCGGCACACACCTTTAATCCCAGCACTCGGGAGGCTGAGTATCTGGATCTCTGTGAGTTCAAAGCCACCCTGGACTACATGAGATTAATCCAGTCTAAAAGAGAAAGAGTCAGGCAGTGGTGGCTCACACCTTTAATCCCAGCACTAGGAAGGTTGAGACAGGAAGTGATATGGCCGGGCAGAGAAAGGAATGTAAGGAAGGAGGAGACAGGAGTTTGGTGCCCTTTCAGCTGAGGACTCAGGGGTGTTCAATCTGAGGATTCATGGAGACAGGATCTTCTCCTTTTGGCTGAGGAGTTGGTGAGGTGAGAAGTGGTTGTGGCTTGCTTCCTCTGATCTTTTAGCATTTTACCCCAATATCTGGCTCTGGGTTTTTAATTATATTCAAGCAACATGGAAGTGTTGGAAGGAATAGGAGAAAGTTGACGGGGGAAGTGGGAGGTAGATAGAATCTGATTTCATTGTGAACACATGAAATCCTCAAAAAAGGGGAAAAAATAGAAGAGCACATGTGGCGCGATGTGTGAGAGATGGCTAACAGGTAAAGAGTACTTGCTGCTCTTGCAGAGGACATGAGTTTGGTTTCTAGCACCCATAGGGCAGCTCACCACCATCTGCAACTACAGTTCCAGGCAGTCAACATCCTCAAGCACTAGGCATGCGTGTGGTGCACGTATACATAAAACAACCAAATAAAATAAAATAAAAATAACTAAAAAAAAAACCCCACAACACCATCCAAACATTGTACGTGTGATACTTACTATAAGGTATTTCTTACAGAAGGCAAGGTTTGGTTTCTCTCCACAGCTCCCTTCCCTGAGTGTATCCAGCAGTGTGGGTTATGGCCTTATAGACCTTACACACAGACATAGTTTCAAAAAAGTACACAAATGCACCCCATTTTGTTCTGCCCTTTGCCCTTCACTTAGCGATGTTTTCTGTCGACCTTTTCAAGACTACACTGCCTTGTGGTGAGGCACCACAGTTGATCTGTGTCTTTTTGATTATTTCCCAAGCTCTAACATTTGCATTTATGTATGGTCTGGATGTTCTCCAACGGCTGCTGTGCGTTTGTAGTGACTCTTTCCCTTGTCTTTGGATCTGGGAGTTCAGAGGTTACTATAGACGCTTGAACATCCACTAAAGGTTCATATGTTGAAATGGAAACCCCACTGTGAGGTGTTAAGAGTGGAAACTTGGGTTGATTGGGGTGCTTAGAAGTGGGAGCTTTTGGGAGTGGTTGGGGCTTGAAAAGGTCATCCAGGTACAGGTTTTACCTGCTGCCTTCTTAGGCAGAAGGAAAGAGATTAGAAAATCTACACACACACACACACACACACACACACACACACACACACACACACACACACACACACGTATGTCCCACCTCTTGCTGTGTATGGTTCCGCACTGACCCCTGGTATCTGTCAGCAAGAACTATGCGGGCTTCTGATCTTTGTGTTATTAATTTTTGTACCACTGTGACAAAAATGTCCGATAAAGCAGCTAGAAGGAGAAAGATTTTGTCTCTCAGTTTCAGAGACTCCAGTCCATGGTTGTCTGGCTCCATGCATTCAGGCAGAGAGCATCATGGCAGTGGGAGTGTGAAGAGCAGGAGCTTCTCCACCTCAGGGGTGAGGAAGAGTGAGGAAGGGACTGGGAGTCACATCTAACCTTCACAGGCACGCCTCATCCTCTTCAAATGGCTCTCCTGCAGACTAAGCACTAAAGGCACGAATCTGTGAGGGGATATTCCTCTGGGTTGTGTGGTGTGGTGTTTTGAAAGAAAATGCCCCCAAAGGGAGTCACACTATTGAGAAATGCGGTTTTGTTGGAGTAGGTGTGGCCTTGTTGGAGGAAGTGGGTTACCGTGGAGGTGGGCTTTGAGGTCTCTTACATGCTCAAGTCACACCCAGTATTTCAGTTCACTTCCTGTTGCCTTCTGATCAAGATGTAAGGACTCTCAGCTCCTGCTCCAGCACCATGTCTGCCTGAATGCCACCATGTCACAACATGATGATAAGGGACTGAACCTCTGAAAATAAAAGCCACCCCCAGTTAAATGTTTCCTTTATAAGAGCTGCTATGGTCCTGGTGTCTCTTCATAGCAAAAGAAACCCTAACTAAGACAGGTTGATTATACACACCTCCAGCAGAAAACAAAACAGGGCGAGCAGGAACTGTTAGATGTTCAACAAATGCTAAGTTAATGAAAGAATAAATTAGGAAATGACAAACAAATTAGAACTTTTCACCTGCAGTTTACTGTATTTTGACAAAAGGGTGCCCCGAGTTCTTGGCAATGAGGCTTTTATGGTTGACTTTCATTCTTATTACCTTATTTTTAGGAAAACCCGATCTTCTTATTTCTCCTTTCCCTACCTACCAGTGACCTTTGCTCTGTTACCTCCAACTGCTATGACTATCTTTGCAGCTATTTCTTTGGAATTCTCTTCTAAATGTGTATTGAAAAGTTTATTGAGGTGCTACCCTTCTCCTACCATTACTTCATCTGCCTTGTTATGAATCCATCTTTAGCTTAAGTTGTAAGAGATCTTATTTTAATATGACTTCTTTCTTCTAAGGAAGCCTTTTAAATTCCAATGGGGAAAAAGGGACCACGACCCTAAGGAGAAATCAGAGAAAGTTTCCAAATTAAGGTCTAGCTGGGTCTTTAAAATTTTAAAAAATTTATCATAAGGATTTCCAAATTAAGATATAGCTGGCTCTTTAATTTTTTAAAAAAAATTATCGTAGTGTGTGTGTGTGTGTGTGTGTGTGTGTGTGTGTGTGTGTGTGTGATAGCACATATGTGGAGGACAGAGGACAACTCCTGGGAGTGAATTCTTAACCTTCCACTGTGTGGGTTCAGTGGATAAAACTTAGGCTGTCGGATTTGTCGTAGGTACCCTTACTTAGGGAGCCATCTTGCTGACCCTCTAGCTGGGTCTTGATTGGATAAATTATGATAACAATAGCAAGCATCCCTTAGGTGTTTACTATGTGCTTGCTAATATGTGTGTTATAGTAATGGCTTAATCTCATGGAATGATTTTTTTTTTCCTGTCAGGCTTTGTCCTGTTTTCCACATTTGGCCTCCTGATATCCACCACCACTGGTGTGTACCAGCGTTTATCTTCATGATGTAGATGGCACAGGACCAGTGAGTGCCTGCCAGAGTCCTGGGGTTCATACTCAGCAATCAGAGCCCTAACTCCTGTACTACCCTGCCTCTTGGTTAGTGTGCTCATTTCTGATAAGTCAGGTTAGAATCCTCTAGTTAGATAAGTCTAGTTAGAATCCTTATCAAAGCACTGTCAACCTCCTCATCTGACTTGGGCCCTGTCAGAGGAACTTCACACATGTGTTCATGGTGCCTACTGTATAGAATTAATTGTTGTGTATTAAGCAGAATTGTAGGAGTGCCCAGGACAGACAGTACCTAGTTCACACCAATGCTCAGTCAGTTCTGCTCTCTTCCTTTTTTATCATTTTAAGATCATTTAAATATGGAGAATATATGATCCTTGGTCTTTGAAAGATGGTTGCTGAAGGCCAGTCTTTCCCTGCAATTATGTCCCAGGCAATGGAAGCTAGATTGTTGGATCTAGGAGAGCCAGTGCTGTGGGTGGAACCTGAGGCAGTCTGCTGGAGGAGGTTTTTCTCACTCAAAGGAGGCCCAGTCTTATTCTATTCAGGCCTTTGACTATGAAGATGACCACATCACACTATGGCAGGCAACTTCTTCACCACACATATTATCAAGTTTCTGCCATCCAAAAATCCAGTGCTATGGTTTGAATATTGTGCCCTCCAGGCTAAAGGTTTGGGCCCCAGAGCCATGCTGTTGAGAGATAGTGGGAACTTTAATAAGTATGGTCTAGTGAGACGCCTTTGGGTCACCAGTGGCATGCACAGGTGGTTGATGGGATCCTGCCCCCCGCCTCTCGTGTGTGTGTGTGTGTGTGTGTGTGTGTGTGTGTGTGTGTGTGTGAATGAAGGTTAGAAGATGACTTTAGGAGTCTCTTTCATTTGCTGTCTTCCTTATTTCTTGAGACAAGGTAGGCTTCTCACTGAACCTGGGACTTGCTGGTTTAGCTAGACAGCAAGGCCAAGGGCTCCTTATTGCTCTCAACTCTCTCCTCCTCCTCCTCCTCCTCTTCCTCCTAAGGAGCTGATGCAGAGGCCCTGGAGGGGTGCTGCTTACTGGCTTGCTCACCGTGGTTTGCTCAGCCTGCTTTCTAATAGAACCCGGGACTACCAGCCCAGGGATGGCACCTCCCACAGTGGGATGGGCCTTCCCCCATCGATCACTAATTAAGAAAATGCCTTACAGCTGGATCTTGTGGAGGCAGTTTCTCAATTGAGGTTCCTTCTTTTCAGATGACTCTAGCTTGTGTCAAGATGTCAAGCAAGCAAGGCAGAGGGGGACAGAGGTATAGGAAAGGGGGGAGGGGAGGAGGGAGGGAGGGAGGGAGGGAGGGAGAGGAATAGAGGGAGAGATGGGGAGATCACTAGTGGTTAAGACCACTGGATTAAGGCTCACAGAATTGACCATATGTTACTCCTATGCTCCTACGACTCAACACTTTGCTGTGCTGCTCCGTGTTAGCCTCGGGGTTTCCACAGTAAGTGGAGTAAATGACAGCAGTATAGCAGGCTGTGTCACCAGGCAGTGCCAGGCTAAATAAGAGCGGGTTACAGAACCTGGTGCACAGCTCAGTGACCCATTCTTAGTGCTTTCCTGTGACGTGTCCCTGATACTCCACTTTACAGGTGAGACATCTGAGCCTCCGTAAAGTAAGTCCAAGAGGCGTTGACGGCAGGTATTGTTACTAAGGCTACTGGCCCTCCTCACCCTCCTCTTCCTCTCCTCCTCCTTCTCTTTTTCCTCCTCTTCCTCCTCCTTCTCCTTTTGGACAGTCACCCAGTTTTACTCTTGCACCCCTTTTCCTATCTGCAGATGTGTGAGCCTGTCCCAGCGCATTGTGAATCCAGATGTAAAGGGCATGGGGAATCCAGATGTAAAGGGCATGGGGAATCCAGATGTAAAGGGCATGAGAAGCGCTTTGGGGTCAATGGACCTTTCTTGTTTTAAGGAGCTTTGGCTCATGTTAGGTAATTGACAGCTGGTGTCACTCATTTTCTTCTTCTAAAAACTATAACTGTGTGGAACCATCCAGTTTTCCAGGGACCTCAAAGATTTGTGAATTTGCTCTGGATTCCTTGGCTAACTGGGGGATTTTTCAGACCCCAGGAATAACCATTGGCTAACTACGGATGATTTTGTCTGAATGTCAGTGTCTTCTGTAGAAGGCTCTGATCCGTGCACTGTAAGATGTTGATGAGCACAGTCTGCTCTTGACTATCAGGACACTGCATAGTTTGAGTCAACGATGATGAAGGCACAGTGAAACTGAGGTGGCCTTGCCCTGTAGCATGGATTGCTTGCCAACTTGCAGGGTCTCAGGGTAGAGGGTACCTGAAGGAGGGAGGGAGAGCAGCTGAATTGACGTAGGTGCTGTCACTGGTAATAATGGTAACCACAAGCACAGAAGTGACTAGTGACACAGTGGAGTGCGTCATGTGCATGTGTGTGGTGTGTGTGTGTGTGTGTGTGTGTGTGTGTATGTGTGTGTGTGTGTGTACCAGTCGAAGCTCTTTTCCTGTGAGAGTCCCCCTTTCCCCTTCAGGTTCATGAGGCACTGCACCAAAGCTGTGTATAGGTCTCTTTTCTTTTCATCTTTTCTTCACAGAGAATGAGTAGATTTTTTGTTCTTACCCTAAACCTCACATTTCCCTTTCACCCTTGAAAGCAGACAGCAAACTCTCTCTGTGCAAAGAGACATGCATAGCTATTAATTTTGTCCATGAGAAGAGGAGAAGGCAGGATGGAATGACTTCAGATCAATGAGCAAGGGGTAGTGATACACTATCAATATGTGTGTAACTAACTGCTTTTATCTCAAAGGCAATTCATGCTCACTAGAGAAAATCTGAACAACTGAGAAACAAAGAAAGAAAAACTGAGTGTAAGCTGCACCCCGAAGTTACCACTGTCGACACTTGAACATTTCCTGGAAAAAAAAAGTCCAATTTGTTTTGGAATAATATTTTTGTATACTGTGAAGATGTGTCACTCTGATTGGTTTAATAAAAAGCTGAATGGCCAAATAGCTAGGCAGGATTTTCAGGCACAGAGGATGCTGGGAAAAGGAAGGGTTGAGTCGCCAGCCAGATGGAGAGGAAGTAGGATGGGCAATATGGAGATGATGTAATAAAGCCATAAGGTAGAAAGTAAATTAATAGAAATGGCTTAATTTAAGTTATAAGAACTAGTTAGGAACTAGCCTAAGCTATTGGCTGAGATTTCATAATTAATAAGTCTCTGTGTCATTATCAGGGAGCCAATGGATCCAACAAGAAAATCTGACCATAAGTAGCATCCAACGAGGGGCACGCACGTACTACCACATACAACCCAAGAAAGCTGAAAAAAAAAAAAGGTTTCAAACACACAAAAATGGAGCCGAATGCAGCTTCCTAGTCCCGCCCATGGTATAGAGACAGGTCTCCCGGCTGCTGCCTGTGGGCATGAGCTGCCAGAGTGCCATGAACTAAGCTGTGTTTAAGGTTTCTCTCATGCAGACAGAAATGCTGCAAAGCAGGTTCAGATGGAAAAATCCTCTAAACAGGTTATAATATGTTTAACAATGTGTGTAGGCTTAAGAGAAAAAAGAAAAAGCATACAGACAGTCATAAAAGTAGTTTAAAATGATAAAATAACCTCTTTAAAGAGAGAAGTAAACTACTAATAGCAACAATAAAAAGAATAAACCATGTAGAGATGGGAAATACACAGGGAGTCTGAATACTGTATGGTGCTGTATTGACTTTAATTTTTTTTGATTGCTGATAAGCAAACAATAGCTGCTGAGAGATACTGGATTATAAAAACTACTAAATTAAACCAACCTGTATATTTAAAAAATGTTTTAACTTCAAAATGAAAGTAAAAAATATGTTATTTTGGGGAAGAGCTTATGCTTTTGTTTCCACAGAAAGTGAAAAGCTATGGATTCATTCAAGATTGATAGAGATCAGATTTGATCATGGGAGACCCTGAAAATCCTAACTATAGGTATAAGGAAATAAACCTAGAAAAACTACAAGACAAGAGATACATAGTTTACCTGCTCAAACATAAAACAAAAAACATCTCTAGCTGGCTTCTATACAATGTACAGTCCATACTTGTATTAATGCAGATATGTATGCTACTTTTGAAAGTTTATGTGTTTTCAGAGCAAGGGGGCCAGATATGAAGGAAAACAGGTGGCTCAGGTGATCCAGCCTCTCAGAGTGCCTCTGTTACAGTTTCCTCAGAGTTCGGGATCCAGAACAGCTTCAAGGCTGCTGCCTGAGGTGGTCCAGACTCACAGACTACTCCAGCCAGGACTTCAGATAAGCCTTGCACTTAACCATTACACAGAGACTGGACAACAAATGATACAGCTAACTCTCCCAGAACTTGACCATTATCCCAATTTTCTCCGAGTCCATAAAGATTATAGCATCCCTAGGTAACAGCACTCTAGAGAAAACAACACCACATTCCCAAGAGGTGGGATGGGTGGTTTTGGTCATTCAGTGGGTTATGGATGTTTGTCATCACTTAGGGGGGTTGGTTACAAGTTGTTACTGGTCATGGTCAGGGAGAAAGCTAAACAAAGAAGATTAGATTTAAGAATCTCTAAAAGGAAAAAGGGGGGATATAGAAATGATAGGAAATATGGTAGATTATTGAATATACTTTTAAACTAAAAAAGCAACTACTAGTCTTAAATATTTTACATTGGTATAGATTTTTGTGTATTGACACAAATTTAAGATTATTTTTGTTGTACTGTGTATATGTTTCTACTTTTGTTTAAGATATTATACCTATGCAGCTCATCTAAAAAGGTTATATAAAGTTTTAGTCTTTGAAAACTATTTAGGATATCAAAGAAATACAGGTTATTAGTTAGTCATTTATAACAATCAAACTTATAGTCATGTTAGGTATGTTTTCAAGGTCAAATATGTGGTGGTATTTTGTTTGTACTTTTAACAAATAAAATTTGCCTGAAGATCAGAGGACAGAGCCAGTCACTAGATTAAATATAGAGGCCAGGCCACTGTGACACACAACTTTAATCCTAGCACAGAGGCAGAGATTCATCTGGATCTCTGAGTTCAAAGCTACTCTGGGCTACATGAGATTAATCCAGTCTAAAAGAGAAACAGAGCCAGGCAGTGGTGGCTCACACCTCTAATCCCAGCACTAGGAATGTTGAGACAGAACGTGAAATGGCTGGGCAGAGAAAAGAATATAAGGCAGGAGACAGGAGACAGGAGTTCAGTGCCCTTTTGGCTGAGGACTCAGAGGCATTCAGTCTGAGGTTTCATGGAGACAGGATCTTCCTTTTTGGCTGAGGAGTTGGAGAGGTGAGAAGTGGCTGTGGCTTATTTCCTATGATATTTCAGCATTTACCCCAATATCTGGCACCAGGTTTTTATTATAAGACCATTTAGGATTCATGCAACACAAACAGATATATTTTAAATAGGTAGGTGATCTTCATACACTTCAGAGATCTACAGAATATGACATTTAAGATATTTTAATAACATAAGACTTTTCATGACAATGAGATGCATCTGCTCCTTGGCAGCATCAATCTATCTCAGAGAAGATGATAGGCACTGAAGAATCTCCATATGGAGTTTGCCACTGGGTAAAGAAACTGCTCTTGCCTCAACTGCTGATATTATGCTGTCCAAACTGGACAAGTAGGACACAAAATAAAGTGATTGCCAAAGTTTGCCAAGACAAGGTAGTTCAGTCCTTCAAAATTTCTGCCTTATAGAAAAGTCTGTCAGAATTCTAGGCCTATAGGCCAAATATGGATGCCCCAACGTTGCAGAGAAACCTTGGGTGACTGTCCAGACAGCCAGCTGTTTCTGTCATTTCTGTAGTTTTGGAAGTTGTTTGCTCTGCATTTCCTGTTTACTTCTTGGGTCTCTGATGGAAATTGAAGACTAGATAGTTATAGTTTTACAGTTCTTCTTGTTACCAATTTCAAAAAAGCAACTTACATAAGAGATGTAAAGTTTATAAGGTTTGGACAATAAAAGCTTAAATTGCTTATCTAAAAAATGTTTTGAGGTCTAAAAAGATAGCTTTAAGATGGTAATACAAGTTATAATAGAAAATGGTTTAGGTATAAAACTTCAAATTCATCAAGATAAGATAGATAATAAAGCTGGGGCAGCAGTGGTACACACCTTTAATCCCAGTACTCAGGAGGCAGAGCCAGGTAGATAGCTGTGAGTTTGATGCCAGCTTGGTCTACAGAGCGATATTCAGGACAGGCACCAAAACTACACAGAAAAACCTGGTCTCACCCCCCCCCCCAAAAAAAAGAAAAAAGAAAAAAAAGATAGATAATAGAGTGTTTTCTCTGAATATGCCAAATACAAATGGACTGGACATTGCGACTATAAATCTTACTTGATAATTGTTCTTATTGTATATAGTTTCATTTGCTAAAGCTAATACCTTTTCTTTTTATTTGGACAATAACATAATTGTCCTTATTGTTCTTATAGTGTTACTGTGCTAAAGTTAAAACCTTTCCTTTTTATTTAGACAAGAAGGGGGAAATGTGGAATCTTTTTGTATACTGTGAAGATGTGTCACTGTGATTGGTTTAATAAAATGCTTAACAGTCAATAGCTAGGCAAAATTTCCAGGCACAGAGGATGCTGGGAAGAAGAAGAGCAGAGTTACCAGCCAAATGGAGAGGAAGCAGGATGGACAATATGGAGATGAGGTAATAAAGCCACAAGGCAGGAAGTAAATTAATAGAAATGGGTTAGTTTAAGTTATAAGAACTAGTTAGAAACAAGTCTAAGCTATCGACAGAGCTTTCATAATTAATAATTAGTCTCTGTGTTGTTACTGGGGGGGTCAATGGTCCTGATGAAAATGTCTGACTTCACCAATTTATATATAAAACTACTAATTGTAACTTATAGGAAATATTATTTAAATTTGTACCATGGGTATATCATTTTCAATTGGTTTTTAATTAAATCTGAAACATCCTCCTATGTCATTACCTGTTTCTGTAAATATGATTTTCACATGGCTGCATAATATCCCATCACATTTAAAACTGAATTCACTATCCAGCTACTACTATGCATTTAGGCTGTTCCTTGATGTTGTTATTATCAATAGTGCTTGAGATATATCTGGGATTAAACCTCTGATTATCTTTTTAATGATAGATTACTACCTGTGGAGTATCCAGGAAAATATGTGTGCATTTTTTTTTATCTCTTTTCTGTCATGTTACTAAACTGATCTTTAGAAAGGTTTTACCACTTTCTTTAAAGATTTAATTTTAAGTGTGTGTGTGTGTGTGTGTGTGTGTGTGTGTGTGTGTGTGTGTGTGTGTGTATCATAAGTGTAGGTACTCCTGGAGGCCTGAAGAGGACATCAGAGTCCCTGGAGCTGGAGCTGTAGGCAGTTGTGAGCTGCTGGATATGGGTGCTGGAAACCTAAGGCAGGTTCTCTGGAAGAGCAGGAGACACTCCTAACCTCTGGGTCATCTTCAATCCTGTTATTATTACTTCATAATGTTGTTGAAAGATTGTTCTAAGAAGACCTTTTTATTTTATTTTACTCTTCTTTCATATATTATACCCTGACCAAAATTTCCCCCACTCCCCCAGACTCTCCCACAACCTCCCCTCTCCCCTATATCCACCCCCTTGTCTCCCTTCAGGAAAGAACAGGCCTCCCAGGGACATCAACCAAACACAGCGTACATGTTACAATAAGACCAGGCACATACCATCACATCAAGGCTAGATGAAACAACCCAGTAGGAGGAAAAGCGTCACACATGTAGGCAAAAGAGTCACTAGATGTTAGTTCTGAGATAGAGAAGAGCAAGGAATAGCTGGTCTAGAGGGCAGGAACCAGCCCAAGACAGGGTAATTAGATTCTGGACCTGCAACATTCCAACCTCTTCATGGTACTAAAATGCTAATAGGACACTGCATCTCTTCAGGAATTTTCATTCACAATGGGAAAGGACATGCATGCAAAGAAAGGCTTATATAGCACAAGCCTGCCAAGTCAGAGAACTACCTATTCTATGCTCACTAGCAACCGACCCCTCCTCTTCCTAGACCCCATAAAAGAAAGCCCCCAAACAATAACCAGTGCTCCTGAGCACTCTGGCTCAAGCATCCTGCTACTCCCCTGCACTGTGTGCTGTACCACCTCTTTACATAAAACTGACTGCTGCTTTGCCATTTGTGTGAGATTTTTCAGGTCTTTGTATAAGATGTCAAGAACCTGGAAATACCTGGTCCAGACAAGACTACCAAAACAAAAACAACAGCCTGAATTTTTGTCTTTTCCCCTGAGGCATCTCCTACATGTCCTGTTGGCTGGGTGCAGTGGCCATTTTCCTATAAAGTGGAGCTTTGTAAATACCGGTTCTGCGTTTACCTAGTCTCTCTTGCCGAGAAACAGGCACATGATCCCCGTTTTACAGATTCAGAAATCTCTGTCCATGATGGATCAGCTCATTGCTTTGTGCCTTTGGTGGCACAACATGGCTGAAGTACACGGTGGAGCAATCCCTTTCTCCCATGGAAACAAGAAGAGAAAGGAGCTGGGCTCCACCGTTCCTTTCAAAAGTCATGTGCCCAGTGATCAGATGACCTACCGCCATTCGGTACAAGCTCTTAAAAGTCTTAGCACTTCCAAACAGCACCAAAATTCTAACACATGGGACACGGGAACGTTCGAACCGCTAACCCTAATCCACATCACAGCCACTGCCGTGTTAGTTAGTTCTTCAGCGTTGTGACAAAATACTTGAGAGAAACAATTCAGAAGAGAGGTTTAGGCTCATGGTCCTGAGGTTTTAGTTTAGGGTCTGCTGGCGCCATTTCTTTGGGCCTGAGGCAAAGATGAATATCACAGTGACCAGGATGCAGAGACAAAAGGAAGCAGGGCAAGGCACACCCTTCAACGTCATACCTCAGTGAAGACTTCCTCCAACTAGGCCCCATCTCCCAATAATGTCACCAATTTACGACTCCAGCAACGGATTAATCCACTAATTAGGTCAGCGCCCTCATGATCCAATCACCTCTCTGAGCCCCGCCTCTGAATGCTGCTACACCGAGAACCAAGCACGTGCCTTCGGGCAGGGGCACTTGGTTTTCAGCCACGGCGTTGGCCAGTGAATTATGAAAGAAAGCGACCTGTCACTTCCAAGTGGAAGTACTAATGGCCGCTGCTCGTTCTCCACACCTCTCTGTTGTTGAGGTGATTTGAACACATAATAAGGAGGACAGCACTGAGCTGTTGTCTGAGGGGCGGCTGCCCTCAAAAGTCACCCAGAGCCGCCAGAGCGTTTGTAGAGGCAGGAAACCAACCTTCCTTGTTTTAAGCCACCAAGCCTTAGGAGACGCTGTAAGGAAAACTAACATTGGCATGGCATCTCTTTGGTGCAAAGAACAAGACTCTCTGACATGCTTGACCAACCAAACAGAACTTAAACATACGTATAAGACGAGAACAGCCATTTTGCTCCAGACAGGGAGCTAAAGCAAAGAAAGCAAAATGGGAAATGAAGGAGACTCCGGATGTCTGTATGCTAATATGATCCCTCATTACCATCTTGTCAGTCTCCGGAAAAGCAGACTTGAAACATTTATGAATGCCTAGTAAGAAGATAATTGTTCTATCATTTATTAATACGCTTGTGTTTATTGTTCACTTGTTTGCTTAAAGGTTTTGTTTTTAATTTGAGTAGAACCCAGGGAAGGGGTGGAGTTTCAAGGCATGGGCTGACAAGGGGTGGGGAGGAGGAGGGGGAGGAGGGGGAGGGGAGAGAGAGAGAGAGAGAGAGAGAGAGAGGGAGGGAGGGAGGGAGGGAGGGAGGGAGGGAGGGAGCTCATGCTGCTTGTCACAGGAACTGGGGGTAGAGGGAGCTGTGGAGTAAAAAACATGCTTGAGAACATTGATCACCCACCGTGATAGCTGACTCTTCGGAAGTAGTTACTATGTGCCAAACGATGGCCTTGGTAATCTCTCCGATAACCCTCATGTCCCAGCCTTCAGTGATGGTCCTATTGTTATCTTTATTTTTACAGACAAGGAAAAAGAGGTAAATGGCTTGGGTACACAGTGAACTCCTTTTTCTGACTCTTTATCATTTAATTTCTAGAACAAATGCTTTGTTTTCTTCTCTGGGCTCTACAACTCCTTTTGCCTTTTCTTTGCTGGTTAGTTTTTTTTTTTTTTTTAAAATCAACTTTTTATCAACAAACTACAGTCACTTAGGAAGAGGGAACCTGACTTGAAGCATTGCCTCTGTCAGATTGGCCTGAAGGTATGTCTGTGGGGGCATCTTTTTGATTAATGACTGACATGGGAGGGCTCATGCCACTGTGGTGGTGTCAGCCCTGGACAAGTGGTCCAGATAAACATTCCCCTCTATCAGCTGATTAACTCAGTATCAGTAAACTGCCTAACACACAGGGCTGCATCTAACTTCAAGAGGCAGGGCGTTCTGTACCTTCCTTCTGCCCCACAAAGTAGAGGGGAGCAGGCTATCAGCCAGCAGTATTAATATCTAATGAAAGAACGATGCAGACCTCACTGTACTGCTACAGAACCAGGCCCTTGCGGAGTCAGGCTTGGGGTAGAGAACTCTGGTCCTCTAACCCAAGACCTTCCTGCCAGAAGTGCTGCTGCTCTATAGGAAGCCAGACGCTTACCAAGACTTTGAGGTCTGAAGCAAGATCAGGTCAACGCGGGCCCAGAGGACATCTCAAGATAGCTGGGGGTGGGGAGCAGTACTTCCACCCTAGTCCCACAAGAGTGGTTTTATTTGATCACCTGGACACAATGAAGCAATAAAGGCACAATGGCATCAGGTTTATCTTTTCAGAAGAGTTTCAACTCCATCGAACTGAAAATTCTTGGCATGCATTAAATACTTACATACTATGTAGAACACAAAGTGCAATAGATCCCTCCTGAGAAACGAATCAACACAACTTTGGCTCTTGTGAAAACCAGATCACCAACTGACTTTTAGACAACATTTTGAGTACATGGAATCAGTCACATCAGGTCTGACCCGTGGTTGGGGCTTGTTAAGTATTTGTTGGGTGAGTTAGTAGGCAACTTTCTCCAGTCAGCTCTAGTTCCTGTGTTTATAGAACACAAAATTGAGCTCTGCTGTTGGTGGGTCCTGGTGACTCATACCTCTTGGAAGTCACAGTCTGTGAATGACCTTCCACCATGAATCCTGGGCCTGTTCTTCTATCAGTGGCTTTGGCCACGGGACCAGCAACAAGTGTAATGCAATTAGCAGCTTGACACACATTTAGACTCTTTGAGGAGGAAAGTTTCTAGGAAGAGAGACTTAGTTGATCCGG
This sequence comes from Peromyscus maniculatus bairdii, assembly GCF_049852395.1. NCBI lineage: Eukaryota > Metazoa > Chordata > Mammalia > Rodentia > Cricetidae > Peromyscus > Peromyscus maniculatus. The sequence continues at coordinate 71,558,628 of NC_134855.1, forward strand.
TGTCTCAGATGAATGTAGGTACCAGAGTGAGCCTGGGATAGATCAGTGATGTGAGCCAGCCACCACAGAATTGTAAGATATGGTGGATGTGGGCATAAGGCAGAGGGCAGCAACCTTTTTCTGCGAGGGGCTGGGCAGTGAACAATATTTTAGGTTGTACAGGTCATGCAGTTTCTGTTTCAATCATTCACCTCTGTCATTAAAGCAGCCGTAGGGGCTGGGGAGGGGCTCGTTTGGTGAGTGCTTGCAATAGACACACAAAGACCTGAGCCAGAAGTGGGAGTATACATTCCCAATCTCAGTGCTAGGGAGGCAGGGACAGGGCGATCCCTGGGGCTTGCTGGCCACCCTGCCTCAAAAGATAAGGTGGAGAGATGATAAAGACAGGAGACATTGATTTCTGGCTTCTTCCTGCATGTACATGTGCTCCCTACACAGACACCCCCCTCTAACACAGCTGCATGAATACACACAGACAGATGCACACCCCCTCCCCTACACAGACAGTCCCCTCTAACATAGCTGCATGAATACACACACACACACACACACACACACACACACACACAGAGAGAGAGAGAGAGAGAGAGAGAGAGAGAGAGAGAGAGAGAGACAGACAAACAGATAGACAGATAGACAGACAGATGCTACATAAACATGTAGATGTGGCAGTCTTTTTTTTAGAAAACTTATTTTCAAAAAAGGTGGTAACCCCGATTCGGCCCAAGGACTTTGGTCGAACAGTCTCTGTTTTAGCCACTGAGTTGTGAGAAAGTTTGCTTTGCCCTAACAGATATCTGAAACCACCTGCCATCTCCTCGTCATTATTCAAGGTGTCCTCATTCCCGAGGACACTCCACAGCTATGACTTCATTCCTGATGACTCCCTGGTGTGGAATGCCCTCATTTCTCAAGCCTGGCCTCAGGAAAATTAGAGAGTCAGCAGCTGATGTTTTTAGCCAGCCTGTCAGAAGGTTCCTGGAGGGAAGAAAATGTTATGCTCCTTTCCCTAGTAGGGGATGCTGACAATCCTTGTGGTGGTTTGAATGAGAGTGGATCTCATAGGCTCATATGTTTGAACACTGGGTTCCCAGGTGCAAAACCATGTGGGAAGGATGCGGAGGGGTGGCCTTGCTGGAGGAGGTGTGTCACCAGGGGTGGGCTTTGAGGTTTCAAAAGTCCATGCTTCTGAAACTGTATGCAAGCCCTCAGTTAAAGGCTTTCTTTTATGAGAGCTGCCTTGGTCCCGGTGTCTCATCATAGTAACAGAACAGTGACTAAGACAGTCCCCAAGTTCCAAATTGTGCTAGAGGTCCCCTTCTCCTGCCCCGGAGCCACGAAAGTCTACAGGACACAGATGACAGAAGTCTCCCAGTCTGATATCCCCATTCCAGCATTGGAGTTGTTAACTGTCCCTATGAGCATTGGAAGCTGTTAACTGTCCCTATGAGAGAGATGGTGGCTACTCCAGCCAGTTCACACACTGCCAAAGAGCCCGCGTTTCCTGCTACAACGCTCAGAATCCTGACTACTGTATTAAAAAAACAATCAGAACTAGTGTAGAACAACTAGTTAATCATCAAGGAAGAGCGAAGCCTACCCCTGGCCATCTGAGGCTGGCGGTATAGTGGGTACATAAATCGTGTTTGTTCCTCACTCAAGCTGCCTCAAAGCAAACGGAAGTCCTGCCTTCCCTCCGCGGAGGGACCGTGTGGATTCAAGGAAATCATTTCATACTCCCAAGCCTAAGCTTCTTCTTTTATTAAATAGTGACGCTTGTGGTATTTATCTTTGTGGTTTGATGACAATGAAATGATATCCATGTATGTATTGTGGGATCTGATAAACATCAAATATTCACTAAATTGTGGTGATCATAATTATTAACTGCTTGTCCATCATTTCAATAGAGTTTCCTAATATATTAATTAAAAAAAAAAACCTCTTTCATGTAGAGTTGCTCTATGCAACTCATTCAGGATGGCCATGAATTTGCTATGCAGGGTAGGCTGTTCTTGAACTTGTGATGCTCTTGCCTCAGCCTCCTGTACGTAACAGTTCATACTTTTATGAATTGTCTTCAAATTTGTCTTATTTGCATTAAAATTTTTTTAAATAACAAGTACGGTGGAACCTTTTGTCAGTGCCGAGGGGAGGGGAGTGACATACTCCGCAGGCTTCAGAGAGAAGTTACAAGGTTAAGAAAGCAAAGCTGGCCCTTGGAACCTGATCCCAGCCCTGCCTGACACCACAGCTGCTGTTCCCTGCCTCGCGCCGATGGGGTGGAGTTGGGGTTGGGGGCGCTGGGCAGTGAGCATGAGACTCTAACCAAGGTGAAGTTTAGGAAGGCAGAGCTGGGACTCGAACTTGGGTCTGTTGTGAGATTCTCCTTAGGTAGCAGCTACTTTGCAGAAATGAGGAAAACTGTGTACTGGGAGGGATGAGAAAGGCCATGGTGTGGTGAACCAAAAAGCCAGCTTGTCTGGAGCTTACCGGCTCCGAGCTTGGCAGCTGTGGCTTGTCCGACTTTTGTGTTTCACTAAGGATGCAGCCAGGTCTTTAGAAAGGTGCTTCTCTGTTTTGCTTTTTTTCTCCACTCCTCCCTTCCTTGTTGTTCCACTCTTGGATCAACCTCTAGAGGCTGTGGGGCCGGGACTAGAGAGTCTTCTTGGCAATATAAAATCTAAAAATAAAATCTGGTTCCTCGGGCTGTGCCATGTGGTGCTCTTGGCGGACACTAGATGGCGCTCACCGTCTACTCTTGAGTGTCCTGCTGGCGCTCTCTGCGACGTAGTAACATTATTAATAGCGAATACAGTAGTTATTGAGAAGTCACTATTTGCTTAGCAAATTACTACGTTAAGCACTTTACATAAATTATCTCATTTAATCCTTGCCACAGTCTTTTAAGGTAGGTTCTTGTTTCTTTCACTTACAAAGAGGTTAAGTAAATTGCCCCGAATTAACAAAGCTAAATTAGTTGCGTTGTATCAGGATTTCAGCCTGGTTATTTGGCTTAAAAAATTTTTGCATTTTGGATTTTTTTTGGATGTTTGTAGATGTTTTACCTGCATGTATGTCTGTGCACCACTGTGTGTTGGTGAAAGTCAAACCCCCCGGAACTGGGGTTACAAATGGTTGTGAGCCACTCTGTGGGTACTGGGAACTGAACTCGGGTCCTCTGGAAGAGCAGAAAGTGCTCTTAACTGCTGAACCCTTTCTCTAGTCCCCGACTTCGGGTTTTTTGACCTCTGCCATTGACCACCGCCTTTGTCGTTATTTCTATGGCTTGACTCTGTTTTTAGCCTTTCCTGTTCTGGAAACTTAACCCACAAAGTCATATGCTAAGCAGCATTGGGGTGAGACCTTCGGCTGGTGTTTGGGTTATGAGGCCTCTTCATGAACGGGCCATTCTACTCGTCTGAATGGGCTAAGGGATCAATGGATTGTCCTGTGAGTGTTTTGCTACAAGAACAGGCTCTCTGTTTGGCTGGCTCTTTCTTGACCCGGAAAGAAAAAAAGAGAGAAAGCCCTTGCCAGATGCCAGCACTGGGGACCCTTGGACCTCCCTGCTTCCAGACCCACGGGAGAAATAAAGAGCTTGCACCAGTGACCTTTCGCACTGATGTCACAAGATAGGTGGCAAAAGCGGCGTACGGAAGGAAGGAAGGAAGAAAAGGAGGGAGGGAAGGAATGAGGGAGGGAGGGAGTGAGGGAAGGAGGGAGGGAGTAAGGGAGGGAGGGATTTCTTTGGCTCACAGTTTAAGGGTGTGATGGTTACTATCACCTGATTGGGTCAGTTCAGATGGGAGGACCCACCTTAAGCTTGGGTCTTGCTCTTGGGCCCTGGACTGAATAAAAGGGAGAAAGGGAGCCGGGCATGGGTGTCCATCATTCTCTACTTCCTGACCATGGAAGTGGTGTGACCAGCTGCCTCAAGGTCCTGCTGCCAGGACTTCCCTGCCCACCATGATGGACTGTGGACTCAGAAACTGTGAGCCCACACGAACCCATTCCCCCTTAAGTGGTTTTTGTCAAGAAACAGGAGAGTAAGCAGAGCAGAAGGTACTGTCCATCACAGTGGGGGAGTATGGTGGTGGGGGCATGAGGTGGCCAGCCTCATTGTGTGCAGAGTCATGAATCAGGAGAGAGAGAGAGAGAGAGAGAGAGAGAGAGAGAGAGAGAGAGAGAGAGAGAGAGAGAGAGAGAGAGAGAGAGAGAGAGAGAGAGAGAGAGAGAGAGAGAGAGAGAAAAGGGGGGGAGAGAGGCACAGTAATCAGCTAGTTTTCTCCTTTTTGTTTAGTGCAGGACCTCACTTAGCCCATGGAATAGTTCCTCCCATTACCAGGGTGGTTTCTGCTCTAGAAACACCCTTAGGGACATCCCCAGAGATATGTTTCCATGGTGATTCTAAAACCCACCAAACTGATCATGAAAATTAACTATGGCACCACCATTCTTTATAAGTTACCCAGTCTGTGGTATTTGGTTATAGTAACAGAGAACTGAGTGAGCCAATTTCCTAATGAAGAGAGTTGACCACTTGTTACGTGCAAGGCCTTACGATAAGGGGTTTACAAATTCTTCTAAGGCCCCGTGAGATAAGTACCACCATTCTTACCCATTTTATAAGGGAGAGGATTGAGGGATGGAGGATTCTAATCACCACCAAGCCAATAATTATAGCCATGTACTTTCATAGTCTATCTTCTGAGAAAAGACCACGAGTGTGAGTATTGGTTCACTTAGCTTTGGTGGGGCCCGAAGGTTCTGAATCCACTCTAAGATCCTCTGTGAGTGCCTTCTGCTTTGTGGATGAGAGCTCTCAGTGAGCTTAGCCTACTGGAGGAAGCCCAGGTTTGGGTCAGCTCCAGACTCAAATTTGGCTCCTCCCGTATTGGCTCAGCGTAGCTTCAGCTAAGCCGCTCTCCAGCTAGGCGTCTCTGGGCATCTGCTCCCTTGGCTGGAGGAATACGGAGAATGGTGGTTTCAGTCCTGTGGTGCTGGTGTAAATCCAGAGTTCAGGCAGGGAGCAGCCCTCGGGAGGGAAAGAAACTGCCTTTCCCTTCCCCTCTCTCATCTTCACAGTCGTAATTCGAGGCCGGGCAAGACTTTCGCAGAGCGGGTCAGAGGACTCTGAAGATTGGCAGCATCCTTTCTGGAGGTGCCGAGAGAGGCAGTTAATCAGTATGTTTGCAGACTTGCCCAGTACCTCTGTCCATGTCTACACCTATGCCCACCACGGAATGTTCTGCCAGGGTAGAAGTGCTTTTGATCCGTCTTGTCCAGTGTGGCGGCCAAGACTCACATGTAGGGTGACATGTACGCGGAATGTGGCCAATGCAACCAACGAACTACAAGAACAAGAAAGCGTTTAGCTTTCATTTAATTTTAGGGCCTCTAAATTCAAAGGTAGCGCTGTCTGCTTCCATGGCAAAGCTCAGAGACAGCAACGCTTTAGCCCCAGAGCCTGGCAGGCCTGTGCTTTCAATCCTGTCAAGTTGCCGTGAGTCCAGAGTCCAGGCAGGGAACAGCGTGTGAGAGACAGCATTTCCCTCCCCGTCTCTCGGCCCTGACATTTGTCCACTCTCGGGACTGAGGGAACACATGCCAATTACTTATGCGAGTCTTCCACTCTCTGCTTATGCAGGAGGCCGTGTGTGTTTGTAGGGAGGCTTGGGGTTTGGGACAGCCAGATTCAGTCAGTACACAGCGTTTCAGGGGAGAAAGAGAGGAAGATAGCATCTAACTTTTGGGCATCCCCAGAAGCAGGGAACCCAAAACAACAGACCACAAATGTGCCTAGAATAAAGTGCTAGTACTTAACTAAGTCACACCGGCCACTTCCCCCAGGTTATTTATTTATTCACTTATTTGTTTGTTTGTGTTTTTGCCTGCCAGGGCACACGTGGGAGGTCAACTCTCAGGAGTTGCTACTATGTGGGACCTGGGGACTTAACTCAAATCACCCGGCTTGGAGGCAAGCGCTTCTCTCTGTGGAACCATCTCACTGGCCCGTGTTTTATTCTCCTCGCAGGGGTCAGAATCAAGTCTTCAAAGGAGGGCCCAAAGGAAGGGGCTCTGTGGAGACAGAGTCACTCTCCTCGAAGCAGACTCTGGGGGAATGCAGAGACCTTTGGGGACAGACGGGGAGCCAGGAAGATGAAGGGTCCTTAGGCTTCTGAGTGAGGAAGGCGAATAGGAATGTTGCCGGGGGCGGGGGGTAGGGGTGGGGTGGGTCTGGAGCCCCCACTTAGATCACTAGGAGTGAACACAGATGCCGCTTTGAAGAACGCTGGCTCTTCCCACCCCACCCGCCATGAGCCTGGTGTAAATGCACAGTGGTATAATGACCATAAACATTTGATGGATTGAGCCCATGATGAGGTAGAGAATAAAAGGATTGCATCATCTAATTCTCCCCAAGAGCTGGAAGGTAGATAATCATCGGTAACATTTTAAAAGCATTTATTACATACCAATGGCTGCTCTAACTCTTAAACATCATAATCTTCCCATGAATAGGTCACCCCGCTTCTATTTATGAAAAGTGTGTGTATGACCTGGAGAGGATGAATAACCCACCTGTAACTACAGAGTAGAGGGTTGTGAAGGCAGGATTAGAATCCCGTCAAGTCGGGCTCCCAGGTTCAGACTAATCCCTTAGAACTGAGAGGTGATGATTTCCCATTGTATGCTGCCTTGGTCAAGACATTTATGTCACCACAGCCCTGATCCGAAGGCAGTGGGATCCGTACGGGGTAAGAACTGCTGCTTCTTCTTGCTTAGCACAGAGTTAGCTCTGGATTGCTCCCCAAATCAAGACTGATGCTGCTTCAGTGATAATGGGGGATTGGCAGGTGGACATGAAGGCTGACTTCCCACTTTAGGGGCTGTATCCCCCCTCCCACACCTGGGGCGAGTGAGCAGGTCTACATTGCCTTCAGGATGCTACTGAAGTTCAGCTTTAGAGCTGGGTGTGGTGGCATATGCCTGTGATTCCTGTACTCAGGATTCTGAGGTAGGAGGATGACTCGAATTTAAGACCAGCTTGGGCTACACAGTGAGTTCTCTTAAAAGCAAGCAAGCAAGCAAGCAAACAAACAACAAACAAAAATCAAGGGCGCTGGGGAGATGGCTAGGTTGGAAAGTGCTGGCCACTGGAGCTCTCTGAGTTGGGATTCCCAGCACAGTGGGGTGGTGGTGGTGTGTTTTTAATCCGGGTACCAGAAGTGGGGTAGAGTAGAGACAGGCAGATCCCCAGAGCTTGCTCTCCGGCCACTGTGGGTAATCAGTGTGCTCCAGGGTCACTGAGAGACCTTGTCTCAGAAACACAGTGGAGAGTGAATTAGGAAGTTACCTGACTTTGGTATCTGGCTCCTACATGATGCACACACAAAGGCACCATGCACATCCACGTGCACGTGACAGAGAGGGCCCCTTCACACCCATGTGCACGTGACAGAGAGGGCCCCTTCAACAGAAAAGTCCAGGCCTTGGAAGCCAACACTGTATGATAACTTCCGCCAAAGACAGTGAAGCAGGAGACAAATTAGGTGATTTATGCTTCGGAGGTGAACTGTGAGACCAGAGGATGGAGTAGACAGTCCTCCTACATCCTTTACGGTTCCACAACCCACTGGCCCCTCTCAGATTTAAGAGCAGGAATCAACGGGCTGTTTTTACTGCAGGCGTCCCTATGCTTTTCTCTCTCACTCCACTAGGTGGCGACAACTCTCCACCATTGCTATTTCTCAGCCATTTACTCTTCAGCCCCAGAGCTGGCAGTGTGTTGTGGACTGGGCCACTGGGAGCTGTTTAAGCTATTCAGACGGAGGGGACTCTTTGGGAGAGTACTAAGAACCCCCCAGGGCACCAATAGGCCTCCATTACCACCCACGAGGGATTTTCTCCAGCCCTATCAATGGTGCTGTCTCGGATGCACAAACTCAGAATTTACATTTATAATAAAAACCTTTTTTCCCCCCCTCCAAACAAGGATGCATCATTTTCTAAATCTCAGAGGGGACAGAACCCTAATGGCTGGGAGGTGAACCTCACCATGGTGGGGTACTTCATGGTGTTTCCTGTGTGCCTCTATAAACAGTGAACCCACTGTGTGAGCATCACCTGAACAGACTATCAGGGCCCTATCCTGGACCAGATGAGTCAGAACCTGCAGGATCAACGGTCTCCAGAGGTGACTGCCATTCTCATTAAAATCTGATAACTTTGGTCTTTGGGATCAAGGAGGCACCTGCTCCCCACCAACTGCTTTTAATTTTCAAATCCGATGGAGATTAAGCTAGCGTTGACATCATGGGTCATCAATATTCTTACTCTATTGCCCCGTTTATCGGTTACCCATCTTACAGCCCTTTATCTCACAGCTATGTGCAGCTGAAGAAATGGGACTTGGAGGCATACACGTATTCAAGGGTGGAGCTGAGAAGTGAGCTCAGGTTTCTGGGTCCACAGTGATCAGACTTGAAGGCACTAATGGAGGCAATAGCCAACAGCCATCCAGTGCTTCCTGTGGATCAGGCACTCTAGAAGCCAGGAACCGTATTTCATATAATTCTCTTGGAGGATGAGCCATCATTGCTCTCACTTCAAAAATGAGAAAAGCGGAGCTGGAGAGACAACCCCGTGGCTTAAAGGGACTTGTTCTTCTTGCAGGAGACCTGCGTCCACACGGTGGCTCACAATCATCTGTAACTCCATTTCAAGGGGATCTGACACCCCCTCTGACTTTCTCAGACATCAGACACACAGGTAGTGCACACACATATGTGCAAGCAAGACATTCATACATATAAAATAAATAAACATTAAAAAAGGAAGAAACTGAAGAATAGAGATATCCTGGAAAAAAATAACGGGAAAAAAGAAAGAGAGAGAGACATCCTGGAGGCTACTTGGTTAGGGCCACATAAATGTTGAAAAAATGACTGACCTAGAATTATGACCCCAGCCTGAGAGCTTAAACGATAAAGCTTAAAATCCCCCACAGGGTCAGGTCAACTCCTCATATATGTGTTTTGAAACACCTGAATATAGTTACAATGTACTTGCGAGTAAATATTCTCAGTTAAAAATCATGCCCAGAGTATTTCTTCCTCAATGCTCGGTTCCTTCTCCGAGCACTCACCTCGTTTTCCTGAGTGTCAATGGAGTGTCATGGACTGGGCTGCTTAAACAGCAGGAATGAATGCATTGTCTCCCATGTCTGAAGGCCATCAGCGGGACTGGTCTCTGTCTGAACCCCATACAGCAGCATCCTCCCCGGCCTCCTCCTGGCTCCTGGGAGATGCTGGCCATCTTTCATGTCCTTGCCCCTTACAGCAGTTCCCAGTCTCAGCCTCTGTCTTCATATGGGGTTTTCTCTCATGTCCCATTTTCTTAATATTGTCACCAGCCACATGGATTAACGGTTCATACTCTACTATGACCTCATCTAAATTTGTTAATTATGAGTGATTTTCACACATCATCCCATTCTCAGAGTGGGGGGTTAGGACTTCAGTATATATTTTCTTATGTGTGTAGGCATATCTCTCTCTCTCTCTCTCTCTCTCTCTCTCTCTCTCTCTCTCTCTCTCTCTCTCTCTCTTTCTTCCTGTGTCATCACCCTATCCATAGTAGTGTGTCCACAAGGCAGTACAGAGACTAGATACACAGTGTGAGAGCCCTTATGCCAGGTTCAAACCCTGGCTCTGTCATCTAGTGACTCAGGGCAGGTGACCCAAGCTTCACAGGATTGCTTTTCTGATTTTGAGACGAGATTTTGCTGTGCTCCCCTGCTGCCCTGGAGCTCACATTACCACGCTAATATAGACCAGGCTGGCCTTGTGTTTGTTGTGATCCCCCTGCCTCTGCTTCTTAAGTGCTAAGATTACAGGCCCATGCTACACCTGGGTGGATAGTTTGGACATGCATAAAACACCCCAAGAAGCTGTTTGTTGCCTGACCCCTTGACCTTCTGCCTCACTGCATGGCTGACAGCTCACACCTGTCACCTTGGCCACGGGGAGTCACCTTGTAAGAGAAACGGGATGTTGATTCCCTCTTCCCAGTGTACGGGCTAATGTCCACCTTGACCTGAGACCGAGTTCTTGCTGAGCACGTTCCCCTTGCCTCAATTCCTTGGAGCTCTCTCCTGGAAGCCCAGCATCGGTAAGCAGTTTATGTTTGAGTTCCGGCCTCTGGCTCTGCTTCCCGGGGACCTTACCTGAGAGAAGGCCCTGGGTAAAGGCTCAGATTGTTGACACCTCCACTTGTCCAGGGGTTTGCCTCCCTAGCCCCCTGCCTTGCATTGTGGTACTGCCATTGTGTTTCAGTGTTCCTATCGTGTGTGCTCTAATGCCAGTAACTGCAGAGGCAGCGTCTCCATACACAGCATCTCTATACACACCAACGGTTTCTGGGAAAGGCCATCTAGGCTCTCCCATAGGAAGGTGGCCTTCATTACCACGGGCCACCTCTGATAGGGTGCGAGAGCTGGAGCAACCCTTTCCTGACCATGAGTGCCCTGCTTCATCTTACTTCTTTTACACATCTGGCTTCTTAGTGAACACCCCTCAGGAACCAAGAATGTTTTATAGCAGGATCCACTGCTGACTCAGCTAACATTTCCACCCTGTCTGATTCCAGCTTCGGGTTGTACCTTAGCCTCATGCATATTCTCTTCCTCTTCCTTCATCCACTGCCTATTAACAAATGACGACTAGGTGCCAGGTATGAACAGTATGTATATAATTACATGGTTCTTAGCTCAAGTCTCAGAACGTCAAAAAATAGAGAGGGACTATTTTTTGTTGCTGTTAATAAAGATCGAGAGGCCAGGGAAACAAGGTCACTTTCTGTGGTCATGCAGTAGTTGAGGCTGAACTGAACTAAAGGAGCTACAGTTATCTGGGGGTGGGAGGTGATACCAAAAGTAACTACCCAAGTTCCTTGTGGAAGTGAATTCTGTAAAAGCACTCGGGCCACGGAACATTGATTTCCACTGGTAAATAATGCCGTTCATAGCAGGTATCCTTGGCTCTTCCCAGCAAGATGAATTGACCTTTGAACTCCTTGAGTCTTTCCTGTCCAGAAAGGCCTAAGATTTCCTCAGATCTTTCCCTTTCTACCTGCCACCTGAAGCGGCCCTTACTGACTCTCTGTCCCTCTGTTCCTCCTCCGAGTCTTCAAGCCCCAGGCAGGTTCTCGGGAAGGATACATCATTTTCTTCTGTCACAGAGATGGCAGCATCTCTGGTTTCATTCACGTTTATGTCGCTCAAGTTCTGATTCATTACAAAATTTGCATCTTCAAGTCTACATTTAAATTAAGGCATGTGAAATTCTTGTTTGTCCCAGATACCAAGAAAGGGAAGGTTGCTGTGTCATTTATCATAGTTTGTTTATAAGGATGCCTGGGAAGACTTCATTAATTAAGCTTCCAAAACAGCCTACTTCCTTCCCCTTCCCAGTAACCCACCCATTGATTGGCACTGAGTATTTTGAAATCACCACTTGGTAGCAACCTGTGGTTGATACTGGAATTAATAAGAAAAAATTTGTGGGGAGTGCTATGAAATTTTGTGGGAAAAGCTTTGTAAATGAAAACACCCACTTGCTACCTACAACAGTTCCCATTACACTTCCTTCAGTGGTCAGTCCTGTCCTGTGTCCAGCGACTTTGTGGGTGAGTGTCAGGCTTTTGAAGGTTCACGAGGGGTGAAAACCTAACTATGCAAGGCAAATTAAAGGCAAAGTGAAGCAGGAAAGACCCAAGAGGAGCGGGGTTGAAGTCGGCGGAGGTTGGAGGACTGTGGATCCTTGAGATAGAAGCTGGGAACCGGAGGAGTAGACAAGGATGGGGAGGCCCGAGATAATGATTCAAATATCAGATGCTCAAAGGAGGCCTTCGGGGACACCAAGGAACCCTTAAGTAGCCCCTGAAAGAAATCTCTTTTTTACTCTCACTGAGAAAGCTAGATGTGAAATGAGGAATACCTACTATGGTTTTGGTATGAGATCCCCACAGTTGTGCGTGGAATGTGATAGCAGTGTTTTAGGAGGCTCTGGAAATTTTAGGAGATGAAGCCTAGATGGGGGTCCCTAGGGGCTTGTCTGGGGGAGGGATGCATGTTGTCCCAGACCCTCCCACTTTTCTTCCTCCTCTTCTTTCTCTTCCTCTCTCCTCTGTGCCCTAGACTGAGTAACCGCAGCCACGTCCACAGTCCTGATGCTCTGCCTCACAGTGAATCAGTGCAGCCCAAGACTGTGGACCGAGCCCTCTGAAAACAGAGATAAAATATACCCTCCTCCTGCATTGTCCTCTCATGTGCTTTGATCATAGTGATCTGAAAACAACTAACAGAACCCCTATTGTGGAAAAATTATGTACACGATACCAATTTGTGGAGAACATGATTCCTTCTTTGTTCTGGGGTAGTGATGATCTAAAATGAATAAACCAGTTTTTATTGCTGTTTTGGCTCGAATAGGGATGTTTCCCCACCTCCCCAGGTCCCTGGGTTTGAACACTTGCTCTCCCGAGGGTGGTTAGTAAAACCACTAGGAGGTGGAGCTTCCCTGGCTAACTGGGCCACTGGGGGGGGGGTCCTTATAGTCTATGGCTGAGCCCCATTTCCTGATTACACTCTGCTTCCTTACCATAGATCCAACTTAACCAGCTGCCCCACACTCCTGCTACGGTGCCTTCCCTGCCGTGATGGATGGTAGCCTTGTTTGAACTGTGAGCCAAAGCAAACTTTTCCTCTAGTAAGTTGCCTTTGGCCAGGCACTTGGTCATAACAATGAGAAAAGTAACTAATAAAATCACGCCTCTTTCCCATTTTAAACATCAGAGTCCAAAGAAACTTACTTCCTATTAAGACATTTTACTTCTGTTTCTAAGTAGGTCATTCACCAGAGCTAGTGAGCCTTAGAGGTCAGGGCTCCGTGTTAACCTGCCCACAAGGAAGTTCTTCTTGCCCTGGGGCTGTCCTAACCTATTGGACACAGGATGACGATGGGGGAGAATTCTACTTACTGTGTTACGACGCCGGTGAGCTGGGTGGACTGAGGACAGGGAAGCACATTCCCCGTCCTGTCCAGGTCAGCAGAACCCAGGTCAGGCCTCTTGTCTTTGGCTCTCACCCATGACTCTTGCTTTTCCACCTGCTGCTCTCAGTCTCGTGTTGACAAGCCTCTTTTGTTGGCTTCCTAAGGGAGTGCAGGAGGAGCACGTTGGGAATTCAGCAGAACACCGGGGCTCTAACTGCTCCTGAATGAGACAGAATTAGAAAATGGTTTCAAATTGAAAACTTAATTTTCAATTAGTGTACATTCAGGCGGGAGTGGGAGGGATTAGGAGATGGCAGCTTGTTTGGTTAACACACTCTTTTGAAGACATGCTTGCAAGCTATTAGTTAGCTTTCTCCTCTCTCCCCCCTCCCACCACCCTAAAGTGTTCCTTGCTCTGTAATTTGGCAGCCAGGCTCCCTCACTGCCTGAAGCATGTACAATCCCTGACTGACTCAGATGCTGATGGCAGCAGCTGAAGCCTCTGGAAGTTGGGTGCAGCCATGACGCCGAGGACATAGGTGAGCTTATCCGCTAAGGGACTAGCCTGCTCTTCATAAACACTTCTGGGGAAAAAAAAAAACAATAACACATTTCTCTAACATAGTATGGATGGGAACTCTCATATTGTGAAGACACGCTTTCCTTTAAAAGTTATACTAGCTCAGCACTAGTGATCTGTTTGTTCTGCATTAAAGCCCCTCCCAGCCCGGATGCCCCTGGAGGAGTATAAGGTTGACTTTGTGTTTCCTGACGTGCTCAAGTCCAGACATCCACAGCGTGAAGGGAAAGTGCAATGGATGATACCCAGAGGGGCACAGACATCACAAATCTCAGAATGGCGGGTGACCACCCGAGCACGGGGGTTGGGGGAGCTCTGGAATGATTGGCTGCCCTGCCCCTCTCTGCTCCTACTCCCCGTGTAGTCTCTCAGCTGCAGATGAGATGGAAGACGGATTTCTAGGCTGTTAATCCATTGTTTTCTCAGATTGCCAGCTTTAGGAATGAAGTAGATTCAATTCCCATCTATAAAGTTGATTCAATTCTCGTCTGTTCCCACTGACCTCTGTAAGTGACAGGAAGCAGAGCATTCTGGGATCTCGCGCCTGTATGAGCTGCACCATTGGGTGAACCTATTAAACGTAGCTCTAAAGTCCGTGATTTGTGATGAGAGTTGGTCTGAAGGCAAGGATGGGGTGTGACATTGGACATGGGATGGTAGGGGCTGCGGGTCAGGACGCGAGTGACTTTATCTGTCTGTTGCTGCTTTCTCTCCTACTGTAGACAGTTGTCATCTTCTTCACTCTCATCTGGTCACCATTTTATTCTTTTAATTTATGAATGTTCTCTCTGGCCTGGGTTGTTCATACAACCACAGCTCATTCACCTTGGTTAGCTGACTTTCAGTCCTCAGCTAGATACATGCAGTCAGTCTCTATGGCATCGCTTCAATAAACATGTGAGTGCTCAACATGGCACCTTTACAAGCCTGGTACCCAGAAATCATGAATTCAGTCCACAGAGCAGTGACTTCGTTAGATACTTCCCTCTACCATTAGTGGGTAAGTGAAAGTATGCTGCTGTGATTAAACACGCTTTTCCACCATGGCAGGCCAGCCACCATGGCAGGCCAGCCGCTGTCTCCTTGCTTGGCATCTTCATCCTCTCTCCTCCCTTCCAACTCATCTCAAACACAGCCTAGCTGGCTGCAAAGGTGGGAAGCAGGCGGTCGGTCTTAGCGCCGACAGGGCTGCTGGCTCCACTGATTTGTCACTAAGGTTTTTCCTGACTCTTTCTTCAACCTTGGATCATGTCCCAGCTCCAAGCTCCTGGTGACATCTGCTCCCTACAGATTGGTATGAACACATTCCAAGTGCCTTTACCAAAGACTCTCTATCAGTGAGAGTGAGCCCCAGGCTAGTCTCTGCAGCCCCTTCTCATAGGCATCATGTCTCCAGCCATCCTGGTGAATTTCTTACCCTCCAGTTAAACTCCTCTCTAGAGAAGCCATCCAGGCGTACTGTTCCTTCATTAGTCTTATCATGGCGTTGAGCAACACTTGCTAATCCTCTCTCCTCCGCCTAGGCTGGTTTCCAGAAGTGCTGGTTTAATGGAAGAGAGGCTGAGAGCAGCTCAGAGGCCAGCACAGTGCTTGTCAGCTTCCAGTCTGAAATCAGAGAGACTAGGAGGGAAGAGTTTGGAAAACAACCCTCGCCAGACAAACACCAGTGAATCTTGATAGCTCCGAAGCAATCGACTTCGAGCAAGTGAGACTTGAATCTAGAGTTTCTGGTTTGAATGGGTCTCCGAAGCCTTGTCATCCAATCCTTTTATTTTATAAATGGGCCAGGTCTGAGTTAAAGAGACAGAAGGGGCTGCTCAAGTGACTAATCAGGGACTGTAGGGAAAGCCTGGGACTCTTCTGGTCCCTAGTGGCTTTACTGTAGACATAATTCATCATTACTTCTTTTGTAAACGCAGCTAAGAAGTTTTGACATTTAAATTGATTTTATTTACTTATTTGTTTTGGTATGTGTACACGTGTGTGTGTGTGTGTGTGTGTGTGTGTGTGTGTGTGTGTGTGTGTGTGTGTGTGTGATGAGTATGCTATGGTGCATATGTAGAAATCAAAGGAAATTTCGTGGGAGTCAGTTCTTTTCTTCTACCAAGTGGGTCTCCCGGTCATCATGCTTGTAGGCAAGCATCTTTATTTACTGAGCCATCTCACCGCCTCAAGAACAGTTCTGATGGAGCCGGGCGGTGGTGGCGCACGCCTTTAATCCCAGCACTCGGGAGGCAGAGCCAGGCGGATCTCTGTGAGTTCGAGGCCAGCCTGGGCTACCAAGTGAGCTCCAGGAAAGGCGCAAAACTACACAGAGAAACCCTGTCTCGAAAAAACCAAAAAAAAAAAAAAAAAAAACAAAACAAAACAAAACAAAAAAAAAACAAAGAACAGTTCTGATGGTGGTGTCAATGCTGACCTATGTACAAATTAAAAAAGTTAAAAAAATTTGTCTGTACTTGTGTGTACCACATGTGTGCTGTGCCCGGGGAGGCCAGATTTCCTGGAACTGGAGTTACAGATTGTGAGCTGCCATTCTGGTGCTGTGAATACAACCCAAGTCCTCTCTAAGAGCAGCCAGTGCTCTTTGTTTTTTTTTTTAAATTTAATTTATTTTTCATTTTACATATGAACCACAGTTCCCCCTCCCTCCCCTCTTCCTGCTCCCCACATCCACTCCTCAGAGAGGATAAGGCCTTCCATGGGGAATCAACAAAGTCTACAGTCGGTGCTCTTAACTACTGAGCCATTGCTACAACATCAACTTCATACAACTTTTAAAGATGTTGGTATACTTTTACTCAGGGTTTAGGGAAATATCAATCATAATTCTTCTGCTTACAGGAGTCAAAAGTACAACTTGTTAGAAAGGAGAACTTCTGATTGTATGATCTCTGAAAAGTTGGCTAACTGGACCATACACATCCGGAGCAGAGCAAGGACTGGAATGCTCAGACTCCCTCCCTCCCTCCCTCCTTCCCTCCCTCCCTCCCTCCCTCCCTCCCTCCCTCCCTCCCTCCCTCCCTCCCTCCCTCCCTCTCTCTCTCCCTCCCTCCCTCCCTCCTTCCCTCTCTCCTTCACTCCCCCTTTTCTTCCATTTTCCTCCCCTCTTCTTTTCCATTTCATTTGAGATAGGATCTAGCCCAGGTTAGACTTGGTCCTGTGATCCTCCTGCCTCAGCTTCCTCAGTACTGGGACCACAGATGTGCACCACTCCTGTGGCTAGTGTTTTGTTTTGACAAGAGGGACCACATCTTTTCATTCAGAAGCTTACCCTTTTGCTTTCCACATGTCACTGGTGACACTGGTTTATGTCTTGCAGTTCCTCCAGTGACAAGGTATTCATCTCATACTTCATGTCCTCAATCCCTGAGAGTTTTCTGGTTACCTAGATAGGATGGGAGGAGTCAGGTGGCCTCCTCTGAGCCAATCCATTTCAGTCTGGAGGATGGGATATTATTATTGGCCTTTTTTGATTCTGGGACCCAGTATAGGACTAGCCGATCACCAGAAGTAAGTAAGCACAAAAGCTCAGCTACCTTCACATAGATTCCATGGTTAGAGTTTGTATGTGAAGAGGAGGAGGAGTAATATGCTTACCAAACATGGGTGGATGGAGAAAGTGATGGAACACTGCCAGTGAGTAACCCATCTCCTTCTCATCTACCGTATTTTATTTCATCTTGATACTTCTGAGAGAACTTAAGAGGTAAAGTGTGGCTTTTCAGTTTCAGCCACTTACCTAAACATAAGGCAATAAAGGCTAGTTGAGAGCCTTTCGCTGGATTGGTCCCATCTGCAGAGGAGCCATGCCCTGGTACAGTTTAACTACTTTTCCAATCCTTGAGTTTCAAAATTGTATCATCTTTCTTCTTGCTGAGTTTCTTCATGGCTCATATCCTGGTTTTCCATTTCTGGAGACGAGTCCTTTCGTTGGTCCATCCTACGAAATGGCCCAAGGCTTCAAACAGACATTATTAACACTTTTACACCATTGGGGAGATTTGGGAGCACTGTTTTTTCTTTTCATAATGACTCTTAGAAACTGTCTCCCTAAGACAGCAAACCTCCTAAGTAGCCAAATATTTCAATATGACTTAAGAAATTTGCATAAACCTCTTCTTTCTCAAATCCTTTACCTGCCGGTTGGAATATTATCCTTGGTTGGCTTAATTTAAAGTTTCCATTTGCACAGTAAAAATAGAACTAATTCTGCGAACAATGCCTAATTTTGTCCACCCTAGAATTTAACTAACACTACTTCTGTGGCCACGCTAGGCAGTACATTAGTGCAAAGAGTGGCTGCTATACTCTCCACTGTAAAGATGAAGAAACTTGATGAGGTTAATTGGCCAAGGTCACTGGGAGGGTTTGAATGACAAGCGTCCCACATAGCCTCCGGTATTCGAACACATGGTTCCCAGTTGGTGATACTGTTTTGAGAAGTTATGGGGACTTGCTAGAGGAAGTACACACTTCACATTCATGGGGGATGCGATCCCTCTGCTCCCCGCTCCAGCCACCATGACTGCCTACTTCCCTGCCTCTCTGCTATCATGGGTTCTCATCCTTCTGGAACCCTGAGCCCAAATATGGTCTTCCACCTATAGGTTGTTTTTGTTCATGGTGCCTTATCATGGCAATAGAAAATGAACTAACTGAGTCACCTAGAAATGGAGTGGGCAAACCTGACTCCAGCATAGGCCCATCTCCCTCAGAGGAAGGCTCTCTAGAACACCTGTAAAGGAAATGATAATATATGTTTTCTGTCTTGTGGAGCACATTTTAACAGGGAAGGAAGGTAGAAAGTGTGAGAGACAGTCCTCCAGTTAAACTGGAAGCCCTTGAAGGACCCGAGGGGACTGAGAGGTGAGGAAAAACAAGGGCAGAGATGAGAGGTTACACTAGAAAGTGCTAGTTTCGTCATTCTGCTGACCGGAGACATGGGAAACATTGGCTTAGCTAATGCTTTTGAAAGGTTCCAGCAATTAGGGTGTTAATACTCTGTGGAGTCACAATTATGTTGTAACTACCAATCAGGAGACAACTCATCATTTTGCTGTAATGTAATTACATTAAATAGCCCCAGTCATGTCAGTGCAGAGACTGGGGCAGCCGCTAATTACCCACTGCACCCAGGCACCTCAGCTCGGATCAGGGAGAATTGGTGGAATGCTGGTTAGCGGTTCAGGGCTGGCCCCGTTTTCCTCAGCACAGCTTCAGCAGCTCTCAGATCCTCTGCTGTGTGCGGTTCAGCTGTGTTTGTCATTTGGAAGCAGATAAGGTATTAATAATATCCCTGCTCTTGCTCCTTAAAGAAAGCTAGAGAGGAAAATATCTCTGACAGGTGGAGGGGAGCCCTGTGAGGATCGGGGCTGTGTTGATCCATCTCTCCTCTCACTGTTGCACATGGACAGAGTGAGAATAATTAACACATATGGAATGTCTCCCATATGTCAGGGACTGGGGTAGGTACTTTATAGGTGTTTAAATTGATTTTCAAGAACATTGCTCTAAAGTGATACAATCCCATTTACCAGACGAGAAGCTAAGGATCAGACAGATGAGCCACTGGCCTCAAGGCATAGAGCTGGACAGTAGTAGAGATGCGTCTTATACCTCACAGTTCCAAACTCCTCTTTTCCACTCTCTCCCCCTGCCTTCCAGTGCCAGCCTAATAAAGGGCGATAGAGATGGATACCCATATTCATACAAGAGGATGGCCCTTTACTTTCTTGTTTATTTCACCAACTTCTTCAGAACTAAATTTCTATAAATCCATCTACTTTCCTACTAGAGAATCTAAATCCCATTTCCAGATCTTTTTAGCATTTGGGGAGAGAGAGAGAGAGAGAGAGAGAGAGAGAGAGAGAGAGAGAGAGAGAGAGAGAGAGAGAGAGTTTTTAAAGTCAGTCAGTTTTGAAGTGTATCTGAGTTTAAGATTTGTGTGTGTATGTGCATTTTGCACGTGTGTGTGTGTGTGTGTGTGTGTGTGTGTGTGTGTGTGTGTGTGTGTATGGAAACCATAGGAGGTCGTTAGATCCCCTAGAGCTGGAGTTACAGGCAGATGTGAATTGCCCAATGTGAGTGCCCGGAACCCAGCTTGGATCTCTGCAAGAGCAGCACATGCTCTTAGAACTCCCGAGTCACCTCTCCTGTCCCTACGCGGTGCATCTGAGTGATATCACCTGAGGAACTGTGAGGTGAAGACACCCAAAGCTATGATAAAGCTGACAATGGTCTCTTCTTTGCTGTCTGACTTTGGCAGTAATCTGACTTAAAAAACGAAGGGAGAGCAGCAGATGGTTGATTTATATTCACATACAAAATGCTTTCCCCAAGTGATTTGGAGACCCTGACAGGTTTTTAAGGTTATAATAGCTGTGATTATTTCCTTGTATTTTATAGACATGCAGTGTTTTGCTCTTTCCTAATTGATATCCTTGTATCCTAAATGCATCTCATTTATGTGATGGGGGAACTAGAATGGAGTAGATGATGAACAAAGCAGATTCATGTCTGAAGACGTCAGTTACAGTGAAGCCCTGGCTAGTGAATTTAGTTCACCCTTGGTGGGAACAGACGCCATTACTGTGGCCTCCTGCAGCAGATGCTCACCAGTTGTGGGATTTATGGCTCCTGGAGGACTGATTGGTCTTACCTTTCCGAATGAGTTTTCACTGCTCATATTAAGTCCCCTCTGGGAGGGTGTGGGTGTGTATGTGTGTACATATGTGTGTACATGTAAAAATGGAGGTCAGAGGACAACTTCAGACATCATTCCTCAGGAGCCATTCATCTTTTTTATCTTTATTAAGAAAACTTGTATTCATTTTACTTACCAATCACAGATCCCCCTCTTTTCCCTCTCCCGACTCCCCCCCAGCCTTCCCCTCCCCAACTCACTCCCATTCCCTCCTCTGAAAAGGTAAGGCCTCCCACGGGGAGTCAGCAAAGCCTGGTACATTCAGTTGAGGAAGGTCTGTTACCATTCTCCATTTACCAGATTTCTTTTTAATAACAAATACAGGAGAATTCCAAGGGCTGGTTGATTCTTCAATATGCTGAGCATTTAACTGTTCTTCTACCAGCTCTTCTAAAGCCTGGAATTTCTCTGTTGTTAAAGGCCATTGCTGAACCCATACAGGCTTGTCTGTTGACCATTTTAAAGGTAGAGCTGTTGGTGTTTTTGGAAGATCATCAGTTGTTGTGCCCTGTTCTTGTATAACATGGATGGTTGGTGACCACTCAATAGAATAATATCTTCTAATATTTCTCTCAGAAACATGTGCTAGTTTATGATTTGTTTCTGAGATCGGAGGGATGTTAATCTGAGTATTCCATTGTTGCAACAAGTCTCAACCCCACAGGTTCATAGCTATGTTAGCCACATATGGTTTAATTTTCCTCTCTGTCCTTCTGGACCTATACATTTGAGCCATCTTGTACTCTGTTTCACTCGAGATAATGTCCCAATTCCTAACAGTTGAACATTTACCTCCCGAAGAGGCCAAGTTGGATGCCAAAATTCTGGTGCAATTATGATAATGTCCGCACCTGTGTCTACCAGACCAGACAACAAAACACCCTTTATTTTAATTGTTAATTTTGGTCTTTGTTCATTAATAGAAGTTTGCCAAAAATTTTTCTTTATGTTTTTTCCTGAATTTCCTATTCTCTCTGGTTCATCATTCCAACCAGCATGATTTATTCCAATAGGCATTTGGTTATTTAGTTGCTCTGAGTAGGGGTTTCCTACTGTTTCAGGCTGTATCGGCCTGTATGGGACTGTAATGCGCTTAGGGGTCTGACATATACTGGAAATGTATGTATACTGGAGTGTGTATCCAATGCTGGCTGTATCCCTGAACACACAGAGACCTACGTAGCTCTGCCTACCAAGTGCTGGGATTAAAGACATGTACCACCACTGCCCAGCTTTCCTATGGCTTGCTAATAGCTCTGACCCCTAGGCATCTTTATTTATTAAGATACAAATAACATTTTAGTACAAATAAAGTATCACCATAAAGGTCCAAGCCCCTCCCACTGCATCAAGGCTGTGCAAGGCATCCCACCATAGGTAATGGGCTCCAAAAAGCCCAGTCATGCACCAGGGATAGATCCTGATCCTATTGCCAGGGGCCCCTTAAACAGACCAAGCTACACAGCTGTCTTACTTATGTAGAGGTCCTAGTCCAGTCCCATAGAGGCTCCACAGCTGTTGATCTAAAGTTCATGAGTTCCCATTAGCTTGGTTCAGTTCCCCATCATGATCTTGATGCCCCTTGCTCATAGAATCTCTCTTCCCTGTCTTTGATTAGACCCTTGGAGCTTGGCCTGGTGCTTGGCTGTGGATCTCTGCATCTGCTTCCATCAGTTACTGGATGAAGGCTCTATAATGACAGTTAGGGTATTCACCAATCTGATTGCTGGGATAAGCCAGCTTAGGTACCCTCTCCACTATTGCTAGTAATCTAAGCTGGGATCATCCTTGTGGATTCCTGGGAACTTCCCTACACCAGATTTCTACCTATCCCCATGATATCTCCCTTTATCATGGTATCTCTTTCATTGCTTTCCTACTCCATGCCTGTTCCAGCTCGACCATCCAGTTCCCTTATGTTCTCATCCCCCACCCCCTACCCTCTATTGCCCCCATCTTACCCCCAGAGAAGCTAGCTAACAAGGAGGACCTTAAGAGGGACACATGGATCTCCTGGGGATGGGGAAATAGATTAGATCATCTTGTTTTTGAGACAGCTCTCTCATTAGCCTGGGGACTTGCTGATCCTGCTGGGCTGGCTGGCCATCAAGCCCCCAGGATCTGCTTCTCTTTGCCTCCCTGGTGCTGAGATTACAAGGGTAGCACTCTTGGCTCTTTTACATGGGGTCTAGGTCCCTCATGCTCATGCAGCAAGCACTTGACAGCTGAGCCATCCCTCCAGCCTTGTTTGGAGAGGCTTTTTATTGATCTCTGTGGAGCTGGCAAAGTCTGACTCTGTTCGGCTCTGGCAATAGTAAGTTAACTTGCACCCAGGCTTCTTAAATCTTATTCAGAAGGGAGAGGCATGACTTGGAAAAACCCTCAAGCTATTTCAAGGAGTGAGAAAATCAGGGCAGGGAGGTGGCCAGTTTTCCCTGGGGAGAAGTGGAGGGTGAGACATTTCAGGAAACCCCAACATATAAAAACAACACCAGTGAGAACATCCTCTGCAAGGCTACAGACCTTGGGAGAACTGATTTAAAAAGAAACAAACAAAAAAACCAAAAGACAATGTGAGGATGTCAGATGGCTCAGTGAATAAGAACACTTGCTGCCCAGCCTGACAACCTGAGTTCAAGCCATGGCCCAGCCAGTTTAATTCCCTTTTTTGCCAGTGAGGAAATAGGCAAGACAGAGAGAAACTCAGCCTTCTCAGGATTACACATTCCATCATAGTTCAGGCACATACAGAATTCTGGGCTGGGTCTGATGGGCCAGGTCTATGATACCAGCTACTTAGGAGGCCGAGGCGGAAGGATGAAAAGTTCAAGACTAGGGGCTCAGTGACCTTGCAGAGGACCCAGGTTCAGTTTGCAAGACCCTCTCTGTCCTCGTTAGACACCAGGCACACATGTGGTACACATACATACCATACAGGCAAAAGCATGATTGCTGATCCAGGGCTCACTGTGGTTTCACAGTGAAATGTCTTCCAATAGCCTCACGTATCTGAATCCTTTGTCTCCAGCTAGTGGAACAGTTTTAGAAAGGTTATTGATTCTTTAGGAGATGGGAGCTCATTGAAGGAAGTGTATCACTGGGGTTCTGACTTGAGATGGCATAGCCTGGCCCCACTTCCTGTCCACTTCAGGCTTTTTGTTATGCCAAGATGTGACCTGAGGAGTCCTAAATACACACTCCTGTGGACATGACTTTGCTGCCATGATGCCAATGGGGTGAATATATTATTGACTTATTCTGCTAAATGGACATACTATCAAACCATCCTCTAAATCTGTATATCTATGCCCATAGATGATTAAGGAAGCTCTCAGACCTCATCAGAGAAGGGTCTTTGGGTGGTGGACAGTGGTTAACACAGAAACTTACAACTGATCAAAATGCAGAGAATGATTGTCAGTGGAGTGCTCGGTCATAAATGGGATTTTATATCCTTGTTGCCCCAAGGCTCAGGGACCATGGTTGTCAGTGGAGTGCTCAGTCACAAATGGGAATTTATATCATTGCTGCCCCACGGCTCAGGGACCATCTTGGGAGAAGGGGTAGAAAGACTATAGAAGCCAGAGATCAGGGAAGGGTGACCATAACTGGAGCACTGCACTTGTAAGCTCACAGCACAGCTCGAGATTGCAAGATCAAGCCAGTCACCATTCTAGCTTTGGAACAGGAACAAAGGCATGTAATAGAATTGATGTCAGCACCAGGGAAGACAGGAGCCAGCTCTGAGGAAAGGGAAAAGTGGGGTCCGAGTTCATGGGGATATTAAGGGCTGGGGGAAAGGTGGCTTAGTCGAAACAGGAAGCCAGGTCTGAGCTTTGCTTTTGCAATAAGAAAGAGAAATGGGAGAGGCAGAGCTAGAGTCACATAGACACATAAAAGCGACAGAAAGGGAAGAAAGAGGGATGGAAGATACAGACACTAAGAAAGAGAAAGAGGTAGATACAGAATGAGAGAGAAAGATGAAGAGGGAAAGAGAGGGGTAGGGATGATGGGAGAAAGAGAGATACAGAGAGAAAGGGAGGGGGAGAAGAAAGAAGAGGAGAGAGAAGAGAAGGAAGAGGAGGAAGAAGAGGGGGAGGAGGAAGAAGAGGGAGGAAGAGGAAGAAGAGGAGGATGAGGAGGAAGAGAAAAACTACCAATAGCGGGACAAAAGAGACAGAGAGAGTCAGTGACCACCTCAGCAACAGTGTTGAGAGAAAGCTGTGATGGAGCCAGGGAGCAAAGCCCATTAAGAAACTGGTGGTTTGAAAAAAAAAATGTCCCCAATAGGTAGTGGCACTATTAGGAGGTGTGGTCTTGTTGGAGTAGGTGTGGCCTTGTTGGAGAAAATGTGTCACTGCTGGGGCGGACTTTGAGATCTCCTATGCTCAAGCTTTGCTTAGTGTGGGACACAGTTGCTTCTGCTCAGTGTGGATCCAAAACGTAGAACTCTCAGCTCCTTCTCCAGGACCATGTCTGCTTGATTGCCACCTGCTGTGACAATAATGGACGAAACCTCAGGAACTGTAAGCCAGTCCCAATTAAATGTTTTCCTGGAGTTGCTGTGGTCATGGTGTCTCTGCACAGCAATAGAAACCCTAACGAAGACAGAAGTCTAACTCAAGGGTGGACCTTCCCAAAGCATCCTCTTCTGAAAAGGAGCATGTCGGCTTTTAGATCTCAGCACATCTCGGTTCATACTCTCTCCAACTGACTGGCTGCATAGACCTCATCTGCAGAGACGCAAGCCAGAGAGAGAGATGCTCAAAGGAGGCAGAGATGCGAGAGGCCAGGGAACTATGGGTTTGATCATAAGAGGGAAAGCACACAAGATGTCAGTCAGCCAGAAAACCTCTCTTCCTTTATGGAGGTGTCAGGAAGGCCACCACTTTAAAAATGCCCTGAAGCCCTTGGTGACATTTCTTTTCTCTGAGACTTTCTATTTTTTTTTTTTAACTAAAAGTTATTATTAAGGCAGACAGATGTACTGTCTTTCAGGGTGTGGGTGGGCTCTTCCTGCTGAATCTTGAGGGTCCAGTTTTTGTTTTTGCTTTCTGCTTCAGCTACCACACTGGATGCCCTCCTTGCTGCCTCTACAATGACAAACAGGAAATAATGTGAAGTGGGAGAATTCAGTGATTTACTCTGTTGGGATATGGTAGGAGCCATTGTGATAAGAGGCCCTCCCAGGCTCTGGCTGGGGGAAGAGACAGAATATTGTTCTCCTACTCCTACACTTCTATTGAGTGACTGCCTAGGACCCCCACTGCTTCCTCTCTCCCGTGCCGAGACCGAAGATTGTGACACTAACCCCACCTCCAAAGTGTCTTCCTGAAGGGGCCACTAGCCCACTGGGGCATGTGGCTCTGGCAGGCTTTGCCCTTCTCCCCAGTGCCCTCTGCCTTGCTAGAAACTGTTAGATTTCATTCCTGAAGCTAACCCCCACAGTCCATTTCCCTATTTGTCCATTTCTTCCTCCTGAGGCTGACTACCAAGGTCTAGCTATCAAAGTATTAAAGTCTAGCAATTACAAGCCCCCCCCATTTGACTCACCTAATTAATATGCCCAATTAAAATAAAAAACCTCATTCTCATATAGAATGTACCTTTGTACATCTCCCATTGTACCTTTATAAACTGCTATTTTCCTATATGCCATGTCTGTCTCCTCTCTATCCGGAGGCAGTCCTTTGTCCCTCTGGGACAAATACCCTTGCCCCTTTCCCTGGCTCTCTTCCCCTTCTCCCATGTCCTCTATCACCTGTGTTTGTCTCTTAGTCCCTGTCCCCTGTCCCTCTGGGGCAAATAAACCTCCTTTGTGCTGAGAACTTGGCCTGAGAACTTGGTCTTGGGGTCCTGAGTCCTTCACTTTCCCTTTCGCCTCCACTTCTCTTATATCAGATAAAGAACAGTTAATGGCTGCAGGTTTTATGAAAGGGAGGACCTTGCTCAGAAGCTCATGTTGTTCGTATATGCTACTAAAAATGGCTACAAACTAGTATGTCCATTCTTTTAAGTCCAGTAGACCCCCAGAGACTCACTCAACTTGGTTAAATAAAAGCATGTATTTCTACTCTGGTCTGAAAACGGCGAAAGGTTATTTTGTTTTCCATGAGGCCAGGAGTCAGCTAAAAAAAGATGCCCTTTATAACTCACACCTATGTATCTTCAATTTCCATTATCAATTAAAAGACAGTAAACCCTTATCCTGAATAGAAGTGCAATTAGATCCAATAATGAAATCATCAAGCACTACTGAGGTGGAACTTGGCAGTAATTAGTTTTTTGATACATAAATACAATTTCCAAATGCAATTTGTCCCTAAGCCCAGGCTGCTGATTCAATTCAGGGTGTTTGCTATCATCAGGGACTGTGGGGTGAAGTATAGTCAATTCTGTTTTCTGTAGAGAATGGCGGGAGTTGGTTAACTCTGAAACAACTAGGTAGAAATGGAGAAAGAGGCACACAGGTCTTCTGGGATCAGGAGTGGACAGTGTGCCTCCAAGATGTCACTGGCCTATGAATTACACTGTCAGGTAGCAAACTGGTCCTCTCTGCCCTTCCCTTTTCTGTGTTTGCTTATGTTTCCTCCCCCCTTCCCACTAACATTCCCCGTTCATTTACCTGTGTTTGTATGCACTGCATTCTCACTGAGTGACCACACTGGGTCAGGTGCCAGGGTAGAAGAGTAAAGGAGCATTCACTACTGCTGCTATTGTGGGACAGGAACCACACATTTAATTTTGATTTTTGTAGCGCCACCAAGGTCTCATGAGAGAGCAAATGAGGGCTCTATTCTAGTCTAGGAGGTTCAACAATAGCTTCCTTGTGTTACTGACATGTAGCTTTGATCAGAAACATGAATAAGAGGGAGGCAAAGAATTGGGAGAAACACTGGTTAGGAGAGAGAGAGAGAGAGAGAGAGAGAGAGAGAGAGAGAGAGAGAGAGAGAGAGAGAGAGCGAGCTGTAAGGAAGCAGTGCTAGCTACAAAGAAATGATAAAAATGACTGTGAGGAAAGAGGAAACAATAGAAGCATCAAGGAGTGAGGGAGTTAAGATAAGGCCATCTGGTAGACCTTGTTCAAGGTTTTAGATTTGATTTAAAAACCCACAAGGAATTCTCTGAAGATTTTACAATAGCAGCATGACACAATCCTGCGCTTTAGTTGCCAGGATTCTGTAAAGTTCAACATTTGTGGGCCTCTTACCTCAGAAGTTCAGTTTGATTATGCCTTAAGCCAGTTTCCACTGTGTCTCAGAGCCTTCAGAGCTCACTGCTGGGAGGGACACGAAGCTTGTGGCCTATCTTCCCCAATGACTTGCAATGCCAGAGCTTCAGTGTTCCTAAGCTACAAAGCCATAGCAACGTAATCAGAAGTACTCTAGGAAAAGGTTAAGGATTTGTGACAGATTAATCTGATGAGAGAAAAAGCAACAGTTTCCACATGAATGAGCCTATTTGAAAGTGCTGGTGGGGAGTGAAAACCCCCCTCACCTTTCTTGCCCAAATCTGCCTAACAAGTAGTACCCAGATCATTGCTTTATTTCCCCCATGAAGACTTGAAGTGTGTTGGGGGAGAGGTCTTATGGTCTCAAATTACCAGAGTGTAGTATCTATTGACCTAATTTTCTCAATGAATGGAGATTTCATCTTTGTTTGCTTCAGGATATGGGTTAGGTGAAGGTAGACTATTGGAACAGAAACCCCAGCAAAGCAGTTGAAGAAATGAAAAACATTAGTTCTTCTTCATGCAATATTCTAGAAGAGAACATTTCAGATCAAAGAGAAAACTCTACTTCTCTTTCATACTGGAAAACCTGAGTTCCTTGCAATTTGCTATGCCTCAGTACCCCCCCTGGATATTGCCATCTGCTGCATAATAAATCCCATGTGTTTGCTACATTGAGATCCTCTCTAGTGAAATGGTAGAATAGAGTTTCACATAAGACATTTCTAGATAACTCAATTGGCACATATCACTTCTGCCTTGACTTCACTGGAGAAGACTCAATCCATAGTGAGGACTTTCTTACGCATGGTTGTGGTGATAGTGTTCCCCAATATATTGTGCACCATAATTTAAAAGGAGGAGAGGTTATTTTTGGCTCATGGTTTCAGTTTATGGTGAGACAGAACCATCATTTCCTGGTAGTGTTAAGTCAGATCATCACAATGGAACATTGGAGTGTGTGGGAACAAAGTTGCTTACCTCATAGTGGCAAGAAAGCAGAAAGGGAGACAGGAAGTCAAGATAGACCTTAAGAGTTTGAACATAAGTCAATCTCTCTCCAAGAAGATATTGGCATGAAGGTTATGGGATAATAAATTGCTTTCTGATTGGATTTGAGTCCTACCGATTGGCTCTGAGGTGGGAGTTCATGCCTGGTATCATAACTCAGTCAGAAGCCCATGTTTCAGTAGGTCATAGGCCCTATTAAGGGAAAATCACCACTGTTATTTTGGGAAATAGTCATGTTGTCAAACAGCTTTCAAAATATTGACATTCACAGCCATAGATTAGTGCTGCTCTCAGCCTCGGTCAGAGAGGCTTCTTCCTGCAGTGAGTGTCAGGGAATACAGTGACTCAGAACTGGTTGAAGTGCTTAGAATAAGTGGCTGCTGAGTGCTCAGCTCTAAATGGGACATTGATATTAACCCTTACCCCTTGCCAACAACACTCAAGGAATATCACAGAAGAGGAGTAGAAATAATGAAAGAGCCAGAGGATATGGAGGTATGCTATGAAATGCTGTCTTCTGGACACAACATGACCATGGGACTCATGAACTCACTGTAGCTGTGGTTACCTGCAGGAGATCAAACCAACAAGATCAGTCAACATCCCTGTAGGAAGGACTAATTTGAAACTATCTGCTTAAAAAATAAACAATAAAATAAAATAAAACAAAACAAAGCAAAACACAAGTCACCCTTCAAAACCGCATCTTTAGTAATCTACTTCCTCCAGCCAGACACACTTCTATCTAGTTGCACTACACTGTCTGGTGTAGCTGGTTGCTTTTACTCTTTACCCACCACCCACCTTCCAAATAAATCACACAGAGCCCTATTCTTACTTATGAATGCCCAGTCTTAGCATGGCTTGCTTCTAGCCAGCTTCTCAAATTATGCCATCTACCATTTGCCTCTGGGCTTTTATCTTTCTTCATTCTGTATACCTTTCTTTACTTCTTACTTCATGGCTGGCTATATAGCTTTATTCTCTCTGCCTGCCAGTCCTGCCTATCCTTTCTTCTGCTTAGCTATTGGCTGTTAAGCTCTTTATTAGACCAATCAGGTGTTTTAGAGAGGCAAAGTAACACAGCTTCACAGAGTTAAACAAATGCAACATAAAAAATGCAACAAATCTTTGCATTATTAAAACAAATATTTCACAACATAAACAAATATATCTTTAACTAATATTCTACAACATTTCTCCCTTTTTGCCTAAATAAAAATGAAAGGTTTTAACTTTAACATGTAAAACTATATACAACAAAACAGTTATCAAGTAAGAATTACATTTACAATATTTAGTCCATTTGTATTTAGCAAACAGAGAAAATACTCCATTATCTATCTTATCTTAGTGATTCCAAACTTTTATACCTAATTTACTTTACACCATAACTAAGGAAAACTATGACTCTAATTACTTAGTCTTTAACTCCATCAAAGACCCCAGAAGGAATTAATACTACCTAACAGAGACATCTGGCTCTCTGCACAGTCACCCAAAGTTCCTACACAACATTGGTGCATCTGTCTTCAGCCTACAGGCATAGAGTATCTGGCAGACTCTCCTATGAAGTAGGAATTTTTGGAGGACTGTCCTGACTTGTTTAGGCAAAATTCAGCAGTCACTTTCCTGTGTGTTCTGCCGAATGTCTGGCAGACTCTTCTGTGAAGAAGGAATTTTGAAGGACTGTTGTGCTTTGTTTAGGCAAAGTTCAGTAGTCATTTTACTGTGTGTTTGCATGTCTTTATACAGCATAATATCAGCAATCAAGGCAAAGCAATTCCCCCCCCCCCAAATAGTTAGCCTTGCCATATTGAAAGCAAACTCCATAAGGAGTTCCTTCAATGACCATCATCTTCTATGAAGTAAATTGGTGCTGCCAGGAGCAGATGTGTCCCATTGTCATGAAAAAACCCTATGTTAACAAAACATTTAAATGCCATATTCCATAGGTCTTTGAAGTGTTTAAAGACCATCTATCTATCTAAAATATATCTCTGTATGATCTTGAAAACATGCCTAACATATCTACAAATTTGAGTATAGATGACTAACTACTAACCTATGTTTCTTGATTATTCTAAATAGTTTATAATAATAGCTTTCAATAGCTAGAATTTTACCTTACTTTTTTTTTTTTTTTGAGACAGGGTTTCTCTGTGCAGCTTTGCACCTTTCCTGGAACTTGCTTTGGAGACCAGGCTGTTTACCTTACATTTTAAAATGAACTGCATAGGTACAATTACCTTAACCAAGAGTAGAAACATATATACAGCATATCAAAATAACTTCAAATTTGTATCAATACGCCATATTTCTCTAAATGATAACAAACAGCCATAACCCACCAAATAACCAACAGCCACCCATACCATTTATTGGGAATATGAGTGTGGTTTTTCTCTAGATTGCTTCCTGTTGTCTGTGGGTGAAGCATCTTTAGGTGTCCCTGAGAAAATTGAGATAATGGCCAAGTTCTGGGAAGACAAGAGGTAACCTTTGTTGATATATATCACTTGTCAGGTTTCAGGAGGTCTCCCTTGATCAAACATGATCCATATTAACCCTGAAGGAATCCACAGCCTCTTGTTTCCTGTGGAAATACAAGCAAAACCTCTTATTCAAAGCATTTTTAACTTCCATTTGCAAATACATCTTTTGATTTCCATTTTATTTTTTCCCTTTTATTTTACAATACCATTCAGTTCTACATATCAACCACGGATTCCCTTGTTCTCCCCTCTCCTGCCTCCCCCCTTCCCCCCAGACCACCCCCATTCCCACCTCCTCCAGGGCAAAGCCTTCCCCGAGGACTGAGATCAACCTGGTAGACTCAGTCCAGGCAGGTCCAGTCCCTTCCTCCCAGACTGAGCCAAGCGTCCCTGCATAAGCCCCAGGTTTCAAACAGCCAACTCGTGCAATGAGCACAGGACCCGGTACCACTGCCTAGATGCCTCCCAAACAGATCAAGCCAATCAACTGTCTCACCTATTCTGAGGGCCTGATGCAGTTGGGGGCCCCTCAGCCTTTGGTTCACAGTTCATGTGTTTCCATTCGTTTGGCTATTTGTCCCTGTACTTTATCCAACCTTGGTTTCAACAATTCTTGCTCATATAAACCCTCCTTTTTCTCGCTAATTAGACTCCTAGAGCTTTACCCGGGGGCCTAGCCATGGATCTCTGCATCCAGATTCCTCAGTCCTTGGATGGGGTTTCTGGCACGACTATTAGGGTGTTTGGCCATCTCATCACCAGAGTAGGTCAGTTCTGGCTGTCTCTCGACCATTGCCAGCAGTCTATTGTGGACTGATATCCAGAATATCAAATATAAAGAACTCAAGAAATTAGACATCAAAATGACCAACAGTCCAATTAAGAAATGGGCTATAGAACTAAACAGAGAATTCTCAACAGAGGAAACTCAAATGGCTGAAAGACATTTAAGGAATTGCTCAACATCCCTAATCATCAGGGAAATGCAAATCAAAACAACTCTGAGATACCACCTTACACCTGTCAGAATGGCTAAGATCAAAAACACTGAAGACACTTTATGCTGGAGAGGATGTGGAACTAGGGGAACTCTCCTCCACTGCTGGTGGGAATGTAAGCTTGTACAACCACTTTGGAAATCAATATGGCGCTTTCTTAGAAAATTGGGAATCAATCTCCCCCAAGACCCAGCTATACCACTGTTGGGCATATACCCAAGAAATGCTCAATCATACCACAAGAGCACTTGCTCAGCTATGTTTGTAATATCAGCATTGTTTGTAATAGCCAAAACCTGGAAACAACCTAGATGCCCTTCAAATGAAGAATGGATAAATAAATTGTGGCACATATACACAATGGAATACTACTCAGCAGAGAAAAACAATGACATCATGAGGTTTGCAGGCAAATGGATGGATCTAGAAAAAATCATCCTGAGTGAGGTAACCCAGACTCAGAAAGACAAATATGGTATGTACTCACTCGTAGGAGGATACTAGAGGTAGAACAAGGATGACTGGACTGCTATTCACATCACCAGTGAGGCTACCTGGAAAACAGGACCCCAAGAAAGACACGAGGATTGTCCAATGACGGAGAAATGGCTGAGATCTACATGAACAACCTGGACATGAGTGGAAGTAATGATGGGCGAGGGTCGAGGGAAAGCCTGTGGGAGCGGGAGATCCCAGCTGGATCAAGAACAGAGAGGGAGAGCAAGGAACAGGAGACCATGGTAAATGAAGACCACATAAGAAAAGGAAACAATGTGCTAGAGAGGCCCATTGACTTCCATTTTAAAGTTAAGGCATTCTTAAAGTATATAGGGTGGTTTATTTCAACAGTCCCTATTTCAATTCCTGGTCTCTTAGCAGCTGTCCTTTGCTTATAAGCAATCAAAAAATTCAAAATCAACACAATCACATACATGATTCAGACCCCCTGTGTATTTCCCATCTTCCATGACTTTTTCCTTCTATATTACTTTTACTTTCTCTTAAAGACTTTATTATTTTAAGCTATTTATTTCTTTCTATGACTGTCCATACTTTTTCATTTCTTTCTTAAGCCTACACATTGTAAAACACACTGGAACCTGTTTAAAGGTTTTTCCATCTGGACCTCTTTTATTGCACATCTTTTAGCCCTTTTTGACAGCATGAGTGCTGTGTTTAAACTGCTGAGCAGCATGGCTCAGACCTCTGTGCAGCTTTGGTGGTTTCTCGGATCACCAAACCTAAAGCTCGTGTCCAGTTCAGAGGTTCATTTGACTGAAAACTGCTTTTAAACCCCCAGCTCAGGAATGCCAGTGCCCTGCACTGTGGTGAGCATTTTTTATTACTTAGTTTTTTTTGTTTCTATTTAATGTGAAAACATGGAAAAAGCAGTTTAAGTGCTCTGCTATTGGCAGTTTCTTAAAGGAGCTGTATCTTTTTTTTTTCTTTTTCAGCTTTATTAGGCCCTACCTACGTGGATATTCAAGCCTCACATTGGTACACCAAAATGTAGTTGGTTATTTTAACTCTTAGACTCTTTACTCCTTGGGGGCCCACCACCCAGGTTTCTCCAAAAATACATGGAGGCTTATTAATACTTATGAATGCCTGGCCTTAGCTTGACTTGTTTCTAGCCAGCTTTTCTTAATTTAAATTATCCTATCTACCATTTGCCTCTGGACTTTTATCTTTCTCTATTCTATATACCTTTCTTGACTTCTTACTCCACAGCTGGCTGTATAGCTGTATAGCTGGCCCCTGATGTCCTCCTCTCCTTTCCCTTTTTCTTGTTCATTGATCTTCTCTTCCCATATTTCTCCTTCTATTTATTCTTTCTGCCTGACAGCCCAACCTATCCTTTCTCCTGCTTACCTATTGGCTGTTCAGCTCATTATTAGACAAATCAGGTGTTGTAGATAGGCAAAGTAACACAGCATCAAAGAATTAAACAAATGCAACATAAAAGGACGCAACCCGTCTTTGCATTATTAAACAAATGTTCCACAGCATAAACAAATATAATACACCTTTAACTAATATTCTGCCACAGTCTGCGGTCTAAGCCTTTAACATATGATCTGGTGGGGGAATATTTCACATTTAAAACATAAATGACCAAAATTAAATATAGTTTAGTTCAATTAATAAATAGTTCAAAAGAAGTCTTATAAAACCATTTTAGGTATCATAAAAAGAAACTGAATAGAGGTTGAGACAACTCGGGGAAATATTATTTTAGATAGCATGTTGTCCAGGGGAAAAGTTAAAACTGATGGCTGCTTCTAACCTCAGTCTAGTGTTAGGCCCTGAACTGGGTCCTCTGGAGAGCTTAATGCTTACTTGCTTTCTGAACCAGGGGTCAAGAATTAAGTCTGTGGGTGCTTCAGCATAGTAAATCCTAGAAACTTGCTGCCTTTTGTGATTGATATTCACTCCAAAAGATATTTTAAAGAAAAATCATGGGCAAATATTTTTCTTCTTCTCAGACCAAATGTGTGTTTTGTGTCTGGGAGAATAGTATAAGGTTCATTTTAGGTCCTTATAACTCAACAGAAAGAAAACAGAAGCTGGAGAGATGGCTATCTGGGTAAGAGTGCTGGCTGTGTAAGTAAGGACCTGTGTTCAAATCCCAACCCATGTAAAAAGCCAATATTTGTAGGCTCCTCATGTGGAATGATAATGATGATGATTATGATGATGATGATGACAATGATGGAGTTGGAGGAGGAAGAAGATAACAGAGTTCCCAGCAATAATCATTTTAGATATTTAATTCATTCATTAGTTAAGACTCACAGGACATTTTGATAAATGATGCTGTCAAGGTAACATAAGTGATAAATAGTTATGTGCTAGTCAGGGTTCTCTAGAGGAATAGAACTGATAGAACGAATATATATATATATATATATATATATATATATATATATATATATATTATATATGTATGGAAATGGGAATAGATGTATATAGAAGGGATTTTTTAGGATGGCTCGCAGGCTGTGGTCGAGCTAGTTCAACGGTGGCTGTCTAGCAATGGGAGGTCCAAGAATCTAGTAGTTGTCCAGTCCAGGAGGCTGGATGTCTTAATTGGTCTTCAGTGTACACTGGAATCCTGAAGAGGCAGGCTCTAATGCTAGTGAAGGAATGGAATTGCCAGTGAAAGCAAGAGCAAGCAGGCAAAGAGAGCAAGCTTCCTTCTTCCATTTCTTTTATATGGGCTGCCTGTGTATTTTTGTATTTTTCCCCACCTCAAAAGATCCAGACTAAAAGTGAATCTTCCCACTTCAAATTGATAAAGATGTGTTACATTTGTTTATGCTGTGGAACATTTGTTTAATGATGCAAAGATGTGTTGCATTATTTTATGTTGCATTTGTTTAACTCTGTGAATCTATGTTACTTTGTGTGGCTAGAACATCTGATTGGTCTAATAAAGAGCTGAACAGCCAATAGCTAGGCAGGAGAAAGGATAGGCAGGGCTGGTAGGCCGAGAGAATAAATAGGAAAACTCTTGGAAAAGAGATTGAGGAGCAAGAAAAGAAGGAGAGGAGGACTCCAGGGTCTAGTCACACAGCCAGCTGTGGAGTAAGAAGTAAAGGAAGTTATATAGAATAGAGAAAGATAAAAGCCCAGAGGCAAATGGTAGATGGGATAATTTAAATTAAGAAAAGCTGGCTAGAAACAAGCCAAGCTAAGGCTGGGCATTCATAAGTAAGAATAAGTCTCCGTGTGTGTTTATTTGGGAGCTGGGTGGCAGGCCACCCAAAGAACCAAAGAGTTGAAAAACAAACAAACAAACAAACTCAACAACATCAGTGATTTAATTAAGAAAAAAATCCTTCACAGGTGTACCCAGCCCCTTTGGTTTTAATTAATTCCAGATATAGTCAAGTTGACAACCAAGAACAGCTAACAAAAGTTACAATCTTCAAAGAAACTAGGCATTGTTCAGGAAGAATGCATGTAGGGAAATTTTTTTAAAGCCAGTCATTATCTCAGACAAGCTCATCTGCATCTGTTATGGGCTGCACAAATGGTACTGAGTCATCTCAACTCTAAACAGTGGAGTTCCAGGGTTCTCATCCCTCCTCTTTAATCATTTGCATCTTTTCAAGCCCTCTCTTTTATCTCCCTGTTCCTTGTACATTTGGACATGTTCCACTCCACACATGGAGCCCTACCACAGCATTTCATTGACTCCTGTCCTTCCTCTGAACTATCAGACCACAGTAGCTGTAAAATACACAGACTCTCATGTGTGTATGTGCTTGTGTGTGTGTGTGTGTGTGTGTGTGTGTGTGTATGTACACATGTGTGATAGGTGCACACACTACTGTGTACAGAGGTAGTTAGATGTTCTTTTTCATCACACTCTGCCTTATTCTTTTGAGACAGGGTCTTTCACTGAACCTAGAGCTGTATTGGCAAGCCATAACTTTCTTGTCTCCATCCCACAGTGTTGGGGTTACAGGCATGTGCAGTCACACCCAGCTTTTTTATGTGAGGGATCCAAACTTAAGTGCTCATGTTCTTTTACTCTTATCCACTGGACTAGCTAGCTCCTCAGCCCCAAGCATAGGCTGTCTTTTTTTTTTTTTCCGAGACAGGGTTTCTCTGTGTAGCTTTATGCCTTTCCTGGAACTCACTTGGTAGCCCAGGCTGGCCTCAAACTCACAGAGATCCACCTGCCTCTGCCTCCTGAGTGCTGGGATTAAAGGCGTGCACCACCATCGCCTGGCTTTTTATTCTGCTTCTTCAAATCAATGGCAATTCTTCTTCCAGGGGAGAAATTCTAAGACCAGCACAACACAAAGAAAGGTTTCTTGAGTAATGGTCCTTCACAATCCATCCGAGAGGTGTTTGATGTAGTTTAATTTCATCTCTATTATTTTTATCGAAAATAATTTTTTTCATATAATGTGTCCTTATCATGATTTCCCCTCCCTCTACTCTCCCAGTTTCTTTGCATTTCCCCTTTCATCCGGATCCACCCTCTTTCTGTTTCTCATTAGAAAACAAAGAGGTTTCTAAGGGGTAATAATACAACAAGATATTACAAAGACAAACACATTGGAATAGGAACAAGCAAGCAAGCAAACAAACAAACAGAAGGAAAGAGTCCAAGAAAAGGCACAAGAATCAAATATAGATGCAGAGTCCACTTTTTTGCACACCAAGGATTCCCCAAAACACAAAACTGGAAGACATAATATATATATGCAAAGGACCTGTAAGGTAAAACCAAAACAAAACAAAAAAATAAAAACAAAAACCCAAAAAAGAAAATTAAAATCAAAAAGTAAAAAATATGAAATTAAAAAAAGAAAGAAAGAAAGAAAAAAAAGAAAAAGCCCAGACATGACATTATGAGACAAGGAACCTCCAAAGATTCCTTTGAGTTCATTTTCTGTTGGCCATCTACTGCTGGGAATGTAGCCTATCCCTAAGAGTAGTGTATTTCCCCAGTTTTCTCTTGGAGAAAACTAAATTTTCATTTAGAAGTGGTTATCAATTGGAGATAACTTCTGGGTTAGGGACAGAGGGACAGGGGCATATGTCCACCTTCCTCATCTAAATGCCCACTCTATGAGATGGAACCCATATCTGACACTGCTTTGGGTGACCAAGAACCTGAGACCAGATTGCCCAAGGAATGCAGGGGAAAAAAAATCACATACTACTGGTCTAAAAAAAGAAAAATTAAAGTAGTAGTAAAATGACTCCCAGTGATACCCCGCTCTACTCATAGATCAATTTCTTATCAGCCACCATCAGAAAAGCTTCCTCCTGCAGCAGGTTGGAGCAAATATAGACCCACAGCCAGACATTATGCAGAAAGTGAGAGACCTTGGAACACTCAGCCCTAGAGTGTCATTGGGTTTATCAGTCACTCCAGGACAGGTCTCATGTTCAGAAGTGGTTGACCAACATGTAATAATAGACTCCACAGGTTTTTTTAAATTTATTTTTTAAATGTGCTTTTATTTGGTTACAGTTTGGTGTTTTTTTTTTTTCTAGTTTTGGATGTAGTTTTATGGTTTTCTTGGTTTGGGGGCGTTTTGTTGTTAAATTAGTGTTTTGTTTGTTTTTTGAGAAAGATTTTGAAGTGGGATGGGTAAGGAGGGGGAGAGGATTTGGAAGGGCTTGGGGGAGGGGAAGAATGTGATCAAAATACATTTAAATTAAAAATTGATTTAAATAATAAAAATATAATAAATAATATTTGCAAACTGAATCCAAGAACATATCAAAAAGATCATATATCATGACCAAGTAGGTTTCCTCCCTGAGATGCAGGGATAGTTCAACATATATAAATCAATAAATATAATGCACCATATAAACAAACTGAAAGACAAAAAACACATGATCATCTCATTAGATGCAGAAAAGTCCTTTGACAACATTCACCACCTCTTCATGATAAAAGTCCCAGAGAGATCAGGGATACAGTTTCATATCTCAACATATTAAAGGTAGTTTACACCAAGCCCTTAGCCAATACCAACTTAAATGGAGAGAAACTCAAAACATTTCTACTAAAATTAGGAACAAGACAAGCTTTTCCACTCTGTCCATACCTATTCATTTAGGACTTGAAGTCCTAGTCCTAGCTAGAACCATAAGACAACTAAAGGAAATCAAGGGGAAACAAATGGAAAGGAAGAGGTTAAAGTATTTTTATTTGCAGATTGTGTGATACTAAATTCCTACAGCTGATAAACATTTTCAGCAAAATAGCAGGATACAAAATTAATTTACAAAAATCAGTAGCTTTCTATAAACAAATAGCAAATTGACTGAGAAATAAATCAGAGAAATAATTCCTTTCACCATAGACTCAAAAATATAAAATATCTTGGGGGATAACTCTAACCAAACAAGTGAAAAACATGTGTGATTAAAAACTTAAAGACACTGATGAGAGAAACTGAAGATATCAGAAGATGGAAAGATCTCCATGCTCATGGATAGGTAGGACTAATACAGTAAAAATGGCCATCCTACCAAAAGCAAGCTACAGATTCAATTCAGTTGTCGGATATCCTGCTGTTGCCCCGAGGATGTTTCCCCAGGGCCAGCAGGTCAGTGATGGACATTTGCAAGAAAAGCTGGCTGGACAAAGCATACACGATACACAGCAGCTCCCAAAGCTGCTGGAGAGGCAGGAAAGATGGAGCAGTGAAGTGTTTTTTTTTTTTTTTTTTTTTGCTTCTTTCTTAATTAGCATTCTTATTTGTGTTTTTAATTTTTTAAATTAAAAAATCATTTTATTTTAATTTTTTTTATAAAGTTTTCCTTTGTGTGTGTGGGAATGCTACAAGAGTGCAGGACAGATACGAACCGATGGGAAATGAGTGGGATTGGGGTACATGATGTAAAATTCCCAAAGGATCAATAAAAAATTATATTTAAAAAAACCACATACACTGAAACTGATAGAAGAGAAAGTGGGGAATAGCCTTTAACTCTCTGGCACAGGAGAAGACTTTCTGAATAGAACACCATTAGCACAGGCACTAAGATCAACAATTAATAAGTGGGACCTCATAAAATTGATAAACTTCTGCATGACAAAAGACACTGTCATTTGGACAAAGCAGCAGTCTACAAAATGAGAAAAGATTTTTTTTCACCAACTATACATTTGGTAAAGGGCTACTATCCAAAATATATAAATAAAAAACAGGATATCAAGTAAACAAATAATCCAGTTAAAAATGGGGTGCACATCTAAACAGAATTTTCAAAAGAAGGAACTTAAATGGCTGAGAAACAGAAATGATCATCACCCTTAGTTATCAGAAAAATGCAAAACAAAACTACTTTGAGATTCTATCTTATACTCACCAGAATGGCTAAGACCACCTGTACTATTTCCTGTAAGTTTGATTTTATCCATTTTAGGGAAAGACAGGGAGCTATGAATCCGATGGGATAGCTTATTCATTTTCTAGCACAGTTAAAATCCATTAAAATGGTTCAGTCTTGTGTTATTTGAGATTGACACAAGGAGTGAGAGGGATACAAACCACATACAACTGACTCTTGTCCCATGATACCCACACCATACCCAAATCCAAAAATGCTCAGTACCACTTCAAAATGATCCAGTAGTCACTTATAGCCTGTATGCATACTCCCTTAATACTTGAACCATCTCTTATTTGTTGTACCCAATACAATATAAATGTTACGCAGCTGGTTATGTTATTTTGGAAACAATGACAAGGAAATTTTGTATATGTTCAGTATAGTCAACCACCAGACCTAGGTAGTCCATTGGTCAAACCCTCAGCTGTGTAACCCCCAGAAGTAGAGCAACAACCTTTTGGAGACACTGACCTAGTACCTCATTGCCAAGTGTACGGATTTTTCTGTTCGAAAACAAGACAACAAATGGATGATTAAATCTATCAATCACTCCTGTAGAGCCAGTTGGACCATTGTTGGGTCTCAGATTAACTTTTGAAATTCTTTCCTGAGACAATTATTGTTTAACTAAATTAATTGATCAAGTAATCCCACAGCTAAATTTGAATTAAGATGGAAGAAAAGGATGGATTTGGCAGTTTTCAAAGGTGTGTGTGTGTGTGTGTGTGTGTGTATGTGTACATGGAGGCCATACATCTATGTTGGGTGCCTTCTTCTATTGTTCTTCACTTTGCTTTTTGAGACAGGGTCATTCACTGAATCCAGAGCTCGTGGATCAACTAGACTGGCTGATCAGTGAGCCCAGGATCTTCTTGTTTCCCTCCCATAAGCTAGGGTTACAGACCACATGGATACCACAACAGTTGGTTTTATGTGGGGGTACCTTAGTTAGGGTTTCTATTGCTGTGGGAAAAATACCATGACCAAAAAGCAAGTTTGTGAGGAAGGGGTTTATTCAGCTTATGTTTCCACATTGCTGTTCATCACCAAAGAAAGTCAGGACAGGAACTCAAGCAGAGCAGGAATCTGGAGGCAGGGGCTGATGCAGAGGCTATGGAGGGGTGTTAATTATTGGCTTGCTTCACATGGCTTGCTCAGCCTGCTTTCTTAGAACCCAGGCCCACCAGCCCAGGGGTGGCACCATCCACAATTGACTTGGCCCTCCTCAATTGATGACTAATTGAGAAAATGCCTTATAGCTGGATCTCATGGAGGCATTTCCTCAACTGAGGCTCCTTCCTCTCTGATGACTTTAGCTGTGTCAAGTTGACACACAAAACCAGTCAATAGGCTAAGGATCTGGACTCAGGTCACATTTGTGCAGTAGGTGCTCTCTTAACTGAGCCAGCTCTCCAGACCCCTATTGGAGAAATTATTTTGGCCACTCCACGTAGTTAAAAGGATATTTATTTAATGGTGTAACTCACAAATTAAGTAATGGGTAGGTCACAGGGTCTGGGGAAGGTATATTGCAATCCAGCAGTGTTCTCCGGAGCTCTGCACAGTCCACCTTTCACCGTTTAGCGTCCTGGCACCGAGAGAGCGCACAGAGAGAGCGCTGGCCCATCCAGCTCTCAGGTCCCCAGGCGCCTCCCCTCGCCCCGCCTTGTAGGCGTGACAGTTGCCAGAGTCTCAATGGGGGTTGGAACTTCCAGATCCAAGCTGGAATGGCTACCCACTACAGACCCCAAACAGTGTTTAAAAGGAGACATTTGTTGTCACAGACAGCAGTTTGGGAGCATCTTCTTCAGCAGCATCTATATTTGTGGAAGGACCAGCATCCCTCTCCTCATGGTCCATTAGCTTCCAGGAAAAAAGCAAAGGGTCTGGCAACTGCCTTTCATCTGATCTTTGATTCCCTCAAAGGTTGTAAAGTGCTTTTAGGCTGAGCTCTAATGGAGCTGGAAACCATCTCTGTCTTGATCATCTAGTTATCATGCCCCTACTCTTCCAAATCCAACCATGATCTGGACTCTGGGCCTGGCAGTCACTTGAGGGGAGGAGAGGAACAATAGGAAACCAAGAGAGCACTCTGATTTTTTTCTTCCTGCATGAGTAACCCTGTGTCATTTATATCCTGCATCTCAGTGTTATTAAAATGATCTCCTTTTCTCTTTTTTTGCTCACAAATGTGCATTCATTAGTGAAGGGCAGACCTAAGAGCCATTTGCCCTGGTCCACTGGAAAGAGTGTGACTGCAAAATCAGAAGATCACATTTTAATCTGCATTTTTATCATTTCCTCCATTTGTAGTCTTAGGTGAATAATAATGCTGCACAAGCTTCAGTTTT
Source organism: Peromyscus maniculatus bairdii (assembly GCF_049852395.1). Classification (NCBI taxonomy): domain Eukaryota; kingdom Metazoa; phylum Chordata; class Mammalia; order Rodentia; family Cricetidae; genus Peromyscus; species Peromyscus maniculatus. Next base: position 71,600,936 of record NC_134855.1, read on the forward strand.
AGCTCCTTGAAAGGAGCAAACCAGGGCCCATTCAAGGGAGGACAACCCATTCTTCCCACAACTCCTCATCCTCTCTGGAAGGAAAGATGTTCTTCCAGAGATGTGAGAAAGCCTAATGTTTTATTGTTTGCTTGCTTGAAGACTGAGGCATTTTCCTCAGGTGCTAATGATGCCAGGTATTCACAACTATGCATGAAATTGGAAAAGTGTGTGTGTGTGTGTGTGTGTGTGTGTGTGTGTGTGTGTGTGTGTGTGTGTGTGTGTGTGTGTTTCTGTTGGGGTCAGGGCGAGGGTTTGGGGGAAGAGCAGGGAGTATTCTGCATCTGGGGTGGTCTGCAGTGCTTAATCTGATATTGGAACATTCAATAAGCCCTTCTACCATTCTCACTACTCAAAGCTATGTTCTGCAAAGGTGTAAGTGTGTGATGTGAGATCCCAGGGGCTATGCTGGATGGAAGTCTTTGTTGAGCAACCACCTTCCTCTGACTCAATAAAGACCTTCCCATTTTATCACAGGAGTGCTGGCATCAAAGGCAGTTTCTAAAAGAAAGGTAACTTTGTTTCATCTGCAGCAGCCCCTTGCCTGGTGACCAGGCAACAAGAAGGATGAATGGCCATCTCTATAGGATTTAATCTGTTGATATTCACAGATCTTCCAAAGGTAGGTGAGTTCCTACAGAGTCCTTAAACAAACAACCATCTTAGGAAGGAGACTTGCCCGAATTACAGAGCTATCAGTAAGCATAAAGATGATATCAAATGCCACTGGGTATTTTCAAGATTTTAAATAAGCCAATAGTCATGGATCACAGCATCTAGTCAATGTCTAAGTGTCCTGGTCAGTGTACTAGTTGTCCCATTGATTTGTATTTATTACACATTTTTGGGCCAGCAAGATGGCTCAGCAAGTAAAAACACTTCCCCCAAGTCTGATGATTTGAGTTGGGTCCCTGGAATCAACCTAACAGGAGACAAATGATTTCTACAAGTTGTCCTCTGACCACACACATTATTGTGAGATGCACACATGTGCACCTGCACATGTCCATGTACACACACACACACACACACACACACACACACACACACACACACACTGAATGGATCAATTCAAAATTAAAAGAATATTTGTTCTATCTTTAGGACCTTCTATATTACTCTCAATATTATATCTAAGAAATAATATATACTTATGTGTACATTGATTCAACTCTGAATTTTACCATGGTCAAGGAAATTGTTAAGTTCAACTGATTCACTCTCCAATATTAAGCAGTGATTTCTATAAACAAACCAGGCATTTCTTCTCTCTTCATTGGAGAAAAGTCAACCCAAACCCCCAGCTGAGTTTGTTTAAAGTTGAAAGTAAACTGTGCCTAGAGCAATTTTTTGAATGTCTTGATGGTTTGATTAGGATACATTAGTAATACTGAAACTATTCACTTTAGGGATGAGAATATCTTTGAGAAGAAAAGGAACTGTAAGTAAATATTCACTAGAATCTTGATTTTCTTCACTTTGAAGAGATTGAGGGATGTATAGAAATCTGGGGGATGACTCATTTGAGAAATATTGCCCAATAGACGCTGAACATTTCTAGATATAAAGTGGAATCAATCTTAAGGCCACTCAGGAAGTTGTGAATCATGGGTCACAGGGCTACTGTGCTGGCCAGGACACTAAGTGGATAAGATTAATTGCTCATTACCCTCTCCATCTGCAGGCTACCGTCACTACTCTGTATTCAGTGTTTCTCATGAAGTTATAAGAGAAAGATATTTGGTGACCAAAAAAATGCCTTAAAAAGTAAGACTTACAGATAAATTACAGAGTAGATGGAAATAAGAATGAATTGGCATTAATTGCAAAGCAGATATTCAGATATTCTAGAGGCATTACTTTTAATTCAATTTCTATTTCAATTTCCCACTAAAATTGGTGATAAAACTAAACTTAATATCATAACATCTTGAGTATATTAGGTTGCAGGAAAGGTTTTATTAAAATTAAAGTTAATTTCACCCGTCTGCTTTTACCATTGCTAATGTGACTCTTCGAAAACTTTAAACCACACATATGGTTCAAATTGTATTTCTATTGGGCTGTGTTGATCTACGTTATTTGGAATCTATTATGTTTTACTTTTCAATAATCCAAGATGATGATGCTATTTCAAGCTTTGGTCAAGGATTAATTCCCTCCAGAGCACTGGGAAGCAAGTCATCTGAAGTCGAGACACTCAGTCCTGAGTCTGCCACCGACCAACAGGGCAATATCTTGAAGTCAGTTCTGCTTTAGGACTGGGTTCTCATAAAAGAATGCTGCCTTGCTGTTGTTTATGACTCTAAGCTTCACAGAGTCCTAAAACCCTGACTTAAAAGGCATCCAGGAAAGCAGTGATTCTTGAGAAAAGGGAACCAGATATGCAGAAGGGGCTGGGGATGTGGCTAGTATATAGGTAAGAGAGACAGGATCCAGGTTTATAAAAGTAGAGGGCTGGGGGCTTTGAGGCCAAGCTTTGCTTTGCTTCTAGCTTCTTTTCTAGTGGCTTCACCTCTCTCCACGCCAACTCTGTCCAGCTGCAACGACAGGTGTGTAACCAAGAGACCCAGATGGAAGGCTTCACCTGTTCTACCAATTCCATTGCATGCCCAAATTCCCCGTCTCTGCATTTTCGCCCCTCCCTGACCACTCTGCATCCACTGTGGCTTGTATATCATCTTTATAGGCTTAGGTACTAAAAACCAGGAAGTTTTTAAAGCCACGTCTGGCAATTCCACTGAACCTGACAGCTCGTTAAGAAGATTCATTTTAAAAACATTTCGATCAGCTCTGGCACCTTCTCCAGGTCTGAAAGACAGACACTAGCCACACACAAAAAAGGGAAGCCTGGCTTTGTCCCCAAGACTCCCAGGGCTTCCCTAAATCTTGGAACCCAGCCCTGTGACCCTGGGACATCTTGTCTGCAAATGAGTTTCAAGTAATTCCAGGCACATATGGTTTGCTTATATTTTTATTAGTCTGCTAGTTACTGTGAGTTCTTTGCCACGGCTCAAATTGATGTTTCAGTATGTTTTTTTTTTCTTTGTGCATTGTATATCTTAAATTCTTTCCTTTAAAACATTTTTCTCTTTTATTAAAACTACCTTTTTCTTACATAATATATCCCAATTACAGTTTCCCCTTCTACTTTTCCCAGTTCCTCCTCCCCCACATCTGAATCTACTCCTTTTCTACCTCTCATTAGGACACAAACAGGCTTGCAAGAGATAATAATAAAATGTAACAAAACAAAATATAATAAAACAAAATATAATAAAATGAGATGAACAAACAGAAGGAAAAGAGCCCAAGAGAGGGTACAAGAATCAGACTGTGCATTATAAAAAAATTCAAATATCTTTACATCAAATATAATTGGGCACGGTGGCTTATGCCTATAATTTAAGAACTCAGAAGGTTGAGGCAGGACAACTATCATGAGTTTAGGGTCAGTCTGGGCAATAGAATGAGACTATCTAAAAAAATGTAAGGAGCAGATGTCAAGAGCACAAGGCCAATGAATTTTTAAGACTCTGTCTCTCTCCCTGCCCAGTATATAGTAGGGCACATAACTGTTTGGTTTGTTAGCTGCTTGGTTGGATAGTTGGTTTGTTTTGGAACAAAGTCTTTGTAGCCCAAGCTGGCCTCAAACTCATTACAATCCTCCTGCCTCAGCTTCTAAGCACTGAGATTATAGGCATTGTTTTATGAATGACTGAGTGAGCAAATCTCACTCAAAATGTCTAAATGATCCCTGGCTGTAAGCCATATCAACCAACGGGTGCACTTTCCGCAGCAAGCATTCCCATGTGATACAGCAAGGGTTTATTAGCATGTGTCTGGCTGTGCCCAATGGAACCCACTCTGGGGACCAGGTTGGAGGATCAGCAGTGATCTATCCTTCTCATGGCTGTGTTCAGAAGCTCCCAGAAGGAATAGTAGAATCAGCATTGTCTTTTTAGAGGCAAAGATGAAAAATGGCTTTTTGTCACATCTGTGTACACTCAACTACTAAAGCAAAATGATGGCTAAGCCTGGATATGTGCGTAGGGAGATGTTCTCCATGGAGGTGGATGAAAGAACATAGTGAGTACAGGCTGCCGCATAACCTAATCAATCCGAGACTCCACATGTGACAGGAGAACTGCAGCTGCCCGAGTGGATGCTTGCAACAAGCCACCCTAGTTTTCTCTTCTGCTTCCTGTGGGGGTTTCTGGGGCACTTTGTAGAAATGTGGGCCCCGAAGGATGTACTTTCATGATGAAAACAAGTGCTTGTGTTTGCCTTGGATGTGCCAAAGTACCAGCAGGGAGGGAATCCTAGTTAAAAATTTTGCCTAAAAAGGTTTTTATTTCTAGTTCAATATATATATATATATATATATATATATATTAATTCGTGCTTGAAAATATGAACGAAGGAGTGGTGGCTCTGTCAGTAAAGTGGTTATTGCAAAAGCATGTGGACCTCCCCCGCACTCACGTAAAAAGCTGGCTCCAGCACTATACACCTGTAATCCCGGGAGTGAAGTGCTGGAGGCATAGGGATCTCTGGAGCTCCAGGACTAGCTACTTTCATCAGACCAGGAAGTTCTTGGTTCAGTGAGAGACTGTATCAAAAACAAACAAATAAAAACAAAACAAACAAACAAACAAAACAAAACAAAGTGGTGACCAATTGAGGAAGACACCCCATATTGACCTCTGACCTCGTTATGCCTATGTACATGTGTGTGCATACCCACATGCATAAGTTTACACATACACTAGCATGCACATAAGCACATACCGCAGCTACATGCAATAAAAATAAAAAAATAATTTAAAGATCGCCGTGAAGACGTGGTTCAGCAGTGCCTTGCCCGAGCAGAATGCTGTGTAAATTTTTCATGGTGATTTCTAGTTTAAGCAAAACTTCCTTTTAGTCTTTCCCCTCAAAGCCATTAATAGAGTCAAGGTAACAAGAGATGTTGATGTGCAAATAGTCTGAATCCTGTAATCTTGTGCAGGGACCACAGACAGCTTTACGGGGAGAACTTCATACCTGGTTTGCTGAAATGGGAGAGGGGCAGGAGGAAGGAGGGAGAAAGGAAGAGGGAAAGAAGGGAGAGGAGGGAGGGAGGGAGGGAGGGAGGGAGAGAGAGAGAGAGAGAGAGAGAGAGAGAGAGAGAGAGAGAGAGAGAGAGAGAGAGAGAGAGAAAGAGAATGCTTTCCAGGATCCTAATGTATCTGGGAATCACTGAAGTGGTGTGGTACAGAAAAGCACAGCAGTACCCTTAACTGCATATCATCCTTATGCACCAGCTGATTCGAATCCAAGGCCTGAGTCTGCTGCTCAATCATTTCACTGAGTTCCTTTTGACTTCAGAGCCTCCAAGCTGGCTGACCCACTTTCCAAACCACCTACTAGCTGGTTGGAACTTTGTTCAAGCAAGCAGGCCAAAGAGCCTTAAACTCTACCAGCAGCCCACTCTTCCTAGGTATGAATGAACAGGAAAGAGGTGGACTGCGTTTATCACCTGCAAAATGACTTCCAGGTAAGGGAAGCCATTGCTGTCAAATTTCCCTCCCAGTTTTAAAAATCTGGACCATTTCCCCACATCCGCACGGAGCCACTTATGGTTTATCATCTGCTGATAGGAAAAGTTATCTGCACAGCTGTGGAACTGCATTAGTTATGCTCTGAGCAGGACAACACTGTAAATTATTTGCAATATGCTGGAACTCAACACGGACTGAGTTTATAAATATGATATTAAACTCTTAAGAGGGAGTTGCAGACCTTTTATAAAGCCATTAATTTTTAAAGTGGTTTAGGAGTCCAAATTAGCAGCAGGGTGTGGGTGCCAGCTTCAAAAAAAAAAAAAAAAAAAAAAAAAAAAAAAAAAAAAAAGACAGATGGTGTTGACTTTTCCAAAAGTGACGAGATCCTGAGATCAAATGGGATGGTCAGGACTCAGATACCTTTTGGAAATTGAGTTCAAAGCCTGGAATAATGAGTAAAATTCAAAGCCCTTCTCCTGGCACCTTTCCCATCACCAATCCACCACCTGGAGCTTCACCTGAACCCTATTGTGCTTGCTGTACACTGACTCATTTCAAAATCAATCATATGCAACAATGAAGCTCCTTCCAGGCAGGGAAGTTAGTTTCAACAAATTATTTATTTCATGCTTATTTAGTATCTATTATGTATCAGGTGCTATCAGATATAAAATGAATGAAGTAAAAAGAAGACTCAGATTTTATGAGTTTACCTACTAGGCAAGAAAAAACCGTGAAAAATAATTATTATGAAATAATGTGATGGAGTCTGTAATCCAGGGTGACATAGAGCACCATGGAGAAGCCTTTCAGTTGGCCCTCTGGGCAAGAAGATGCATATTTGTCTGATTGGCTCAACCAGCTGCAACAAGATTCATGTCGGGCTATTAAGAAGATGGATATTATGGACACTACCCCCTGAACCTCCTTACTAGAGGTACCACCATTCAAACCCCTCTTGATCTGTAATCAAGGTGGCTTCATGTCCTTCAGCCCAGATTGCCTCCCTGTGAAGTAAAAATAATCATGCTGCTTCAAACACCAAGAGACAAACGTTTAGCCCCAGAATTCTGATGATTAAATGAGATAATACATAGGATAGCTCCGAGTTTTTACAGCGGCTATTCAGGATCTGTGGAGGTAATGAGACTATAAAACCAACAGGACCCAGGGAATACAGTCAGCAACTTTATTTTAAGGTTCATCTCAATATCTCTTTGGAATGCTCTCGAAAAAGTTTCATATATATCCCAAGTCATTTCAGGTCACTTCAGGGAGTCCTAAGGTTATTACAGGGAATGAAAAACCTGGCTTTAGCTCTAGTTCTAATGTCCACTCCTGTAGAACATTGTAAATTCCAAATATGTTTAATAACAAATATTCTTCAGTAGGAAAAGGTGTTGTGGTCTTTCTGTATAAATCCTTCTCACCTTCCTGTCTTGCTGTGGTTTCAGAGTCAATCTTCAAGTGGCACAGCAGTACTGAGAACAGGCAGACAGCAGAGTCAAAGAGGTTAGAAACACCTGGATCTGAGTGCATCTGCACAGCTCTCTGATCTCTGGGCGTGGGTGGTTTTCAAAGTTTCCCCACCCTGTCTCCTGTAATCCTTAGGACAGCTCCAACATCACTTTGACCTAAGACAGGGCTCCCAGTCTTGACACTACTGATTGACATTGGGTTTAGCCATGTGTCCTAGTTAGGGTTACTATTACTTCAATGAAACACCATCAGTAATCAAGTTGGAAAGGAAAGGGTTTATTTGGCTTACAGTTCCACATTGTAGTCCATCATTGAAGGAAGCCAGGATAGGAAACTCAAACAGTGCAGGAACCTGGAGCCAGGAACTGTTGCAGAGGCCATGGAAGAGTGCTACATACCAGCTTGCTCTCCATGGCTTGCTTAGTCTGATTTCTTATAAAACCCTGGACCCAGCCGGGCGGTGGTGGCACACACCTATAATCCCAGCACTCAGAAGGCAGAGCCAGGCGGATTGCTGTGAGTTCGAGGCCAGCCTGGGCTACCAAGTGAGCTCCAGGAAAGGTGCAAAACTACGCAGAGAAACCCTGTCTCGAAAAACCAAAACCAAAACCAAACCAACCAACCAAACAAACAAAAACCCCTGGACCATCAGCCCAGGGATAGCTCCACCTACAACGGGCCAGGCCTTCCCCCATTAAATTACTAGTTAGAAAAATCTCTACAGCTGGGTCTTATGAGGTATTTTTCTCAATCGAGTTTCCCTCCTTTCAGATGACTCTAGCTTGTGTCAAGCTGATATAAAACTAGCTAGGACACTGGGTCTCTGCTGTGGAAAGCCATCCTATTGTCAAGCAGAAGAATCAGGTGCCAGCTGTACCTCTTTCACTTATAACAGTCCCAAATATCTCTAGTCATCACTAAGTATCTTCTGGCAGAGGAGGAGAATAGCCCTAATCAAAAACCACTGAGCATGCAAATATATTTTATTTCACTAGTTGCTTTTGTTATGCTGTACTATGCTATAACATCCACCCTCTTTACAGCTCTTTGTGTGTGTATGAGCATGTGCATGTGTGTGTTGTACACCAATGCAATGAGTGGATGAATATAGAATCAAATATTTGTCAACGCAGTGCTTAAAAATGCCATTTCTATTCCAGGATATTTGGTGTTCATTAAAAGAATGTTGCTAATGCTGGGTTAGTAGTTTCTTGGTAATTTAGCCTAGACAGGTACATGGCTGAGATTAGGAAGCCACAGGAAATGGGTACAGATGTATTGGCTATAATGACTGTATCAGGGATTGGAAAATTTCTATGGAGGGCTAGATGGAAGATATTTTAGATTTTTGTGCTGGCTAGTTTTCACTATCAACTTAGCACAAGCTAGAATCATGTACAAAAAGAATCCCAATTGAGGAATTGTCTAGATTGGCTTGGCTGGTGGACATGTCTATGCAGGGTTGTCTTGACTGTTTCCTGATGGAGGAGGAACCAACCAACACACTGTAGGACAGAAGAAGCGAGCTGAGGAGCAGGCAAGCCAAGTTCCAGTTATTTATTCTCCTTGCTATTCACTGTAGATGAGGTGCTTCAAGTGCCACCTGCCTTCACACTACCAAAATGATGGACTGCAACCTGCGATTCCAAGCCGAGTAAACCCTTTCCAACTCTCTATTGCTTTTTGTCAGAGCAACAGAAATGAAACCAGAACAGCTTTGCTTGCTGTATCTTCATTGAGAGCAAATATTCAATTACATGTTGTAGTACAAATTTAGCCACTAAGGAATTAGATGTTGCTACCCTAGCACCCAGTGTTTTCCTATCCCCATGATATCTCCCTCTATCATGGTATCTCTTTCCTTCCTCTCCCACTCTGTCCCTGTTCCAGCTCGATCATCCCATTCCCTTATGTTCTCATCCCCCATCCCCTACCCTCCATTGTCCCCCCTCACCCCCAGGTTGCTCATGGAGATCCCATCTATTTCCTCTTCCCAGGATGGACCCCTCTTATAGTTCTCTTTGTTAAGCTAGCTTCTCTGGAGCTGTGGGTTGTAGTCTGGTTATCCTTTGCTTTACATCTAGTATCCACTTATGAGTGAGTACATACCATCTTTGACCTTCTGAGTCTGGGTTACCTCACCCAGGATCATATTTTCTAGTCCCATCCATTGCCTGCAAATTTCATGATGTCATTGTATTTTACTGCTGAGTAGTACTCCATTGTGTATATGTACCACATTTTCTTTATCCATTCTTCAGTTGAGGGTCATGTAGGTTGTTTCCAGGTTCTGTCTATTATGAATAATAATAATATATTGAATAATTCATAATAATAATATTATGAATAATAATAATGCTGCTATGAACATAGTTGAGCATGTGTTCTTGTGGTATGATTGAGCATTCATTGGGTATATGCCCAAGAGTGGTATAGCTGGGTCTTGAGGTAGATTGATTTCCAATTTTCTGAGAAACTGCCATACTGGTTTCCAAAGTGGCTGTACAAGTTTGCATTTCCACCAACAGTAGTGGAGTATTCCCCCTGTTCCACATCTTCTCCAACATAAGCTGTCATCACTGTTTTTGATCATAGCCATTCTGACAGGTATAAGATGGTATCTCAGAGTGGTTTTGATTTGCATTTCCCAGGTAGATATTTTTTTTTGTGGTCTGATTGTTCTTTATTTTATATCTAGAATCCACCTACGAGTGAGTACATACCATGATTGTCTTTCTGGGTTTGGGTTACCTCACTCAGGTTGATTTTTTCTAGTTCCATCCATTTGCCTGCAAATTTCATGCTTTCATTGTTTTTCTCTGCTGAGTAGTACTCCATTGTGTATATGTACCACATTTTTTTCATCCATTCTTCCGTTGATGGGCATCTAGGTTGTTTCCAGGTTCTGGCTATTACAAATAGTGCTGCTATGAACATAGTGAGCATGTATCTTTATGGTATGAATCAGCATTCCTTGGGTATATGCCCAAGAGTGGGATGGCTGGGTCTTGAGGTAGTTCGATTCCTAATTTTCTGAGAAACCGCCATACTGATTTCCACAGTGGTTGTACAAGTTTACATTCCCACCAACAGTGGAGGAGTGTTCCCTTTGCTCCACATCCTCTCCAACATTGGTTGTCATTGGTGTTTTTGATCGTAGCCATTCTAACAGGTGTAAGGTGGTATCTCAGAGTCATTTTGATTTGCATTTCTCTGATGATTAAGGATGTTGAGCATTTCTTTAAATGTCTTTAAGCCATTTGTAGTTCTTGTTTTGTGAATTCTCTGTTTAGCTCTTTAGCCCATTTTTAATTGGACTGTTCAGTACTTTGATGTCTAGTTTCTTGAGTTCTTTATATATTGTGGAGATCAATCCTCTGTCAGATGTGGGGTTGGTGAAGATCTTTTCCCATTCTGTTGGCTGTCTTTTTGTCTTATTGACTGTGTCTTTTGCCCTGCAAAATCTTCTCAGTTTCGAGAGGTCCCATTTATTAATTGTTGTGCTCAGGGTCTGTGCTGTTGGTGTTTTAGGAAATGGTCTCCGGTGCCAATGCGTTCAAGAGTGCTTCCTATTTTCTTTTCTATTAAGTTTAGTGTAACTGGATTTATGTTTAGGTCTTTGATCCACTTGGACTTGAATTTTGTGCATGGTGACAGATATGGATCTATTTGTAATCTTTTACATATTGACATCCAGTTATGCCAGCACCATTTGTTGAAGGTACTTTCTTTTTTCCATTGTATAGTTTTGGCTCCTTTGTCAAAAACCAGGTGTTCATATGTGCATGGATTAATGTCAGGGTCTTCAATTCGATTCCATTGGTCCGTTTGTCAGTTTTTATACCAGTACCAAGCTGTTTTTATTACTATAGCTCTATAGTAGAGTTTGAGGTCAGGGATGGTGATGCCTCCAAGGGTTGCTTTATCATATAGGATTCTTTTAGCTATCCTGGGTCTTTTGTTTTTCCATATAAAGTTGAGTATTTTTCTTTCCAAGTCTGTGAAGAATTGTGTTGGGATTTTGATGGAGATTGCATTGAATCTGTATATTGCTTTTGGTAAGATTGCCATTTTTACTATGTTAATCCTGCCTATCCATGAGCATGGGAGATCCTTCCATTTTCTGATATCTTCTTCAATTTCTTTCTTTAGAGATTTAAAGTTCTTATCAAAAAGGTCCTTCACTTGTTTAGTTAGTGTTATCCCAAGGTATTTTATATTATTTGTGGCTATTGTAAAGGGTCATGTTTCTCTGACTTCTTTCTCAGCCCTTTTATCATTTGTGTATAGGAGGGCTACTGATTTTTTTGAGTTGATCTTGTATCCTGCCACTTTACTGAAGGAGTTTATCAGCTGTAGGAGTTCCCTGGTAGAGTTTTTGGGGTCACTTATGTATACTATCATATCATCTGCAAATAGTGAGAGTTTGACTTCTTCCTTGCCAATTTGTATACCTTTGATCTCCTTTTGTTGTCTTATTGCTCTAGCTAGAACTTCTAGTACTATATTGAATAAATATGGGGAGAGTGGACAGCCTTGTCTTGTTCCTGAATTTAGTGGTATCGCTTTGAGTTTGTCTCCATTTAATTTGATGTTTGCTGTTGGCTTGCTATAAATTGCTTTTATTATGTTTAGAAATGTTCCCTGTATTCCTGATCTTTCTAAGACCTTTATCATGAAGGGGTGTTGGATTTTGTCAAAGGCTTTTTCAGCATCTAAGGAGATGATCATGTGGTTTTTTTCTTTGAGTTTGTTTATATGGTGTATTACATTGACTGATTTCCGTATGTTGAACCATCCTTGCATCCCTGGGATGAATCCTACTTGGTCGTGATGGATGATTGTTTTGATGTATTCTTGGATTCGGTTTGCCAATATTTTGTTGAGTATTTTTGCATCAATGTTCATGAGGGAGATTGGTCTGTAGTTCTCTTTCTTTGTTGCATCTTTGTATGGTTTGGGTATCAGGGTAATTGTAGCCTCATAAAAAGAGTTTGGTAGTGTTCCTTCTGTTTCTATTGTGTGGAACACTTTGAAGAGGGTTGGTATTAGTTCTTCTTTGAAAGTCTGGTAGAATTCTGCGCTGAAACCATCTGGTCCTGGGCTTTTTTTGGTTGGGAGACTTTTGATGACTGTTTCCATTTCTTTAGGGGTTATTGGTCTATTTAAATGGTTTATCTGGTCTTGATTTAATTTTGGTATTTGGTATTTATCCAGAAAATTGTCCATTTCTTCCTGGTTTTCCATTTTTGTGGAGTACAGGTTTTTGAAGTATGATCTGATGATTCTCTGGATTTCCTTGTTGTCTGTTGTTATGCCTCCCTTTTCATTTCTGATTTTGTGAATTTGGGTGCTCTCTCTTTGCCTTTTGGTTAATATGGCTAGGGGTTTGTCTATCTTGTTGATTTTTTCAAAGAACCAACTCTTTGTTTCATTGATTTTTTGTATTGTTCTCTTGTTTTCTATTTCGTTGATTTCAGCCCTCAATTTGATTATTTCCTGGTGTCTATTTCTCCTGGGTGAGTTTGTTTCTTTTTGTTCTAGAGCTTTCAGTTGTGCTGTTAATTCGTTGATATGGGATTGCTCCATCTTCTTTATGTGTGCATTTAGAGCTATGAATTTTCCTCTTAGCACTGCTTTCATAGTGTCCCATAAGTCTGGGTATGTTGTACTTTCATTTTCATTGAATTCTAGGAACTCTTTAATTTCTGTCTTTATTTCTTCCTTGACCCATTGCTGTTTCAGGTGGGTATTATTCAGTTTCCATGAGTTTGTGGGTTTTCTATAATTTTTGTTGTTGTTGAGGTCTAACTTTAAGGCATGGTGGTCTGCTAAGATACAGGAGGTTATTCCAATTTTTTTGTATCTGTTGAGATTTGTTTTGTGTCCAAGCATGTGGTCAATTTTTGAGAAGGTTCCATGGGGTTCTGAGAAGAAGGTATATTCTTTTGTGTTAGGATGGAATATTCTGTAGATATCTATTAGGTCCATTTGAGTCATAACATCTGTTAGGTCCTTTATTTCTTTGTTAAGTTTCAGTCTGGTAGATCTATCTTTTGGTGAGAGTGGTGTGTTAAAATCTCCCACTACTAATGTGTGGGGTTTGATGTGCGTTTTAAGCTTTAGTAGTGTTTCTTTTATGAATGTGGGTGCTTTTGTATTTGGAGCATAAATGTTTAGAATCGAGACTTCATCTTGGTGGATTTTTCCCATGATAAATATGTAATGTCCATCCTGATCTCTTATGATTGATTTTAGTGTGAAGTCTATTTTATTAGATATTAGGATAGCTACACCAGCTTGTTTCTTAGGTCCATTTGCTTGGAAAGCCTTTTCCCAACCCTTTACTCGGAGGTAGTGTCTGTCTTTGAAGTTAAGGTGTGTTTCTTGTATGCAGGAGATGGATGGGTCCTGTTTTCTTATCCATTCTGTTAGCCTGTGTCTTTTTATAGGTGAGTTGAGACCATTGATATTGATGGATATTAATGACCAGTGATTGTTAATTCCTGTTATTTTTTGTGGTTGTGTTGTGTTGTCCTTCTGTGGTGTATGTTGGTGTAGGATTAGCTATTGCTTGATTTTTCATGGATGTGTTTAGCTTCTTTGGGTTGGATTTTCCCTTCTAGTGCTTTCTGTAGGGCTGGGTTTGTGGACAGGTATTGATTAAATCTGGTTTTATCCTGGAATAGTTTGTTTACTCCACCTATGGTGATTGAGAGTTTTGCTGGGTATAATAGTCTGGGTTGGCATCGGTGGTCTCTTAGTGTCTGCATGAGATTTGTCCATGATCTTCTAGCTTTCATAGTCTCTATTGAGTAGTCTGGTGTTATTCTAATGGGTTTGCCTTTATATGTTACTTGGTCTTTTTCCTTTGCGGCTCTTAATATTTTTTCTTTGTTCTGTGTGTTTAGTGTTTTGATTATTATGTGGCGAGGGGACTTTTTTTTTTTGATCCAGCCTATTCGGTGTTCTGTAAGCTTCTTGTATCTTCATAGGTATTTCTTTCTTTAGGTTAGGAAAGTTTTCTTCTATGATTTTGTTGAATATTTTCTGTGCCTTTGAGTTGGTATTCTTCTCCTTCTTCTATCCCTATTATTCTTAGGTTTGGTCTTTTCATGGTGTCCCAAATTTCCTGGACGTTTTGTGTTAAGACTTTTTTGTCTTTAGTGTTTTCTTTGACTGACGAATCTATTTTCTCTATCATGTCTTCAGTGTCAGAGATTCTCTGTTCCATCTCTTGCAATTGGTTGGTTATGCTTGTTTCTGTAGTTCCTGTTCGTTTAGTCAGGATTTCTATTTCCAGCATTCCCTCAGCATGTGTTTTCTTTATTGTCTCAAATTCATTTTTCAGATCTTGGAATGTTTCTTTCATTTGTTTAATTGCTTTTTCTTGGCTTGATTTGATTTCTTCCCATTTTTTGTTCGTTTTTTCTTCCATTTCTTTAAGGGAGTTTTTTATTTCCTCTTTAATGGAGTTTTTCATTTCCTCTTTAAGGGAACTTTTTATTTCCTCTTTAACGGAGTTTTTCATTTCCTCTTTAAGGAAAGTTTTCATTTCCTCTGTGAGGGAATGTTTTATTTCTTCTTTAAGGGCCTCTATCATCTTCTTAAAGTCATTTTTAGGGTTGATTTCTTCTGTTTCTTCTGTCTTGGTATGTTCAGGTCTTGCAGGTGTAGAATCACTAGGTTCTGATGTTGCCATATAGGTCTTTATGTTGTTGCCTGTATTTTTGCACTGGCGTCTACTCATCTCTTCCTCTGTGCGGTGCAGGTGGTGTCTGTGTCTGAGAGTGCCTCTCTTGTTCTAATTTTTAGTCTTGGTTTAGTAGGGGTTCTTGGTTAAATTGGTGCTATTGGGCTATTTCTTCAGGGGCAGCTGATTTCAGTTGGTGAAGTATATACTTATGATTCTGGTGATCTGGTTTGGTGGCTGGGTAGCGCCTTCTTCTATGTTCCCAGGTCACGTTTTGTTCATTTGTTAACTCCTCAGCTGATCTTGTTTCTTCAGACTTCAAACTGTAGGCATCTGAATCCTCTCCCAGATGGGTTTCAGCTGAGCGGGGTAGTCTCACCAACACCTCCAAGTTGTTGGGTTTCACAGGATCAGCAGCTGGGCCCTGGGTTGTCCTCAGACGGAGTGTTCAGATTCGTTCTGGTTCCGACCCATGGAGATAGCTTCTTCCCCAGGTGTTGGGGTTAGAGGCGTCCCTGTTCCAAGCTGCGTCCCTGTTCCAAGCTGCGTCTGCTTGTCTCCGTCCCTGGGCCTGTCTGCCTCTGCGGGCCGCCAACGGGCCTGTATGTCTCTGCCAGCTGCCGCTGGGCCTGTATGTCTCTGCCGGCTGCCGCTGCGGGCCTACCTACCTCTGCTTGTCACTGCTGCTGGGCCCATCTACCTCTGCGGGCCGCAGCTGCAGACCTACCTGTGTCTGCTTGTCTCCACCGCGTGGCCTGTCTACTTCTGTGGGCTGCCGCTGGGCCTGAATGTCCCTGTCGGCTGCCGCCGGCCCGTCTACCTCTGCAGACCACCTCCGTGGGCCTACCTGCATCTGTTTGTCTCCGCCGCAAGGCCTGTCTACCTATGTGGGCCGCCGCTGGGCCTCTATGTCTCTGCTGGCTGCCGCCGGGCCTGTATGTCTCTGCCGGCTGCTGCCGGGCCTGAATGTCCCTGTTGGCCAGGTAGATATTTTTAATTGTCCAATTGTAATGTCAAGCCAAGCTTTAGAGTGGCAAAATGGTTTTGCTAAGCTATTAAGTGAGGTCAAGTCCAAATCCTGGTGTATTTTGCCTAAAAGTTTTCTATCATAATAGTAAGGGGAAAAGACCAAACAGGAATGGAATAGGTAAGAATGTGTAAGAGCGTCTTGATGAGTGGAGGGTGGATCACAACCATGAGGCTGCTCGTCAGTACAGGACTAATTGCAAATATTTGATCATGGGCTTTGGAAACCTACTAATGGTGGGGTCTGTTATTTTTGCTACTGTTGCTAAAAAAAAAAATGAGCCAAAATAAACATTTCCTCTCTTCAAGTTGCTTTTCTCTGGTGTCTGTTACAGTGACAGGAGACAAACACATTCTGAAAGACAGATGTTGCACCCCTTTGATGTAAGGGGTTCTTTTGTTTAAAAATAGCTGGAAGGCAGAAAGTATATAGTCATCTTTCCTATCAGGCCTGGGGCTGTAAACTGGAGAAGGGCTATGAAACTCTGATGTGTTAAGACTCTGAAAGTCCTCTTTGGCTTGGGCCTGTCTCCTAAATGACTTCCTGCTGCATATAATATAAAAATTCCTCTAAGTAACACTTTACATTTGATATCAATCTTATTCATTTTTCTATATCCCAGGAGTCCTGGTTTCATTGTGTGGGTGATTATTGAATTATGGTCCTCAGCCAGATTGGTGTCATTTGTGACACTTAGTGTAATGCCTGGCACACAGTGTGTGGAAGAAATGTTTTTCCGAGTCCATGGGCCTGACAGCCATGCTAGTGAGCCAAAGGATCTCCTGTTTTATACATATAACTTTCCTTTCCAACTTCCTATTTGCTTTCAAATCTTGAGCTGCAACACCACCTTGCAATTTCTGCAGAAAGCATTCAGAAGTTTATATATTAATAATAACAATAGCATTTTTGACAGTAAAAATATGTTTACCGAATGTCTCCCATTTTCCAAGGATTGCCTTGTGTGAGAACACACATCATTTCTAATTTCAAATCAAACAACTGTGACAAAGGTTTCTACACTCTCATTTTATGGACGAGAAAATGTAAGCTCCTATGGGTTAAAATCACTCAGCTGCATGTGCCACAACAAGAAATAGAACCCTGGGGCTGGAGAGAGGGCTCAGTGGGAAAAGTGATTGCCACAAAAGCTTGAATTCTGAGTTTGGATCACCAACAGGAGCTGGGGTGAAATAGGTGGATACCAGGGACTTGGAGACTCTCTGGACTACCAGGATACCTGAAACAGTGAGCTCCATCTGGGTTCAGTGAGAGACCCTTTCGAAAGTAATGAAGAGAGGTATAAGAAGACACCTGGTGTTGACCTCTGAACACACACACACACACACACACACACACACACTCAAGGCCATCTGTACACACAGCTGATGGCATCACACACATAGGTGAGGGCATCTGCACACACCCATGCACATACACACACACATGAGGGCATCTATACAACATACAACATACATATGCACAGGTGAGGGCATCTGTACACACACACACACACACAAACACACACACACACACACACACACACACACACACACACACACACCCCACAAGAAAATCAGTCTGAGCTCTCTTTGTGAGGTGTTCTGATTGTGAGTGTCACATTAAATTTCCTCTTGGACCTCAAACTAAGGCAATGGGAAGAGCAAGAAAAGAGGCAAGACTAAGAGATTTGTTATGGTTTTGGTTACCATCTGATTTCAAGCAAAAAAATTTTTTTTTCTTAAAACTACAGCTAGAGCCAATGGTCTTGCACATGCCAGGCAAGTGCTCTGCCATTGAGCTACAGACATAGACCACCAAGAATGATTTGGAATCATTTCTTGTAAACAGTAATGATCTTGTACAGTGTAGCTTATTATCTAGACAGGATAATGAAAGTTTTCTGGGATCTCAGTAGGTGTTCCACAGGACATCCCATGAGTACTATTTTTATCATCCAGACACACTGCACCAATTCGGTGTAGACTTAGATCTACTAGCTCAAGTCAAGCAACCAAAGGCTTCCTTCCATGGACATGCCTGACATCATCATGTTGGTCCCCTCTTTATTTTCCCAGTTTTCATTTGTACTCAGTAGATGTCCAGAAAGGTCCCCAGGGATGAAGAATCAGTTACCTACAGTGCTGGCCAGACATGTAGCTTAATCCTGTGTGGTCATCCATCTATTCTGTCCTATTCCCACACTCCCTATCCCTTGACCCTTTCTCCACCTAGTGATGGCATTTCCAAATAGAATATATATACCCTGTGTATCCACTTTAATGGGGTATCTCAAGTAAAGAAGTACTCAGAGTCATAACAATGATTGGCTAAAATTTGCACAGCATTTTTACAATGTATTAAAGTTCTATTCACAGTGCTTTTTCTTATCTGTACCACAAATGTATGTAGTGTACTGTACTATTATACCTGTGTTCTAAATGTGTCTGTGGAGATTCTAGGAGTTGAAATGTCTTATTTCATAGAGGAGTTAATAGAGCTAGAACAAGAATATTGTTTCTTGAATTCTTGAGCCTCGTTGATCTTTCCATTTTGACTGTACCAGCCAGGCATCTGGAAAACATTCTTAGAATTAGGTAAAATGGAGTCACATTCTAGAATTTTACATTCACTAGACTTAAGTTGTCAAATCTATGAATCACTAGACTTAAGTTGTCAAATCCATGAATATATATGGTATGTACATATACAACAAAGCACTCAATGATATATAAGCCTACTCATATGTAATTATATATTTCTCAAGTCTTTTCTAAGTGAGAATGTATAGAGGCCTTGATTGAAGGGCCAGTCTGCTTCATATTGTCCTTCCCTGAAAAAACAGGCAGAGAAAAGCACAGCAAGAGTAGGTACAGTTGCTGGGTGTTAGCCAGCACTCTGGCTTCTTTCCATAGCTATCTTATTTAATACTCACAATGATCCTGGGGGCAAGTGCCATTACTATCACTTGGAGAAACCGAGGTACATGAAGATTAGTTCACCCAAGGTTTCATAAGCTAGTAAGCGGTATAGTCAGAATTCACATACAGGCAATCCAACTCCAGCTGCCAGTGTCTGAAACATTATGCTACCCTTTCAGTCATTTTATGCTAAATCTTAATTCTACTCCCTGGCACTTTGAGTCTGGGAGAGGGTGAAGTGATGCCAGCTCCACAAGCTGTGTTTTAAATACAGCAAGCCATGGCTACACTGAGAGGATTACTTAGCATTAATGTTCACTACTGAGCAAAGGGGAGGGGTGGGGATACAGAAAGTAGAACACTCGTTTAGCATGCACAGAGCCCTAGGTTCAGCTACTGCAACAAACAAAACCAAAATAGGTAAGCAGACTTAGGTGGAGGGTTATTTGTGAACTTGCTCAAATGAATGAGTTTCTATTTTTAAAATGCAAAATGGAAGCAAGCTTTGTTAAGGATGTTTACAAATTTGTGAGTATGTCACCACACCTGGCTGACTTTCTGTTGAGGTCCAGCCCTGATGGGGTCTAGCCCTGACCTGTCAAAGGGTCCTTAAAGTGGAGGGTGAGGAATTGAGAAATGCTGGATAGGAAAAAATAAAGACGTAGATGAAGAAAAAGACAGAGACACCTTTGGGAGGGCGCTGGGTCAAAACCCAGGTGCCTCAAATTTATTCCTAATGTGCTTTTTATACACTAGCAAGGGGAGAGGCAAAAGACCTCCCTTCAGGATCAAAGTATAAAGTACAAACAAGTGTAGACTTTTTCTTAATTCTGTAAACACCTGTAACCATGTGCCTTACGGCAAAGCATCTTGTAATTAGGCCTTGAAGCATAAGAACCTGGTAACCATGCCTTTGGCCAAAATATCCTATTATGCAGCCTTGCAGGGCAAAGCAAACTCTGACTCTCTGACCTTGAGTCAAAATGGAAACAAACCACAAATTGGAATCTTTATGAACACCCACAACTTTCTATTTTTTTAAAAAAAGATTCATTTATATGTGTGTGTGTGTGTGTGTGTGTGTGTGTGTGTGTGTGTGTGTGTGTGTGTATTGCAAAAGAGGGTCCTAGAGCTGGGATTACAGGTGGTTGTGAGCTTCCAGACATGGGTACTGGCAACTGAACTTGGGTCCTCTGGGAAAGCAGTAAGTGCTCTTAACTTCTGAGCCTTCCTTACAAGCCCTGTGTGGTTTCTTATAGATGTAAGAAAGTTATTTTATGAAAAATACAGGTATTGCATTAGGACAATTTTTTTATCTACTCTGAATCTTCATTTGTATTAAAAGTAACTTCTAATGGTTTTATATGTTAAAAATCAAATATCGCCGGGTGGTGGTGGTGGCGGCGGCGGCGGCGGCGGCGGTGGCGGCGGCGCACGCCTTTAATCCCAGCACTTGGGAGGCAGATCTCTGTGAGTTCGAGGCCAGCCTGGGCTACCAAGTGAGTTCCAGGAAAGGCACAAAGCTACACAGAAAAACCCTGTCTCAAAAAACCAAAAAAAAAAAAAAAAATCAAATATGAAAGTTATAATGGATTCAAATTTAAAAATTAGGTGTAGTATTAATGGATAGCTACAAGTACATTTTAAACATTAATGAAGAACAATTTGTAGGTAGGGTTGGAGAGGTGGGCCAGTGTTGTATGGTGGAGGGTCACTCTTGAAGGGGATTATAACTAGTTTGTACTCTTTTCACCCATGTTAAGATGCACTTATGGCTCCTCGTTATAGTGCCCCATTCACTCAGCTTTGAAATGGTACAATCCAATAAGCCTAAAATGGAGCTCATTACTATTGTAAAACAGAATTGCTTAAAAAAGCTGCTTGTGAAAGACACTTTGACCTTAGGAGTTTCATCAAGAAGCCTTCTTTTTCTTCTTGTTTGTCTATCACTTTGGTTCACCCACTCCAGTGCTACAGGAGAGAAGAAGGCAGGGCCTGTGTGGAGCTGCATCTGCAAAGTAAAGACCTTTAAAGATGAAGGAAGGCGTGCACTCAGGAGCCAGGACAGCTAGAACCTCTCCTCTCAGAGACTCGAGGGGAAAAACATTCTTCCATTCCATATTTCCATAATCACTGATGGCAGGAGGCCACCTGAATGAAACTATCCAATAAAAGGAAACTGATGTTTTCTCTGTATATCTGGTTTTCTCTGAGTAGAAACGGTAACCTTGACTCATCATGTCAACTTGTCTTAGTTCCATCTAATCAACCAGGCTTTAATATGGTGATGGGGCTGGCAAACACACACTTCTTTTGTGCTGTTTCCTCATATCATCCACACTGTACAAGAGAAGGTGGGACATTGCACATTTTTCTTTTACTTTTTGACATATGGTTGAAATGAGGTTAGTGCTGTAAAGGACCCTGCCTAAGTCACCTTGGTAATAAGGAATGGAGCTTCTAATCCAGGGAAGTATGACTGCAGCTGACCCTGAGTGATTCAGCCTGCACCTGGAGCACCTAGTGCTTCTGGTTTCATGGGAACATTGTGAGAACTGTGAAGATGGGGTACATTTGAATTCTGTCATCGTCATATTTTCTGCTTAGAATAGCTTAGAAAATAAAAGTGTACATTTCAGCAAATGGTGCTATTGTGGTTGGCATGACAACAGTTGGTTTAGATAGAGGCAGGCTTTATACCTTAGGGCCCCTGGTAGATTCAGTCATGAGGGCAAAGAATTGCATAGCATAGTCATGGAGAACCCAGGCTCTAGAACCACCTAGACCAGGTTTTGAGTCATGATTTCTTAGGCAAGCTACAACTCTTTTTGAGCTCCTTAGGGTCTAGAGAAAGTGGATTATGACCCAGTGAATAGATCTGTGCCATTCTAAATGCTAGATGTTTTGATTTTGTTCTTTTAGGTGAAATTAAAAAAAATTATTTTTACAAAATTTTCCTCTCTCTCCCCTCTCCTCAGTTTTTCCTCTCAGCCTCCCCCCCCCATCCACTCCTCCTCCACTGTTGTCAGACAGGTGGGCATGCCATGGATATCAGCCAACCATGGCATATCAGGTTGCAGTGAGACTAGGCACCTCTTCTTCTATTAAGGCTGAAAGAGGCAATCTGGTAGGCAGAATGGGTTCCAAAAGCAGGCAACAGAGTCAGAGACATCCCTTGCTCTCACCGTTAGGATTCCCATATGAAGACCAGATTACCCAACTGTAATGGTTTAGACCTTGTGGGGGGAATGAGGGAGGGAACAGAAGGTTTCGGGTAGGGGCTAGATGGAGTTTTGGGTTGAATGAGAAACTGCACATAAAGCCTCTGGAAGTGCCGGGTATACAGCAAGGATACTGGATAGCAGTAGCTGTTGCATAGAGTGGCAGAGGTCAGGGAGTAGGCAGCACACCAAGGGAGGTGCCCAAGAAAACTGCTACTGACTTTTGCAGTAAAGGATCCCAGCAAGGAGAGTTTAAGATACACAGTCAAGGGACAGGATTTTGGATTAAAAAAAAGTGCCCATCACACTGGCAGAATTTCACCTCCAGCACAAAGCTCACACCCACCACAAACAGTTCAGTTACTGTGCTCACAAGGCTTACTTCAGAAAGGGAGGCACAGGCTCAAATTACCATCTTCAATTTCACTGATGAGAATATGTCTGTAAGGACACCCATTTCAATGGGCCTTTCCTGTTGGATTCAGAAAAACTTGCAAGTGAGATCTTTAGCTGTTTTGAAGGTTTGCTTTATGTGGTGATGCATTCTCAAGTCTTCTAGGGGAAAAATTCAACAAAAGAAATCCAAGACTCCAATGACTAAAGTCATAGCTTTTTCACTGGGGTGAGGGTAGTGGAGAAGGGTTCCCTCCACCCCTTTCTTTTTTTACTTCCTCCCCACCTCCCATCTTCCTTCTCTCCATTTATCCCTTACTTTTCAGTGTTGGGGATTGAACTCAGAGTCTCACACATGCTAGGCAAGAGCTCTTACTTCTGAGCTACATCCCCAGCCTTAGAGAAGGGTGTGACTTCTGAATGGAGGAGCAGGCATGATGCTTTGCAACAATGATCTTTCAGATGACATCACTCTTGGCCTGCTTCCCATGGACATGCTGTTTGTCCTCAGTGCTTGGTTGGATTGGTACTGTGCTTCTGCTGCAGTGGAATGCCTATCGGAGGAACCACTGTCCATTTCTCCACCACAGAGGCAAGCTAACCAACAGAATTGACTAACTATGATATGTTTTTTTCATTCTGGGATTGTGAATGCATGACGGCTATTTCATAACATGGCAATTCTCCATTCCCCCTAAAAAATCAAGCCCACGTGCGTCAGAGGAAGCAGCTGCAGAAAGAACAGTGGCAGAGGCTTGTGGGGCAGAGAAGAATGGCTGTCAAGAGGAGATGGCTGTTTTTATTCTGTCTGCCTGAGCAGAGAGCTCTTACGATACATTAACTCACAGAGAGCAGGCGAGACCTGATGCTCAGATGGGAGATGAGCAGCGAGCAAGCTGCTGCAAGGTCAAATGCCCATTGTCCCCGTGCCTTAGAGAGCTTGATATTGACTACACAGCTTCTTCAGTGATTCCCCTTCCCATCAAACTGCTTTTATTTGAGAGCTACCAGCTTGAGTGCTTCTTCTCTGGGAAGGACCAGGCGGGGCTTGGTTGCAGCCGCCACTGGAAATGACTGCTTCCGTCACTCTGTGAGGTGTACCAGGAGGGGGAACAAAGCCTTGAGTCCTGTTGTGAGGGGGAAAGGTTACAGTGCCACCCCTCACCCCAGGACTACAGAGTTTGATGTCTCTTCAGTCATTTCCCCCCTTTCTTTTCTTTTTGATTTTAAGAAAGAAAAATGGCCACCCCCTAACTTCTACCACAAGAATCCCACCCATCTACAGGCACCTGGACACTCGACCCCACACTGGCCCTTTTAGAACCCTTGCCACCTTCAGAACTGTCCCTCAAACTTTTCTCCCTCAGCAAAAATGAACTTTTACTTTTCCGCCCACCCTACTCATGTCCTCCACTTTGCAGAAATCAGTCAGTCTAGTCTTTGTCTGACTCAAGCCCAGCACCCTCTATGAGTCCAGAGCGACATTTAAAGAACAGGGACACTGTGATGTAATTTGTGCAGCTGTCACCTCTAAAAGGTGGTCAATCTTATGATAGCTCCTTTAAAAATTGTCACTAAAATGTAGAATTCAATTGCTTTTACATACAGCTTTGTGAAATGCTACTGCTGTCAACTCTGTTTCTTTCTCTTGTGCGGAAATCCACAGATGGGGACTGAAGGAAAGCAGTTTAGTTTTCAGAGATCAGTTCCCAAATTCTGGACTTAAACGTTTCCCAGAAATTGTTGAACCTAAAGAGTGGGGGAACAGGTCTCGGTGTGTGTGCACAACTCAGGCCTCTAGTCAGACCTGTCCAAACCATGGAGCATAACTGAATCAGCTGAAATCGCTTTACCGGAGAAGATAGAATTAGACCCCATCTCTTTGTAAGTCACAACAGCGTTTCGCTGAGACATTTAGCAAATGTATGGGGACTTCAGAAATCTAATGGTTGCTGCACGGTGAGGAGAAACACTATGGGGAGATTCATGAGGTGAGGACTTGGCATTGCTTAACCTGCCTTCACAAATTCTCCCGTACTCAGGTTCCTTTCTTCTGTGTGTAGAAGTTTGTTTTCCAGTATCTTTTCTTGGGATGGTGTATATTTAATCAGTTTTGCCGAGTAACATATCATGGTAGCTTAACTATCATTTATTTGCCTTTTAATTCTGTTGGTTGGAAATTTGTGCTTGTTATAGCTAGTTGATGTTTTTAGTCTCCATTAAATTCATTTATCTTAAGTCAGTGGCCAGGCAGCATTGGTGCTGCTTCTCAGGATTGTTTTGGAGGAGACAGCTTTCTCATGTGCCATACGGATTATCATCCAACTCGGATCAGCCAGGCTTTTTCACATGGCCCCTGGACAAGATTCTGAGCAGATGTGGAAGCTGCTAGGCTTCTTCTGGCTCATCTCCTGCTGACACATTCTGTTTTTCAAAGCTAGTCAGCTTTGATTGGTGGGGTAGAGAAATACTCCCCATCTCTTGTGAGGGGAACTATAAAATTCCATATCAAGGGGTGCAAATATCAGGATGGAGCAATGAAGAGCATTTTTAGTAGTTCTCTTAAAATTTATTTTGAAAGTTTCATTGTATATATTGTTTGTGTGTGGTACTATTTTACATAAGGACAATTTCATACAATTAACATGTTTTATGTTGAGCGTCTCCCCCCCCACTCCCTACCATTAGCCCCTATTTGTTCCTCTAGAGAGTTTTACTTCTATTATGTCATATATGCATACACGATACATATGTGCATGCATGCATCAGAACTACAAAAGAGAGAAGCAGTGACATTTTCTGGAGGCTTAATTCCCTTAACATGCTGACTCAAGTTGCATCTATTCTCCTGAAAATAACATTACTTCCTTCTTCCTCCTTATGGCATAAATCCTCTTTTACCTTTTTTTTTTTCTCCAAGTTTCCTGGACTAGTGGCTTGGTGTCTAGTGGGATTTAGTGGGAGATTCACAACCATTATTACTTCAAATATTTCTTATTTTTTCTTTTTGAGGTTCCTTTTAAAGCCAGTGAAGGCTTAGCTTTATGTCTGTAGACCCAAAGAAAATGCCAGGATGATTTTATATATATATGAGCTCCAACACACAGCTTTGGTGTTAGTCTTCACAGGAATGCATGAAACGCTTTCTTGATCTCTGATTATCAGCTCAATTCTCAGCTCGGGTGCTTTACAGAGCTGTGTTCCTAGGCCTATGCAGGTCCCTTCTACCTCTAGGCTTTCTGTCACCCTCAAAGTCATACTATCAACTGCGGCCAGGAGGTCAACATACTCAAACTCCATTATCTAATTCTCCACCTTTTGATTCATCTGTGGTGATGCCTGCTTATAGGCTCTATTTGTATGTACTGTGCATGGCAGCACCGAAAGTATAGATAAATAAATAAAATAAACGCGACAGCACCAAAGCTGTCCCTTTGAGTGTGTGAAGCTTGGCTTGCACTGCTCCCTGGACCGGATCCATTGAGGGACTGTTTAGTGATTGTATAGGGAAGCTGTTGTTTTATGTCAGGGTTCCCCATAGAGAATACATTTAAAAACTCCCCAGATGTTATATACATCTGAGTTCAATGCAAATGTCAAGGCAAATCTAAGAGATTCTTTTTGAATCGTTCTCTCACTTGGGCTATCCCGATCTGCTTTCCTGCCTTACATAAATAATTGAGAATTGACTGCATAATACATGTGTGGTGGCTTATTTATAGTTTTTGATAGAACCCCTTGCATGCTTCATTGTGCTTTATAAAACTCTAATATATTCAGATCATAAATATCCTCTTCTTTTTTGAAGGCAGCTTCCTACAGGACCCCAAATGTAGTAAACGTTAAAATGCCTGGAAAGCATAGTGTGTGGTCTAAGAGCTAATCTCCCATTAGGAAGATCCTCTGATGAGACAGGACCTGCTTAGGCACTTCCAGTGTGTGAATAATGCTCACCATCACCTTCAAGGTGTATTTGGTGATTGATCCTTATTTTATATATGAGGAGATTAAGGCTCTGAGCAGTTAAGTGACTTTTTCAGAAGAGCATAGAGCCGCTATGTCATAATCCAGACTGGGAACCAAAGGCAGCTCCAGAGTCAGTTCTTTTTATTAAAATAGATTTCTTTTTTTATATTTTATTTTACAATACTATTCAGTTCTACATAACAGCCACAGATTCCCTTGTTCTCCCCCTTCCTGCCCTCTCCCCTTCCCCCCAGCCCATCCTCTATTCCCACCACCTCCAGATCAAGGCCACCCCCCAAGGACTGAGATCAACCTGATAGACTCAGTCCAGGCAGGTCCAGTCCCCTCCTCCCAGATTGAGCCAAGCATCCCTGCATAAGTCCCAGGTTTCAAACAGCTATCTCATGCAGCGAGCCCAGGACCTGGTACCACTGCCTAGATGCCTCCCAAACAGATCAAGCCAATCAACTGTCTCACCTATTCAGAGGGCCTGATCCAGTTGGGAGCCCCTCAGCCTTTGGTTCATAGTTCATGTGATTCCATTCGTTTGGCTATTAAAATAGAGTTCTTAATACTAATATGTTTTTACTGTAGTGCCACCTCCATTCTATAGGAATGGGTTTGCTTCCTCCTAGAGGACTTCATCCTGTAGCATGAATCTTAAAAGTTCTTATTAATAAAATCAAACCTGAGCCAGGTATTGGAGTGAACTGGAAGATCAGAGAACCAGAACAAGCCACAGCTACCTCACCTCACCAGATCCTCAGCTGGTCTTGTTTCCTCAGACTGGAAGCCTCTGTGTCCTCATATCCGAATGGCTCTCAGCTGAACTGTGCTGCCTAAAACCGAAAAGCTTAACCAGCCAAATGCTTCTAGTTTCTGATCCTCATGCCTTGTATATCTTTCTGCCTTCTACTATCACTCTCTGGGATTAAAGGCTCGCTTCTTGGGATTAAAGGCATGTGTCACCATGCCTGGCTGTTTCCGATGTGGCCTTGAACTCACAGAGATCCAGAGGGATTTCTACCTCTGGAATGCTAGGATTAAAGGTGTGAGTGCCACCATTGCCTATCCTCTATGTTTAATATTGTGGCTGTTCTATCTCTGACCCCAGATAAGTTTATTAGGGTGCACAATATTTCGGGGAACACAATACCACCTCATCATCCCACTGTGTTCCCTTCTCTATAGCTTTATGATAGAGCTACAAAGTAGAAGTTAGCTTTTAAAAACTCCAATGGGATAGGGATTGCAGAGGTTGTAGACATCTAGGGGAAAGACATTGGCAGAGTCAGAGACACAAGAAGGAGTCTCCTTGCTATTCACTTTTCAAATTGAAGTCAGTTACTGTGAAAGCAGCTATCTGCAGGCAGCCCATCTTCCTGTACCATGTTTGTGCTTCTTTGTATACCTTACCTGCAGGGCAGGCCAATCGCTTCTATTAGTGCAGTTGTTGCTGAAAACATAGATCTTGCTTTACAAACTATTGGTTCCAATACATCATTTCCGAAGGGCATTAGTTTTAGAACATGTCTGGGAAATGTTTAGAAATTAACCTGTTCTGGCACCTATACAAAAGGCACCCAGAAGCACTGCATTTACATACCCACTTAATTGTTTGATTTTGGTCAGAATTAATCACTGACATATGAGCAGATTTTAGGAGACTTGAAGAAGACATTATGCAGGGGTCTAAGAGGGAATATGCTTTATGATCTTTGTTAGAACATAGGGCAGAAAAAGCTTTTCACCTAGAAGGAATAAAATGTTAATAATGACATTTTAGATGGCAATTAAGATTGGGGAAATGCTTTGGGTGATAAGACCTACTAGAATCCTGTGAATCATGTCATAGAAGTTGCTATCCACATTTTTGGAAAGGCCAATCCAGGAGAGGGTTTCCGAGTCTTATCTTAGAACAGTGAAGCCTCTGCTCCTTTGAGATGACAGCCAGGGGAAAAATTTGTTGTAAAAAACCAAAGACTACCACCAATATTGTAGTATGTCAGAAGAAATTTGATCATCATCATCATCATCATCATCATCATCATCATCATCATTCACACACATCCACAGAGAGAGAGGGGGGGTGGGAGAGAAAGAGGGAGAGAGAAGGAGGGAGAGGGTGGAGACAGAGATAGAGACAGACACACACAGAGAGACAGAAAGAGGGAGAGATCCTTTTTAATCCTCTTAACTTGTTTCACATGTAATGCCTTCTTAGACCTTAGAAACTATGCTGGATCTTGGCTTTCTTTGGTTCCCTGTAGCTGTAATAACAACCCCAGGTCCCTATAAATTAATCCTGATGACACACATTAGGGTTATAACTAAAGGCATCTGTTACATTGGGCTGACTTCCAATATTTCTGAGATACTATCCTTTCTTCTTCTGGGTCTCATTTTCTTCATGAACTTGGGGTAGTCACTGCCTCTGACACCAAGGAAAGGCCAAGAGATGACCAATGTTTCTGTCCTCCATTGGGCTTGTATCTCAGGATGGATTCATCAGCATTTGTTCTCTGAACATTGTGTTACAGAGCATCATGCCATCTTCTAAGTTGACTAATCTCTAAGGCAACTGGTTATTACAGCCGGTGTCACTGCATGCACTGTTGAGTTGTGCCTTCAATGAGAGCACCTAATCAAAAGTCAAGAGAGAGCTAACTCTGTGCCCACTCACAGATCCATGGACTGTGTCACAAAGCTGTCTTCATCTGCATAGAGAGGTGTCCTTTTCTAATTTACTCCCAGGTAACTAACAATAGTCTAGCAGTGTTCCCTTGTTGCTGCAGTTCCTCTAAAGGGATACCTTTCTCACTCATGCAATAGAAACTTAGGGCTTGCCGTGGCCCTTCCTTTTCAATGAAGGACCTTCAAAGTAAGCCTCTTTTCTCTGTCTTCCTACATACATGAACAGGCATGCCCATCAGCTTTCATGGCATCATATGTATATATATATATATATATTCATTGTATGTAGTTAACAAAACCTTGTTTTATCCTCAAATTTTGTTTCTCTGGAGCTAAGTACTGTAATTACACCTGAAATAATCCAAGGTTGTTCTTAAACCAAACACTTCAGAGTGACTATTACTGAGTAAAATCAGGCTGATTCACACTTTCGTTTTAATGTTGGACTGCAGAGGGTCTTACCAGGACATCATTCCTCCAGGAAGTTCTTTACTTAAATCTCTGTCAACAGGATTGTTTATATCAGTGTTATTACCATTACTACCCCTACCATCATCATTGTCATCATCAGCATTATAGCCACCCTACCAGCATCATCACTGTCATCAACAACATTATCACTACCATCCTCATCATCACCATCATCAGCACCATTATCATCACTTCATTCTTGTCCTTATTCCTTTAATGACTTTATCATACAGCCAGGCACTAAAGACATTTTGTCTGCAGCTCTTTCCTCCCCTATATGATCTTTAACCTGCCAAGATATTCTCAAGCACCAGATTGGGCTTTCTTTGGTGTCTGGGTTCCTCCTGAGTAGACATCCTGGATTTCACCTGCTTACAGGCTGTTTCAATTTAGTTGAATCCAAAGTTAACAGATGGCATGTTCTACAGGAGAAGAGAATTGGAGCTTGATGTGTTCAGGAAAGTAAATCCATAGATGGCAAAAAATAAAATATTGTTTCTACTTACCATTATAAACTGATTTGGATTTGGATTTAAAGAAAACATAAAGTCATTATACATATAATAAAAGCTATAGCTATTATTTTTCAACATGTATTTGGCTTTAAGCACAAGGTTAGATAAAAAAAATTACAAGTCTCATATTCACCTTGCTGGCAGGTATTCTGATGAGGAGATATGAAGAAACAGTAATCACAGTAATGACAAATTTGAAGGGGGATAGCTCATGTCCTTTCTCTGGGATAATTCCCCCCCCACTCCCACCCCCTGTCCATGCATTGGTTTTCAATGACCTCTGGATATCCTTACATGTGTATAAGGCATATCTCAGCCTTAGATATAAAGGCATTTACAAAAATCTTCCAACAATTTTTTTCTTACCATGAGAGTAATAAATACTCAATATACACAATTTTGTAATAATAGATAAGGTGCCCAAGGTCATGCTGATTTGATAAATGGCAGAGTCAACGCTTTCTACCACTGTTTGATATGAAATCATTGTCTTAATCTGGTCTTTTTTTGGCTGACTCATCGATGGGGTCAGATTCATTACTGTTTAATACACTGGCACATCTCAGTGCAGGGCTTTCGCTTGTTTTGCATAGTTCCATCTGTCTTTAACATAGGTTAACAGTATGGAACTTATCTTGGCCAAACAGGCAGCCAATTTGGGGGATAGAATCATTCTCAGGATAAAAGCATCCCTGGACAAGCCGGTGCTGCAAATAGAATTGATGTCTATACATGACATATTGGCTCCTTTTAAATAAGGTTTTGAGACAAGGTCTTGCTATGTAGCTCCAGCTGGCCATGAACTTGTGGCAATTCTCATGCCTTAGTCTCCTGAGACATGGAATGACAGACATGTACCACCATACCCAGCAAGTTGGCTTCTTGTAAAGAATGCCCAGTGATCTGTAAAGTCACGTAGATCTGTAAATCCTGATGACTGTGATATCATATTGTTTCAGGCTGACAAGTTTGAATGTTGCTTGGTGGGGTAGATTCCAGGTCACCTCTCATTTTCCTGTAGTTTCCCAGACTCTGCCCCTGCCAGTGGGGGTTGTTTGCTGTTTTTAAGACACAAGTTTTTGATGTTTTTAAGACACAAGTTTTCTTGGTTTATTTTTCTTTTAGTTATAAATGAATGCAATGGAAGGCCTACAAAGTGATACATAAATATGAATCAGGTCTTTAAACCTTTATGAACTTAGAAATGGTTAGATGATAGACAAAGCCTGTTCCATCTCTCAGATTCTTAAAAACCTTCCATCGATCAAAACAGTGGGAAAAATCGGAAGGGGGCCTAGACCATGAAATATTGTTAATTCTTTTCTTGCCAGTTGCAGCCAGTGGAAGTTTATGATCTCTATCAATTGATGACTTCAAGGTAACAGTCAGGACAGGCTGGAAGCAGAAAGGAAGCTACTTTTTACCAGAGGCATCAAGGTGGCATGCTGTTAGAGGTGGAGCTTATTTCTCATGACTAAAATGGAATAAGGTAAAATCCCCTGCCATAACCACAGTCTGGAAGGTTCAGCAATCTCCAACTATCAGCTATTTTGGCTGTGAGAATAATATTGCATTTGTTTTCTCTAATCTATGAACCTGGATGGAATAGAGACAGGAGTCATGCCACAGTGGTGTTCCTTTGGGAAGAAGCAACAGTAGCTGGAACCATAGACGGGCAGAAGCAGAAAGGCTTGCTTCAACCGTTGGTTACACCCTCGCTGATGCATAGCCTAACTCATGTTCTTTAATTTCTTTGAGCTTACATTTGCTCATGTATAAAATGGAACTAATAAAATGTTCCTGAGAGCTTTAGTGTAAAGATTAAATTTTAATGTATGCAGAATGCCTCCTGCTCAATAAATCCAGCTCCACAGTCTCATGTTCAAAGTCTAGAGATCCAAAGAACAGGAAAACTGTTTTCTTGGGACCTACCTGGTTCCTTGGAACTTTCTGTCTGATCTGACCTCATCTGAAAATTTCCACCACTCTTGAGAAGCTACTCATAGTCTTTGTCCCAGTCAATGTGGATGTTAGTGCATAAATAGAAATGTGCTTGATTACTTGTGATAGCTTAATCCTTCCAGGGGTGCTATATAGTGTACAATTTAGTTTTTTTTTTCTAGAGTGTGGAACAGTGCCCGGGAGATAGGTCGGTTGGAAGAGGGTTTGCCCTATCGTGCATGAAGCACTGGGCTCAATCCTCCCAGTATAAATGAGGGATGCTGCAAATCTTAATGCCAGAACTTAGAATGTGGAAGGTTGAGATACTCAAAGTTATTCTTTGTTAATAGTGAGCTCTAGACCAATGTAAGCTAGGTGATATCATTTCAAGAAAATGTAAAACCATTCTGGATTCTGAGAATTAGGTCACTGATAATTTTTGGTAAGGATTTTAAGGTTACATTCTTACCCTTCATCCAAAATGGGCAAATGTGAAATTTTTTTTGTCCTGTGTAGCTAGAGTTTTTCTGTCTGGCCCACAGTCAGGACAAATCTCTCTCACCCACCAGTCCCACAGCTGCTCAGACCCAACCAAGTAAACGCAGAGACTTATATTGCTTACAAACTGTATGGCCGTACCAGGCTTTTTGTTAACTGTTCTTATATCTTAAATTAATCTATTTCTATAAATCTATACCTTGTCACATGGCTTGTGGCTTACCGGCATCTTTTCATGTTGCTTGTCAGGGTGGCCACAGGACATACAGAACATCCCACAGCAGTCCTGGTTTATTCCCTTAATATCATAGAGTGCCAGTGTGGGAAAGCTGTCTTTAGAATAAATGCTTATTTTTTAATGTGTTTAATTGTGTATGTGTGCAAGTGTCTGCATGTGTTTATGTGCATGTGAGTGCCCATGGATGTCAGAGTCACTGGATCCTTCTGGAGCTGGAGTTATAGGTGGCTGTGAGCTGTCTGGCTTGGATGATAGGTATTGACCTGGGTGCTCTGGAAGAGCAGCAAGTACTCTTAGCTGCAAAGCCATCTCTTCAGTCCTAATAAAGCAATCTTTGGGACTTTTCTTTTGTCTTTCTTCATTTTATAAAAAAATATTTTAATTAATTATTTGAGAATTTCATGCAGTGTATTTTGACATTTATTCCCACAGCTCCCCCTAATTCCTCACAGATCCTAGATCCCCTCACCTCCTTACTTCTAAAACTTGTGTATTCTTCTTTTTAAAAGTAATCAATTTGTGCTGTCCATACTCTCCTAGGTGTGAGGCCATCTATTAGAACATGTTTGATCCACCAGAAGCCACTCCTGTAACTGGAGGCTTTTCTCTGTCCTGCCCTGTCCCATAGCTGTTTTCAAATAATTACTCAGAAGCTTATATTAATTATAAATGTTCAGCCAATGTCTCAGGCTTATTACTAACTAGCTCTTACATTTAAGTTAACCCATTTCTATTAATCTTTGTATTGCCATGTAGCCCGTGGCTTACTGGTGCTCTGGTGTCTTGCTTCCTTGGCGGCTAGCTGGAATCTACCTGACTCCACTGCTCTCTTTCCTTCCTTAGTTTGGTTGTCTCATCCATACTTCCTATCTGGCTACCATCCAATCAGCTTTATTGTTAACAACGAGAGCAACACACATTCACAGCATATCTAGTCTATTTGCATTTGACAAACTTAAAGAAAATACTCTATCATCTATCCTGTCTTTGTGAGCCTAAAGTTTTACATCTAATTTACCTTTTATTATAACTAAGGAAAACAATAATTATAACTATCTAGTCTTCCACCTCATCAAAGTCCTGAAAAGGAAAATAGTATTACCTGAATAAACAGGAAGTGCATTGCAAGCAACTTCCAAAACTCTAGAAAAGACAGAGACATTTGGCTAGAAGACTGCCTGGACAGTCACCCTAAGTTCTTCTATAACATTGGAGCATTCATCTTTAGCCTATGGGCCTAGAGTATCTGGCAGACTTTTCAGTAAAGCAGGAAATTTGAAAGACTGTCTCATTTATATTGGCAAAGTTTATCAGTTGCTTTCCTCTGTGTCCTGCAGAATATCTGGCAGTTTCTTCTGTGAAGCAGAAACCCTGAAAGACTATCCAGCATTGTCTTGACAAGTTTAGCAGTCACTTTACTTTGGGTTCTTCATATTCAGTTTATATAGTATATTGTCAAGCAGTCTAGGCAGGAGCAGTTTCTTGCTCAAATGGCTAGCTTTGCCACATTGGAAGCAAATTCCATAAGGAGTTTCTTCAATGCCCATCATCCTCTTTGAAGTAATTGGTGCTTCCAGGAGCAGACACTGTGAAGAAAAGTCTAAGTTCTTAAAACGTTTTAAATGCCGTATTCTGTAGGTCTTTGAAGTGTTTGAAGATTACCTACGTAATTGAAATATATCTTTGTATACCTAAAAAACTTAACTAATATGGCTATCAGTTTGACTATTATAGATGACTATTAATCTGTAGTTTTTAATTATACATTACATTTTTAAAATGAGCTGCATAAACATAATACCGCAAACAGGAGTACAGATATACATACAGTATGACAAAATTGACTTTAAATTTATATCAATAAGCGAAAATCCATACCAATGTAAAATACTTTGAGATTAGCAGTTGTATTTTGGATTAAAGTAGATTTAATAATCTACCGTGTTTTTCATTATAATCTACCCCTTTACCCATCATTTCTGTATCCCACACCCTGAAAGACAACTGACTTTCCCTCTTCCATTAGGGATCAGTTACTGATTGCTCCTCGGCTGAGGGTGGAACTTCATGCTCACCTCCTCCCCTTGTGCTGGAGTTTTCCCGGCTGGAGCTTGTC
Organism: Peromyscus maniculatus bairdii; assembly: GCF_049852395.1. Taxonomy (NCBI): domain Eukaryota; kingdom Metazoa; phylum Chordata; class Mammalia; order Rodentia; family Cricetidae; genus Peromyscus; species Peromyscus maniculatus. The sequence continues at coordinate 71,635,694 of NC_134855.1, forward strand.
TGGGTTTTCTGCAGATATGACAAACACACAATGTCACAAACACTGTGAGTTCATAGGTGCATCTTCCCTGCTGTGTCCTTGTAGTCCTCTCCTGCTTCTGGCTCTTACCACCCTTTCGCCCCTTCTTCCTCAATGACCCCTGAGTCTTGGGTGGAGAAAGTGTGATACAGATGTCCCATCTGAGGCTGAGCACACCGATCTCAGCATGGTGGCTAGTTGTGGGTCTCTGTGTTAATCACCGTCTACTGCAAAATGAATCCTCTCTAATGAGGGCTGAGTGATGTACTAATACATAGCAGTAAGTCACCAGAAGTCAGTTTACTACTATGTCCATTTAGTAGAATAACAGTAGTAGGTTCTCTACTAGGATCTATTTTCACATGAATTATAGGTTTATGACCATAACCTGGGACTTGCCTTAAAGTTCTTTAGTTTTTTAATTATGGTTTTACTTGTTTATTTTATGTGCATGTGTGTTCACCTGTGTGGGCATGCATGACATAGCACATCTATGGAAGTCAGAGGATATCCTGTGGGAGTCAGTTCTTCCTCTGCACAATGAGCTCACTTAGACCATCAGGCCTGGAAGCATATACCTGCTGAGTCATCTCACTGACTAGAGTTCTTGGCAAAGGTCTTGAGACCTAGAACTCAGTGAGTTTTAATAAATGGGCTGGGGAATTAGCTTAAATGGTAAAATATTTTACCTTACAAGCATGAATTTAGAAATCCAATTCCCAGGACCCATGTAAAAATGCTGGGCATGGTTATACACATCTGTAATCTTAGCCCGCAGGAGATGGATACAGGATCCCTGGGGTTCACTGGCCTATTAGTTTAGTCTAGCTAGTGAGCTCCAGGCCACTGACACATTCTGTCTCAAATGAGGTGGATGACATTCCTGAGGACACCAGAAGTTGTCTTCTGGTCTCCATATGCAAACATAGACACAGACACAGACAGACAGATACACATTTATTTGTTCACCTGCATACACATATATAAAAAAGGTAAAATAATATACGTAAATATTATGATAGTGTGACAGTAAGGGGAGAAAAGAAACTCAGGGGGCTTACAGTATCTATGAATATCCTAATATCACCTATAAAGATATTAGATGTGCTTTCAGAAGAGTATATGTTTTTCTTCCTTTTTTAGTAGTCTTGGCTCAATTTTTGGATTCCCTTCTGAAACATAATAAATCAGGATTTTATTATTTACAAAGACAGGTCAGTTATTTCCTTGGTTCTTAGCTACTCACTCAAATACATGCTAATTAGTCTTACCTTCTTAGGGCGGGAGTCTAAGATAAGGGTTATGAAACCAAAGGGGAGAATAAGGCTCTGTCCACGGTGCTGAAACATCCTGAGTCTATCGCCAAATCCAGATGCCCCGGCTCAGCTGTAAGAGAACAAATAATTGGTTGCTTGAAGCGCCAGTAGCTCATTTAAAACAAAACTCAAGTTTAATGGGTCCCGTATCAAACAGATCACCCTGCACTAAGAGAACATTTTGTATTTTCAGGGATCCTGATGCGTGTGGTGCACAGGCCACCATAAGTCACAGCCTACTAAAGAGAAATTATTTTGTAAGATACATATCTGGGAAAAATCTAAAATGACTTATTTAATTTTCCTTTGGAGGGCTCTCTACATTATTTTTATGTATGCATTAGAAACAATGAGAAGCTGAAGAAAAAACTCCCAACAAATTAATGTCCATGAAAGTTGGCTTATTAATTTTGCTTTTGGGCAGAAATGTGTTTTATAGTGTTTAGAACAATGTAATTTCATAGGCAATGAAAATGTCTCAACTCACAGAAGGAAGCAAACAAAAAAGAGATGAAAGAAAACATATCCCGGGAGTTTGAAGAGGTGAGGGCTTCGTCCTGCCAAGGTAATTTTGGATCTCGGGCTAACACTGTTGTTTGTTTCTTCTAAGCTAGAGAAGCCCATATGGTCAAAGGCACCAGAGCAGGCTTTGTGTCCAACTGGGGGGTGGTTGGAGTGGGATACCTCCACTTCATCTTTTCTTTCTCACCTGTGGAGCACCAACACTTCTCTCAGCCCTCTTCCTCCTCCTTTCTCAAACCATCCTGCCAGGAGTGTTTGAACTGGGAACTTTGTATAAAACCACAGAATGAAAGGCCTTTGTGCTTAATATGATTGCAGACAGTTTAGAAGAGGAAGTTTTTTCTTGGTGCCTATGAAATCACCCACTGGACTTGCAAGGAGCCTGTCAGTGGTGACACGGAACTCCTTGAATCCCTGCTCAGTGGAAAAGGTCAGCAATGACTGGAAGCTGACAACCTTTTTAAAAAAGTACATTCAAATTTTTTGAGATTATAATGATTATGCCATTTTTCCCTTCTCTTTCCTCCTTCCAAACCTTCCCATGCTACCCACCTTGTTCTCTTTCAAGTTTGTGGCCTATTTGTCCTTTAATTTTTGTTATATATTTACCCCCACATTTATAAATTTAACTTGCTCAGTCTGTGTAATGTTATTTGTATGTATATGTTTTCGGGGCTGACCATTTGGTATTGAATAACTGGTGTGTTCTTCCCTGGGGAAGACTATTCCTCCCACTCCCAGCATTCCTTACTTGCTTTGTAGTTCTTTGTGTAGGGTTGAGGCCATGTGGATTATGCACTTTGGACACAGAACCCAAAGGACTCAGGCTGGCAACTTTTTCTTCCCCTCCAAAATCAAAGTTTGTCACAGTGAGTCAGAGGAACCTTTTACAAAATACAAATTAAATCATACGTTCCTTCCCTTTATTTAAGAAATGTTTAAGAGATTTTTTTTAACCTCAGGACAAAGGCTCAGGATTGACACATGTCTCTGAGACTCTGTCATCACAAGACATCTGTGTCCTCACTATTATTTCCAGCCCAAACTGTGGCCTGCCTGCTTTCCCTTCTATTTCTCCTTTATCCATTCCTCCCTTCTTCCCTCCCTCCTCCCCTCCCTCCCTCTCTCCTCTCTCCTTTCCTTCTTTCCTCCCTCCCTCCCTCCCTCCCTCCATCCATCCTTCCTTCCTTCCTTCCTTCCTTCCTTCCTTCCTTCCTTCCTTCCTTCCTTCCTTTCTTCCCTTCTTCCTTCCTCTTTCCCCCCTCCATCCTTCCCTTCCTCCCTCCCTCCTTTCCTCCCTCATTTCTTTCCATCTTATTTGTAAGAAATACTGAAACATGACTCATGTCCCTAGAAACAGGCATCACATTTTAATATGGCAGTGTTTGATATGTTCATGTTTGTTTGTAATACTGCTCACCTTTATTCTCCTGGCTAGTTCATTTATTTTCATTTTAATTAATATCTAACATGTGCATAGACTGGGGCACAGTGTGATGTTTTGATACATGTATATTTTTGTGTAATGAGAAAATCTTGGTAGCTAGCATTCCCACGCCCCTTATCATTTCTCTGTACTCTTTTGAGAGAGTCTTACATTGCTCAGGCTGGCCACAAACTCACTATACAGTGGAAGATGATCGTGAACTTCTGATCCTCCAGTCTCCTGAGTGCTGGGATTGCAGGTGTGCACCACTAGCTCACTGAGCTCATCATTTCCATGTTTGCTTGTTTAAGGTCTTTAAAAGTGGTAGGTAAGTAGGGTCTGTTTACTCATGGCTCTGTTTTTAATGCCTAATACAGTGCGGTGGTCACTAAGTATTCCTTAAGTATATGAATAAAGAAGAATCTAGTTATCCTTGGTGGCTCCACTCCCATTTCCAGCATTGTCCTTTATTCTGAAAACCTACACTAAATCCTATGTGCAAAGCCCTGCACAAGGTGATGCCATAATCACTTACTTTTTTTTGTTTTTTGGTTTTTTGAGACAGTGTTTCTCTGTGTAGCTTTGCACCTTTCCTGGAACTCACTCTGTAGCCCTGACTGGCCTTGAACTCACAGAGATCCACCTGCCTCTGCCTCCCAAGTGCTGGGATTAAAGGCGTGCGCCACCACCGCCCATCATCATGATCAATTGCAACACAAAATTCAGACTGTTGAGCTCTGAAGGTGTCTTTCAAATGTAGCCAACAGATTTAGATTTGTAGTTTTTGGTGCTGTGGATGTGTCTCAGTGGGTAGAGCTCTGGCCTAACACACCCAGGACCGTAGGTTCGATGTCCACATCACCTAAAATGCTGTCATGGAGGCATACACACACACAGGTAATGTAATTCTTGTTACTCCAGGAGGTTTGGAAGCTGGAAGAACAGGACCCTATTCTCATCCTTAGCCTCAGCCAACTCGAGGCTTACCTGGATTACATGAGACCCTGTTTCAGAACAACAAGAGGAAAGTGGAGTTAGATATGGAGATCTAGATGTGCAGTGATGGTGGGGTTATGACCACAGAACTTCTTTTAGACTAGAGCAAAGGAAATATGCAGGGAGTAGAAACACTTTTAACGTGGAGGTGAAACATGCCGTGTCCTTCCACAAGGAAGACGCTAAAGTCAGTTACTAATTATGATTGAAGGATGTTGAGGTCTGTGAGGCAGAGCCCTTTGTGGGACCTCACGTGATTCATTCATTTCCTGGTCATTTCATCCTGGAATAATAGGAATAATATGGCATAATAATATGATGCTCCCAAAAGTCTTTTCCAAGTAGGATGGCATGAGGTGCCTTGCCATTATTTTATAAACACTCTCAGGTGTTCAGGAATTCTTTGGCAAAGAGTCCAAATTACAACGTTTAAATATGTATTTAAGCATATCAGAGAAAAGGAACACTAGACAGCAGTTACATCAGAGCTGATTCATTTCTATGAGGGAATTATTATGGAAGAACAATTTAATATTTCCTTTGAATCAGAGAAAATGTGTGTGTTGTATGACACAATCTAATTTGGCTTACGGGAAATTTTTTATTTCTCCTTTTAAGAAGTAATAGTGTGCACATGCAACACATACTTATACAAATGCTTTGCAAGTATAGGTGCTGTTTGATTTGTTTGCTTTTTTTCTAAATGATAATTTGAGTTGGCTATCTGCATGCATAGTTTTTTTCTGCTAACAGTGGTGTGTGTTGTCCCATGCTTGAGGTCTTATTCATTTTATGTTGCTATCACAGAATATATCACACCGAGTCATGTATGAACAATAGATATATTTGGCTCACAGTTCTCATGACTGGGAAGTCCAAAGACAGGACATGGCTCTGGTGAGAGTCTTTATGCTCAGTCATTACATGGTGGAAGCGTGCATTCATTTCTGCTGTGCGATAAAACACTCCAACCAGGGAAGCAAAGGGTTTATCTGGCTTGTACTTTTGGGTTACAGTCTATCACTGAGGGAAGGCAGGTCAGGAACTCAAGCAGAAACCTCAAGTAGAAGACATGGAGTAAATCTGTTTGGCTCTCTTGCTCTCAGCTTTCTTATACGGCCCAGGAACACCTTCCCAGGGAGCAGCACAGCCCACAATGGGCCAAGCCAGCCTACATCTACTTAATAATCAAGTCCATATAGACCAGTCTGACCTAGACAGTTTCTCAACTGAGACTCCCTTCTTGAGTGACATTAACAAGTGTCAATCTGACTATCAAAGCTGACTAGGACAGCATGCAATCCTGGATACTGTCTCTTCTTGAAGGACCACTAGTCTTATCAGGAGGGCCACATCTCACTGACCTCACAAGAAAACCAATTTAAAGGAAGAAAGATATACTTGGGAGCATGGTTTCAGGTCATTGTTTGTGGGCTTCACAGCTTTCAGGCCTGTGACGAATTAGGACATCATGACTATAGAAGTGCTTGGCATATGAGACTAAGAGGAGAGAATGGAGAAGGAGCCTGGGACAAGGTATAGGCTCCAAGGGAACTTCCCACCTCCTTAATTTCTATTACCTCCCAGGAGCCTCTCAAATGACGAACTCATTGATTGATTAATCAATGGATGAGGTTAGAGCCCTTATGACCTAATCACTTCCATAATGACCCATCTTTGAGTGTCCTGTTTTATGTTTGTTTTGTTTTAGTCAGTTTAACAAAGCTAGATTTATCTGAGAAGAGGGAACCATAATTGAGAAAATTCCTCTATAAGATTGGCCTGTAGGGCATTTTCTAAATTAGGGATTGATATGAGAGGACTCAGGCAGTTGTGGGCAGTGCCACCACTGGGTGGGTAGTCCTGGATGGTATAAGAAAACAGGACGACCAAGTTATTAGTAGCAAACTAGTAAGCAGCATTCAGCCATGGACTCTGCATCAGTTCCTGCCTCTAGGTTCTTGCCTTGACTCCCTTTAACATAAAATAACTTATTTCTTCCCCAGGTTGCTTTTGGTCATGGTGTTTTATCATAGCAAAAGAAACCCTAACTAAGAGATTAAGTATTTTGTATTGGGACCAAATCTTTAACTCATTTTCTTATGAGACATTTTAAGTCTAAACCCAGAATATCCAGTCTGATTTTAATTACCTTTCATGGATCCCACTTCCACATGCCAGAAACATATAAAGTTAAGAATTAAATTTGGAATGTGAACTTTTGGGAGACACATTCAAACACAGCAGTTGTTCATTTCCATTGGAGGCTATATAATTCAGATTTAAAAGTTTAAACCTTAATTTGGAAGTAAAGTTAGGGAAGAAGGATGAGACCTTAAGGCATGATTGTATTTTGGTTGGTCTCTTGAAAAGAATAATTTGCCTAAAATAACTTTATCATGAACCATGTCTTCATATTTTTAGACTGCGCACAGCAGTATTTCATCAAAGAAGACTTCAGTCTAGTAGGTTTTATAAGAGTAGGTCCAATCCATCCTCTGTATTAAAGGCTGCAATTTCCTGTACCTTTTATTCAATTTCAGATGATTTCAAATTATAGTTACGGTCTTTAAAGCTGTTCTCACAATTGAACTACCTTTTGTTCAAATATTATGCTATTTTCACCTGACACATCAACAAACATTATCAACCACAGAGATTATAGGGATAAAAGTCCTCTTAGCTCCTGTCTTTTCATATATATATATTTGCCAATGAATATTGGTCATCATCTGCTATTATATCTATTGTTAAGTGCAAGTTTCAAAAAGCCATTATTCTTTTTGGATCATGGCCATTCACCTCTTAGAAACTTATTTGAAAAAAATGTCTCTATGTTAACAGAGCCTCCAAGCATTTGTTTGGAAAGTTCTGCCTGATTTCTTAGTACTCTGGGGAATCCATAACATACACGAACATACACAGACAGGCCATAATATATACAAACAGGCTATAACATATACAAATGGTCCACAACACACATGAACAAGCTAAAGTGTCTTAGAAGTGCTTCCCTGAAGAGCTGTTCCTTTTCTTCCTTAGCTTAAAATTTCCTGAACTTAGATGACTTTTGAGCATTTTCAGTAATACACTATTCAATACAGGTTCTCCCAACCTTCATAAATCATCTAGGGACCTGGTGGAGTGAAGGTGTCTATCACTCACGATGGCTGTCACCCCACAGTAACCACCATGGCTGCTTTACTTGATCTGAGAACTCAGGTAGGAGGTCTATTCTTTGCATAATACTTAGATGGAACTTTTAAACAATGTTTACTATTATTTTATGTGTATGGATTCTTTTTACCTACATGTATGTCTGTGCACCAGATGCATGCTTGGTGCCAAGAGAAGCCAGAAGAGGGCACTGAGTCTTCTGTGACTGTAATTGCAGACAGTTGTGAACCACCAAGTGGATGCTGGGAATCAAACCTGGGTCCTCTGGAAAAGAAGTCAGTGTTCTTAACCACTGAGCTGCCTCTTCAGCCTCTTGTAATTCCTTTTTATTCCACTGAGGAGAATGACTTTCTGAGAAAAGAGGAAGACTTTTCTTTGGAAATAGCAGTCAGATTGTTCCCTTTTCCTAATAAGATACAAATATCCCATCACTTTTGGGAAATATGGATTTGATTCTGAAATACTTCCCTAAGTTTTTTAGGAATGTGAAGGTCATGGTGCCCTTTCCCAGTAAAAACAATTTTCTTAAAGAATAGTGTAAGCACAGAGCAAGGTGACCTGGCAAAAGTTATAGAGTTGAACATCACAGAGTGGCCCAGTCACAGTCAATGTTGGAGTCCGTCAGCATGTGAATATTTAAGAAACTTCTAAGTGGATATGCCTGTATGCTTTTAAAATTTTGTTTATTTACTCTTTGAAAGTTTCATCTATATATACACATGGATCATATACTACTCCCCAGTTCCATCTATTTCCAGGCAGCCCAACCCCCCACTATTTCTCCCTCTCAACTTCATGTCTTTTTATTTTAAACCCATTGAATTCAGTGAATGCTTTTAGGAGGTGGATGGATATATTCTTACATGTATGCAGCTTAGCTTAACGTATTAATAAAATATTTAGTGAATTGATATTATACACTATTCCACACTGTGACATTTTCATGTTTGTCTTCAAAGTGTGTTGTACGAATCCTAAATGGTCTTCTAATAAAAACCCAGAGCCAGATATTGGGATAAATGTTGAAAGATCAGAGAGACAAAGGAACAAGCCACTAGAAACTTCTCACAACTACCAAATCCTCAGACTGAATGAAAGGCGAGATCCCATCTCCATGAATCCTCAGATTGAATGTCTCTGAGTTCTCAGCTGAAAGGGCCTCTCTAGTTCCTGCCTCCTCATGCCTTATATGCCTTTCTCTGCCCAGCTATTTCACTTCCTTTCTAGTGCTGGGGTTAATGGCATGTGTACTTCCCAAATACTGGTAGCAAAGGCATGAGATGTCAAGTGCTGGGATTAAAGGCGTGTGACTCCCAAGTACTAGGATAAGTACTGGGATTAAAGGTATGTGCTACCATTATTTGTCTTTGTTTCTCTCCTAGACTGAATCAATCTCATGTAGTCCAGGGTGGCTTTGGACTCACAGAGATCCAGACAATATATTACCACAAAAGTGTATTCTTGTACAATGTACATCACTGTCTGATTGTAAGATACCCCTAGTTCACAATGCTTTTGCTCTTAATACCTCTTTCTCAGGGTCAGTCACTTCATGGCTGTTTCTATAACTTCACGAAGAATGTAGATTCCTAATGAGATTTCTTCAGAGTCCCCATTTCACAGATTGGAAATTCTCCCTGAAATAGTATCTGCTTACATAATTGTCGTTCAATTGAGCCTAGAGCTGTCTTCTCCTGGTTCAAGGTATGGCTTCCTCTGCCAGAAAGAAGTGGTCATGACTATCAAATGCTTCTCAGAGGAGCGGTGCGACATATAGATGCCACAATAGAAGCTAAGCAAACGGGTTTGAGTCCCTTGGAGGAAGTGGCTGGCACTGTCAAGTATGACAGAGAATGGCTTTTCTGCAGGAGGAGTCCAGATGGCAGGAGGAAGATAAACAGCCATGAATGAAAGGGTGAATAAAACGCTCGACAGTTTCAAATTCCTGTGGAGGAACCTGGGAGTTAAGCATTTTCTTTCCTTCCCCTTTATCTCCTGTCTGTCTCATATTTCAGTTTTACAACCCCTCTTTTGCTGCCCATGGTGCTGAATTATGATGAGCCCCAGACTTAGTTTAACCTTAGCTATTTCCTGACCCATGCTTTCTTTAAGGTAGAAAATGACTAGGATTCCTTCTTTCTCTGCGGTCATGACTATTATTAAATCTTTTACAATAGTTATATCTAATTCCATAGTATGCTTCCCCATTTCACCAAAGCACCATGCCAAAGGGTTGGCAGGGCAAGCACAGCCACCGTCTTTGAATAAAATGACATAAAAAACTGGAGCTAAGAGCCAGTGAAGATACTTAATTAGACAAGTGTGCCGGGGTGACTGAGAGTACTCACAACCTTTTCCACATAGGCCAGACTCTGCAGAACACACCCTCCAGTTCTGCCTCCACAGTTTACAGTCTGGGTCACCCAAAGGCAAGTGCCTAAAGTTGCTTTCTCTTGCTTGTCTGCCAGCTGAGGTCACAGTGGTTCCTGTAGCATCAAGTTATTCTGAGTACAATGTGAGATAATAGACTAGATTGTGTGTGGTGCTCAATTAATGACAGCCTCTTTTCTTCTTTAACAGCAGTGGTTAGGCCTCACTGTTTTGGAGTAATGTTGGAAACACTTGATGACCAAGTTAAGAATCTGCTTGCTTTCTTTTGTCCTTCCTCTCCCTTTTCTTTCCTTCCTTCCTCCCTTTTTTCCTTCCTTCCTTTCTCCCCCTTTTCCTTCCCTCCTTCCTTCCTTCCTTCCTTCCTTCCTTCCTTCCTTCCTTCCTTCCTTCCTTCCTTCCTTTCTTTCTTCCCTCCTTTCTTTCTCTCATTTCTTTCCTTCTCCCCTTCCTCCCTCCTCCATCCTTTCCTCCCTTCTCTCTCACCTCCTATACACATGGTTTGTGTTCATTGATTTGTTTCTTTCCCTTGTAGTGAATTATTTCTTCATATGATGTGTAGAATGTGCATTCTCCCTGATTAAAAAAAGGCAGAATGATTTACTCTTTATCATCTAATCATGAACAATCTTATGAACATATGAGAGGGTCTAGAATGTTCCATAATTAATATCAGATGACCTGGAGATCCTTATCCTCTAGAGCTAATTTACATTCTTTTGAAAAACAAGTATAGCAAAGCAGACTGGGAAAGGCAAACATCACATGCTTCCTCCAGGATTAAAAAAAATATGAGCAGAAAGTAGAAGGAAGACAGTTTGGAGGAAGGAAGGGGACCAGTGTTGGGGAACAAGAAAGGCCAAAGAGTGTGACTGTAAGAAAATGCGTATTATGTGCATATGTAAACATGATGCATTATTTTGAATGCTAATAAAGAATAAGTAGGGTGAATGATTTTCTAGCTTGACAGAATGTAGTGCAGTTTGACATCTGAGAGCATCTGTCCAACTCAGGCTGCTGGCTTCAAACATGAGCTACTTTACTCCCTGCAAGTTTTGTTTTGAGTGTATTACTTTCTTCCACTGCAACTAGTAGGCAATTGAAGCCCTGACTTCCTGGGGTTGTTTGGAAGAATCCGTGAATTAATAGATGTAGTGTTTTGGAATAGGACTCAGGCCAGAGGGAGCAGTCAGTGAGGGTTATTTCCAATAATTATTACTAACATATCTTCTTTAGGGCTTTGGTATTTCTGAGTATTGGATGTAATTCACATTTTAATGCCAGCATGACTTCTTACATTCTACTGCATGCTCTTCAGTGGCATTTTCATATCAGTTTTCTGCTTTGTCCTTGCAGTAACCTGTCAGCCAGCTAAAACAGAAATAATTATCTCCACCTCTATTATAGTAATTATTTAACTCTACAGCACTTCCGTCTGCCTCCTCTTACCAGATGGAAGCCTCCCATGAGTGTAGTGTTTAAGCTTGGAATAGTTACCTGGGGGTAATAGCTACCTAAGTAATAGCAGTTTAATCATAATGACATCCATTATAGAGGAAAAAGTTCCAAGGTAGCAGCTAGTGACTGGATGATATTGTTGAAGACCTATTAGTATTTTCATAGTCACAAATGGATTGATTCATCTTCCTTGTGCATTTGTAACCTTATGCTCACAAGATGACTGCCACAGTTCCAGACAATGCATCTCCCACAGCCTCTGAATAGGAAGAATGTGAGCAGTTATGCCAGAAGCCCATCAGATGTTCTCTGTGTCTTACTGACCACAACTGAGCTGGAAAGAGAGTATTTGGCAGAGGAAAAGGAAATGTTCCCAGTTGATTCAGTGAAATCAGTATTTATTTTGTACATCTGGACATGTTAAAGTGTGATCAGAATAGGTAGAGGTGTGTGTGTGTGTGTGTGTGTGTGTGTGTGTGTGTGTGTGTGTGTGTGTGAAATCTGAAAAACTTTGGGAATAATCTATAAGAAAAAATTAGTAATGTTGTTTATAGGTAGAAATTGTGCCTTAGTCTTTTAAAATCATCAGAGCTTGACACACACACACGCACACACACATCCATAAATTTTAAAATGAATGAAACTCTCTTTGATAGATAAACTTAGGCATAGAAAAAGAAAAAAAAAGTATGATTTACCCAAGGTCTCACAGTAGTTAGAAGATAAGTGGACCTGAACTAATCTGTGTTACACTCCGGTGTAGCTGAAGTTTTCCTGTGACCTGCCTGGTCCTCAGCCTCTCAGACTCAAGTCAACACACAGAGGCTTATATTAATTAAGATTGTTTGGCCATTAGCTCAGGCCTACCACTGACTAGCTCTTACACTTAAACTCAGCCCATTTCTGTTAATCTATATGTTGCCACATGTTCCATGGCTTTACCTGTGTGCCATTACATTCTGTTCCCTGGACAGCAGACTGGAGTCTCCTGACTCAGCCTTCCTCTTCCTAGAATTCTCCTTGTCTGCTTATCCCACCTATACTTCCTGCCTGGTTACTGACCAATCAGCATTTTATTTATCAACCAATCAGAGCAACACATATTCACAGCATACAGAACATCCCACAGCACCTCTCCTTTTCTGTCTAATCAAAAAGGAAGGCTTTAACTTTAACATAGTAAAATTACATATAACAAAACATTTATCAAGCAAGAATTACACTTGCAATATCTAGTCTATTTGTATTACACTAGGATAGTGAATATTATATCCTAGTTTACAAAGATAGGATAGAGTATTTTTTAAAATTTTGCATTACAATAGGGGTTAGGGTTAGGATATGCCATATTCTGTAGGTTCTGAAGTGCTTGAAGATTGTCTACCTAATTGAATTATATCTATGTACACCTAGAAAACTTAACATGACTATAAGTTTGACTATCATAGAAGACTAATTATTAATCTGTAATTAACGCTAACCCTATCCCCTATTGTGAATATTATATCCTAATTAACACAAAGTTAAAGAAAATATTCTATTTATCCTATATTTGTGAGTCTAAAGTTTCATGTCTAATTTATCTTTTATCACAACCAAGGAAAATTATAACTATAACTATTTAGTCTTCAACTACATCAAAGACTTCAGAAGGATACAGTATTACATAAATAAACAGGAAGAGCATTTTAAGCAACTTCCAAAAATCTTGAATGACAGATAGCTGGTGGCCTGGACCAGTTCTTCTGCAGTGTTGGGGCATCCATTTTTAGGTCATAGGTCTAGAGTCTCTCAGTCACTTTTTCCTGTGTCCTGTAGAATGTCTAGCAGTTTCCTCTGCAAAGCAGGAACCTGAAGGACTATCTCACCTTGCAAAGCTCAGTGGTCACCTTCCTATGGGTCCTGCATATCTAGTTGGTACAACATTTTGTCAAGCAGTCCAGGCAAGAACAGTTTCTTGCCCAAATGCCTATTTTTGCCAAGAAGAAGATAAACTCCATACAGAGTGTGTTTGATGTCCATCTTTCTCTTTGAAGTAAATCAGTGATGCCAGGAGCAGACGTGTCTCACTGTCCAGAAAGTCTAAGTTTTTAAAATATTTTAAATGCCATTTTCTGTATGTCTTTGAAGTGTTTGAAGATTATCTAACTGAATTATATCTAATTGAATTATATCTATGTATACCTAGAAAACTTAACATGACTATAAGTTTGACTATCTTAGAAGACTAATTATTAATCTGTATTTCATAATTATCCATTAAAATTTAAATGAGTTACATAAACATAATACCTTAAATGAGAGTAGGAATACAGTATAACAAAATTAACTTTAAATTTGTATCAATAAACTAAAATTTATACCAGTGTAAAACATTTTAAACAAGTTGCTCTTTAAAAGTAAGTTCAACAATCTGTCCTTTTATCCTATCCTATATATGTCCTATATTTCCATATCATATCCCCCTTTCTTCTTTTAGAAAGATATTGACTATGACCAATAACAATTTGTAACCAACAACCTAAACAAAGACAAATATCCATAATCCATTTTTTGAGAATGTGGGTGTAGTGTTCTAGTCTACTTCCTGCTGATAAAGGGCACTGTATTCTTATGGGGATACAGAAAATTTTAGGATTATTGTCAAATCCTGACTGGAGTAGTCTGTGAGGCTGTATTCTCTGAGCCAGTTGCTCAATTGATTTTGATTGTTGGATGATCTGGACCATAACATCCTATAGCACTCCGGCTTGGAGTTCTTCCTGTTAGCAAAACCACATCCTGACTTATTTCCTGTAGTCCATGCCTAGATAGTCCAGCTCAGCTCATACACTTTGGGGATTTAGCTTCAGGCTTAGGTAAGGGAGATGTCTTTTATGTTTCAACTATGATCCTTGATTGAGTTAGCCACAATTATGGGTAAATTGACTGATGTATGACAGACAAACCCACTCTCATCTTGGGAGTTTCTCCTATTTATTGGAATTACTAAATATGAAATGGAAGCACTTTAGAACATAAGGACTGATGTTAAGGCCCATCACATGGTAAGTACAGTACCAACAATTTAACACATATTTTATATATTGTGTTTTCATTTTACAGGTAAGAAAATAGAAAGTAATATAAGTGGCTCTGCTGGGATTAACTCCTGGCAAAAATGAATTTAAAATTTGTGCTTTTCCTGTTTGCTCAAATTCCTGTCAGGATTGGGGCAGCCTAGTTGTCAGACTTCAGTAAACACCCATCATGGTCTAAGAAGTCCTTAATAGTTAGAGAGGGGCATTATATATGTCTGAATAATGTTTTGTTAGAGATTGTTTGTGAATTAGCATTTTAATATTTTGCATATAAAAGGGTTTATGTGTTTTTATAGACAAAAAAGTTTTGTATAACTACGTGTTATCATTATCCTTATATCAAAATTCAGGTTGGCTTCCCTGGAATTTCAATGCAAGGCTTTAAAGAAATCTTTGTATAGAGTTTTGAAGTTTCTCTGTATTAGCATAAAGAAGTAAAACATACATTATGAGTTGTTTAAAGATTCCAGTGGCTATTATACATCATAATGTGCACCGAAGTTAATTCTAAAGCATATCTATAGCTCATTTTATTTTATATCATGGCATCTTGTTTATAGTGTAGTGTATTTATGGGCTAGAACACTTTTAAATATTCTGGTCTTATAGAGCTGTGTTTTCTTAGCTGATAAAATTTTAAAATGACATTTAATGTCTTAAGAAACATTGTACTTGAGGTGCAAAGCTGTTTTATTGTTTCTGTTACAGGTTACCCCCTCCCCCCTTGCATAGTTGTTAGTATCTTACTGACCTGGCTTGTAGTAAAGTTTCATTCTTTTGATTTTATGGCTTCAGCCCATAGAGGTCTGTGGTAAAAAAAAAAAAAAAAAGGCCAAGTCCTAAGGTGAACGAGAGAGCTTTAAATATAGAACTTTAACACTGCCACAGCAATATCAAAGGGCCAATGATTACTTAGGACATAAGTAATTGGTCTGTGACACCACAACAACACTGGCCACCTCTTCATATACTGAAGTATTTATGTTCGGAGTTGTCTCTCCAAAGGCCTCTGTTTTGAAAAATTATATGAACAAAGTGCTGGCTACCTTTATTCTGGACTACTTCTCAAGCATGCTTTATATTCTGTGATCAGATTGGGAAGACAGCTATAGTCCCCAGGAGCAAAGTACACAATGGCCTACAGCCCTGGGGAGTATAGGCAGTGCCAGACTATAGGCCAAGCAGTCTTACTGCCCGTTCCAAAAGATTTAGATCCCATCAGCTCAGCACGACTGTCCCAGGAGTCACCCCTTCCCCTTTATTGCCCTCCAGAAATTAGGTCTTGGGGAACTGGCAGGAATGCAGCTACTACCCGTGGCATGAATAATAAAGCATTTGTTCCTGACCCAGGGTTCATGCCTGCTGTCAGCACTCATGAAACCACACCAGCGTGTCTTGCTCACTTCAAAGAAGACAAAATTCCAGGCCCTTCATAGATTTAATAACTCCCAAACCAAAATGCTTTGGCTCCATTACTTAAATTACTTGTCTTAAGATAAGCTAATTGTTAATTTTTTAAAATTTTAAAGCTTCAGAAAATTTCAGGAACAAATATAATAAAAATTCATCAATGCAGGATAAAGTTTCATCACATGTTTATCAACTTAAAAACTACAATACCTTGAATATGAGATATGAAGTTGAATTCTACTTTGTCTTTTTCTCAGAATTCCCCCTCTGCTCTTCCTGGAGCAGTTACTCTCATGATTTTTCATATGTGTCATTATCACCTACAATGTAATACTTTCATTATATGTACTCTCACAAGTATTTACTTCTAGTTTGTATTTTTTTTTTCCGAGACAGGGTTTCTCTGTGCAGCTTTGCGCCTTTCCTGGGACTCACTTGGTAGTCCAGGCTGGCCTCGAACTCACAGAGATCCACCTGGCTCTGCCTCCCGAGTGCTGGGATTAAAGGCATGCGCCACTACTGCCCGACTGCATTCTTATATTTCACATTCATTTCTTCATTTATTTTGCTTCATTGTAACGTTTGAAGCCTCTAAATGCTAAACACTACTGAGTACATACTACTGATCAGATAGCGGTGATTTCCAGTGTTTTGATATGACAAACAATGCTGTGGAGAGCATTGTTGTGCCTTGCGTGCACAATACAAGAAGGCAGCACAGTTGACACCAAAGCAGTAAGAGCCCAAGCAATCAACATGAGCCCTGCTTCTGTCCTCTGGAGGAGAACAACAGAGAGGCCACTGCTTTGAGATTGCCATGCTGTGAGGAGGGACAAGCTAGCTATGTGAAGAGACACACATGGTGCGGGGGAGAGGAGAGAGAGATTCCCAGCCCTTCCTGCTGTTTCAGCCATGCTAACTGCAGGGTCAGATATATGCATGAAAAGCCATCTTGGCCATCAAGCAAGTATCACACGGAATGTGGACACATTGTTTTTACATGGCATTGCAGAACTAAGAATTGCAGAGTCAGAAGTTAAGGAATTATCAGTACTTTCATTTTACCAAGTTTATACAATTAAAATAAATGTTTTTCTTAAATAATTTTCTTTAGGGTGCTGGTTAGAGAATTTTTTTTTATTCATTTGAGACAGGGTCTCACTCTCTAGCCCAGGCTGACCTTGAACTCATGGTGATTTGTCTGTCTCAACCTTCCAAGTGCTGGAATTACAGGTAGGAGCCACCACACTAGGTGGAAATATTATGTAATAGATAATGTTACTTATGTAATATAAATATTATGTCCTAGTGTTTTGGTGAGGACTTTCATTAATCTGTAAACCCCAATGGTTTTGCTTTTTTTCTCTTTAGTTGTACTATATTAAAAGCTCTTTTCCCACCAGGACAGCACCTTGCCTCTCCATTAATTTTTGGCCAGCCTCTGTTATTAAGTTTCAATGACTTTTCTGAGGTGCAAGCCTGTGTTCCTAACAACTCTCATATTTTTTGACTGAAAAAGCCCCTAGATAACCTTCCTAAATAGGAACTATGGGCAGGTCTGAAGGTTTGTGTATATGTAATTCCGAATGGTTTTATTAAATAAGAAACACAGAGCCAAATGCAGAGTTAAAAGGCCCAGAGGTCAGAGAGCAGTAGCTAAGAGCTGACACCAAGACCGCCTTTTTACCACTCGCTGCTGCTGCTGCTGCTGTCTTTCCCCTGAGGGAGAGCTGCTTCCTGTGTGTCTGTCTTTTTATTGACTTTCTGTTCTGCCTTCTTATTGGTTGTAAACCCAACCACATGACGTCCTCATCACTGCCTGTCTATACAGACCTCCAGGTCTCTATGGTTAGTATTGAGATTAAAGGCGTGTGTCTCCATGCTGGTGGTGTCCTTGAACACACAGAGATCTGCCTGTTATGTGATTGGGATTAAGGGCATGTGCTACCACTGCCAGACTTCTGCTAAATGGCTTGTTATTAGCTCTGACCCCCAGGCACTTTTATTTACTAACATACAAATAAAATCACATTTCAGCACAAATATCACCATAGGTTTGGAGTGAGGTGTGTGTGTGTGTGTGTGTGTGTGTGTGTGTGTGTGTGTGTGTGTCTTTGTCTAATGTCACTTACCACAGCATGTCAGGATAGGCAGGAATGATAACCAATGGATGTCCTGTTCCATGCTCCTAAGGGGTCATGGCTTATTATTTTCCTTGGTTGACCCTAAATGACTTTTGAGATGGATACCTATAAGCTTCAGAGGATAGGGCATGGCTCCTATAGGTTCAGCTGATGACAGACTTGCTCATGTGCATCAGCTGTCATGCTCAGAAGGACAAAAATCACATGTGCTCTCATATATGGATCCTAGCTCATGCTTATGTGTGTGTATGTAAATGGGAGGGAGTGTGGGTGTAGCTTACAGCCATGAAAGTAGAAGGGAGATCATGAGAAGTGGAGAAAGAGGTGCCGAGGAAGAAAGGAGGCCGATAGGACACATGAGACATAGAAGCGGGAAGGAGGCTATGGGGTGGATGGAAGGGTACAAACCAGTGAAGGTCAAGAGGAGAGCAGACAGGAGGTGGTGAGGAGAATCGCCAAAACAGATTTTGTTTGAAAATGCCATAATGGAACCTAATACTGAGCACACTAATTAAAAAAATAACAAACAGTAAAGGCATTGGGTGCTCTTGTGTGGTTGGCTACAGCTTCTGTTGATCCTTAGTGGGCAGTTTCAGGAAGGATGTCTTTGGTGTCATATTTCTTTGTCTCATCATGTCAATGTCACGAGCAAGACTGCAACCATAAATCTGAGTCATGGATAGGACAGAAGAGCCCTGGTCTTCCATTGCCTTACTGTCTTGAGCATTTCATGAATGCCTGGGCTCTGCTCTCCTATTCCTGCATTGCCAAGTGAACCATCAAATTCACTGGCTACCAGGAATAAAAAATCAATATGCATTACAGATGCTATTTTTATATTTTAAAGTTATTTTAGCTGATTTGTATGCATTAATGGGGCACATGTGTAAGTATAATATATGATATTTACACATTAACTTCTGTGTGAGTGTATGTACAAGCTACATACTTGGACACTGGCTACTTTCCTCAGTTGCTTTTTTGTTATTTTTAATATTTAACTTTTTAAGATCAAAATATAATTACATCATTTTCCCTTCCCTTTCTTCTCTCTAACCCTTCATATGGTGTGGTATTGTGTTCCCCAAAATATTGTGTACCCTAATAAACTTATCTGGGGTTAGAGACAGAAAAGCCACTAGATACAAAGGCTAGAAAATGGTGGCACACACACCTTTAATCCTAGCATTCCAGAGGCAGAAATCCATCTCTTCAAGGATACAGACAGGCATGGTGACTCATCACGCCTTTAATCCCAGAAAGCGAGCCTTTAATCCCAGGGAGTAATGGTAGAAAGCAGAAAGGTATATAAGGCATGAGAACCAGAAACTAGAAGCATTTGGCTGGTTAAGCTTTTAGGTTTTGAGCAGCACAGTTCAGCTGAGAGCCATTCGGATATGAGGACGCAGAGGCTTCCAGTCTGAGGAAACAAGACCAGCTGAGAAGTTGGCCAGGTGAGGTTAGCTGTGGCTTGTTCTGTCTCTCTGACCATCCAGTGTTCACCCCAATACCTGGCTCCAGGTTTGATTTTATTAATAAGAACTTTTAAGATTCCTGCTATACCTTCCCATGCATTACTCTGCTCTTTCTCATATCTGCCCTTGCTACCTCCCTGCCCCTCAAAATAAAGTAGAATAAAATTTAAGAGAGAAAAAAGAAAAAAGAAGAGAGAGAGAGAGACAGAGAGAGAGAGAGAGAGAGAGAGAGAGAGAGAGAGAGAGAGAGAGAGAGAGAGAGAGAGAATCTGTTATGGAAGCTGTAGTGCAACACAGTGAGTCCCACAGTAAACCCTTTTATCCATATATCTTTACTTGCAAGTGTTTATTGCATAGAGTCACTGGTCATGTTTGAGATCTCTGGTTTCTGCTATAGTACTGATGCTGGGCCCTCATTGGGACTCCTCTTGGTTATCCTGCTGTTGCCCTGTCATGGAGATCCTGCAGCTTTGGTTCTGCAGGACTGGTCCCTTCACATGCTCCAGCAGATCACAGATGGGGTGGTTGTTGGGGTGGGTGAATGCATAAGGCTGATTCTGGGCCTGGGTAGTTGCAGGTTTGATCAGCCCACCAACTCTCTGTTGTCCTCACCACCAGGGTGAGTTTTCCTGCATTGCCCTGGCTAGTTCACCCCTTGAAGCCATGAGCAAGGTGCGGGACAGTTCTCCTGCTTTCATGCCCTCAGGGTGGAGTCTCCCATATCTACACCTTCAGGGCCCGCTCTACTGTCTTGCCCAGGCATGGCATAGGGACTATTCTCCTGAGTGCTGCAGCTGATGAGGGGCAGGGACAGCTTTCCTGCTCTTATGACCTTAGGGCCAGCCCTTCCACCTGCCTCAGGCATTGATCGGCAGGGAGTGGGATGGAGTGGAGGAGAGCATCTCTCCCCTTCCCATTCAGCCGCATGACAGATACATAATGGGGACAGCCCTTCCATGCTCACAACTTTGGGGCTGGCTCACCCATATCTCCGCCAACAGGATTGGCTCTATTGTGCTGCCCAGGCAGGGTGCAGGGCCTGCTCTCCTGAGTGTTCCAGATGGGACCACAGCAACTTTTATAAAGGGAAACATTTAATTTGCATGGCTTAGCGTTTAAGAGGCTTTGTTCATTATCATCATGGCAAGAAACATGGCGGGCATGTTGTTGGAGAAGGAACTGAGTTCTACATCTTGATCCACAGGTAACAGGAAGTGAACTGTGACACTGGGCATAGCTTCAGCACAAGAGATCTTAAAGCCCACCCCACAGTGACACATTTCCTCCAACGAGCCATATCTCCTAATAGTGCCACTTCCTTTGGGTGTCATTTTCTTTCAAACCATCACATTCCACTTCCTGGTCCCCAAAGACTTGTAACCATATTATAATGCAAAAATGCATTTAGTCTAACTTCAAAAGTCCCCATAGTTTATCATAGTCTCAATAATGTTTTAAAGTCCAAAGTCTCTTCTGAGATTCATGCAGTCTCTTAACTGTAATTCCCTGTAAATCAAAATAAAAAAGCAGATCATATACTTCCAATATATAATGGCACAGGACAGACATTGCTGTTCCAAAATAAGGAAGGGAGCATAATGAAGAAATACTGGACCAAAGCAAGACTGAAAACCAGCTGGGCAAACTCCAAACTCTGTATCTCCATGTCTGATGTCAAAAGCTCTTTAGATCTCCAACTCTTTTTTTTTTTTTTGCTTTGTTGACTGCAACGTACTTCTTTCTTTTGAACTGGTTTCATGCCTTGTTATTAACTCTCCTTTGAAGCTTTCCCATGACTCTGGCATCTCCAACATCTTGGGGTCTCCAAGACAATCTATGCTTCAATTTCACAGCTTCACACAATGGCCTCCCTAGGCTTCCATTCAAGGACACCCCTGACACATGCCTTGCCTCAGTTTAGGCTTTCTTTAGTTTCAGAGGAAGATTCCATAATCCCTTTCTTTTATCCTTGACTTTAAATCCAGAACCCCATGCCCAAATCTGCTAAGTTCTGCTCCTTGCTGCCCCCCTCATTCAATTACATCTTCACCAGCTTTCTGTTTTTGGTGGTTTCTTTCATTGCCTAAACTTGGCTGTTGTGAAACTGAATCTGTAGACCAGGCTGGCCACAAACTCAGAGATCAGCCTGCCTCTGCCTTCCCAGTGGTGCCATTAAAGGTATGCACCACTATACCTAGATCTTAGCCTTTTTAAAATTCATTTTTTAGAAGTTGGAAAGTTATCTGGGTAGGATCTTGCCCTGAGGTCACCATTCCATTTATTCCATTTCTTAATCTGCTTGTCCTTGAACACAGGACTTAGCTCCATCCCACTTCCTGTTTCTCCTTTTCTCCTCAAATTTTACATTTTGTACTTTTCTTTGCTCAGCTTGGTCCTTTTCATTATAAATCTTCATTAGAGTTACCACTAATAACCACAAAACAGAGTCTATACTAGGTTGTTTTGAGATTTCCTCTGCCAACGGAATTAATCCAAATCTCTTCGCTTTAGCCTCAGGCAGACTCTTTGGACAAGGGCAAAAACTAGCCACATTCTTCACTGAAATATCACAAGAGTGATTTCTAGGCAACACACTGAAATTTTCTCATCTGAAACTTCTTGATCTAGGCCCCCACAGTTCATCAGATCACACTCAGCACCACTGTCTCCCATGTTCCTACTGGTATGGCCCATTACGCAGCATTGAAAGCATTGAAATTCATGATCTCATGATATGTAGTTCTCGAACCAGATTTTCTTAGCCAGGCTATTGTTTTTTCTATGAGTGTCTTCTCAAATAATTAATTCTTTGTTGTTTATGTTGCACAGATCTATTAACCATCTGTTGCTTTGCTTTAATTTTGCCCACTTCAGCCTTGGTTTTGCATATTAGGTTAATTGTGCATGCATATGTGCATATGTGTGTGCCTGTGTCTCTCTGTGTGTGCATGCACACACACATACACACACACAGACACAGGCATGCATGCCCATGTGTGTATATTCATATATGTGTACATGTATTCACTGGTGTGTGGGAATGTTCATGTGTATATGTGTGTGTGGTAGCTATCCTAACCAGTGTTCTATTGCTGTGAAGAGATACCATGACCAAGGCAACTTTTACAAAAGAAAGCATTTAATTGGGGGCTTGCTTACAGTTTCAGAGGCTTAGTCCATTTTCATCATGACAGGGGAGCATGGTGGCATGCAGTCAGACATGGTGCTAAAGAAATAGCTGAGAGTTTTATATCTGCACCCAGAGGCAGCAGGAAAAGAGAGTGACACTGGGCCTGGCTGGGCTCTTGAAACCTCAAAGCCCATTTCCAGTGTCATACTTCCTCCAACAAAACTACATCTACTAATCCTTTCAAATACTGCCACTCCCTGGTGAGCAAGCATTCAAATCCATATAGGGCCATTTTCATTCAAAGCTGTGGAGTGGCCATCTGTCAACATTAGATTACCTTATCTTTTGAGACAGGGATTGTCATTGAACCTGAGATTGCCCATTGGCTAGGCTGACTCAGTGAGCCCCAGAGATCCATGTGTCTCTACCCTCTACCCAGTGCTGGGGTTACTTGTGTGCTTTTTATACTTGATGTCTGAACTCAAGTCCATTTCCTTGTGAGGCAAATACCTCAATGACTGAACTGCTTCTGCAGGCCTCATATATATATATATATGCCTAGAAAGCCAAATAGTCTCCACAATGTACTGAACAATTTGTTTTTCAAGGAATCAGACATAGTGGTTTTGTCAAGTTCCCATATGTAGCTGACTGTTTCTGGCATCTTCCTTCTGTTCCATGAAGATATGTAATACTGCAGTAATTAAGACAGTATGGTTTTCCTGCATTGCTTTTTGAAGCAAAACTATACTGTCCTAACTACTACTGCTTTGTATATCTTAATTTATAGAAAGGCCAGTCCTTCCTTTGTGTTCTTAGAATCATCTTGCCTATTCTTAGTCTTTTTTATGTTAATTTGAGATTTGACTTATAACTTCATTGAAAAATTATGTTGAGGTTTTGATTAGTGGAGTCTCTTCCTGTTGTTATGAAAATACTGTGACAAGTGGTCCAGAGGGTGCCTGGACTGGTCTACTCTGGTGACCGGTCTAGCGAAAAACCTAGCTATCATCATAGAGCCTTTGTCCAATGACTGATAGAGGTGAATGCAGAGACCCACAGCTAGGCACCAGACTGAGCTCCGGGAATCCAATTGATAAGAGTGAGGAGGGATTCTGCAGGCAGGGGACATTGAGACTGTGATGGGAGGATGTGCAGAGATGACCGGCCACACTAGTGGAAGCCCATGAACTGTGGACTGGTGGCTGTGGAGCCCACATGGGACTGGACTAGGCCTTCTGGATACGAAAGACAGTTGTTTGGCTCGAACTATTTGGGGGGCACCCAGGCAGGGGGACCAGGATCTGTCCCTGGTGTATGGGCAGGCTTCTGTGAATCTGGTGCCTGTGGTGTGATGCCTTGCACAGCCTTGGTGCAGTGGGAAAGGGCCTGGACCAATCTAGGCTCAGTGTGCTGGGCTCTGCTGACTCCCCATGGGAGACTTTGATTTGGGGAATGTGAGGATGCAAGGTGGCTTGGGAGAGAGGGCTGGGGGGTGGGAGGAGGGAGGAGGGGGATCTGTGGGTGGTATATGGAGTGATTAGAAAATTTCTTAATAAAGAACAATGAAAAATACTGTAACAAAAGTGACTTAATGGAGAAAGGGCTTATTTTGGCTTACAATTTGAGGCATAGTCAAAGTAACTCTTTTTTAAGATTTATTTTTATATGTATGAGTATTTTGCCTGAATATATGTCTGTGTACGACATGCATGCTTGATGTCCATGGAGGTCAGAAGAGGGCACTGTGTTCCCTAGAACTGGAATTACAGATCATTTTGAGCTGCCATGTGGTCCTGGAAACTGAATCCAGGTCCTCTGCAAAAGCAGTAAATGCTCTTCACTGCCACCTCACCATCCCCACAACTAACCCTTTAAAGTTAAAATAAATCAGGTAGTTTCACACCATTTTAAATGCATAAAGATTTCCAATTAATGTATAACTAAAATATCTCCATTGCTTCCCCACATTTTAATGTAAAGCTGTCTGTTGCCATGACCAACACCTGATGCCAGTATCTCTTCCTAAATATTTGTACAATTAGTGAATGGACCATCTGTGGATACTTTTAGACACTCTCCAACTTAGAATGTGTTTTGTGAACTTCATTTGCTATAAAATTTCCAAATTGTAAAAATATTCTTTATGATTTGGTGTGAAACTCTAGTCTCACCCACAAGAATTTAGTTCATAATTATTAAACACAAAACATTTTGGGTTTTATATGCTCCTTTGTTATGGATCACGGTCATATCTTTTCCTTTGAAACAGGGTCTCATTCTCCAGATCATGCTGATCTGGAACTCATTTTGTGACTTCAAATTCACAGTAATCCCCCTGCCTCAGTTCACTGTCATTTCTTCTGTTGTTGAGAACGATGGAACATGTCTTCAGATGTTAGATGCTTGGGATTTGTAATCATAAAATTTTTCTCAATCTTTCTTGAGACAGGGAGATGGTGATGGGGGAATGTCTTTCTGTATGCTGTGAATGTGTTCCTCTGATTGGTCAATAAATAAAGTAGTTTGGCTTATGGCAAGGCAGTTTTTAGAGGCAGGCAGGAAATTCAAAGTGAGAGTTACAGGAAGAAGGCTAGGAGAGACGCCAGTGAGCCGTCCAGGGAGCGGCATGTAATGGTACATAGGTAAAGTCACAGAACACATGGCAACATATAGATGAAAAGAAATGGGTTAGTTTAAGTATAAGAGCTAGTCAGTGGTAGGCCTGAGCTAACGACTGAGCAGTTTTAATTAATATAAGCCTCTGTGTGTTTACTTGGGTCTGAGTGGCTGTGGACTGGGCAGGATACATGAAAACTCTGGCTACCAGCTGGCTCAGTAGATAAAGACTCTGGTTGCTAAGTTTGACAACCTGAGTTCAGTGCCCAGGACCCACATGGTGAAAGGAGTGAACTCTTCTGGAAAACTGCCCTCTGACCTTCACACACATGCTGCCACATGTATACAAACTGCCCCATATAATAAATAAATAAATAATGTAAAATCTTCTCAGGAAGAGAAAATCTGATATTATTGACATTCTCTTACATTAACTACTTGGAATTTGCTCCTATTTTATGTGTTTATTCTGGTTCCACATTTCAGTTTCTATGCCATACACTCATTTACTTATTTATCAAATACGACGGATCCTTCATTATGTTAGGCTTTTGGGTCATGGAGAACAATTAGATGCATGGCATCTACAGTGAATCTTAAGTTGGCTTTCTAGAGCTTTCCTTTGGGAAATTTTCCTTCCTCTTTTCTTGCATTCATTTCTCTCTGGAGGGGTGCATTTGCTCAAGTTATAGTTTACACACGTCACTGAGAGTACCCTCTCCAAGGTTGCCTCTTTACATTCACAGGCATAATGAATTCTTCATTTCCATGTGTTAAGAGAACATTTGACCTGTGTATTTGTATCATTTTTCTAGGGCCTTCACTAGAAAGTACCACACACTGAGTGGCTTAGAGAAGTTTATATTTATTCTCAAATAAACACACAGAGGCTTATATTAATTACAAATTGTTTGGTCTATGCCTCAGGCTTATTATTAACTAGCTCTTTCATCTTAAATAAACTCATTTCTATTAATCCATGTTTTGCCACATGTCTTGTGGCTTTATCTGTGTTCCCTTACATCTTGTTCTCCTGTCGGCTCTCAGCATCTGTGCTGACTCCACCTTTCTTCTCCCTATATCTCTCTTGGATTTCCCACCTGGCTCTAGCCTGTCTTACCATAGACCAAAGCAGCTTCTTTATTAACCAATGGTAGCAACACATACTCACAGCATACAGAAAGGCCATCCTGCAGCAGGAAGTGACTTGGCTTATGGCTTCTCCGCCCTCATATGCATTTGTGTCTGTCTCTTCACATGGTGCTTCTTTTGCTGTTGCTTTGAGACAGAATGTCATACAGCCCAGGCTGTGGTCATACTCATTTGTAGCTGAGACTGGTTTAGAACTCCTTCATGATCTTTCTGCCTCCACCTTCCAAGTGTTGGGATTACAGTCACATGCCTATATAGCAGGCATGTCATTCCTTTAATGAGGACAGTAGTCCCTTCGGTGAGGAGGTCCACCTACCCATGCTCCCATCTGACCTCATCTTAATGACATTTTTAGTTGAACTTACTTCCAATAAGGCCAAGGCCTGAAGTATGGGGGTTGGATTTCAATAGAAGAATAAGGGGCAGTCACAGTTAAACTCATAATACATTTGCCAGTTATATCTTGTATTTAATATATTTTTTTGTGCCAGTGTCATGCAATAATCCTATATAGGATATAAAGTCCTCTAGGGAAGACCTTCTTCTTCTCCTTTTTTTATGTTTTTGAGACAGGGTTTCTCTGTGTAGCCCTTGCTATCCTGGAACTTGTTCGGTATATCAGGCTGGCCTCAAACTCATAGAGAAGGAAGACTTTCTTAGACATGTAAAAACCTCAGTTCTTATCACATTGCCTGACATAGAGAAAAGGAAACAACTGTTAATTATGGCTATTTTTCAGGCAAGTCTTTGATAGCCCAGAGGCATTTCAAGTCTGGGATTTTTATACTTCCTTTATTATAGTGACATTTCAATGTCCACTATTTTAGACATTTGATTGGCTCCATATAAGAATGCTTCTATTATTTCTGACAAGTAGCTAATATCGGTTTAATTTAATCCAATAAGACAGTGCAGAAAGGAAACAAAACCAGGCATTTCTTTGTTGATCATATCATTCAAAATCTGATTAAGGAAATCTATCGTTACAGATTTCTGAAGGTAAGTGTATCAGAGGAGATGGCTCAGTGGGCAAAGTGCTTGCTGTGAAAGCATGAAGACTTGAGTTCATCAGATCTGTAGCATCCACATGAAAGCTGAATGCTGCATACCTTTGTAACCCTAGTCTTGCAGAGGCTAAGACAGGTCACTCTGTGGCCAGTCAGTTTAGTTGACACTGTGTGCTCCAGATTTAGTGTAAGAGCCTACATCTCAACAAGTTAGATAGAGAGTGATAGAGAAGACGTGAGCCTCTGGCCTCCACTTGTGCAGGCAGGAGTGAGGGCATCTGCACACATGTATACACGAATATAAAACACACACACATCCCCCCTCCTCCTCCCTTCTTCCTTCCCTCAGGAAATTTTCATTACATCTAGAGATTGACAAGAACATATTTAACCTCAACAGCTTCCATATTCAGTTACCTGCTTTAATTTGAATTTAGAAGTGATTGAACACAGGAGGTCATTAGATCCATGACTACACATTCTAATTTTGTGAATTCAGGTGCTTGAAAATGAGCTCACTGTAACCTTTGGCTATGATGGCAGCATGCAGTCATCTCTTGTTCCTCATCACTTAAAACTTTCCTTCCTGCATTTAGATAATCTTCCCTGCCCCCACTTAAGAGTCTTCTTAGCAGAATGAGCTACCTCTTGCCCATGCTCAGTCCTTACTTTTTCAACCTTTGCAAGAAAATCCAGCCACTGTGCAGCAGGAACATCAGCTGCAGGAGTGACACTGGGAGCAGTGAGTGCTCAGTGTGGGCTCTGTGTGACAGTGCCCATGGTACTTTCTAGGGCCAATTACATGGCATATTTTGTGCATAGCTGAATAACTTCTACAGGGCTACCATGTTGCAATGCACAACAGAAGTGGCTGACCTTGAACTTGGTTCTTATGCCATCCTGGCCAGCTTGAGATACCCATTATTCCTCAGTTTTTTTTTATCTGCTTAATAAAATAGTGAAAACTCCTTTAGTTCTCAACAAAGAAACTTGTTATCAACTCGGTGGTATGATGAACAACTTAAAGGAATGTTTAGCTTTGTGAACCCAAACAGATTAATCAGATGGTATTCATTATGAAGACTTCTCAAGCTTCAGCACCTGTGACTTGACTTCTAATCTTTCTCACATTTGCATATGTGTGAGCATGTGGATGTGTCTGTGCAAGTGTATGTACACTTATGTCCACTGTATGCATGTGGAAGCCAGAGGACAACTTCAGGTTTTGCTCTTCTTGTGTCAACTACTTTTTCTTTTTTTTGAGACAGGGTCTCTTCCTGGCCTGGAACTTGGCGAGTAGGCTAAGCTGGCTGCTGGGACCTGCGAATCTCTGCCTCCCAAGCACTTGGATTAAGAGTCCATGCTGTTACACCTGGTATTTTTGATGTGAGTTCTAGAGATCCAACTGAGGTCTTCATGCTTTCAGAGAAAATACTTTTGCAACTGATCCATCTCTCCAGTACCATTTCTGACATTTTGTGTTTTGTTTATTTATTCAATAATTAAAAATACTAGCATGTATGTAGTATTTAAATTTAAAATTTAAAATAATTAAAAATAATTAAAATAATTAAATATTATTAGATAATAATTAAAAATACTAGCACATATGATAGTGAATTTCATTGTGATATCAAACATTTTCTCAAGTGTCTATGTCTGCTGAAACAAATTATTGCACATTTTATAACTTAAAACAATACTGATTTTTTTCTCATACAGTTCTGTAGGTCAAATCCAGGAGCACTTAAAGTGGGCCAATATCATTGTGCTGTTCATGTCTTAAAGGGTCTAAGGAGGAACCAGTGTTTCCCTTTGTTCAGCTTCTGGAAGCTGCCTGTATCCCCCAGTCATGATTCTCCCCTGATGTTATTCCAGGTCTTGCTTTTCTCATCACACTGCCTTCTCTTTTTCTGTAGTCAAGTCTCCCCTGCTACTTCCTTCCTACCAGGAACTTAGGAATCAATGGTGAGGTCCATTTGAATAATCCAAGAGACTCTTCTCAGCTCAAGGTGCTTAATTTAATCACATCTTCAAAGTCTCTTTTGTCACTTAGGGTAGCTTTCATCGGTCCCAGAGGTTAGGAACTGGATATCTTTGGGGACCGCTCTGCAACCACCCTCTTCAGATGTATGCACTGCATTAGGAATACAATCTAACGCTATACATGTTTCCTTTGCTGTTATAGAGTAAGTGGCACACACACATTTACATAAGAGTCATATAAACACACCCATAACACTCATAATGGGATAAGTACGTTTGAATTAAATCATACTGTAACTTCACTTATGTAAGTGCTGGAAGGAGAAATGTGGTGGCTTGAGTTGATGTATCTATCTGCACAGTCAGGGAAGTCATGGGAAAATTTCCTAGAAAGCACAGCATTGTAGCACTTATTCTGTGTAAGCTCAGCATGCATTGTGCACAATGAGATGGGGATGCTCATTAGTTTAATCCCCATCACTATCCTAAAAGGAAGCTACTTCTACTATCTTTAAATGAAAAGAGTTGAAGCAGAGATATTGTAAGCAACCTACTCAATGGCCATGGCTACTAACTGGCTGAGGAAGAAACTTTGAATTGAGTCCTCAAACTAGTGGGTTTGGTTGTTTTGTAAGCCTTCCACTATGGTGCTAATTGTGTTCTGACATTTTTTGAGGAAGTTTTACTTCTTGTGGCACCCAAATTCGAAGTCTCTTCCTAGCTGTGAGTGGATGTGTATGCTGACTGTGGATTCACTGTCCCTGAGTGAGCAAGCAAAGCAAAATAAAATACTAAGGATGGCATGCCCTCTGGAAGAGCCCCATTGTAGCCTGTAATTTTAACTCTATGAGCTCTCTTGGCTTCTATTCTTAACAAATCCATTCTTAAGTAATTATTTTCTTAAACTTGATAGCATGAGCCACCTGTCCTCCCCGTACATTCTTGCTCAGATAAAGTTTGACTGTTGCTAACAATCAAAGCACTCTCAGAACCAGCAGGGATTAGCCAGGCGAGGATGTGAGGAGCTGAGCAATTCCAAGGCAAAGGGCAAAGTCTGTGCTTCAGATGACAGACAGTTCATATTTTTGAGGAGATGCCAGAGAGCCACACTGACAAAAGAAACACAGTCCTCACCTCAAAGGACATATGAGATCGTCCATTCTGGAGAGACCCATGGTCTGAAAACACAAATTTGGGTCACCTCAAATTTCATGTTCTCAAGTGGTAACTGCTTCATAAAGTTTTTATAGTCACAAAACAAAAAAAGAAGTGTCATAAGTCAAGACACTCTTCAAATACAGTTGTGAAAACATCAGGTAGGCAAGTTACAGTAAGGTAGATCAGTCCCTGCTGGAGTTCTCAGATGCTGTCTGGCTCATTCTCAGCTCTTGAGTTGGTCTGTTCATACATCCCAAAAGGACTTACCCAAGACTCACAAGAATGGTAGGTGACACACAGAGGTGGGCAATAAGGGCTACCAAGAAACTTAAAGGTAGCTCAAGATAATTTGGCTCTGGACCTGCAACATTCCAACCTCTCCATGTCGTTGAGTTCTAGTTAGTAGTTAATCATTCCTGTAGAATGTTTAATGTAGTATGAGGCTTATTTCTGGGAACTATTGTTCACAGCAGCATAGCTGGAGTTAATGAGGGAGCAGGGAAGGAGGTGAAGCTTAGAAGATTGGCAGGGTCCAGGTATACATGCACCTGCTGTGTGAAGGACTGTGAGCTTTAACTTAGAGCAATGGTCTGCTTCTGTTATGTTTTTAAGTGAGGCATTTGTTACTGACACATCTTAAAGCTGGACCCACTGGGACACTGTGGAAATCAGCTTTATTCTTAACACGTCTTCCTACAGAGTCATTCCTCCTAAATTCTACATGAGATCTTAGCCAGGCCACATTCTTTTTTGATCCTTCTTGTTGAGGTAAATGAATGTTTCTCTCTTTTCAAGGTTATGAAATACCCAGCTTAGTCAAACACTGAAAATGTGCACATTTCAACCTAAATAAAATATTCTATCTTGGGCCTGGAGAAGGGGTGTGGTAAACCACTTGCCTAGCATGCTGGAGGCCTTGCAGTCAATCTCTAGCACTGAAAACAGCTCTCCTTCCTCTAAGTCTTTGCACCTCCTTTTGGGGAAAGGAAGGAGAAGGCCATTTGTTCCTGCACACTGGCCTTCTTCTCCTCTTTGCCCACTGAATGTACTGTACTGTAGGGGAGAGGTGGGGCTGCCTCTTTCATGGGAGATTGCTTAGATGCATTCGAAGCTCCCAGCAGGTCACCTCTGGCTGGGCATTGATAATTCTCTTGTACACAATCAGTTTATGTTTAGCTTCTTTCTGGTGGGCTCATCTTTCACCCAAAAGGCCATTTTTGGATGACATTATTTTCAGGGAAGCTTGGGGCTATGGAAGGAAGCAAGCAGATTACAAGAGAAGGCAGATTACTAGAAGTCTTACCAAACTTCAGTAAGGCACTGGTTTTCAACATAGCCTTCAGTAATTCACTCTGCCATTATGCTGGCAAGATTCTTACTTTTAGACTTGTTTTTCAGGTCCCATTTTGCACTCTTCTAAACTCCAAGGCTCAGTGACCACAATCACAAATGTTTTCTTTAAAGTTGCCTTGTACATGGACATGCCTGAGAAACCACCAATGGTTTCCTAGTCAGTCCTCCCCTTGCAGCCCCAAAGCTAAGAAATGCAAAGATTCTGCAGACTCAGTACCGTGCTTTATAAGGCTGATGTTATTGGTATCTACTGGTCTTAAGTCCACAGTTTCAGTTCAAACTGAAACAGTAAGAGAAGCATGTTTTAACATTCTTTTGGAAAGTGATGAGACCAGATGCCCTTATTTGCATAAACTTAATGAATACAATCTCCAATCGTATTACTTTCCCAGCTCCATACAAAATAATAATTTGTCATTATATTAAAAAGGTCAGGCTGTCTTGCACATCTAGCCTGGTTTGAGTTCCTTTGCTTTGGGCAGTATTGAGTTAGTGATACAATTCCTTCCTCAATAGTCTCCAGGAAATGTGGAACTCTTTATCTTCTTCTTCTTCTTTTTTTTTTTTAATGAAAACTCAACCAGCTGTCAAGTGCTTGAATGTGGACCGAACATTTAAATATTCAGTGAAAATTTGGATGTGTTGTATAAAGCACTCAGCAAAGTGGAAGGCTCCGTGACCACTTTCAAAATAACCCAAGCAAACAGCAATCAGGGATATATTCTTCTTCTCTCCATTTGTCCCCAGCTCCACAGGACATAACGTGAGCCCTCTTGCACATTGGGAGGGAAACGGACAGCACTTAGACCGGTCTTTACTTTGATATGTGACTGTCAAGCTTGCAGATCGTGTGTCTGCGCCAGAAAATTGCCTCCCAGTGCACCCGAAGATGGAATTTGAAAGAAATGTTCCTGCCACCTTCCTTTTCTCTTTCCATTTACTCAGCAGTACGTGACTGGGCTGTTAAGCACCTGTGGGGAGGAAGGGATTGTTTATGGTGGCCCCAGTGGAATGAGCCTGACCAAGAGAAAGTAGGACACACAGCAAAGAGGTGTTTCCAGCCTTTATTTAGCATGTGTTCATTAAGTATCTACTGGGCATAAAGAACATTAGGGAGGCGACCGCCAGCTAGATGCACCTAATCCAGCTGTGGTAAGAGGACACTGGGGCACGGTGAGTTAAAGTTAACAACTGTGGTACTGGAGGGAGCATCAGTCCCGTACTGTGAGTTTGCAAAAGGCAAGGCAAAGCTACATACAAGAAAGGGATAGAAGGTATAGAGAGACAGACCTGGGCTGAATGCAAGATTATACACACACACACACACACACACACACACACACACACACACACACACACACACACACACACACACACACACATATATGTGTGTGTGTGTGTAATAATATACATACATACATATATACATACATATCTATGTATGTTATTGAGAGAGGAAGAGGGAGGTTTGTGGATGTCTGAAAGTGCTGGCGAGCAGCTGGAGCAATAGCTCAGTGGCTGAGAACAATTGCTGTTCTTCCAGAGGACACAAGTTCAGTTCCTAGTACCGGTGTCAGACAGCTCCAGTTCCAGGGGGCTCTTATGACTCTGACATCCATGGACACCTGCACACATGTGGTATATGTACATACTCAGGCATACACACACACACACACACACACACACTAAATAAAAACATTTTTTTAAGTGCTGGTAGTACTGAAATCATACTTGTGTACTATTTTCCCATATGCATACATGGCATACATACATACCTGTGATAGCTATTAGCTTGCGGATTAGACATAGTAAGAGGATAGTATCATAAAAATAGAGAAATTTTGGACTATGCTTTCTCTCTCTCTCTCAAAATATCTCATTACATTGTTCTGTTTTTAGGATGATGATGTGAGATGATGGATGCCTATGTGGTCAGATGAACTAATACAGTGAAAGATAAACCTTGTGACAGAATAGGTTACCTGGATTTAAGTACCATAATCCCTTAACAGGAGATCTGGTAACCGAGAAGTTTATATAGTAACTAACGGGCAGGTAGTGTATAGGAACGGGTATACCAGACAAAGGAATGGCTCACTTCTGGGTAGGATGAAGCAGGGCAGAGCAATGGCTTATCACATTGTTTGGAATGGATGTCTCCTTTCAAACCTATGAATGGCTTGTCTCTAGAATTTTCCATGTAATAGTTTTAGACTAAGATTGACTATGGATCACTGAAACCATAAAGGGAAATCAAAGGCCGAGGAGAGGATTCGATGGGTAAAATGCTTGTTGAACAAATACGAGGACCCGAGTTCAGAGCTCCAACAACACAGAAAGCCATGCATGGCAGCACACATCTGTAACCCAGAGCTGGAAAAAAACCCCCTGGGACTTGCTAGCCATCCTGTTTAGCAAATTTGTGAGCTCCGGGCACAGTGAGAAACCGTATCTTAAAAACAAATTGGAGAGTGACAGAGGGAGATGCCTGAGACCGGCCTGATTTCTGGCCTCCACATACCCAGGCATAGGTACATACACTTGTACACCTACATCCCCCACAACAATATAAAAGAAAGTAAAATTGTGGGGCTGGAGAGATGGCTCAGCTGTTAAGAGCACATACTGCTCTTGCAGAGGATCAGTTTGCAGTACCCAGACACCCAAACACAGACAAACATACATGTACATAATTAAAAAGAAAATAAATCTTTAAAAAGTAGGTGAAGTCATGGACTAGGGTGGATCACTGTATGCAGGTGATTCTTTGGTGCCTCTGGATTCTGAGTTTTAAGGACAGTGAACATAGTTTATAAAATGGCCAGACAAAGACCCAATGAGGCTAAAAGATGCAAGAAAGGCAGGAGATAGCAGAGGGTAGCTGTGAACTTACTGAAAAGTTTGGGGCCTTTCCTTGTCTATATACTGCAAAATAAAATCACCTGATCTTTAGCCATATTTGAATTAGTCATGGTTTTCCAGAGTAGCAGGAGGGAGAGAGAGGGAGAGAGGGGGAAAGATGCAGTCAGGGAAAGGAGGGAAGAAGGAGGAGGAGGGATGGAGAGAGGGAAAGAGCAGGGGAGGGAGGGAGAGAGAGATAAGAGGAAATGGGAGAAGAGAGGA
Organism: Peromyscus maniculatus bairdii; assembly: GCF_049852395.1. Taxonomy (NCBI): domain Eukaryota; kingdom Metazoa; phylum Chordata; class Mammalia; order Rodentia; family Cricetidae; genus Peromyscus; species Peromyscus maniculatus. The sequence continues at coordinate 71,670,632 of NC_134855.1, forward strand.
GAGGAGAAGAGAGGAGAGGAGAGAATGGATGAATCTTTTTTCTTTTTAAAACTTTATTATTTTATATCCTGGCCACAGTTTCCCCTCCCTCCTCTCCTCCCAGTCCCTCTCCCACCCCTTCTGTTCCCCCCCTTAACCCACTCCTCCTCCATTTCTGTTTAGGAAAGGGCAGTTCTTCCATGATTATCAACAAAATATGGAGTATCAAGTTGCAGTAACACCAAGCATCTCCCCATGTTTTAAGGTTGGGCAAGGCAACTCACTATGAGGAATAGGGTCCCCAAAAGCCAGCAAAAGAGTTGGGGACAGCCCCTGTTCCCACTGTATGGAGTCCCACAAGAGGACCAAGCTACACAACTGTAACATATATACAGAGTGTCTAGGTCAGTTCCATGCAGGCTCCCTGGTTGTCGGTTCGGTCTCTGTGAACCCCTATGAACCCAGGTTAGTTGATTCTGTGAGTTTTCTTGTGGTGTCCTTGAACCCTCTGGTTCCTGCAATCCTTCCTCCACCTCTTCTGAAAGATTCCCTGAGCTCCACCTAATGTTTGGCTGTGGGTCTGCATCTGTTTCCATCAGTTGCTGGATAAAACCTCTCTGATGACACTTGGGCTAGGCACAAATCTATGTGTGTATATCACATATCATTAGGCATCATTACATTGACATTTTTCCTTCCAGTTATGTTTGGTTCTCTCCTAGATCTCTAGGTCATCCAGCCTGTGGGTCCTGGTGCTCCAGGCAGTGTTAGGGGTGGGCTTATTCTCCTGGCATGGGTTTTAGCCTAGACCAGTCATTGGTTGGCCACTCCCTCAATCTCTATGCCACCGTTGTCCCAGCACATCCTACAGGCAGGACAGACTGTAGGACGAAGGTTCTGCGGCTGGGTTGGTGTCCCACTCCCTCCACTTGAAGTCCTGCCTGGTCACAGGAGATGGCCAGGCTACGTATCTGCTATTGCTAGGAGTCCTAGCCGGGGTCATGCTTGTGGATTCCTGGGAGGTTCCCTTGTGATAGGATTTCACCTAACCCTTGAGGAATTGGCTCACATGATGGTAGAAGTCAAGTTCTGCTATCTGCAGGATGGAAACACAGGAAATGCCATCATCTCGGATTTTGAGACACTGTTGGTTTCCCTCTCTCTCTTACACTCAGAACTTATTTAGGAGGGTAGGATGGCAGGCCTGCATGCCCCGGGGATCTTCCTCTCTCAGTCTCAAAGCACTGGGATTACGAATGAGTGCCACCACCTACCTGTTTTTTTTTCTTTCTTTCTTTTTTTTTTTTTTTAAAACATAAGTTCTGGGAATCAAACTCAGACTGTCATCTGTCATGCTTACATTGAAAGAACTCTACAGACTGACCCATCTTCAGGCCCTCATGTTATTTTCATACCACTGGTCCTCCCTTTAGTTTCCTCTCTCTTTCTCTCCTTCCTTTTCTCCCTTCCTTTTTTCTTTCTTACAAACATTCACTCACACACAAATCTAGATCTTACTCAGGAAGAAAACACTATTTGTCTTTCTGAGTCTGGCTTATTTTGGTTAACATAACGATTTCCAGTTCCATCCATTTTCCTATAAATGATATTTCATTTCACTTCACAGCTGAATAAAATTCCACTCTGTAAATGCACTGCATTTTTTTTATCCATTTGTTCCTGGACATCTAGGCTGATTCCATTTCCCTGCTATTGTGAATAGAGAAGCAACAAATGGATGTATGAGTCTCTGAGGCATGTTGAACTAGAGTTCAGGTATATATCCATGAATGATCCAGCTGGATCATGCAGCAGTTCTATTTTCTGTTCTTTTGAGAAACCTTCCTCATACTAATTTCCACAGTGCTCAGGAAGTTTACATCCCCACCAGCAGTGAATAAGATTCTTCTTTTCCAGCATTCTCTCCAGCATTTGATACCATTTACTTCTTTTATGGTAACTATTCTGATTGGGGTGAGATGGATTCTGAAGGCTGTTTTAATTTATATTTCCCCGGTAACCAAGTTGTTGAATGCTCTTTGAAGTATGCATTAGTCACTTACTCTTATTTTTTAATTTTTAAAATTTTTTATTTTATAATTTAATTTAATTTTACATATCAGCTATGGATTCCCCTGTCCTCCCTCCTCCTGCCCCTCCCCCTCACCAGCCTTCCTCCCAGCCCAGCCTCCATTCCTATCTCTTCCAGGGCAAAGACTCCCCTGGGGATTCAGCTCAGCCTGGTAGATTCAGTCCAGTCCCCTCCTCCCTTTGCCCAGGCTGAGCAACATGTCCCTGCATAGGCCCCAGGTGCCAAACAGCCAGCTCTTGCACTAAGGACAAAGGACAGGCCCGGTCCCACTGTCTGTGGGCCTCTCAAACAGTTCAAGCTAATCGACTGTCTCACTTATCCAGAGGGCCTGATCCAGTTGGGGGCTCCTCAGCTATTGGTTTATAGATCATGTGTTTCCACTAGTTTGGCTATTTGTCCCTGTGCTTTTTCCAATCACGGTCTCAACAATTCTCACTCATACAAACCCTCCTCTTTCTCGCCAATTGGACTCCTAGAGCTCCACCTGGGGCCTGGTCATGGATCTCTACATCTGCTTCCATCAGTCATTGGATGAGAGTTCTACCACGACAGTTAGGGTGTTTGGCCATCCGATCAACAGAGTAGGTCAGTTTGGGCTTTCTGTCGACCATTGCCAGTAGTCTATAGTGGAAGTATCTTTGTGGATTTCTGGGGACCTCTCTAGCACTTTGCTTCTCCCTATTCCTATGGGGTCTTCATTTATCATGGTTTCTTTTTCCTTGTTCTCCCTCTCTGTTCTTGATCTAGCTGGGATCTCCCGCTCCCCTAAGCTCTCTTTCCCTTGACCCTCGCCCTTCATTACCCCCCTCATGTCCAGTTTGCTCATGTAGATCTCATCCATTTCTCTGTCATTGGGCGATCCCTCTCTGTCACTGGGCAATTCCGTGTCTTTCTTAAGGTCCCTTTTACTAGGTAGCCTCCCTGGAGTTGTGAGTAGCAGTCTAGTCGTCCTTTGTTTTACATCTAGTATCCACTTATGAGTGAGTACATACCATGTTTGTCTTTCTGAGTCTGGGTTACCTCACTCAGGATGATTTTTTTCTAGATCCATCCATTTGCCTGCAAACCTCATGATGTCATTGTTCTTCTCTGCTGAGTAGTACTCCATTGTGTATATGTACCACATTTTATTTACCCATTTTTCAGTTGAAGGGTATCTAGGTTGTTTCCAGGTTCTGATTTTATATATTCTGAATATCAGCCCTCTGTCAGATGTGGGGTTGGTGAAGATCTTTTCCCATTCTATAGGAGGTCATTTTGTCTTGTTGACCGTGTCCTTTGCTCTACAAAAGCTTCTCAGTTTCAAGAGGTCCCACTGATTAATTGTTTCTCTTAGTGTTTGTGCTACTGGTGTTATATTAGGAAGTGATCTCCAGTGTCAATGTGTTCAAGACTACTTCTTACTTTCTCTTCTATCAGGTTTAGAGTAACTGGATTTATGTTGAGGTCTTTGATCCACTTGGACTTAAGTTTTGTGCACAGTGACAGATACGGATCTATTTGCAGCCTTCTACATGTTGACATCCAGTTGTGCCAGCACCATTTGTTGAAGATGCTTTCTTTTTTCCATTATATTGTTTTGACTTCTTTGTCAAAAATTGTATGTTTATAGGTGTGCGGATTAATGTCAGGGTCTTCAATTCGATTCCATTGGGCCACATGTCGGTTTTTTTGCCAGTACCAAGCTGTTTTTATTACTATAGCTCTATAGTAGAGCTTGAGGTCAGGGATTGTGATGCCTCCAGAGGTTGTTTTATTGTACAGGATTCTTTTGGCTATCCTGGGTTTTTTGTTTTTACATATGAATTTGAGTATTGTTCTTTCCACATCTGTGAAGAATTGTGTTGGTATTTTGATGGGGATTGCATTGAATCTGTAGATTGCTTTTGGTAAGATTGCCATTTTTACTATGTTAATCCTGCCTATCCATGAGCATGGGAGATCTTTCCATTTTCTGACATCTTCTTCAATTTCTTTTTTCAGGAACTTAAAGTTCTTGTCATATAGGTCCTTCACTTGCTTAGTTAGAGTTACCCCAAGGAATTTTAAATCATCTGTGGCTATTGTAAAGGGTGATGTATCTCTGATTTCCTTCTCAGCCTGTTTGTCAATTGCATATAGGAGGGCTACTGATTTTTTTGAGTTAGTCTTGTATCCTGCTATGTTGTTGAAGGTGTTTATTAAGCTGTATGAGTTCCTTGGTCGAATTTTTGGGGTCACTTATGTATACTATCATGTCATCTGCAAATAGTGAAAGCTTGACTTCTTCCTTTCCAATTTGTATCCCCTTGATCTCCTTATGTTGTCTTATTGCTCTGGCTAGAACTTCAAGCACCATATTGAATAAATATGGGGAGAGTGGACAGCCTTACCTCATTCCTGATTTTAGTGGAATCACTTTGAGTTTCTCTCCATTTAATTTGATGTTGGCTGGTGGCTTGCTGTAAATTGCCTTTATTATGTTTAGGTATGTTCCCTGTATTCCTGATCACTCCAAAACCTTTATCATGAAGGGGTGTTGGATTTTGTCAAATGCCTTTTCTGCATCTAGTGAGATTATCATGTGGTTTTTTTTCTTTGAGATTGTTTATATGGTTTATTACATTCACGGACTTTCGTATGTTGAACCACCCTTGCATCCCTGGGATGAAGCCTACTTGATCATGGTAGATAATTGTTTTGATGTGTTCTTGGAGTCTGTTTGCCAGCATTTTACTGTGTATTTTTGCATCAATGTTCATGAGGGAGATCGGTCTGTAGTTCTCTTTCTTTGTTGTATCCTTGTTTGGTTTAGGAATTAGGGTAATTGTAGCCTCGTAGAAGGAGTTTGATAATGTTCCTTATGTTTCTATTGTGTGGAACAATTTAAAGAGTATTGGAATTAACTCTTCTTTGAAGATCTGGTAGAATTCTGCGCTGAAACTATCTGGTCCTGGGCTTATTTTGGTTGGGAGACTTTTAATGACGGATTCTATTTCCTTAGGGGTTATTAGACTATTTAAATAGTTTATCTGGTCTTGATTTAACTTAGGTATGTGGTACCTATCCAGAAAATTATCCATTTCTTTTAGGTTTTCCAGTTTTGTGGAGTAGAGGTTTTTGAAGTATGACCTGATGATTTTCTGGATTTCCTCAGTGTTAGTTGTTGTGTCTCCCTTTAATTTCTGATTTTGTTAATTTGGATGCTCTCTCTCTGTCTTTTGGATAAGGGCTTGTCTACCTTGTTGATTTTCTCAAAGAACCAACTCTTTGTTTCATTAATTTTTTGTATTGTTCTCTTTGTTTCTATTTTATTGATTTCAGGTCTCAATTTGATTATTTCTTGGCATCTCTTCTTCCTGGGTTATTTTGCTTCTTCTTGTTCTAGAGCTTTCAGGTGTGCTGTTAGGTTACTAGTGTGTGATTTCTGCAACTTCTTTATGTGGGCATTTAATGCTTATGAATTTTCTTCTTAGCACTGCTTTCATCATGTTTCATAAGTTTGGGTATGTGGTATATTCATTTTCGTTGATCTCTAGGAAGTCTTTAATTTCTTTCTTATTTCTTCCTTAACCCATTGGTGATTCAGTTGAGCATTATTCAGTTTCCATGAGATTATAGGCTTTCTGTAGTTTTTGTTGTTGTTGAAATATAACTTTAAACCATGGTTGTCTGATAGAACACAGGAGGTTATTCCAATTGTATTGTATTTGTTGAGGTTTGCTTTGTAGCCAAGCATGTGGTCGATTTTAGAGAAGGTTCCATGGGATGCTGAGAAAAAGGTATATTCTTCTTTGTTAGGATGGAATGTTCTGTTGATATCGATTAAGGCTATTTGAGTCATAACATCAGTTAAGTCCTTTATTTCTCTGTTAAGTTTCGATTTGGGAAATCTGTTCAGTGGTGAAAGTGGGGTGTTGAAGTCTCCCACTATTAATGTGTGGGGGTTTATATGTGATTTAAGCTTTAGTAATGTTTCTTTTACATATGTGGGTGCCCTTGAGTGTGGGGCATAAATGTTCAGAATTGAAACTTCATCTTGGTGGATCTTTCCTGTGATGAGTATATAGTGCCCTTCTTGATCACTTTTGATTGATTTTAGTTTGAAGTCTATTTTGCTGGATATTAGGATGGCTACAGTCACTTGCTTCTTAAGACCATTTGATTGGAAAGTCTTTTCCCAGCCTTTTTTCTTAGGTAGTGTCTATCTTTGAATTTGAGATGTGTTTCTTGTATGCAGCAGAAAGATGGGTCCTGCTTTCGTATCCATTCTGTAAGCCTGTGTCTTTTTATAGATGAGTTAATTCCATTGATATTAAGGGATATTAATGACCAGTGATTGTTCATTCCTGTTATTTTTTGGTGGTAGTGTGTGTGTACTTCTCTTCTTTGGTGTTTACTGCTGAGGTGTTATCTATTGGCTGTGTTTTCGTGGGTGTATCTGACTTCCTTCGGTTGGAATTTTCCTTCTAGTGCTTTCTGTAAGGCTGGGTTTGTGGACAAGTATTGTTTAAATCTGGCTTTGTCTTGGAATGTCTTGTTGACTCTGTCTATGATGATTGGAAGTTTTGCTGGGTATATTAGTCTAGGCTGGCATCCATGGTCTCTTAGTGTCTGCATTACATCTGTCCAGGTCCTTCTGGCTTTCAAAATCTTCATTGAGAAATCGGGTGTTATTCTGATGAGTTTGCCTTTATAAGTCACTTGGCCTTTTAACTTTGCTGCTCTTAATATTCTTTCTTTATTCTGTACGTTTAGTTGTTTAATTATTATGTGGTGAGGGGACTTTTTTGGGGGTCTACTCTGTTTGGTGTTTTATAGGCTTCTTTTATCTTCATAGGCATTTCCTTCTTTAAGTTGGGAAAGCTTTTTTTCTATGATCTTGTTGAATATATTTTCTGTGCCTTTGAGTTGGTATTCTTCTCCTTCCTCTATCCTTATTATTTGTAGGTTTGATATTTTCATGGTGTCCCAGATTTCTTGAACATTTTGTGTTATAATTTTTTTGGCATTGGTATTTTCTTTGACTGATGAATCCATTTCCTCTATTGTGGAAAGATCCTCTCTTCCATCTCTTGTATTCTGTTGGTTATGCTTGCATCTGTGTTTCCTGTTTGTTTACTCAGATTTCGTATTTCCAGCATCCCCTCTGTTTGCATCTTCTTCTTTGTTTTTATTTCCCTATTCAGGACTTGGTCTGTTTCCCTCATCTGTTTCATTGCTTTTTCATGGTTTTCTTTAATGAATTTATTGTTTTCTTCTGCTTTATTTGTCTTTTCTTCTAGTTTTTCATAGTGTTCTTCCCATTTTTTGTTAGACTTTTCATTTTCTTTATTGATTTCCTCCACTTTTTTTTGTTTTTTTCCTCAATTTCATTTTTGATTTTTTTCTTTAAAAGCCTCTAGCATCTTCATGATGTTATTCTTAAGGTTGTTTTCTTTTGCTTCTTCCACTTTGTGATGTTCAGGTCTTGCTGTTGGAGGAGGGCTAGGTTCTGATGATGCTGTATTGCTCTTCATTTTGTTGTGTGTACTTCTGCCTTGATGTCTTCCCATCTCCTCATGGATTTGTTCTTGTACTTATCAGTGCTCTTGGTCCAGTCAGAGCTGACAGATTAGGCATTTCAGGAATCCTCTCTTGGTCCAATGAGAGGTGGCGTATTCTGCTTCTCAGAAAGCCACTCTTGATCTAATCAGGGCTGGCAGATTCCCTGTCTCCTGAGTTTACTCTTGGTCCAATGACAGCTCTTTGTCCAATGAGAGCTCTCTCTTTCACTGGGCTGGGTGGGAGCTCTCTGGGCCTGATGAGAGCTCTCTGGGCCTGATGAGAGCTCTCTGGATCAGATGGGAGCTCTGGGCCAGATGGGAGCTGGGGGCTGGTCACTAACTCTCAGGAAGTTGCGGGGGTCTCGGGCAGATGGGTGTGGGGGCAGGGTGTGTAGATTGCAGGGTCTTCTGGGGGGATCTTGAAGAAGGGGAATCTTCCTGAGGGAGCCCCGCCTGATGGCTGGCAACTGGAGCCAAGTTGGGCAGGTCTTTCTTGGGAATGGCTGGTGCCCAGGAATGGGAACTAGGGGCAAGCCTCCCTGGGTATAACCTCAGACACTCACCTCTGGTCCAGAGAGGAGCTCTGGGCAAGATGGGAGCTGGGGCCTGGTCTCCCACTTATTTTTAGTTTTGAGAATTTCCTGTTCAGTTCATTAACCCGTTTATTGATTGGATAATTTGAGATTTCAGGTATTTAATTTCTATGCTTCTTTGTGTATTCTGGATACCAGTCCAGTCTGATGTCTAGTTAGCCAAGATTTTTCTCCCATTCTGTAGATTGTTTTTTCTGATGACTGCTTTGTGCAGAAAAAATTTAATTTAATGGAATCCCATTTGTCAGTTTGGGCTTTATTTCTTGTGCTAAATAAAATCATTTTAAAAAAGTTCTCATTGGTTCTCTTCTCAGGGTCTCAGCCAGCACACACTTTCCAGTCTTTGCAGAAGCACCCTTCCCCGCTAAGTCATCTCACTGACCTCGACGTTGCTTTTCAGCTCACAGCCGACCTGGCCTAGTCGGGGTCTTCCATGCCCTCACAGCAATTTCAGGATTGTTTGTTCTCATTCTGTGGAACCCACCTCTGAAATTGTGGTGGGAACTACATCACTTTTGGTACATACGCATGTTTGCAACACTAATCCTGTCAACCCAGAAGCGTGGGAGGTCTTTCCATCTTCTACTGCCTTCCTCAATTTCTCTCCACAATGTTTTAGAGTTTTCATTATAGAGGTCACTTACCTCCTTAGGTTTCTTCCTAGATGTTTTATTATTTATTTTTTAAGCTGTTATAACTGGGGTTTCCTTCCTTCCAATTTCCTTTCTCGGTACCTCCATTGTATGTAGAAAAGATTGTTTTTTGTATGTTGATTTCTCATTCTGCTGTATTTATTAAAGAAAGTGTTTTTTTGTCAGTCTTAAATGTTTTCTTTTGGCATTTTAAGGATATTTTAAGCATATGACCACATTATCTGCAAGTAGGGATAATTTTTCTTCTTTTCCTAGTTGTATCGCTTTTGGTTTTTCCTTGCCTATTGCTCTAGCAAAGAGTGTGAGCACTATACTGGAAAGACCAGAGGGAGTTGGCAAACTTGTTCCACTCCTGATGTTAGAGACAATGCTTTCAATTCCCCTGCTCCCATATAGCATGATGTTGGCTCAAGGTTTGTTTCATATAGCCTTTATTAGGCTGGGATAAGTTCCTTTTATTTCTAGTGTGTTCAGGGCATTTATAATGAAGGACTGTTGAACTTTGTTAAAGGACTTTTCTTTATCTAATGTGATGATAATGACTTTTCTGTCCTTAAGTCTATTTATATGCTGCATTACATTTATTGATTGTGTATATTGAATTATCGTTGCACCTCTGGGATAAAACCAACTTCGTTATGGTCCCTGAGTTCAGATATTTTTATTAAAAAATTTTGCACCTGTGCTTATCAGGGAAGCAGCTTAACAGTTCTTTTTTTTTTTTGATTGTATCTTTCTCTGGTTTTGGTGTCAGCACTGCTGGCTTCATAGAATATGGTATTTTATTTCCATTTTTATGCTGTGGAGTACTGAGATGTATTAGTATTAGCTTTTCCCTAAAATTTTGGTACAAACCCTCATATCAAGGCTGGGCAAGGCAACTCAGTAGGAAGAAAAAAGTCACAGGACAGGCAAGAGTCAGAGACACTTCCCCACATACACTCCCACTTTAGAAACATCACAAAAACATCAAGCTACACAACCCTAATATATGTGCAGAGGACCTAGGTCAGAACCACATTGTTTCAATCTTAATGCTTATTTCTATATTCTTGATTTAATTTTGGTAGGTCATAACATATTTAGAATATATCCATTTATTATAAATTTCCAGTGTTTTGAAATGTAAGTTTTCAAATTATTCCCTAATGATGATTTAGACTTCATTGGTATCTGTTATAATATTCATTTCTGATTTTATTAAATTGGGTCTTCTCTCTTGTTCTTTTGGTTGGTTTAGTTAGGGGATTTTTCAATCATATTTGTAATTTCAAAGAATCATTTGATGGATTGATTATGTACTATTCATGTAGTCTCCACTTCATTAATTTCTATGCTAGTCTTTCACAAATCTTGCTTTCTAAGGTAAAATACTTTATTACCACTGTTTTTAAAAGGGGAAACTGAATCTCAGAGAGGATAAGCATATTGCCCAATATGAGTGGATACCCAAATAGAAACTCCAACAATGGCTAAGCCCATTGCTTGGTAACACAGTCTAGGTCTCATACCAGATGCTAGATACACAGGGTCTTATGGAGACTTTCAGCCATTGGAGGAGAGATGTACTATTCTTATCTCCATCCTAGATCTAAGAAAACAGAGGACTGGCGAATCAAACCCATTGCCAGAGTCACAGTCAGTTCATGATGAGCAACTACCCTCCTTCTCACACTGCTGTGTTTTCCACAGTCTAATTCTGTCTCTGATGTCCATTTTTGATGGGTTTCTCCTATATCTCTTTTTCACTTTACCACAAATCAAAGTCAATACCCAAACCATTTCAAATATCTTCTTGACAGGGACAGGAGTAAAGCAGCTGGAAAGAGAAATTCTCAGAATTCTCAAGCTGGGCACACAGTAATGGCAGCAGTAAAGTAGAATGCCATGCTAATTATGTAATTCATGATACTCATGTTTAAAACATGAAGTTGCTTTTGCATGAAAACTCCTGGATTACATGTCATTCTTCATTTTTGTCTTGGTGCATGGTGGGTACAGTGTTGAAGAAATTCTAGTTGGAAAAATGATGAGGAGGCAAGGGCTTCTCATTTGTTACCTCTTTAGATTTTTAAAGATAGTTTTTAATTGCTTGAAAGTTTCATACATTTATATTATGAATTTTAGTCATTTTATGTCCCCTTCCCTTCGCTCTTCCTTCCTTCCTTCCTGGAACTTTTCTACTTAAGCACCCCTCTGCTTTTCATGTCTCCTTTTGTCTATGGCCCATTTTACAACCCTTTGGAGATACAGTGGGGGAAATTTTGACTTAGTACTACAGTGGCTAATTAGATCTCTTCGTCTTCTGAGTCTGGTATCATTAGAAAAATATATAGAATAGTCAGGGATTCCTATTTCAAGTTTATTGCTTGTATTGGATGTCATGCTAGATCTGTGGCTAAATCCCTTCCTTCACACTCTGCCTCACCTTCACACTCTGCCAACATTGCCGTTGGAGCTTGGTGTTAGGACCTGTGTTTGGAAAAGGTTGAGTCTGTGAGAAAGGTCATCACCTTGCAACAACTGAATATAGAGAGTGAAGGAGAAAGAGATCCTTCAGTTCAAGGGATGCACAGAACATTCATATCCCTCAAATAAGGGTATGTGAAAGGTGCTATGGAGGTTTGAAGGAGAACATCTCCTATAGGTTCCAGTATTTGAACACTTGGTCTCCAAGTAGTGGTGCAGTTTGGGGAGTTTGGGAGGCATGGCGTTGATCTAAGAAGTTTGTCACTGGGATAGGCTTTGAGAGTTCATAGTCTCACCCCACTTCCATTCCCTGCTTCATTTTTTTTTCCCAGAAGAGGATGCGATCTCTCAGCTTCCTGCTTTGGCCACCATACCTTCTGGCTGCCATGCCTTCCTGGTATGATGAACTCTTATCTGTCTGGAATGGTAAACCAAAATAAACTTTCTCTTCCTTAAGTTGCCCTTGGTCATTGAGTTTTATCACAGCAGTAGAAACTTAACTAATGCAAAAGACTGCCTGTTACTTACCATGTCCTATGATGTATGATTCAGATCTCATCTGTGGAGAAGCCAGTGGAATGGGGGAGGGCAACAGTATCTGCCAAACATGCTAGAAAGGTGGTTTATTGGCTGACAAAGACGCAGGGAGGAGGAACACGCAGTTTTCACTAGGAAGGTTCATTTTGCTCTTTTTAGTCCATTGCCATCTCTGGACTTGACATTTCCAAAGTCATCTTTCAATGACAAACCTTGGCCTAGACTCTGCTGGTGGAAGGCTGTTCTGGAATATTTGTACACCATGTAAAAATATGTTGCTGTGATTGTGTAATAAAGAGTTGAATGGCCAATAGCTAGAAAGAAGTTAGATGGGACTTCCAGGGACAGAGAGGACTCTGGAAAGAAGAAAGTCAGAATTGCTAGCTAAATGGGGAGTAAGCCAGATGGGCAGTACAGAGAGATGTGGTAACGAGCCATGTGAAAAAATGTAGATTAATATAAATGGGTTGACTTAAGTTATAAGAGCTAGTAGGACAAGTCTAAACTAAGGTCAATCTTTCATAATTAATAAGAAGTTTCCATGTCATTATTTGGAAGCTGGCTGGGTGGAACAGAGAAGCTACTACTACATATGGTATCCAACATGTAGGCTTGGATATCCACAAAGGGCCTAAGAAAGCGGTCCCTCAGATAGGCTTGGTATATAGAGGCGTGGCTCTTTTAAGAGTTCCTGCTGTGCCACTGAGCACTTGAACAGTCAGCACTGGCTATAAACACCTGCCACAGGAAAACCCAACAAATACCCAGATCTGGGGCAGGTAAATGCAGCTCTGCTGATACTGGCTGGCATGAGGCTAGACTCTCACAGAACTGAGTGGGGCAGAACCAGCTGCTAGCATGCCATGTGTTAAGTGGAGCCACATGGTAGTAGCCTAAGATTTGGCTCATGTGGTCAGAGAAGGCTGCAGGTGCACAGTAAAGCAGTCCAGACAAAGAAAACCTTTAAACAGATGCAGTAAAAATGGGTATAGATAGTTATAGAAAAAATAGTTTAAAAATAATAAAGTCTTTAAGGAGAGAGTAAGGTAATATAAAATAAAAAAGCCACATAAAGATGGGTAATACACAGTGCATCTGGATCTTGTATGGTGTTTTGTTGACTTTGAATTTTTAAAATGTTAATGTACAAAAACAACAGCTGCTGAGAGACATTGGATTATGAAAACTGCTAAATTAAGCCAACCTGTATATTTTAAGGATGTCTTAACTTCAAAATGGAAGTAAAACCATATGTTGTGTTGGGGGAGAGGTTATGCCTTTGTTTTCATGGGAGACAACAAGTTATGGTTCTCTTAAAAATTAGTGAAGAACAAATTTGATTGGGGGAATTAGATCTCCTGAAAATCTTGGCTACAGACATTGAAAAAGAAACCAAGAAAGACTATAGGACATGTGACTTATATGTTGATTTCTCTACATGGGAACAGCTCTGAGACTGAACAAGACATGATCAATTTTGTTTACTAGAGTCCTCATGACTTATTACATGCCATCCTTTCTTTTTTTAATTTTTTTATTTTACAATACCATTCAGTTCTACATAACAGCCACAGATTCCCTTGTTCTCTCCCTTCCTGTCCCCCTCCCCTTCCCCCCAGCCCACCCCCTATTCCCACCTCCTCCAGGGCAAAGCCTCCCCCGAGGACTGAGATCAACCTGATAGAATCAGTCTAGGTAGGTCCAGTCCCCTCCTCCCAGATTGAGCCAAGCATCCCTGCATAAGTCCCAGGTTTCAAACAGCTAACTCATGCAATGAGCCCAGGACCTGGTACCACTGCCTAGATGCCTCCCAAACAGATCAAGCCAATCAACTGTCTCACCTATTCAGAGGGCCTGATCCAGTTGGGGGCCCCTCAGCTACTGGTTCATAGTTCATGTGTTTTCATTCGTTTGGTTATTTGTCCCTGTGCTTTATCCAACCTTGGTTTCAACAATTCTCGCTCATATAAACCCTCCTATTTCTCGCTAATTAGACTGCCAGCGGGGGCCTAGCTGTGGATGTCTGCATCCAGATTCCTCAGTCCTTGGATGGGTTTTCTGGCACAACTATTAGGGTGTTTGGCCATCCCATCACCAGAGTAGGTCAGTTCTGGCTGTCTCTCGGCCATTGCCAGCAGTCTTTTGTGGGGGTATCTTTGTGGATTTCTGTGGGCCTCTTTAGCACTTTGTTTCTTCCTTTTCTCGTGTGGTCTTCATTTACCATGGTCTCCTACTCCTTGTTCTCCCTCTCTGTTCTTGATCCAGCTGGGATCTCCCACTCTCTTTCCCTCGACCCTCGCCCTTCATTGATCCCACTCATGTCCAGGTTGTTCATGTAGATCTCAGCCATTTCTCCATCATTGGGCAATCCTCGTGTCTTTCTTGGGGTCCTGTTTTCCAGGTAGCCTCACTGGTGATGTGAGTAGCAGTCCAGTCCTCCTTGTTCCACATCTAGTATCCTCCTATGAGTGAGTACATACCATATTTGTCTTACTGAGTCTGTTACCTCACTCAGGATGATTTTTTCTAGATCCATCCGTTTGCCTGCAAACCTCATAATGTCATTGTTTTTCTCTGCTGAGTAGTATTCCATTGTGTATATGTGCCACAATTTATTTATCCATTCTTCAGTTGAAGGGCATCTAGGTTGTTTCCAGGTTTTGGCTATTACAAACAATGCTGATATGAACATAGCTGAGCAAGTGCTCTTGTGGTATGATTGAGCATTTCTTGGGTATATGCCCAAAAGTGGTATAGCTGGGTCTTGGGGGAGATTGATTCCCAATTTTCCAAGAAAGCGCCATATTGATTTCCAAAGTGGTTGTACAAGCTTGCATTCCCACCAGCAGTGGAGGAGAGTTCCCCTAGTTCCACATCCTCTCCAGCATAAAGTGTCTTCAGTGTTTTTGATCTTAGCCATTCTGACAGACATGCCATCCTTTCATATGGCATGGATAGAGGTTTGGTTATACAGTTCAAAAGGACTTATAAGAAGAACTTATAAAAGGACTTAATAGATGCCTTTTACCATCTCAAACATAGAAACAAAAATCATCTTTAACTGATTTGTGCACACTTCACTTTCCATACTTGGGTTAATGTAGATATGTATGTTACCTTTAAAAGTTTGTATGATGTGGCTGGAGAAGTGACTCAAGGTTAAGAGCACTGCTTGCTTTTCCAAAGGACCCAGGTTCAATGTCCGGCACCCACATGGCAGCTCACAACTGTCTGTAACTCCAGTTCCAGGGAATCTGATACCCTCATACAGATATACGTGCAGACCAACGCACATAAAATAAAACTTAAAAGAATTGTGTGTTTTCAGAAAGAAAAAAGGATGAAACATGTTGCATGAATCTTAAAAGTTCTTATTAATAAAATCAAACCTGGGGCCAAGTATTGGGGTGAACACTGGAAGATCAGAGAGACAGAACAAGCCACAGCTAACCTCACCTGGCCAACTTCTCAGCTGATCTTGTTTCCTCAGACTGGAAGCCTCTGTGTCCTCATATCTGAATGGCTCTGAGCTGAACTGTGCTGCTCAAAAGCCTGAATGCTTAACCACCCAAAATCTTCTAGTTTCTGGTCCTCACGCCTTATATACCTTTCTGATTTCTACCATCACTCCCTGAGATTAAAGGCTCGCTTTCTGAGATTAAAGGCGTGAGTCACCATGCTTGGCTGTATCCTTGAACAGATGGATTTCTGCCTCTGGAATGCTAGAGTTAAAAGCATGTGCTACCACTGCCTATCCTAAGTATCTAGTGGTTTTTCTGTTCTCTGACCCCAGATAAGTTTATTAGGGCACACAATATTTTGGGGAACACAATATCACCACAGAAAAACCAATGAAGACAAGTAGCCCAAGTGATCCAGCCTCTCAAAATGCCTCTTTTGCAGCTTCCTCAAAATTCTGCATCCAGAACAATTTCAAAGCTGCTAGCTAAGATGGTCCAGCCTTGTAGACTGTCCAGCCAAGACTTCAGGTAAGCTCTACACTTTCCCATCACACAGAGACTAAACAAAAAACAATACAGTTAGCTCTCCCAGGACTTGACTCTTATCCCAAGTTTTTCTGGGTCCCCTAAAGATGCCATCAACCTCAGACAACAGGAAGAAGTCTAGAGAGCACAACACCACATTCCCAAGAGGTGGGGTTGTTGGTTTTTGGTCATTTTCTGGGTTATGAATATTTGTCGTTTGAGGGGAGTGGTTACAAGTTGTTATTGGTCATGGTCAGAAAAAAAGCTGAGCAAAGATTTTATTCAAGGATCTTTTTCAGAAGGGGAAAAGGGAGGATATAGTATAGAAATGATGGGATAAAAGGGTGGATTGATGAGTCTACTTTTGAACAACCACTACTCTCAAATATTTTATATTGGTATGGATTTTGTATATTGATACAAATTTAAGGCTTTTTTGTTATATTGTATATATGTTTCTACTCTTCTTTTAGGTATTGTACCTATACAGCTTATTTAAAAAGTAATGCAAAGTTTTAGTCCTTGAAAGCTATTTAGGATAATAAAGAAAGACAGGTTAGTAGTTAGTCATCTATAACAATCAAACTTATAGACATGCTAGGTGTGTTTTCAAGGTTAACAGATATATTTTAAATACACGGATGGTTTTCAAACACTTCAGAGATGGACAGAAAATGACATTTAAGATGTTTTAATAACATAAGGCTTTTTATGACAATGAGACACATCTGCTTCTGGCAGCAACAATTTACTTCAAGAATGGATGATGGGCATCAAAGAGCCTCCATATGCAGTTTGCTTTTTTTTTGGTTTTTCAAGACAGGGTTTCTCTGTATAGTTTTGGTGCCTGTCCTGGAGCTCACTCTGTAGACCAGGCTGGCCTCAAACTCACAGGGATCTGCCAGGCTCTGCCTCCTGAGGGCTGGGATTAAAGGCATGCACCACTGCCGCCTGGCCTGGAGTTTTCTTTGTGACAAAGTTAGCCACTGGGCCAGTAGTCTACAGTGGAGGTATCTTTGTGGATTTCTGGGGACCTCTCTAGCATGGTTGAGAGAGTGACTGAGCTGACTTACTCTGGTGATTGGATGGCCAAACACCCTAACTGTCATGATAGAACTCTCATCCAGTGACTGATGGAAGCAGATGCAGAGATCCATGGCCAAGCCCCAGGTGGAGATCCAAGAGTCCAACTGGTGAGAGGAGGGATTATATGAGCAAAAGATGTTGAGACCATGATTGGAAAAAGCACAGGGACAAATAGCCACACTAGTGGAAACACATGAACTGTGAACCAATAGCTGAGGAGCCCCCATGGAACTGGACCAGGCCCTCTGGATAAGTGAGACAGCTGATTAGCTTGAACTGTTTAGGGGGCCCCCAGGCAGTGGAAACAGAACCTGTCCTTGGTGCATGAGCTGGCTTTTTGGAACCTAGGGCCTATGCTGAGACACTTTGCTTAGCCTTGGTGTAGGGAGGAGGGGACTGGACCTGCCCCAACTGAATCTACCAGGCTGGGCTGACTTCCCAGGGGTGAGACCTTGCCTTGGAGGAGGTGGGAATAGGGGATGGACTTGGGGGAAGGCTGGGAGGTGGGAGGAGGGAGGACAGGGGAATCCATGGCTGATATGTAAAATTAAATTAATTATAAAATAAAAATATTTTTTAAAAGATTCAGTGAAACAATAACACACTAACACACACACACACACACACACACACACACACACACACACACACACACACACACACAGTTAGCCACTGGGCAAGAAAATGCCCTTGCCTTGACTGCTGACAGTATGCTGTCCAAATTGGACAAGCAGGATACAAAATAAGGAGACTGCTGAACTTTGCCAACTCAAGGCAGGACAGTCCTTCAAAAATTTCTGCTTCACAGAAAAGTCTATTAGCTATTCTAGGCATGTAGTCTGAAGATAGATATCGCAATGTTGCACAGGAACTTTGAGTGACTGTCCAGGCCAGCTTCTTCTTTCATTTCTATAGTTTTGGAAATTGTTTGTTCTATACTTCCTGTTTACTCAGGTGATATTATATTCTTCCCAGGTCTTTTATGGTGTTAAAGTCTAGATAGTTATAGTTTTACAGTTTTCCTTGTTAGCCAATTTAAAAAAATCTTACATAAGAATTGCAATGTTTATAAGTTTGAGAAACATAAAAACTGAAGTTGTTTATCTAAGAATATATTATAAGGTCAATAAAGATATTTTTAGGATGTTATGTTACAAGTTATGATTGAAAGTGATTTAGGTATAGAACTTTGGACTCATCAAAACAAGATAGATAATAGAGCAATTTCTCCAAATTTGACAAATACAAATGGACTGGACATTGTAAATGTAATTCTTATTTGATAATTGTTCTTATTGTATATAAATTTACTGTATTAGAGTTAAAATATTTCCTTCTGTTTAGACAAAAAGGGGGAAATGTTGTGGGATATTTGTAAACTGTGTAAAATGTATTGCTGTGATTGGTGTAATAAAAAAAACTGAATGGCCAATAGCTAGAAAGATGTTAGGTGGAACTTCTAGGGACAGAGAAGACTCTGGGAAGAAGGGCAGAGTCATCAGCTAGATGCAGAAGAAGCAGGATGGTCAGTACAGAGAAATGAGGCAATGAGCCTCATGAAAGAACATAGATTAATATAAATGGGTTAATTTGAGTTATAAGAGCTAGTGGGACAAGCCTAAAGTAAGGCCAAGCTTTCATAATTAATAAGAAGTCTCTATGTCATTATTTGGGAGCTTGCAGGCAGGATAGAGAAACTACTACTACCAAAGACCTTAGAGTACAGGAAGCCAGGCTATTTCATAAACAGTTCAAAGTGTTAACAGTAGACATTTAGCATGCTCAAGATTAGAGTATTAGACTTGGAAACTTAAGTCTTTGGACTCTTTCTGGAACTCTTTTCCATTCCTTATAGACTTTTTCCTATCCCAGAGGTATTTGTACTGTTGGAAGCATGGTCTACATTGCTTATTTAAGTGAATTACCTGTTGGAATTGGACATATAGAACCTGGACCCTTTCCTCATCTTCAAAGGGGGAGAAAGAGAATCCTTTTTGTGAAAACCAAATGATTCTGTGCCTGTAAATGTCTGGTGATTGAAACACCCTATACAGATGTCAGAAGAACTTTGAGGTTGTTGCTCCTGTGGCAGACCTCTGATGGGCTCCAAGTTGAATAAGATGGTATAAACATGGCTCAGATGGAACTGAGAACTAGAAAAACAATCCTTTAGTGTTATCTGTACATCAAAATCCCCTGGACAGTTTTAAAAAATACTGATGCCTACATATTACCCTCAAATGACCAGAGTGAATCTTTGAGGGAGAATGTGTATCACTACTTTTTAAATGAATTGATTTTGAGGTATGTTATTAGGACTGGTACCATATTCATGAAGTCAAATGATGCCCATATCTCTACCTCTGAGGTATCTGGGGGTACAGGCATGCATCATGGCTGGCTCACTGCAATATTTAAAGCTTCACAGATATCGTCACACAAGGAAGTCTGAAAGCCTTGGCCCTGGTGATCTCTTTGTCATATTTTCTTCTAGGACATGAGATGAAGGAAAATATTTTCACGTGGTCTACCTGTCTATTAGGGCTGGGTCCATTAATCTAGGCCTCAGAGAGGCCCTCTGTAAGTCTCTTCACCTTAGTAATGACAAGTCTTTGCCTGTGAATAGATTTTGTGCTGTCTTGATGCTATTTGATTTTTCTTTTTTAAACAAAAGCCCTGTGAGGTCAATGATTATTGACTCCATTTCACAAAACCAATTCTTACCTAACTCTGCATAAAAGCAGACAGCTTTCTGTTCTATTTAGAAGAGGGGCTTACACAAGTAGACTAGAAAATGATCTATTTCCTACCTTTACCAATGATACTTTATCATGAGCAGTCACAGGGAAATCCATTTTAATTTGGTGTTAACAAGCTTGACCAGACCTGCCGTCATTGGTTGTGAATGTTGTTCACTGCCTGAGCCCAGCAAGTACCACTGTGTGACAGTTTATATGAATGGTGCCACAAGCAAGTGTGCAGGTCCATGGCTGTGAGACTATGTGCAGTGACTCCACATATACTTAAAGCTAGTCTGAATCAGTGACTATCTCTTGTCTTCAGTGTGAAACATCCTTCACAGGCTCATACATTTGAATGTTTGGCCTTCAATATGTGCTACTCTTATGGGGGTTGTGATTCCTTGGAGGTAGAGGAGGTGGAAAACTGGGGATAGGGCTTCGGGGGGTGATAGCCTGGTCTAGATTCCTGCCATGCTTCCTACTTCCTAGCCAGCACTATAGACTAAATGGTGCTATAATTTCCTGCCACTAAGGACAGAGCTACCCCAGCCACCATAACAGAAAGCAGCCTCTTAAACTGTGAACCCAAATGAATCTCTTTTTTAAAAGTTGCTTTTGATAAGTATTTGGTTACAGAGATATAATAGTAAATAATGCACTCATGACTGTGATCTAATGTGTGCAGGGACAACCCTCAGATGCTGCCCAATCACTATAGGTTAAATGCTGAAATAATAAAATCTGTGTGTACAAACACACACTTATAACATTATCATCTCTGGGCTTTCTGATTTAAAATACACACACCCCTAACAAGAAGAAACTGTTCTAGATTCTTTTTATGCATTAGGGATTGATAACGTATAGAACAGGGTTTATACTTTCCTTTGCATAAGTCCTGGGATATAGGAATAGTATTCTTCCCAATTTACAGATGAGCAAATGGAGACAAAAAATGGTTTCTTTCTTGGGATTTGGAATGGCTTACTTGATATAGTACCTGTGTTAGGGAGGTAGAGACATGAAGGATCCAAACACACACACAGACACACAGACACAGACACACACACAGACACACAGACACACACACACACACACACACACACACACACACACACACACACACACACTCCCCAATTCCTTAATCTGAACAGCCCAACTAGTTAAGAACTGAATGCATTGTGTTGTTTGCAAACTCGGACATTCTTCACTATCCTCTATTGCTGGGAATTATGCTTTGTCTATAGTCTTTGTGACTACGCTTTTCAGAAATGTATTTGTCAAAACAAGCACTGACTAAAGAGCTCTGATTCTGCAGCCCTGCTAGAATGTAGTAGTGTCCTTTGGGGTAATTCTTCCAACTCAAGAGCTTCTTCACTTGAATCACTTCTGCTCTATTTTCCAAACAGGAAAATTTGCATGATGGACAAGGTTTTATTTCCTTTTTCTTTTTAATTAGTGTGAATGCAAGGAGATAGCATGCTGTGGGATAATGCTTTTGTACATTGGTTTAATAAAACACTGATTGGCCAGTAGCCAAGCAGGAAGAATAGGTGGGGTTAGTGGACAAGGAGAATTCTGGGAAGAGGAAGGCTGAGTCAGGTAGATGCCTGCCTGCCATCCAGGAAGAAACATGTAATGGCACACAGGTAAAGCCATGGAACACATGACAACATATAGATTAAATGGGCTGAGTTTAAATGTAAGAACTAGTTAACAGTAGGCCTGAGCTAATGGCTGAGCAGTTTTAATTAATACAAGCCTCTGTGTGTTTACTTGGATCTGAGCAGCTGCAGACCAGGTGGGACACAGGGAAATTTCGACTACAATGACATGTGTCAAAGTGTGTTAGTTTTTACAGATACACACACATATTAAAAAATGGCTAGGTTACTTATGCAATCTCTTCCTCCACAAAAATCACAGCCATTGTTTAATGAAAATGGGAGTTTTCACTCACAGAATGTATATGGTAGAACAGTTGCTACAGTGTGCATTGTAGAACCAGAGGCCTGAGTTTGAAGAGACTTCTCTTGGCTGATGTCTTGTGATTCAAAGTAGATTGCCTGGGATCTTTTAGCCTCAGTTTCCTTATCTACAAAGTAACGATAATGAGGCTTATCATAGAAGACAGCAAATCTTAAGTACATAGCCCATAAAAATCTGTCAAAGGTGTTCACTTATTTTCATCTTTCTCTCATTAAGGATCTATTTTTCTTTAATCCATATAGCTAATTGGTAGAGGATGGGTATGTACACTCTCAGATGGAATAATAGGAAAGTCAGATGGGTGGGGTAGAGTAGTGTGTACACATTCACAATTTGGAGAACAATCTTGGCTATTGTTCCTCAGGTACCATCTACCTGGTTTTTTTTTTTTTTTTTTTTTTTTTTGAGATAGTCTCTCACTGTCCTAAAACATGGTAAGGAGTCTAAGGAGTCTAGGCTGGCTGGATAAGGAGCCCCAGAAGCCTGTCTCTCACACTTCTCAGATCTTGGTTTAAAACACATGACATATTACCCAGCACCTTTCCCCCCCAACATAATAATGTTATTGATTATTTGGGAATTTGACATAGTGCACCCTAATCATACTGGCTTCTTAGTCTTCTCAGGTCTGCCTCCAAACCTTGTTACCCCCAACCCTCAAACCCAAACAAATCCAATTTGTGTAGCCCATATACTCACTGGAGCATGGTCAAACTCCTAGTAGCCAGACCCTTAAAGAAAACCAAGTCCTTCCCCACCAACACCCCCTCTAGAAGCTGTGGTGGTAATCTAATTATACTGAAATGTGATTTTGATTGTATGTTAATAAATAAAGTTGTCCGGGGGTCAGAGCTATTAGAGCCATAGCAAAAGTGTGGCGGTGGTGGCACACGCCTTTTATCCCAGAAAGCCAGCCTTTAATCCCAGGGAGTGGTGGTAGAAAGCAAAAAGATATATAAGGCGTGAGGACCAGAAACTAGAAGCATTTGGCTGGTTAAGCTTTCAGGCTTTGGAGCAACACAGTTCAGCTGAGAGCTATTGGGATGAGGACACAGAAGCTTCCAGTCTGAGGAAACAGGACCAGCTGAGGAACTGGTGAGGTGAGATAGCTGTGGCTTGTTCTGTCTCTTTAAATAGACTAACAGACAGGAAAAGGAGCCCTCATTCGGGAAGCTGGGACACCGCAGGCGGAAGGGTGAGATTTTGGCTCTGAGCTCTGACCTCTCGGCTTTCTCTTTTGCATTATTTCTGTGTTTCTTATTTAATAAAATGGTTGGTTACATCTATAAGAAGCCATATACTTCTATGTGGAGAAGTGGAGAGATATAATGCTTCAGCATCCATATCACAATTTTAAAGAGTTCTCTTCAATGGCTTTCTGTTTAGGCTGTTACTTTTTTGGGGGGTGGGGTGGGGTGGAGTAGGGGTTGTCACAGAAGCTTTCTATGTCTCTCTTTCTCAACTGCAGTCATCCACACCACTTTAAAAGGTGCTTCCTTGTCCTATACAGTCAGCAGGAACAAAGATCATAGACTTCCACATGGTTTCTGGTGACAGTATGGACCACTGACATCCACATGACCTCCAGCATCAGCATGTGCCACAGACCTCAGCATGGTCTCCAGTGGCAGTACAGACCACAGACATCGACATGACCCTCTGCCACAGCATGGGGTATGACATCAACATGGCCTCTAGGGCAACATAGATGAGATACCAATGTGGTCCTCAGTGCTAGCCTGGACTATGGACATCAACATAGCTTCAGGTGGCAGCACAGACCACAACACATCCACATGGCCTTCAGTGGTAACATGGACCTCAACATGGCCTTTGCTGCAGCAGAACCATGGGCCCCAGCAGCAGCATGGACCACAACATCAACATGACCTAAGGTGGCAGTACAGGCCACACACATCAGCATAGTCTCTGGTGGTAACTTAGGCCTTATTCATCGACATGACCTCCAGGAGCAGCCCAGACCATGGACATCAACACAAACCGAGGGCTTCAACTCGGCCTAAGCTAGCAACACAGAGTACAGTTACCAACATGGCTGTGAGGTCAGCACAGACCATGGAGGTCTTTTAAGGAAGTCCAATCCAGAAAATGAACCATTCTTCATCTTGGACATATTGTCATTGTTCAGAGCCAGGGTCATTGGCTGGGCAGTGTGTTTGAAGGCTGAGTCTTCACAAGTTGCAGGCTGCTGCCCACCACCCTGATGGCCCAACTCAGCACCAAAATGGTCCCCTGTCCACCACAACCTTCCCTTGTACCTGTCACCACTGTCACATCTCTAGTTCCACCTGTCTCCACTGAGCATGCACATCTCCATTTTTCAGTATTTCCCAATTCCCCATGGCTTATTCATTTGTCTTAGTGGCATTGGAAATTGCAGTGTGTCACACAATATATTTTCCCCCAAACATCTTTACACGCAAACATTCATTGCAATGAGCCATTGGTCTTGTTCAAGGTTTCTGGTTTCTGAAGCACCATAAATATCGGACCATCACTGAGACTCATCTCAGATATCCTGCTGTTCTCCAGAGTGTGAGCTCTGGGCTCCCGCACACCTCCCTGCCCTTGAAGTCAGCTGCCCCGGAGGCTTGAGGCACATGACCTTTGTCCCTGTAGCCCCATCCACACTGCTGCCCCACACTCTCTGTCTCTCAGCAGGGTGCAGCGGCTCCACGCTTCATGGCCAGACAGCTGGCCTTGAACTGGCTCTATTCAGTAATGACATGTTTCCTTGGGAGCTCCAGGCCACCCCCCACCCCCACCCTATCCTTGACCTGGCAGGACTGTGGTGCTCGTAGCCTGTGGGCAGTGCTGCTGACTCCTGTTCTCCATCTCCCAGGCCCTATTCAGCAATGACCTGTTTCTGCAGGAGCTCCAGGCTGCTGAACATCACATGGGCGACTCTCTTCTGCCATCTTTCCTTCCAATTTTGCGAGTCCACTTTTTAAAAACATCACCTGCAGCCACCCTTACCCAACCCTTTTTCTGTGGGTTCTTGGGAGATCAAACTCAGACCTGTGTGCGTGCAGGGTAAGTACCTTATTCCCTGAACCGTCACCCCAGGCCCATAGCTGTATTTCTTAAAAGGCTATCTGAAATCCTAAGTCTGGCCTGTGTGTCAGAGTAAGTGTAGCTCGGGAGGGAGTTGCCCTTTCTTTAGACAGGTTAGTCTTTGAGATGTCAGGAGTAGACTGGAACGGCAGCTGCGGGCACAGTGGGCCCTGGACCACTGCAGTGGGAGGTGGGAAAGGGGCCTCTCTGGCCACTCTCATTCTGAACCTCGCAAGAGGCAAGGCAAGAACTTTGTGGCTTCCTGAAGGCTTCACTAAGCTTTCTTAGAGTTTAATTTACAGCCAGCCAGTGAGTGGAGCTAAAGTTTCATGCGACAGAGGCTCATCCAGTGTACCTGCTCAGGAATTCCTGCCTTGTGTCTTCTGTGAGTCCAGCTTCTCCCTCACCTCACAGAAACAGCTCATGGAGGAGCTTATCTCAGCCTGGTGGAGCAGAGGGTCACGCTTCCAGACCGTCTCTTTGTGCTATACCTCACCCCCCTTCCTCCTCCACCTTGTTCTGCTTTTACAGTCATGGCCCCTGGCATGCTTAGGGCTAAATCCACACAGTGTTAGCTGGGTTTTATTAAACTCCCTAGCCTGGAGATAACGGGGCTGCAGACATCTTTCATTCTTTGGTGCAAAGAATGAGCACATACAGGCATTTTTGACTCTGTAAACCAAGCAGTTTGTTTAAAGCAAGCATTGAAAACTCAAGTGTCTATAGGGCCAGGGGGGGAAGCATCCTAGGAGAGATGAGCTGGCTGAAGACAATAGACACCAGGGTCCTCCACACTGGAGAGCACAGGGCTTTCTCACTGTGGACCAAAGCTGTCGAGCTGCAGCTTGGTGGGAATGCAGGCTGATAGTGGCCCGATTCCTTGATATATCAAGGAAAAATGTACAGATGAATTTTTGGGTGGAATTTTCCAAATTTTCAAACATTTTCTGGGGCTAAAGCCACATCTTTGTTTTGTTTGCTTCCTCAGTTTGAAGGTGGAAAGGCAAGAGAGAATGAACCTCCTTCTGCAGCCCCCTTTTTAAAATAACATTGATCCACACCTGAGATACCTGAGATGGAGACTGAAACACATCCTCAAAGATTGATCTCGAATAGCACTTCACTGGAGATTAAGTTTTCAATGTGAGTTTGGGGTAGGGGAACATATTCAGACTGCACAAGACTGGTCCTGTCAACAATCAGTCATGGATGGGGAATAGCTTATGGGGCTGAACTACTGGCTCTTGATAGGTCCTGGGGGATAGGGATCACTATCAATGCACACATTGATGAGCCTGCCGGGTGCTAATGGATAGCACCTATCCCAAGGTCATCCCCAGTTATCAGTCTGTCATAAAACAAAAAAAGATAAGAATGTGAGAGATATTTGTAGGGAAAGGGAGGTGTAGATAAAGGTAGGGGGAGGTAAGAGAGGGTAGAGAATGAGAGTAATCAGCATGCATTTTTATATATGTGAAATTTTCAGAAAAAAAATCTGATTTGGAAGAAAAGTAATCAATAAATAACTTGTGTTTATCACACACAGGAGCCTGGGATTTGAAGTCAAATGGCTTTGTGAGTTTAAATTCTGTCCAAAGTATCATCAGATACAACATATTGGACACATTCTTCTGGGACTTTATGATGGACAGATGAAAAACAGAAGAGTGAGTTAGTTCTCCAACTGCTTCTCTAAACTGTCTCCTTGCACTTATTTTTATTACATTTATGTATAGGTGTGTGCATGTTCGGTGTGTGTGTGTGTGTGTGTGTGTGTGTGTGTGTGTGTGTTTATGGAGCTCAGCACACAACTTTTGGGAGCTAGTTCTCACCTACCATGTGGGTCCTGTGTTCCAAGACAGGTCATCAGGCTTGGTGGCAAAGACCTTTACTCACTGATGTACTCTACTGCTTCCCCATACAAGATTGTTGATGCTTTCTTTAAAAAAAAATGTTTTAGGAGTGGCTTACAGTTTACAAGAATTTCAAGAAATAGGGCCTGTTTCTGTGTACTTCACACCCAGACTCCCTAATCTGCAATGTCCCATGTCACTAAGACTCCCTCTTTCCTTCTTTTTTCTCATCCCCTCCTGCTGCCCTTTCTTCTTTTGAACGTCCACTGCTGTGATTTCCCCTTCTTCTCCCTTAACACTAACAGTCTACTCACTTTTTATTACTGTAAGTAATAAAATAGCCAAGGTGTATTTCAATGTCTCTCCTGTATGTCACTCTAATTGGACAAGTTTCATTGCTACTGGGCTGGTGAACATATTCCAGCTTTGTGTGCCTTGTGCTGTCGTCACTGGAGTATTATGAGTATTTCTAGATGCAGGTTCATTTCCTGAGGCTAGATTACTGAGAATGAGCTTGCTGGATGGGAGGATCTGACTGGGTGAAAGGCTTTGGGTTGCTGTATTTGCACAGCAGTTGCTGAAGGAGAGAGTGAATGAATGAAGCTGGTGTTCTAGAAGCTGATGGTGGGTCCAGGAAGGACTCTGTAGCAGAAAAGGCTCAGATTGTTGCTGCATGTCTGCACATGAGACTTGCCTGGAGCCAGGTGTCTGCAGAGACTCAGTCCTGTGAGAGGCTCACTCAGCTTCTGGACAATAGTATAGGGCCCAGGGCTGTGGGTGTTTCTGAGCAGACTGCCCGCTCACTAGCACCTGAGTCATGCACCCCTCCCTTCTGTACCCAACCTTGGGGTTCTTGTTTTCTTCTTTTAGGCCATTTCACTGAAATCTGAGAAAATGATTGATCATTTTAGAACAAGAGGCAAATGGACGTGCTGGGCAATCAGACCTCCTTCCAGCCAGTGTGCATTGATGCAGCCCATCATGGTTACAGTGCCATCAGCATGCGATGATTGGCATATTCTGTGTGGTGACAGACAGGCAGAATGAGCCAGGAGTTTATCAGAGGTGCAGCTAAGGGGAGGACAGGAGCACCTTCAGACTCGGGCTGGATGTTTAGCTCATTTCCAGCAAACAGAAAGAAGGCTGTGGAGTGGCGGGTGCTGAAGTTGGGCAAGGAGGAGTGGACCAAAGTGGTGTTTGGTTTCCCTGACCCAGGTTAGAACCTGCAACTTGCTTGTTCTTAGAGAATTATAGGCAGATTGGGTGCCAGGGTTGGATTACAGGTCTGTTTTTGTTCTTTTGATTTAAGCTTGTTACTGCATACAACACACCGTTCCACAAATGCACTTATAAAAACCCAACTTTCACTGGGCATTAAATTCTAGCACTAGAGATGCAGAAGAAGGTGTATCTTGATCAATTTGAGGTCAGCTGGTCTACATAGCAAGTTCCAGGTAAGCTAGAGTTACACAATGAGACTATTCATTAAAAGAAAAAA
Source organism: Peromyscus maniculatus bairdii (assembly GCF_049852395.1). Classification (NCBI taxonomy): domain Eukaryota; kingdom Metazoa; phylum Chordata; class Mammalia; order Rodentia; family Cricetidae; genus Peromyscus; species Peromyscus maniculatus. The sequence continues at coordinate 71,698,708 of NC_134855.1, forward strand.
ATCCAACTTTTCAACAGCTGCTGTTTGTCAATCCCCATTTTTCTCTCTCCCTCTCCCTCTCCCCCTCCTCTTTCACACATGACTGGACTACATTTCCCAAATTTCCTTGTGGTTAGAAATTGACAAGTGAGCAGAAGTGATGCCCATCTCTTCTTAGAACTCTTTGCCTTGTGCTTGACTAGAATCGAGTTTCCCTGGAGTGATGAAATCACACCTGGAAGTGGCAGCATCTCTGGCCCTGAGGTATGGAGCAAGAGCACTGTTAATATAGTCCTCTACTTCTCTTGATGTCTCCCCATGGACAGTAGTTGTAACCCCCAGCCCTGTCCTTTGCCCTGAAGGGACTCCAGAGGACGTGGTTGTGGATATTTACAATGTGCCTTTCCTAGAAGATGGCGTGTTTCTGGTGTGTCTGGCTTGCTTGCTTGTCCTGGCAGATGCCCTAGGTACTCTTGCCTCACTTGCACCTGTCCCCCAAACCCCCACCAAAATAGACACTTTTTTAGCTTTGCACAGCAGAGAAGGTTCTGGTGTGTTGGTGCAGTGCAGTGGGACAGAGCATCTGAACACTTGACACAGCAGGGGTGGTCTCTTGACCCATGGATTCCAGGAAGAAGAATGAACTTCAACAGGCTGTGGGAAGGGATAGCGCTCTTGGACCAGCACGCTCAAACAGTGGGTGGGGATCAAGAGACAGTGAGAGCAATGGGTCTGTGGGCCGAATCCCTTATTGTGACCCAAGTGGGTTTCCGAGAGGAGCTCTTATTGGTGCGTTTATGAATTCTATGGAATCATGCTATGGCAGAGAGGTGGTCACCATAGTGTATCTGCACAATGCATAAGTAGTGTGGGGACAGTAGGCAATTTAAATAGGCTGTATCAAGCTGTCCCACAACGAGTCAGTTGAATAAGGCAAATATCTGGCCCAGTCGTCTTGAGGAAATGGAGGACTGTGCAAGGTTGAATAAGCCCTGCCACTGCTAACAGAATGGTAAATATGCTTAAAGCGAAGTCTGAGACAATGTAAACTTGTGAGAAGCCACTAAAATCCTGCACACTCCCTCATCCATGCTCTGCAGTCCTGTGTATATACAGTTCTATAAATAGCACGTAGACTTCATTTGTATTCAGCCACCATATTTTTTTTAAGACTTTTGTTTTTTCTTTCTGATATTTGGTCATCCAAATGATGTAGAATGACAATATTCTTACTTTAAGAAAACACAAGTGGATCCAGCAGGGCTGTTTCAGTTGCACTGGGAGTTGGTCAAGGAATCTGCAGTTGAAAGAGAGCAGTTTCCCCAGGTCTGCACACAAAGCAGGTCGTGGGCACCCTCCCAGAGGTGCTGATGTTTCTAGGTACCCATAGCCTAATGAACTCAAAGCTGCAAAACAGCTATGGAGCTCCTGACCCTTAGCCCTACATCTGGAATTAGCTTGTCCCCCTTTCACCTTAGAAACATTCCCTAGCAGCAACAGTCAGATTTCTATTCCCACTTAGGGAATCATTGACTTTGATGTTGGCAGACACTTAGGTTATGGTAATTCATAATTGTTATAGGATTCTCAGGACTTTATGTGACTGTGTACTTTGAAAAATGTTCTGCACTATTCAAATGGAACCAGAAGGCCATTTTGTATCTCTGGGAATCCTACTGTGTGGCAAATAGTAGTTTAAGAGGTCCAGGAGGAGATGATCTTAAAGAGAGAATAGGTTCCAATGATAAGATTGGTTCTAGAACCAATTTCCATGAAGCAATGGAGGGTGCAACCAGATATTGGACTGGAATTCCTTCTACGTAGCTTAGCTACTAGCTACATGACTTACCTACTTAGCCCGCAGAGGGGTTAGCAGTTGGAGGCCCTTTTCTCCATCTAAAGATGTCAGAAAGACCACTTCCTGCCTTTTTTCTGCTTATTCTCTAGTGTACAGATGGCATTGGAAGGTATGGTCATGGTGGTGGGAATGTTAGTGAAATGAGGAGAGGAACAGAGGCCAAGTCATGTTATATGGATGTAAAATTATTTGGAGTAGATTTCTAAAAATTTTATTTTATGGTGTGTGTATAATAAATGTGTGCATGTGTTTGTGTGTGTACAGGTGCATTTGTACATGTATGTGGGTGCCTGCTGAGGCCAGAAGTTGATGCTGAGTGTTGTCTACTACTGTTCTGTTTTCCACCTTATCTTCTGAGACCATGTCTCTCACGAAGTCCGCAATCAACGACAGTCTTCTTCCCAGTTCCTGGGATCCTCCTATCTGCATTTCCACAGCACTAGACTTACAGATGCATGTCAGCATGCCAAGCCTTTATGTGGATACTGGGGGATCTGAACTCAGGTCCTCATGCTTGTGTGACAGACACTGGACCCACTGAACCATCTCCCCAGGCCCTGAAGTATATTTTAAGAATCACAATTCTAATTAAGTAATTGTGGTTTAAATCTCTATAATTAGAAGATCCCCAATTTTCTCAGGAATTTGCTCTTCATCATTACTTCTAGGATTTCCTGATAGCTTCCCGTCCTTCACAAGAAGCCTATTGTAGCCTGTGGTGTGCCTGAACCACAACCAGGAGCACACTTAGAGCAGCACAAAGCCAATTAATTATTGCCTTCACTTATTTAATTTATTAGTCTGCCAAATGTTTGTTGAATACCCACTCTCCATTAGGCAAAGTAGAGGACCCCAGGGATACACCAGTGAATCATATATAAGTAGCTCACAGTTGGTAAGGAAGACAGATAGGATCATTTGAGAGAGAGCATGGTGATGGGTCACATGGCGGAATAGTGTCCAGGGTGGATTGGGAGTTTGCAGAAGCCATCACTGTTTGGGTTTGAGAACATTTCTGGGGAAGTGATGACCCCTGTAAGAGTTTAATAAATCCACAGACAGAAAAGTCTGTTTAAGAGAGAGGTACCCAGGATGGGAAAAGTCATAGATGAGAGAGAGAAAGAAAGAGCAGAATAAAATAAAATAGAAAACTTCAAAAAAAAAAAAAAAAAGAAAAAGAAAAAAAAAAACCTTAAATAACCCTGGAGGAGCTGAGGGCAGCAGAAAGACAGGCAGCATGCCTGGCTTTCCTGTTTTCTTTTCTTATGTGACTTATGAATTCTGGGATCATGCTTTGTATTTCTCTGTGTTTCTTGGTGTTATCTGGGGATGGTGAGCTTTGACTGTCAACTTATTGGAGTGCCTAGGAGACTGGTAACCTGCACCTCTGAGTGTCTTTCCCAAGAGGGAACTAAGTGAGGAAGATACTCCCTGAATGTGGCAGCACCATCCAACAGGATGGTGCCCAAGTGGAATAAAACAGGAAAAGGAGAAGCCCCAGCAAAGTCTCTCCTCCAACTGTTACTCCTGCTTCCTGGTTGCCATGACACCACCTTTTTGGCTCTATCTGCCTCACCCTGCTCACAGAGTCAGAGTGAAATTTCTGCAACTATGAGCCAAGATAAACACCCCCTCCTTTAAGTTTTCCTCAAGTATTTTGTCTCATTAATGAAAAGTCTGACTGATACATGCATCAAAAATGACAATAATGTTCTCTTGAATGAATGAAAGCTGACTCTTACCCAGTTACAGATATGTCTGTGGGTCTCATCTCAGAGCTGCTGGTCTTGGGACCCTGAGACAAAAATGGGTGACATGGATTCTTTCTGCTTTCAAAGAGCTGGAAGCTTCTTTGCAAATGGCAAGAAAGGAGCACTAAATATTTAATGCTCCAAAGTTAAATATTATTACAAAAGTAATTTAATATAAATGTTTCAGTGACTCCTTATCCATATTTCATGTCAGCAATGGGTATCTGATTGCTAATGTTTGTGTGCAATTAATTTTAATGGTTACATACTCTCAATTTCTCTCAAGTTTTCACTTTAGAAGACTTCAGGGTCTGCTGGGGAAAATGAAAGGCTAGACATTAGATGTCACCATGGACAGAAAAAAAAGACACAGACTCCTGAGTGGAGGTCTCCAAATGACAAGTTAATAGCCACTCGGGAATTGCTCAGTGATATGTAGGCAGGGATGCTGTAAATCTCTGCTGCACAGTGCTGACCACTGACATGATGCTTCACGTCTCCACGGTGGTAGGTGCTTTTTCTCTGTGGTTTCATCATGATTTCATTGCATTGCTTCATGGAAACCACCACAGTGACAGTACTGGGTGCCCACAATGTGCCAGGTATTACCATGAGATCATTATATCTCTCTTTCTTTTTTTGAGACTCTCATCACACTAACCATGAAAAGTTGGCATATATTCTGTTTTCCAGACATATAAACAGGCTCAGAAAATGGAATTGCTCAAAAGCCAGGAGGATTTTGTTGTTTTCTGACTCTGGTTTGTGAGTCCCCAAACAACACAGGTATCATCATGTTTTTCTTCTGTAATTCCAGGAGCTCAGTGAAGGGAGAGGGCACCCAGTCTGTGAATCATAAATGCTTGTGGAATGAATGAGCAGAGACAAGAATCAGTACTATAAAATTATTAATAGATGAAGGACTTGCCATCTCACATTTTTTTTTTAAAACAAAAATCTCTCTGTGGTTGAGGGATGGTTGATTTTTCTGTAATGCAAATATTTTTAAACTGAAGTTTAAGAACACTTTGCATGATACTTTGTGGGGTTTGATGTATAAAAGAAAGCCTGTATCTTCTTGCCTGTAGCCATCAAGACTCACAGAGTGTGAGGGTGCTGTGGGCATAGTGATGCTAAGTCTTCACTTCTGCAGCCCCATTCTCTTTTCATGCTGACAAATGTCACCTTGTAACAATCATGGATTTTTGTTACATCTGTAAAATCCAAAATACACCATGTGGAAATACTCTCAATGCTTGGTAGTCCACATCCATCTTTTTTCATTGAATGAATATATTATAAATTGGTATGCATAGTTATTCAAATATAGTTGTATCGCCTAAATGAATTACTAGAGTCATATGGACAGATTTTTTCCCCCGTTTTCCATTTAGTGCCCATGATTTCATTATATAAGACTTTAATTAGGGCCAGTGTGGCTCTTATGGGGTGTTTAACCCAACACTAGAGAACATGACCCAAATTCCCAAATCAGGTGTCATATCACATGGGGAGATCATAACATTCAGTCTGCAGACATTGGTTTTTTACTTTGGGCCAAGCTATGAGCTGGGGTCCTTGGCTAAAACCTGAAGGCCATGATGAGATAACAATGACAGATAGAGGCCAAACTGGGTAGCAGCAAGTAACAGTGCTTCCAAGAACTAAGAATTCTTAGCTGAAAAAAAACGTGGGCCAGAAACCTGGTTATAGAAAAGGACTTGGGTTTCTGAGAGGTTAATTGCACATCCAAAGTCACATGGCTTCTAAGGAGCAGGGCTAGGACTGAACCCGTGGCTTTCTCTAAGAGACAGTTTTAGAATAGTTCAGTAATAAAGAATGTGGGCAAGCCGGGCGGTGGTGGCGCACGCCTTTAATCCCAGCACTCGGGAGGCAGAGGCAGGTGGATCTCTGTGAGTTCGAGGCCAGCCTGGGCTACCAAGTGAGTTCCAGGAAAGGCGCAAAGCTACGCAGAGAAACCCTGTCTCGAAAAACCAAAAAAAAAAAAAATAAAATAAAATAAAAATAAAAAAAAATAAAGAATGTGGGCTTTGGAGCCATTAGACCTGGGCATGGAGTTAGCTTGTCTGATTACATATATGTCCCTAACAATGTTACATAACTTATCCGAGCTGGAGTTTTCTCAGCCTGTCTTGATGCTTATCTTCAGAGAGAGGCTGAGGATAAATAAGGCATAGATTGACACTTGCTGTGACCATCAGCTAAGTGGCAACTGTTGGAATCTGCTGACACATATTCCTTTGTCAAAGTCAAGTGTAGGATTGAAGGCTGGAAAGAAGGTTGTACAAGGCCCTATGTGATCAATAGCCCATGACATTCAAACTGCTGCCCATTAACAGTACCCAGTAACTTCTGAACTCTATGCTCATACTCTATTTTCTCTGCAATGTTTTCCAAAAGTTAATAGTGATTCTCACTGAGAATCACTGGATTGGATGGTCCTTGGAAGCAAATGGTGAAGCCTTGTCCTTCTCACCTGTGTTTCTCAATGTAACCAGGTCCCCAGCCAATGAGCTATCAGCAATGGTCCTTATAGAGTAGTATAGATCACTTCAGAGTATCTACAGTGGGGTCAGATCCTAACTAACTCAGCAGCCACATGCTGTGTCCTCAATGAATATGACAAAAATGTCATTGCTGAGGTCAGGTTCAAGGTTGATATGTGGTATCAAGCAATGGGAAATCAACCATAGACCAGGAAGAGGCATCCAAGCAGTCATGGTCACAAAACCACCAGTGCACACATATAAGCTCCTGGGCCTTTTCCTACCTGACCAACCAGAATTAATTCTCCAGAACAACAGTTCCCAGACATTACATCACAGCACACTGCATGCTCAAATCTTTGTGATTTACACTTTGTTACAAAAATGAAGACACGTCTTTGTAAATTGTTAAATCTTTACTAAAAATAAATCTTAGAATAAGATGAGGTGTTTAGTCTTCATCTTTGCAACCAGCTGAGGACAAGACATGAGTAACCATCTCAGGTATCTGAAAGGACCCCTTCCTACTTTTTCACATGGATCCTGACCCTCTTTTCATCTCCCAACAGCAGCTACTAGAAAATTTTTTTTCTCTTTCTTTCTTTCTTTCTTTCTTTCTTTCTTTCTTTCTTTCTTTCTTTCTTTCTTTCTTTCTTTCTTTCTTTCTTTCTTTCTTTCTTTCTTTCTTTCTTTCTTTCTTTCTCTTTCTCTCTTTCTCTCTCTCTCTCTCTCTCTCTCTCTCTCTCTCTCTCCCTCCTTCCTTCCCTCCCTCCCTCCCTCTCTCTCTTTCCCTTCCTTCCTTCCTTCCTTCCTTCCTTCCTTCCTTCCTTCCTTCCTTCCTTCCTTCCTTCCTTCCTTCCTTCCTTCCTTCCTTCCTTCCTTCCTGTGTATGTGCACAGAGGCCAGAGGAGGATGCCGGCTGTCTTTTTCTAAGTCTTCACCTTATTTCATTGAGACAGAGATCCTCATTGAATGTGGAGCTAGACTGATAGCAAGCAAGCCCTAGAAATTCTCCAGTCTCTTTACCTTCCACAGTGCTGGAATTGTAGGTACATTGGCCACACCTGACTTTTTACACGAGTGCTGGGGATTTGAACTCAGATTTTCCTACTTGTGCATCAAGCAATCTTGCATACTGAGCTATCTCCATAGATGTTCTTAACATGTAAATCATATCATGTCATTTGGATTAAATCTTTTGGTGCCCCCCCTTTTATTCACTAAACATTCCCACTGGCATCTCTCATACCCTCATACCAGAATATTTGAATCCCTGGAAGTACTGAGTTCTTGCCTACCTCAGGGAGTTTGCATCTTTTGTTCTTTGCCTAGAATTCATTTACCTATCATCATAGACCAGGCTCACTTTATAGGGCCTTCCCTGTCCACCTGAGCTGAAGGAACTGCCCCCTCCTCACTTCCCTGAGTCTTTCATATTATCCTCATCCTGGCTTCCTTCATAGCAATGATGACCATCATTGACAAATATTACATTGTCTATATTGTTAGTGTACTCAAGCTATGCTCACTCCTATAATGGAGATGACACAAGGTAGAAGCCTTGTCTGACTTCTTTACAATTTTTACTGCTAGCATTTAGCATGGTACCTGACATGTTGCAAACAGTCGATAAATATTCATTGAAAGAAGGAATGAGTTGTTCAATAGTGCTATCACTCTTAGTCTTACAACCTGAAATGAGAGAGAGACAGAAAGACAGAGACAGACAGGCAGGCAGACAGACAGACAGATAGACACACACACACACACACACACACACACACACAGAGGGGTGGATGATGGAGGGAGAGAGGGGGAGAAGGGGAGAGGGAGAGAGAGAGAGAGAGAGAGAGAGAGAGAGAGAGAGAGAGAGAGAGAGAGAGAGAGAGAAATGAAAATTAGCTTGGTATAAACTCACACGAACTGGGTCTATCTGTGAAAATGGTCACTTATGCATATGGGATATTTGCTTTGTCCAGGTGTTGCAATAGACATGGACAATACTAGTATAAGCATCATGTGTTCTAATCTTAGGTTGCTTAGATGAAATATCAGAGATTATTATAGCAGGTGGTAAATATTAGATAGAACTTTCTCAGTAAAAAATGATGTGATTCAGAATGGAAGCTGGTTACTATGGAAGAGGTAGTGCTTTAGTTTCGTTCTGTTACTATGATAAAACACTGACCAAAAACAACTTTGGCAAGAAAGGTTTTATTTTGCTATATTTCCACAATCCATCATGGAGGGAAGTCAGGACAGGAACTTGAGGCAGGAACCATACAGGAACGGATTGCTGGCTCTCTCTATGGCATACACATTCATGCTTAGCTAGCTTTTGAATACAATCCAGGTCCACCTGACCAGGAAATTGTACCACTACAATGGGTTGGGCACTCCTATATCAGACAATCCCTCATGACCTGTTGTCTTAGTTAGGATTTCTATTGCTGTGAAGAGACAACATGACCATGGCAACTCTTAAAAAGGAAAACATTTAGTTGGGGCTAACTTACATTTCTAGAGGTTTAGTCCATTATAATTATGGCAGGAGGCATGGCAGTGTGCATGCAGGCAGACATGGTGCTGGAGAAGGGGCTGAGAGTTCGGCATCTTGATCCACAGGCAATAGGATGTGAACTGTGTACCATACTGGGCATTTCTTGAGCATAGGAGACCTCAAAGCCCACCCCTACATTGACATATTTCCTCCAACAAGGCCATACCTACTCCAACAAAGCCACATCTCCTAATAGTGCCACTCCCTATGAGCTTATAAGGGCCAATTATATTCAAATTACCACACATGTCTACAAACCAACCAGATAGAGACAATTACTCAGTTGAGACTTGCTAGTTAGTTTTATTATCAAATTGACACCATCTAGAATCACCTGGGAAGAGGGAACTTCAAATGAAGAACTGTCTCAGGTTGGAGATTATCTTGATTGATAGTTGCTATAGGAGGGCCCAGCTCACTGCCATCTGGCACCATCTTTGGGCAGGTGGACTTGGGTTATACAAGTACAGTTACCTGTATATGAGGCAGAGAGCAAGCCAGTAAGCAGCCTTCCTTCATGGTTCCTGTCTCTGCTTCTGCCTTGAGTTTCTATCTGACTTTCTCCAATGATGGATTGTGACCTTGAAGCATGCGCTAAAATAAATTCTTGTGCTGTGGGATGGTCTGTATGCCAAATTGCTCTGATTGGTCAATAAATAAAACACTGATTGTCCAGTGGTTAGGCAGGAAGTATAGGCAGGACTAACAGAGAGGAGAAGAAAAGAACAGGAAGGCAGGAGGAGTCACTGGCAGCTGCCACCACAACAAGAAGCATGGGAAGACACCGGTAAGCCACGAGCCACGCCATGGCAAGGTATTGATTTATAGAAATGGATTAATTTAAGCTATAAGAACAGTTAGCAAGAAGCCTACCACGGCCGTAGAGTTTGTAAGCACTATAAGTCTCTGTGTTTACTTGGTTGGGTCTGAGCAGCTGTGGGACTGGCTGATGACAGAGATTTGTACTGACTGTGGGCAAGGTAGGAAAACTCTAGCTACAAATGGTGCCCAATGTGTTGGCAAGAGTTTCCACTTAACACCTGAGTAACAAAGATTCTAAAACGGAGCTAAAAACAGTTCCTAGTTGTTTCTCTTAAGTTAGTGGCAGCCTGCGTTTTTGAGCTACTATGGCGGGTTCCTGATGTGTGCTCGACCTGCAGTTTGGCAGGAATGAGGCCTCTGCAAGTGGCACATTAAGCTGTGTGGTGGATTTAGCCTTTGCTAGTACAAAACAAAAAGAGGTTTCTGGGCTTCACACTGCTTTAATAGAAGCATAGACCCACTATTTCTGAGAGTTGATGGCTCCCAGAGCTGGCGGAAAACATACCACCACCATGTTGGGAAGCTGAAGTGGGCAGAGCCAGCAGCCACAGCGCCATTTCAGGCTTAGAATGGTGCAGTTTAAAGCAATAGGCTCAAGGTAATATAAAAAATAAGCCACGTGAAGATGGCTACCACACAGAGAATCTGGATTATGTTCTTTTTGATATTCATAACTGAAGAAAAACATTTGATTGCCAAAGCTGTTGAGTTATACCAAAATGTGTATTCTAAAGGTACCTTGACTTCAAAATTTGGATGTAAGGATATGTTGCTTTGGAAAAGAGGCTCTGCTTTTGTTTCCACAGAAAGCCAGAGGCTATGGATTTGTTCCAGATTAAGATACATCAGGTTTGACCAGCCAAGACCCCCTGAAAGGTCTCTGATGACACCAATGCCCAGCTGATCCAACATCCAGAACCATTTCAAGGCAACTGGCTCAGACAATACACCCTCACAGACTACTCCATAATCCTAAAATTTTCTTTGTGTCCCCATAAGATACAGTGCCCCCCTCGAGCAAGAAGTAGTAAGAGAAGCTATGCCCAAATTTCCAAATATACCAAGCTGGCTTTGGAGATGTGTAAAAGTTAAAACCTTCCTCTTTTAAAAAAAGAAGAAAAGGGGAAGTGCTGTGGGATGGTCTGTATGTCAAATTGCTCTGATTGGTCAATAAATAAAACCCTGATTGGTCAGTGGCTAGGCAGGAAGTATAGGTGGGACTAACAGAGAGGAGAAAGAACAGGAAGGCAGAAGGAGTCACTGCCAGCCGTCGCCATGACAAGCAGCATGTGAAGATGCTGGTAAGCCACGAGCCACATGGCAAGGTATAGATTTATGGAAATGGATTAATTTAAGCTATAAGAACAGTTAGCAAGAAGCCTGCCACGGCCATACAGTTTGTAAGCAATATAAGTCTCTGTGTTTACTTGGTTGTGTCTGAGCGGCTGTGGGACTGTCGGGTGGCAAAGATTTGTCCTGACTGTGGGCAAGACAGGAGAACTCTAGCTACACTCTTGCTTCCTCAAATTGATTTTGGTCATTGTGTTTATCACAGCAACAGAATAGTGAACTAGAATAAGACTTTTTTTTCGGGTGATTCTAGGCTGTGTCATATTGACAGGAAATGTTAACTAGGACAACTGGTCTAGGAAGACTCCTGAGGAGGGTGTGTTTTCAGAGGACACCAGAGAACATGCCACTTGTAAGAATCTTGTGTGTATCAAAGGAAAAAAAAACTTTCAATGTCACTGTTTTTAGCAGACACTGTTCAAATTTTAATGAGAACCCACTTAAGTCAGAGTCTATTTTGTTCCTTAGTAGTGATTAAGATTGTCTTAGGCTATTAACAGCTCTTAGATTTTGAGAGGGAAGTAATTATATGTCTGACCTTGAATGCTGGGTTAACAGAGATGAGAAGGGCTGGGATTTATCTGTGAAATACAGATAGATGTAGGCTATGAAGGTATCTCCCTACAGTCAGGAACTGGATTTCATGCTGACTGCTTTATTGGTCTAGTTCACTCTGGAACTAGCAGTACAGATGGGCTGCTGCTTGAACATGGCTTGACTGTGTCTCCTGTGTATTCATGAATGGAGAACTTGGTTCTGAATGTGGCAGAGCTGGAAGCTTATGTGGAACCCTCAAGAGGTGTGACATTGTAGGAAGTAATAAGGTCATGAAGGATGCTGTCTTTAGAAGGAACTGATGTATTTTTTTTCATGGGATCTTTGTCAGGTCTCACAAGATGAATATTATAAAAGAGAAAGGCTGTTTTCCCATCTCTGGATTCTTGCCTTCCGGTGTGTATGAATGTTCCCTGTACATAGTTCTTGGTATAATGCTTTCTGCCATCATCTCTTGTAATGAGAGGGGCCATAACCAGAGCCACCACCATGGTGTTTGGGCATTCTCCTTCCAAAACCTGGGATCTGAATAAAGCTTGTTAAAAATACAATGTACTCAGATATATTTTATTACAATGATAGCAAACTGTTTGTTACAGAAAGTTAGTACTGAGAGTCATGGTGCTGGTAGAGTATCTGACAATGTGGTGGTTGGAACTGGGTCATAGACAGGTTAGAAAGTTTGAGGAAACTGGCCAGAAAAACCCTAGAATGCTGCCAATGGAGCACTGTGGGAAATCTAATGAGGTATCAGATGGCACTAAGGCTAGGGAAGGCTTAGCACATTGTAGAGATTGCCTAAGTAGCTGTGACTAGACTTTAGTTGCAAATGAATGCTGCTGTATTGGAACTGGGGTAAAACCCATCCGACTACCTGGACTAAAACCCCAGATGAACCATTCCATGTTCTATAGCATTATCGAAGGCAGAATTAAAAAGGAATGAATTGGAGCTAGGGAGATGGCTTTGTGGGTAAAATGTTTGGATATTCCTGGGGCTTGCTGGCCACTGCTTTCAACTGGGTTGAGCAGGATTTGGGAGATATAATGTGATCCAAAGACAGGATGTATAACTACAAAGGAATTGGAGTGGAAAGATTTGACAATTTTTCTGCTGCCCAGAGGTGTAAAGAAAGACATAGGCATGTAAGGCTGTGGCTTAGTAACAGCCTGTGGAAGAGATTGCTGCTCAGTGGCAAGGCTGGAGGCCTCAGCAGCCCCATTCTGGTGCTCTAGGCCTGGGGAATTCCTGGAGAGCTGCAGGTCTTCAGTCCACACTGGGAGGCTAAAGAGTCTGAGCTCTAATGTCAGGAAGGATGACAGCAGCCACAACAGAATAGATTAATTCAAAAGCAAGGAGTGAAGGGGGCAGGCAAAGATAGACATACCTCTCCCTAAGTCCTCTGAATATGTGGGCTGCTGCTAGAGGTGCTGACCCCTCTAAGGGAGAGTTTTCCCTCCTATTAATCCTTCTAAAAAGTGCTCTCACAGGCTGCCTCAAGGCATGCTTCCTGGTTGATTCCAATTTCTTTCTTTCTTTTTTTTTGGATTTTTAAAAATTTTTATTTATTAAGAAATTTTCTACTCCACATACTATCCACAGATTCCCCTCTCCTCCCTCCTTCCACTCCAGCCCTCCCTCCCAAGCCACCCACATCCCCACATCCCCAAAATCGAGGTCTCCCATGGGGAGTCAGCAGAGCCCAGCACAGTGAGCCTAGGCAGATCCAAGCCCCTTCCCACTGCATCAAGGCTGTGCAAGGTATCACACCACAGGCGCCAGGTTCCAGAAGCATGCCCATAGATCAGGGAAAGATCCCGATTCCCCTGCCTGGGTACCCCCCAAACAGTTTGAGCCAAACAACTATCATCTGTATCCAGATGGCCTAGTCCAGCCCCATGGGGGCTCCACAGCCACTAGTCTATAGTTCATGGGCTTCCACTAGTGTGGCCAGTCATCTCTGCACGTCCTCCCATCATGATCTCAACATCCCTCCCCTGCAGTATCTCTCCTCTCTCTCATCAATTGGATTCCCAGAGCTCAGCCTGGTGCCTGGCCGTGGATCTCTGTATCTGCCTCCATCAGTCACTGGACAAAGGCTCTATGATGACATCTAGGGTATTTGCTGGGCTGGTCACCAGAGTAGACTGGTCCAGGCACCCTCTGGACCACTGCCACCAGACCAAGGTGGGGTCAACCTTGTGGTTGATTCCTGAGAGTCTCCCCAGCACCTTGCCTCTTCCTATTCCCATGATGTCCTCATTTATCATGGTTTGATCCCAGTTTCAATCAAGCTTACAATCAAGAGTAACCATCATGCTTCTTCTTCCTGTACAATACTTAGTTCTGCCTCAAGAGTCTGCTAATGAAGCTGTCATCAGATGAGCTCTCTTAACCAGGTATCACTCAAACTGTGAGCCTGAATGAACTGCTTTCATTTAAATGTTCCTAGCTGGAGATATTGCATCATTATCCACAGAAAATGGACTAAATGCTCTTGTGTCTTGACCTAGCCTATCCTCTACATGCTATCACTGTGTTTGGTTGCTTCATGCCCACCCAGTATTCAGAGACAGGATAGGAAATGCACTGTAGCTGAGCCCTCTTTTCTTTTCTATTCTATTCTATTCTTTTCTTTTTTTGGTGGTTGACCAATTTTATTTTTAATGTTTGTGTCTGTTTCACTGCATTCTTTTCTTTTTAAAAATAATTTATTTATTTTTTCTTTATTAAGAAAATTTTTTATTCATTTTACATACCAACCACAGATTCCCCCTCTCATCTCTCCTCCCACTCCTGCCCAGCCTTCCTCCCAACCCACCCACCCAATCCCCTCCTCTGAAAAGGTAAGGCCTCCCATGGGGAGTCAGCAAAGCTGGGTGCATTCAGTTGAGCAGGTCCAACCCTCCCTCCCCCACATCAAGGCTGTGCAAGTTGTCCCACCATAGGTAATGGAGCCCTCTTTTTTTTTTTTCACCTTCTCTGCCTAAGGCAAGCTTGGGCTTGGTTGGTCACTTCCTAAGCTGAAAAGTCTCTTCCTAGTAGGAGTGAGACCCTCTTCACACTCATCAGTTTCTTCTTATCAGTCTCCTCACAGCCACAGACAGACTGGAAAGTTGTAGATGAAGGAAAATGGATTTTATTCAGTCTTAAGATTTTTAAATATCTTTCCCTCTGAATTCCACAGCCCCCTGGCATTCTTCCCTTTCTCTTCCACTTCCATCCTTGTAGACTTTCAGATCAGCTTTTGATTCTCTTTCAGTAGATTTCCCAAAGCCACACTGAGAGGAGACCAGTTCAGCGACTCCATGTGGCTTTGGTCACATCTGCAGATCATGTAGGTATAATCTCTATGGCAACTGACCCATGTTGGATAGGAGCAAATAAGCTCAGAACCAAAGGTTAATTGCTGTTTCATTTCTGCTTTTCCCCCTTTGCAATTTCAGCTTTGTGGAAAGAAGTTTAATTAGAATCAAATTATCAGCAGATTGAACATCTTTATAATTTTGGTGGTTAAAAATTACACCAACTGCTTGAATAGTAATAGATGGTTTTCCTTGGTATTACTGTTCTCTGTCTTTCTGTCTCTCTATGTCACTGTCTCTGTCACACACACACACACACACACACACACACACACACACACACACACACACACACACACACGTTTAGATGATTCAGCTAGATGGGCTGGATCTTTTCAGCTCCAAGGAGCAGCATGGAACCTTGTTCTCATTTAATTTTGACATTAGTATGCTTCTAATATGTTGACCAAATTGGGAATTCACTTTGTGCCAGGTAGGTACTCTGCCAAACATATATGTGCATGACTTCGTTTGCTCTGCAAAGCAATGTATGAGTTAGAAAGCTGAACAGATTTTAGAGATGAGAATTCAACTTCAGATATATTAATTCACATGCCCAAGTTCATGTAGTCATTAAATCACATAATGTTTGAACCAATTTATCTCACTCTAATGTTCTTAATTATTAGCTAGATCCTAAAAATATGTCCTTTAAGAAACCAAGGGAGATTAGGTGAGAGTGTATCTTGGATATTCTGTTACCTGGTTCAAGTTAGATACACTCAGGGATTTGACTAAATTTGTTCTCTTTTCAATGTTCCTGAAATAGGAATTACAGAATTAGGGTACTGTTCTAGTTTTGATCCTCTTTTTGTGATAAACAGTGTGTTCAAAAACAACTGAGATAGAGGAAAAGGTTTATTTCATTTTATAGATTATAGTCCATCATTGAGGGACGCCAATGCAAAAACTCAAGGCAGGAACTTGAAGCAGAAACCTTGGAGAGATGGTGTTATCTGGCTTGTTCCTTGGCCAATATTCAGTTCTTCAGCTACTTTTCTTGTATATCTCAGGCCCATCTGCCTAGGGATGGTACTGTCTACAGGAGGCTAGGCCTTTCATATCAATTAGCAATTAGGAAAACACCCACTGATATACCCAAAGGCCAATCTAATTGATGGAATCCCTCAACTAATGTTGCATTTTTTGAAGTGTGTCAACTTGGCAACCAAGATTAATAAGCCCAGATACCATGTGTAAGAATATAGTATTAGAATCCAGCTTCTGATCAGGCCACAATATCTACCTGCACAGTTTTTCTCCTCTCAGATGCAGACAGTCAGACTTCTGAGACATTGTCTATGAATCTTTAGCTAACAAACTTTCAGGTGCCAGAGGTTTCCCACCTGGGGAAGCGAGTTTACACCAAAAGGGGTATTGGTGACCACAGGTCCTGTTCTCACCTCCTTCCCTGCCCCCTGCCTGGGAATCAGAGGGTCTGGCTTCAGGGTTGTGCAGTGAAACCACCCCATCCTCAGAAAGGTGTAAGAAGAGATTCTTCCTTCTTTCATATGGGCCCTAACCTCCTCTCCTCAGAGCCCCAGCCACGCTGTCTTTATCTGGTGCTAGGGTTTAAATTCTCCAGCTGAGTACCTGTCATAGTGTTGTCTCTCTGTTTATGGCATGCATGCATCTTCTAATAAACTCCACGCCCCTGAGTCCATTTCAGTGTGTCTCTTGAATCCCATCTGAGACCTTTCACCATGGAACATATTAAATATTAGAAAGTGCATCTCTATGTTCTTAGAATTAAAAACAAACCCACAAGACAGATGGGCATGGTGGTTCACAGCTATAATCCTAGCACTCCTGTGGCCTAGCAGTAGGACTGTGAGTTTAAGGCCAGCCTGAGCTGCAGAGCAAGATTTTGTCTCATAACAAATGAATCAGTCCAAGGTCTTCAGTCATGCTCTGAAAGTACATAGATAGTCTACCCATTTCCTGCCTTTCTTAGCTTGTAGCTTTTTATTTCCTTGAAGTATCCTCTTTCTCTTTCTAACACTTTGGTTTCTCATACTTTAAAGCACAGTTAAGTAAAGAACACCCATTATTGGATGCTTTTTTCATTTGACAACTATGGCTCAAGTTTTCCTTTTTTAGCAAATATCTATGAACCATTTTACTTCCCATATTATCCAGTAGGAGTTAACAGTATAGACTCCAGTCCAGATTTCCAGGATGTAGATCTCACCTCTGCCTTTAATATTTCAGTTTCTGGGTAAAGGGTACTTCTGTGCTTCCTTCTTTATAAACTGAGCATCCTAACCATGAACTTTGGATGGTTCCTGTAAGAATTGAATTTCCACAAGTAAAATATGCAGAAGAAAGCAGGGCTCAGAGTGTATACTCTAGTTGTGTTTTCTTTTATGTCCTGCCTTGCTCTTCCAAAGTTTTGCCTTGTATTATCCATGATATAATTTTAATTCAAGCAGATTTAAGTCCGATAATAAAGGGAAGAGACAGCCTCTTTGACTCGAAGTCCTGAGACACTCCTAATGGCAACATCAATGGGCCTTGAGTGTTGTAGGAGACCAGCTCCCACATTCACAACAGGGTGCTCTTGAGAAACGAGGGATAAGAGATATTAGACAGAAGGACAGAGGGGAGAGAAACAGTTAGAAACACAGGATAGCCTTGGGAGGGCCTGGATCATTACCCATCAGCCCCTTCTGTCTCTTCTAAAAAGCTTTTTATAGGAATGCCAAGGGGTGGAGCAAAATACCTTCCCCTAGCACAGCCAAGTGCAGACCCTTCCAATCATCTGATAACCACACACGTGGTCAAGCAATCTTCTAATGCAGCCCTGCTGGGTAAAGCAAGCTCAGATCTCACCAGGAAATCTCTATGGGCCTCCACAGAGTGGCAGTGATTACTCATCAGTGCCTGATGCCTCTGGCATGACCACAAGCAGGTGCTCTGCTTTTGGTGTCTCCACTTGTCTACATGTTCCCACTTAGTGGCTCCAGAAGTTGGACAGTAAGTCTTTCTTGTAGCTTCAGTAAAAAGTCTGGGGTTGTTGGAATTGGCCCAGTTCAAGTCATAGAAGCCAGTGGGAGTCAATTACATCACTGTTCAGGCCCTAGAGAGAGAGAGAGGTCAGAGTTGGTTCTACCCACTGAATTGTGTGGTCAGGAAGTTATCAGTGCAAATGTCTTTCTGATGTCAGCCATCTCACTTTTAAAACACACTTTTACAGGGATGTTGAACACAACCTTCCTATTTAGCACTGGGTAGGAGCTTAAAAAAGACTTTTTGGTAATGGACTTGTATGTGGCTTCTTCCCTGAAGTAGCCTGGACACTTAGACTTGGAGAGTGAAGGGGTGATGGTACATGGAGAAAAGGGGAAGCATGAGATGGATGACAACTGAAGGTGTCATCTGCATTTGTAATGTTCCTTTCCCCTGAATGAATGGATGGAAAACAAGCATGGATATTCATATCGTTTACATTTGCACATGTTTGATGTATTTCATTTAAAGTCAACACAATGACAATTAAACAGCAAAAAAAAAAAAATCAAATTAAAACAAACAAAAACCAAACTAAAACTTCAAATAAACAACCACCCTGAAGCATGACCCTAATTAGTCTTAACAGTAAAAACCCAGAGTCAGATATTGAGGGAGAAAGCTGAAAGATCAGAGGAGCAGAGCAGAAGCTACTAGAAACTTCTTACCTCTACGAATCTTCAGACCAAATGGGACCAAGATCCTGTCTCCATCTCCCTAGTGCTGGGATTAAAGGCATGCACCACCACCACCAAGATCTGTTTCTCTTTTAGACTGGTTCTATTTCATGTAGTCCATCATGGCCTTGAACTCCTGATCTATCTGCTTCCTCCTCTCAAGTGCTGGGATTAAAGGTGTGTGCCACCACTGCCTGACCTCTACTACCCTTTGATCTCTAGGCAAGCTTTATTTGTCAGAACACAAACAAAATATCATACAACACTTCCCAACTCCTTAAGTCCAAACTAGAGTGGCTAAGGCAGTTCCTTCCTCTTCTCTTCTCTTCTCTTCTCTTCTCTTCTCTTCTCTTCTCTTCTCTTCTCTTCTCTTCTCTTCTCTTCCCTTCCCTTCCCTTCCCTTCCCTTCCCTTCCCTTCCCTTCCCTTCCCTTCCCTTCCCTTCCCTTCCCTTCCTGTCTCTTCCTTCTCTTCTCCTCTTTCCTCCCCTCTTCTTTCCCCCTCCCATCTCTTCTTCTTTCCCTTCCTTCTTCTTTCCTTTCTTTTTCTTTCTGTCCATTTCCCTTCATTGTCAATGCCATTCTTTTGTATATAATGATTTGTCCGCATGTGGATGTTCATGTGTGTGAGTGTAGGTGTATATGAGAAGTCAGAGAAAAACCTGAGGTGTCAATCCTTGCCTTCTACTTTGAGGCAAGATCTTTTATTCACCATTGCTAGCTACCCCAAGAGCTTTTAGGGTTTCTCTTGTCTCTGCCTCCCATCTCAGAGACTTGTGCTACCATGTCTGTCTTTATACATGTTCTAAGATGCAAACTCAGGTCTCCAGGCTTTCATGGCAAGTGTTTTACCCACAGAGAGGGCTCTCTAGCACCCCAGGAAGCCTTTTTTCCTTTAGAATTCTTGGCCAACAATGGATAGCAGCTTGGAAATCATAGAATCCTTTGGGGTTTTCTGACTAATGACATAAAGTCAGCCATCCTTGCTCATTCACCTAAGGGCAGGTGTTAGGTTCAGAGTCATATCAAAAGAAAGTTCAGCAGCCTCTGGACATGTATAGAAGAAAGAGCTTCATCTAAACCCTGTAATAGGAAATAACAATGCTAAAATTTACAAAAACCATATGGCTCACAATAACAATAGTGACCCCACATTTAAGGTCATTTTTTAAAGATATCATGATAAGCACTTAATATACATTGTCTCATTTAATTATCTCTTCATTCCTTGAGGCAAGTGGTGCTATTATTTCTATAATACAGACCAAAAGGCAGAGGCTCACTGATTAAGTCATTCACCCAAATGCACACAATGATTGTGTAACATGGTCTCAAATCAAGACTGTCTGATTGCAATGGTCCCATCTAAGTTTATCTTCTCTGTTTATTCAAGAGTAGGTCTGTCTAGATACTAAGAAGTTTTTGCAGCATTTTTCTTCCATGAGAAGTGCCATTAAGAGAATGCAAGAAGCCATGTGGTTCTTGTCTTTTTTAAATTATTTTTTATTAAGAAAATTTTTTCATTCATTTTACACACCAATCAAAGTTCCCCCTCTTCCCTCCTCCCATCCCCCAGCCTCCCCCCAATGCATCCCCTCACAAGAAGGCAAGGCCTCCTATGGGGAGGCACATCCAGTAGAGGCAAGTCCAAGCCCTTCACCCTGCCTCAAGGCAGGTTCTTATCTTTTTGTGTCTGTGAGATTTCACATTTTTTTTTCGAGACAGGGTTTCTCTGTGTAGCTTTGCGTCTTTCCTGGGACTCACTTGGTAGCCCAGGCTGGCCTTGAACTCACAGAGATCCACCTGCCTCTGCCTCCCGAGTGCTGGGATTAAAGGTGTGCGCCACCACCCTCCGGCTGAGATTTCACATTTCTAATGATGCTGATCTGAATGTAGATCAGTGATTATGAGCAGCTGGGGAAGGTAAAAGGCAGGAGGGAAGGAGATTAAATGAGAAGCACTAAGGAAAAGTTGGTGAGATTAAGTTCTAGTGTTCTACCCCATAGTGAGTGACTACAGGCCAATATATTTTATCATACACTCTATAAATCATAAAAAGGAGAGGCTCAAAGCCTCCAAACACAAACTTGTGATCAGCAAATGGAAGCATTAGTTACACTGAATTGATCAGGGCATAAAGTACTAAAATATCACACTGGGTCCTGTAAGTACATAGAATTATTATGCATTAATCAAAAAAGTTAAACAATGTGATGAGTTGGACATGCTAATTAACACAAATTGATCATTATATAATTGCTTAGTTATAAAATTACACTGTCCCCCATAAAATGTACAATAAAAATCATGGATTGTAAATCCCCATTGCCTGTGTTACTAGCTATGTGACTTTGGGGGACCCCTTAGAATTCTCTGAACTTCAAGTGTCCATGAGGAAACTGGTGGGAACTAGTACTTACTTCAGATATTATATATTATATCTCCTCCTGAGAGTTACATGAAGATGTGCATGTCAAGTGTTAAGCACAGGGTTTGGAAGGAGCATATGCTCAATCAGTATTAGCATGTCCCTCCTGCCACTTGTGACAACAGAGGTGGCCTGAAGAACAGAAGGATAAATTCTTCCTCGAATCCCTTTTATGAAGAATCTAAAGTTGTCAAATCTAGAGCAGATACTGGGACAGTAGGTGCCAGTGGCCATAGGGTGGGGGGACAAGGAGATATTGGTTTAAGAGTGGGGGAGTTCAGTAATGGAAGAAGAGTAAGTCCTACAGATCTAGGACAGTGATGATCCCACAATCAATAGCACCATATCACATGCTTAAAGATTTGCTAAAATTCTATTCACAGTGTCCCACATCCACAGCCTTAACTACTTAGGATTTGAAGTGGAAGGATTACTTGAACCCAGAACTGACACCCATAGCAAGGCTCTCTCTCTCTCTCTCTCTCTCTCTCTCTCTCTCTCTCTCTCTCTCTGACACACACACACACACACACACACACACACACACACACACACACACACACACACCACACAGAGGAAAGGCCAAAAAAGATGATCTAGGTTAAATGTACTTAACATAAATAATAAAGAGATTAATAGTAAGACAGGAAGACACTTCTAGAGGAAATGGATATACTCATACAGAGATGGTGATGGGTTCATAGTCGTGAACTTATCTCCATGCTTTATTAACTTGTATACATTAAATATATACAACTTTTTGCATGCCAAGCATATCTATCTATAGTGGTTTAAAAAGGGTAAAGTAGTATTTTTGCCATTTAAATCTTTTTCATTGTCAAACTTAACACTTATTTTTTCTACATGATTTAATGCATTCTAATGACCTGAAAGTGAGTATAATGAAAGTGAGCCATCCTGATCTTGATTCTTTGTTATCTTTGACTCTTGCTAACATTGAGTCTATTTAGATGTTTTTTGGATTGTGGACTCTGCCCTCTACACATAACACAGTTGCTGCTGTCCTATAAGGAGAGCAGCTGAGATTGTCTACACAAGACTTTCATAGGACTGCGCCCACTAACTTCCCCTCATGGAAGTGAGGAGGGCACACAAAGTACATAAGGCCATTTCCCTCCTGGAGGGTTAATAAGCCATTTACAATTGCTTAGGGTGGTCCTGGGGGACTTTAACCATATGTTGCTCATGCTTCTATAAGTTACCCGTCTCCCATGCTTCTTAAAGTAAACTCAATGGTTCACCAAGTTATACTTGAGTGGAATATACTTGAGTTCTTTTTGTCTGTCATCGGGACTCTATCTGGGGTGACTGACATTTGTCTACTCCTCCAGGTAAAGTCATGAAACACTTGGTGTTCTAATAGGGACAGAACAAAACCAAAGTTGGGTTTGAGAGGAGCAGTTGCATTGTGTCTGCTGTGGGTGATAAGGCATGCAAATAAAAACAAACTGTGTTGGGGTGGAGTATCCATGAGGGCTTTCCTGGTATGGCTACCCTTTCTCATGTGCTATGGAATGACATGTAGTACCTACAAGGGTCTTCCTGATATGGCCCTCCTCCCCTATATTGTGTGGAATAACAGATTTCCTGATATGGCCATCCTTTTCCATGTAATATGGAATGGCCACAAGGGCCATCCTGACATGCCATCCTCCCTCATGTTAGGTATGGAATGGCTTCCCTTCCTGCTGTGGTAGCATTTGTTTTGTCCTGCTGTAGGTGGTAATGCATGCTACTGAGGCTGCTTTATCTGAAGGAGTATCTGTGTGTGTGCTGGGGGGTCCCAGGTTGGCTTTCTTCTTTTATTATGTGAAATGAGTCTCCATGTGGGTACAGGGATGTCTTCCAAATGGCTGATGTGTTAGAGGATGCCCTTGAAAGTACGATGGGATTGAAAGAAGGCTGTGACATCAGTTGTGTGACCTGTGCTTTGGGGGATAATTCATGAAACTGAGGCTGAGTGATTAACTCAGGAAGAACTTGCCGTCAGAAAACTGAACAGATGCTATTTGCCATACTCATCTCTGAAATGGCAGGGAAATTGAAAAAAAAGAAGAATGAGATGGAGGTATTTGCTGGCTTCCTCACTGGTGGGAAGGGGCAAATGAAAGAATGTAAAGATTAGGTCTGTGCTAGATAGGTCCTTCTGTAATCAAAACAACTATCCCAAACCAGAAAAACAACAAAACAAAACAAAAACATGGAACTCATGGGAAGAACTATACAGAGAGTGAGGCAGAAGTGATAGGAGATATTCCCCATGTCGGACCTTTAATACAGACGAAAGAGGAAAAAAAAATCTATACTTCAGGTGCTGACCAGGCCTTAAAAATGGCCCAAATACAGAAAACTGATAACCAAGGAATACTGTACCTTTAAACGAGAAGTAAGGGGACCAGTCTGCTGTGAAGGCAGAGAAACTGAGTAACATAGCAATTCCTTCCTTCCCAAGGCAAAGGTTGAATAATCTCAGGAGATACAAAGTAAATCAGTTCATGATAGAGTGGCTCATAGGAGCCACTAGGGAGATTTGGTTGTCACCACCTGAGGTCTTCCTGAATAGCAGGGTCTAGAGGACAGCACAGAAAGGGCAGGCACTACTGAGGAAACCGGGCGTTGTGGCAGGTAGTGTTTGGTACCCAGTTCACCTGTCTGTATCGGACTGCCTTGAAAGGAGAGTTGAAAAAAAGAAGTCAATTTAGCAAGAGCCTTGAGCTTGGTGCCTTTGAGGAGCCCCAAAGTAGCTCATGATCTTTACAAAGCAGGAGCCACTCCTGAGAACTTCATGGTTTAGACTGGTATGCAAATTGAGTTTGTAAGATGCTAAAGCGGTGAGTAAGGAGAGAAAAAGACAAAGCAGATGAAGGAGTTAATCAGGATCACTCATAGGCAAGACCTCGACCCAGCTGGAGTTCCTAAATTCTGCTGTGAGCCTCTGAAAGCTTTTAAAACCTGAACAGAAGTTCATCAGAGGGATGAAAGGAGTAGAAAAGAGGGACATACTGGGGATCCCCACTATTCTCCCTACTATGGGGGAATGAAATTTACTGGTGATGTAAAACAGCTGTTTCTCTAAGGAAGTGGCCAAGATTGCTTGTAAACAAAGACCATACAAGGGAACAAGAGGCCACATGTTGAATGTAAATTTTTTGGTTTCCTATCAGTGTATAACATGACCTTAGTAGATATTGAAGCTGAGTGTTCCTTAGTTCATGTCAGTCCCCCAAAGCACCAGGGGCAATGAGTAGCAATAGATGGAGATGGGATAGAACAGTACAGATGAAAAGGACTAAGCTTGTCTTACAGGTGGGCAACTCTTCTCACCTGAGAATATATTGTGTACCTTTCTTCTCTGCCAGAAAGTACACTGGTGGTGGATTACTGCTGGGACATGCCATGCATACCATGGAGAATTTCTTCTGAGAATGCAAGCTGTAAAAAAAATAAGCCAATTGTGCATGATTGGGTAAAGTGGAGCCTGCAAAGTTGTGAACTCCAAGGAGGGTAGTAAATAACAAAAATATTGGATGTCCAGAGTAAAGGCAAAATTACAGAAACCATCAAAGAATTCCAATAGGGGGAGATGATTTGCTTACACCAAAGCCCTTTCAACAACCTGGTATGGTCAATAAAGAGGCCAATGACTCGTGGAAAATGACCGTATGTTACAGAGATAAATAAAGTAGTGCCCCTCTTTATGACACAGCATTCAACATTCCTCTTTTAAGCAAACAACTGATACAGGTATGGGCCCTTTTCATGTTTTATAGGATCTTATAGATAGATTAAACATTATTTATCTATTTATTTTTTTGCCATACCTTTAGCCTTTGAATCTTAAAACCAATTGGTACTTACTTGAAACCAATGGTAGTAGGCCTTTGGAGATCCCACTCACCCTTTGTCCTTTGTAACTCTGTTTCAATACAGAGATGATGCAGTGATGCCCTCTGAGTCTTTTACAAAACATTTAGATACCTGAAAGCACACTAACAGGGTGAGGCTGAGAAGTCATCAAACACAGGTGGTAAGAAAACAGCTGAGAAATTCGCGTGAGTTTTATGGTTTGATAAATCTCAGATGCCACCCAACAGTGACTGAGAGAAGTCCTACAACAGCCTGTGCCTGTAAATGTGAAAATGAAGGTCAACAGGGCCAGTGAGATGGCTGAGCATGTAAAGGTGCTTACAGCCAACCCTAGGGACCTGAGTATGATCCCTGTGGAAAGGGAGAACTAACTCCCTCAAATTGTTGTTCTCTGACCTCCAAGCACACCCCACACCAACACCCATACTCACACACATAAATAAATGTGAAACAATGGTTAATAATTTGAATGAAGGTACCTTGAAAATATGTTAAAGCACACTCTCAGAAGTCACAGATTATTAAAGAAAAATCACAGGAGTAGGGGTGTGGGCTTCCTCCCTACAAGGTATTGATTAGTGTTGCTCCTGGTCTTGACCATAAAAACTTCTTTTTGCGTTGGAATGGGGTTACTGTGGAAACTATTTAAAGCACTTACAGAACATGATTGCTGCTGAGGCACAGTGATCCAATGTTCAGTCATAAATGGAAGGAAATAATCAGGCAGTTGTATCGCCCTCTCCAAGAGTCAGGAAAAAATCATGGAAGAGGAGCCACAGGACTTTAAAAGCCAGAAGAAAGAGTACAGTGTTACAGGACTTTATCACAGCATGGCATAGCAGGAGGATTGCCTTCTTGCAGCTGTGATGATCTTCTCAAGCTGGTGAGGATCCTTGCAAGCTTGGGCCCATTAACATCCTTCTGGAAGGAGAGAACTGCTTACAAGACCCAGTAGGCAAGAATGGCTTACTAGACCTCTCAGGAGTCAGCACCTGAGCATATACCAGTGGTCAACCATTGCTGTGGAGAAAGGGACTCTTTGGTGTTGTAGCTGCCTATAATTGTTCATGGTCTTGTAAGTAGCTCTTTGCCCATTGGTTTGCTCATTGGCTCACCACCTAGTTTGAGTGGAATCTTGTCTTTAATATGTTGCCCCTGTGTCCTTTCTGGAGTGAATATATATATATATATTCTCCCCAGGAAATGTCATATATGGCATAGTTTTTTTAATTTAAAAAAATACCTTTTATTTTTAAAAGAATCATTTTATTTAAAATTGTGTGAATGTGTGCATGTCTGTGTGCTTGTTGTATATATGAATGCAGGTTCCTGAGCAGGCCAGAGGCATGGAATCCCCCTGGAACTGCAGTTATAAGGAGTTATGAGCCATGCAGTATGGGTACTTAGAACTGAACTCAGGTCTTTTGTAAGATCAGTACATGCTCCTGACTACTCAGCTACTTCTTTAGCCTCTATATGTATTTTGAGGTAATTGTAGATTCACATGCAATTGTAAAGAAAAAAATACAGAGAAGTCTTAGAAGTCCTGCGATTCTCATATCCAGTCTTACCTAATGGCAACACACAATAGTAAATTAATAAGACAATGCAATCATAGGAAATTAAGATTATATGATAATATCATTAACAGGATATGGACGTTTTGTCACTACAAGGAGTCTTCCTGCTGCCCTTCCACAGCCACACCCACTTTCC
Organism: Peromyscus maniculatus bairdii; assembly: GCF_049852395.1. Lineage (NCBI taxonomy): Eukaryota > Metazoa > Chordata > Mammalia > Rodentia > Cricetidae > Peromyscus > Peromyscus maniculatus. Next base: position 71,725,171 of record NC_134855.1, read on the forward strand.
TCCAAACTCCACCCAGTGCTTATCCTCTGGCAACGATCTTGTACAGCACTCTATGAATTCATGATTTCAAGTGGTTTCATATGGAGTCACTCAGTATGTAACCTTTTGAGGCTAGCTGTTTTTAGTCCGTTTAGTCCTCTAAATCTAATGTAACATATTCCTGTGTATCAATAATTACCTGCCTCTCTTCTTCAGCTTTGTTAAGGCATAGCTTATAAATAAAAAAAAAATACTAATTTATGGTGTGCAATAGGATGTTTTACAACACTGTGAGATGATTGCCATAATCAAGTTGATTAACACATAAATGATCTTAACACATCCATAGAATGGAGAGTCTAAAAATGTGGACATTGGCATCATTCTTCAAAGCATGGATTTTAGGGCCTTTATTAAGAGGCCTTTAATGTCTTTTACTTTAATAACATAAAAATTATGCCATAAATTCCCCCTTTCATAAGGTAGAATCTCTTCATGTAATTTGTTGCAATTAAAAATTCTTTTGGCCTCTCCTGTAGAGCTCTGGGGATAACACTTTTTCTTGGAGACCTTAGCAGAGTGAATTAATCTACATTCAAGTAAAATTAGAGATTCAATTACGTGATAACCTTTAAAAGGGTAATTATGTTCTTAATGCCTTTAGCTTTGTTGTCGGAGCTGATTTCTGCCCACTCCTGTCCATTTTGGCTTTTTCATTTCACCGAGGTCAGTGATGAAACTTCCCTAATTGTAACATGTGGTTTTGATGGTTTATAATGCATAGTGGCACCCTGCAGGTAGGCACTGAGGCCCAAAGAGGCCTAAAATATTGACTGTTAACCTAGATACTTCAAGATGATGGATCGAGTAAGAACAGTTGTAAGCAATGGTGATTGAAACAGACAGTTGATGAAATTGTAAAGCAAGAAGGCTGCCAACTGGTCAACCTTCACTTCTTGAAAATCGAATTACAGAGGAAAATGACTAATGTTTGTCCAAAACTAAAGGTCCTGCACACTGTGAAAATGTATTTAAATATACAATTTCAATTTAAATATAATATATACACTTGAATATACAATTAAATATAAATATACAATTGCTTTCCACAATTAATATCATTTCATAAATGAATAACCCAGGCTCAGAGAAATAGCTGATTGCGTAGCATACACAAAGGTGGAATTATAAGGGGAAGATCTGATCAAAGACTCTGACTCCAAAGCTCATACATTTTAGAAGAACTTGCTCTCTTGAGTGGAGGAAATAGGCTTACTAGGATGCAAGTTTTGACAAGATGCTGTTGTTAGGGTAGGAGTCTGGGAAGATGGCAGTATGAAGGTCCTTTCAGCACCTTCAGGACCAATTCAGAACCAATCAACTCTAAAACATCTACCCTCATTTTTGGGAATACTACTTGGGACCAGCAGGTTGGTAAATAGAAACAAGGCCTTGTCTTGTGAGGTCTCACTAGAGAGAACTGGTACAGAGCCTTGTGTGTTGGGGGCTGGATGAAAGTCTGCATATCAGTGAAAGAGATACCTGAGTCAAGGATTGTAAAATTGGGATACTGGGAAGAACTTGGTCCAGAGGGATTTGTGAACTCTGGAAAGAACTAACTTCCCTTTCCCATCTCTTTCTTTCTCCCCATCCCTCCATCCGTGTGTGTGTGTGTGTGTGTGTGTGTGTGTGTGTGTGTGTGTGTGTTGGATCTCCATGACAACTGAGATGTCAAGGAATAGCTAAAAATATAAGTTTGGTTATCACTTGAAGAGTAGGGATGCTTCCTACAGAGGATCACTTTGTCCTTTCCTGTAATGGAATTCTACTTGGTGTGTTTATTCTAATAACATCTGAGTCCCAATTATATAAAACAACAACAACAACAACAGGATTCCCAAATCAGTATGTCAACATGAGAGATGGCAAGGTCAGGCAGAGCATAGGGCACAATTACAATGTGTCTATGAAGGAGCTAGCTAACTGGGACAGAAGAGTAAGAAGTACACTCAAAGAGATTGGAGGACAGCACAGTTAGAAGGGAAAGTGGGTCCTCTGTCCACAGGTAAAGGGAGACAAAACTACTGGCTCAGAAGACGGAGTGAAAGACATTTCCCTCCAACTGTGAAAACAGTGTAAAGCAATGCAAAACACAGGAACATATAGAAGCTTTGGAGGACAGACCATTGGAACCTGATGTGAGCCTGACAGAAGCTCTGTGCCATGAGGAAAATGTGTGATTTATAAGGCATCAAGCCAGAGCCCTAAAATACAATAAAGAAATGCTAATGCATGCTGGGGGCATTTGTGAAATGAAGCAATATTGGAATAACTCAGAACTTGTCTTTCAGAAATGTACAGGTATGTTCAATCAAGGCTACTCAGGAACATAGCCATTTATTGATGCCCAATTTATACATGTGAATAATACACATGTCTAATGAGGTATGCAATATATTTGTGGAATGTTTACAAAAACTGATAATAAATTAAGACACAAAGAAAGGAGTTATAAACCAAAGATGTGCAGAGGTCTTATTTTTACCTTCTTAACCATTATTTAATACCCCGAAACCAAAAATAATCTTTAATTACTTACTAATTTCTTTTTAAAAATTTTCTTCTTCTCTCATACATTACACCCTGACTGCAGTTTCCCCTCCCTCTACACCTCCCAGTTTCTCCCCTCCCCCCACCTCTACCCCTTCCACCTCCCCTCTCTTTCAGATCTACTCCTCTGTTTTTTTCTGAAAAAAAAAAAGAGAGAGAGAGAGCAGGTCTCCAAGGGATATCAACTGAGCATGGCATAACAAATTAGAACATGACTAGGCAAAACACTCAGATCAAAGCTGGGCAAGGCAACCCAGTATGAAGAAAAGGGTCCCAAGAGCAGGTGAAAGACTTAGAGACACTCCCCACTCCCACTGTTAGGAGTCCCACAAGAACACCCAACTGTACAACCAGAAGGTGCATGCAGAGGACCTAGCTCAGACTCATACAGGGTCTGTGTTTGTCGCTTCAGTTTCTGTGAGCCCCTATGAGCCCCGCTTAGTTGATTCTGTTGGCTGTGTTCTTGTGGTATCCTCGACCCCTCTGGTTCCTACAATCTCTCCTTCCCCTCTTCTGTGGGATTCCTTTTTTTGAGGCAGGGTCTCACTATGTTCTGAATGTCATAGAACTGGCTATATAGATCAAGCTGCCTTCAAACTCACAGGGATCCAAGTGCCTCTGCCTCCTGAGTGTTGGGACTAAAGGTATTTTCCTAATTTCTTATATTATTACTAAGCATAGTCTTAGATGGCTATTACATAAACAAAAAAGAATGATTGCAGTACAACTAAAAGGCAGTGCGAAGGAGATCACATATTGATTTTATTGGACACAAATAAAAGTGTTTTTATTATTGCATCATATGAACAATAGTCGTTGGGTGTTGTGACTACTGTATATTCACACATAGGAAGAAAGCACACAGAAGCAAACTATTGAGTTTGGGCTTACAGGAATCGGTAACAATGGTTTAAAAAAATCTGCTATTGTCAGGATCTTATTTTTTCCATGCATCTTAATAACTTAGCAGAACTTTAAAGATTCATTAAATTTTTTCCTCTCAATTTTATACATGTTTATAATGCATAATTTTTACCATCATTCCCCCCCCCCCCCGTTATTTTTCTGCCACTATGTCAATTTCTCCTCCCTCTAAATTTTCATGCCTTTTTGCTGTGTTTGTGAACCACTGAATTTAATCATGGCCATCTGAGTGACTATGGATATGAGATATTCATATTTCTTGAGATATGGTCTCAGTTCATAGTCTAGGTGGTCTAGAACTCACTATGTGTCCCAGGGTGACCCTAAACTCATAGTAACTCTCCCACCTCAGCTTCCTAAATGATAGGATTTAATATCTCATTCTGAGCTGGTCAATTAACTTCCCAGCACTAACATAACAAAGTATCACAAACTGTGGGGCTTAAGACAAAAGCTTTCTTCTGTCAATTCTAGAATTCTGGAGAGTCCAACCCCAGTGTGGAGAATGGTAGCAGAGCCAGGCTTCCTCTAAACATCTGAGGAAGGATGCTTCCCTTTCTCTTCTGGTAGCACCAACATTCCTTAAATTGTGGCAGCATCATTTCAATCTCTGTGTTCTTTACACATCCATCTTTCTTCAATACCTGTTTGTTTCTCTTCACTTAAAAGAAAGAACACATAACATACTGGTGAAGGCCTAGCTTAATATAATTTTTTTGGGGGCCACATTAACACAAGCTAGGGGCATTTGAGAAGAGAGAATCTTTTTTTTTTTTTTTTGAGACAGGGTTTCTCTGTGTAGTTTTTGGTGCCTGTCTTGGATCTCACTCTCTAGACCAGTCTGGCCTCGAACTCACAGAGATCCACCTGGCTCTGCTTCCTGAGTGATGGGATTAAAGGCATGTGCCACCACTGCCTGGCGAGAAGAGGGAATCTTAATTCAGAAAAAGCCTATCAAATTTACCTTTATCTAAAGCAGTGGGAAGTTTTTTTGATTGATGATTGATATGGAAGTGTGGTGATATATTGTGTACCCTAATAAACTTGCCTGAGGATCAGAGGACAAAGCCAGCCACTAGATTAGACATAGAGATCAGGCAGTGGTGGCACACACCTTTAATATCAGCATTTGAGATCCCATGCCTTTGCTTGGGAAGCACACGTGCCTTTAATCCCAGGAAGTAATATGGCAGGGCAGTGTAGTAGAAGTTTTTCTGTGTCCCACCTGGCCCACGGTTGGAACAAATCTCTCAACTACAGTCCCATAGCCTTTTATAAAATAATCACATAGAGACTTAATATTAATTAAAACTGTTTGGCCATTATCTCAGGCTTACTACTGACTAGCTCTTACACTTAAACTCAGCCCATTTCTGTTAATCTGTATGTTGCCATGTGTTTTGTGGCTTTACCTGTGTGTCATTACATGCTGCTCCCTGGACGGTGGGCTGGCATCTCCTGACTCAGCCCTTCCTTCTCCCAGAATTCTCCTTGTCTGCTTATCCCACCTATACTTCCTGCTTGGCTACTGGCCAATCAGCATTTTATTTATCAACCAATCAGAGCAACACACATTCACAGCATACAGAATGACATCACCCATCAGGGCAGAGACAGGTATTTAAGGAGTGAGGAAACAGGAACTCACTCTTTTTAGGCTGAGAATTTTGTAGAGAAAAGAACTAGTGGCTGGCTATTGTACTTCTCTGATCTTTTAGCTTTCACCCTTCAGCTTTTTTTTTTTTTTCTTAATTAAGAGACCATTTAAGATTCGAACAGCGTGGAAGGCTCAGCCCATTGTGGGTGGTGTCATCCCTGGACAGGTGCCTTATGAGTGTGTAAAGAAAGAAAACCAGGTAAGACAGAAGAATCAGACCAGTAAACAAAACTCCCCATGGTATCTCTTTCAGTTCCTACCTCCAGGTGCCTCCCCTGCTTCAGTTCTTGAGTTGGCTTCTCTCAGTTATGGATGTTAGGGTCCTGGAGTCATCCCACAAAAGATCACCATCCACATATGTAATCATTAAGAGCACTTATTATCTCAAGAGTAAAGGTTCCAGCATGCTGGGGCTATACATCCAGCACAAAGGCAAAATGGCAACCTTGAGAGAAACTTGCAGACTCCTTTTATACACAGCTAAAAGAATTCTAGAAGCAGTTAAGTCATCCTATCTATGATTGGACAAGCAAGCAGAGGTTACATTAGTACATCTCTGATTGGCTAGGGCTAGCAGGGGAAGGCCAGAGCTACAACTCTTCCATCTTTGGACATGTTTGGACAAGTCCCAGGATCTGTCCCTATTGGTCACTGCCTTGAGATGTTGCAGGGGCCTGGCTCAGGCTTAGTACACACAGTTCCCCTTGTCCCTGGAGTCAGGGGTATTGTTGATTGATTGCCCTTTGTTCGTGCTTCCTCAGAAGTGGCTTGTCTAGTTTTAGGAAGGTGGGACTGAGGCCTAGTTTTTGACTGGGATATTAGAAACCTGTCATGGTATTTGCTTGGCCCTCTCAGTGGACTATTGTAGGGACATAGAAGCCAGATAAATCCTTTCCTCCCCAAGTTGCTTTTGGTAATGGTATTTTATTACAGTAACAGAAACTTAACTAGAACACTTATTCAGCATGACCTCATTTTTATTATATCTGAGAAGACACCATTTCTAAAGAAGACAACATCCACAGGTACCAGAGTTGTTGGGATGGCACACAAAACTTATCACATAATAGAGATAAGTGCACATTTCATTTGGAGGAAAAGTTTTAGCCTTAGTTACCTTCATCTGAATATATACTGTATACTGAACTATATGCTGAAAAACCAATGAGGTGAATCAGAGGACATAGGAAAAGGAAATAGTTAAAAAGTTGAGATTATTTATAAAACAAAAAAGATATAGGATACATTTTAAAGAAGTTTCTTCAGTCTCTCCTGGAAATAGCTCCACAAACATGACTGGAACAATGGCAATATCAATGGACATGTTAATGTAGAAGGTGGGAAATTTCACAGAGTCCCACTCCGAGACAAAGAACTATAGGAAACCCATGGCTGCTGAGTGAAGGAGAATTTGTTTCTCCCAGGGAAGAGCCCCTTTATTGGTTGTCCAATTTAGACAGGTCAGCTTTGAAATAGTATACACACAAACCACAAAGTGGACTCAGCGGGTTGTACTTATACATATATTTGTGTGTATACATATAGATGAATATGTGTACAATAATAATCAAAGTAAAAGAGACTATCAGCTTGAGAGTATAGCATGGGAAGGGGCAGCTGGGAGTGCCTGGATGGGGGAAAAGAAGAGGGAAAGTGGTGTAATTTTATTTCAGGTAAAACATATTAAAAATGTACCACCTAAAATGTTAATTTAAGAAGAACCACCTAAATCCCTACCAGGTCTGTCAAAAGAAAAACCAAACAAGAAAAAAAAGCTTCTCAAATTAGAAATCAGCAAAAGTAACATGGTCACAGGCATTAAAAAGGATAAAAGGATAGTATTGTATTTTAAATCGTGGGATTTAGAATTATGGGGATATTTTGAAAGTCCAGAGCAAGAGCTGGAAATTTATGATATATAGTGAAATATGGCCATTGTCTAGGGTAATTAATACTCATAAGAAAGAATGATTTTTTTTAAGGAGGATTTTTTTTTCTTTGTGACCCACTGGGTTTCTCAGGGCTCCTCCCAAGGGCATAGGTGTGATACTATCCACCTGAGTCAGGGTAACTCATCGGTAGCTATAGTGTGAATCCTAATTGATCTTGATAATAAAAACCCAGAGTCAGATATAGGAGTAAATGCTGAAAGATCAGAGAGGTAAAGGAGCAAGCCACAGCCACTTCTTACCTCTACTCAACCTAAGACCCAAAGGACCAAGCTCCTGTCTCCACCCCCACCTTACCACTTCCTTTCTCTCCCCAGCCACATAACTTCCTGTTTCTTCCTCCCAAGTGCTGGGATTAAAGGTGTGTGTCTCCCAAGTACTGGGATCAAAGGCATGAGATCCCAAGTGCTGGGATTAAAGGTGTGTGCCACCACTGCCTGGCCTCTGGTGGCTAGCTCTTCACTCTGATTTCTAGGCAAGCTTTACTTGTTAGTGCACAAACAAAATAGCACCACACATAGCCCCATCACTGAAGACAGTTACTTTCTTCCCTCCAGCAGTCCTCCACACCCATTGGCTCCCTAAGTGTGTGAAGCTTAATGGAAGAATGAGATCACCAGAGACATGCTGAGGCCGAAGGACAAAGCTTTATTTTAGGCATGAACTGCTGTGCCGTTTCCAAGAGAAGGGAGAACAAACCCACCAAAAAGGGAGTTTCAGATTTTATAGGGTGGTTTTAGTTGGGCAGGAGGGTGGTACTAAGGGTAAAGGAAATGTTGTAAGCAAATCTTCTTTATGAGAGAACTTCTGGTTGTTAAGATATCAGAATGTTGTGGTTAAGCTGCTTTGCTGAAATAAGGGTCAGATGACTTCTGAGAAGTACAGAACATTCAGTTTCTATTTCCTCAAAGGGGCTGGTTCCCACACAGGTTGTTCATCTTGGTGTCTTATGTGACTCCGTCTTCTGCCAGCCTAACAACATGGAGTTGGGGGAGGCCATGAACCCCTCCTCCCTCGATGACAAAATATCCACTGGTTCAGTTTTGTATGGGTCTTACGTGGATGCAGACAACCACAGCTCTTGTGAGTTCATGAGTGTCATGGCCATATCATGTCCATCACAGAAGAATTTTAATACCACAACCTCATAAAAGCAGTTTGAAACCAACACTACTTTGAAAGGCAATGCAAACATTCTGAATAAAATATTAGCAATTAGAAGAGTGACATAGTTATAAAAATAAACACAGCCGTCAGAGATGGTTTCCTCCTGGGGACCCAAAAGTTATTCAACAGGAGAAAACCTACTAGAAAAAAGTCTTTTTATTAATATATTGAAAAAGAATGTGATAAGCACCACTAACATTTCTATTAAAAATAGGAAGATTGTTGTTTGTCATTGTTATTGTTCAATATTGTCTTAGAATATTGAGTAGTTTCAATGTAGTGAAGGCAGTAAAACAAGAATATTAAGTACTTTTTAAAAACAGTAAAATAAAGGAATACCATCTTAGAGTCTCACTGGATAATGTTTTCCTCATTAAGGTGACCGACTATGGGAAAACCATTGGTAAGAAAGTTAACCGAATCTTGAAATAAGTCTGTAATGCAATCAGCTATTCTCCATTTTATTGATAATCAATCAAAAAGCAAAGGAAAAAGACCCCCAACAAAAGTACAAACACTAGGAAGTGCTTATCAACACAAAAGTAAGTCAAATTTCCCTAAGTTTAGGCAGCTGTAGGTTCACCTTAGAGTTGGCTCTGTTAAGCCTTTGACTACATGTAAATAAGCAGAGTAAATAATATAAAGTTCTATGAACAGTTTGTCAATAGACAAATGGCAACACGACAGAACATAACTGTAATGTTGATGAGAGATTCCTATTTTAATAAACTGAGAGCTTTAAAATGCATAAAATAGCACAAAAGATGCAAAATCAAAACCAGAAAAAAAAACGCAGGACTATCTGGTCCAGAATTCAAGTTCAAATGTCCAACCAGCACATGAAAAAGTCAAACCCAATAGCACCCAGTGAAGTCATGAAAACAGCAATCAGCTGTGCTTCTCAATGGTTAGATAACTGGAAGGATAACATTATTGTTGATATGTGAAGGACCGGTATTCCCATGCAATGCATTGGTATGGTAAACATTATGATCTTTTAAAGAGTCATGTGGCAATGTTAAATTAAAAACACAGACAGCCTTTGAGTCTAAGATTTCATAGTAGGAAATCTATATTTAGCCACTGAAATTTCCACCCTGCAATAACATATGAAAATATTATCTATTGCTACCCTCTAGGTGGTAAAAATTTCAAAACCAAGTGAATGTTCATTTATTTGGGGACTGGATTCATATATGATTGTAGGTCCACACGATAGGTTGCTAATTAGCTTTTGAGAAGCATGGATAAAATACATTCTTTTTGAGAGAGAGAAGATTAACTAGTACACATCAAAGAAAATACCAGAATGGCATTAACAAAAAACTACCTACTTACATCTCTTAATGTGGAAGAATTCACAAGAAATTGGAGTAAAGCAAGATTTGCCTTTGATAGTCTATGCATTGGTATCTGGTTATATAAACACTAAACATGAAAAAAATTGGACTACTAGCCTATTCACTCACACATTCTAAGTGAGAGGACAGAGAGGAGTCAGAAGTAGTAAAAACAGGTAGAGGAGAGAACAGAACTAATATACTTTTGTGTTTATGCATGTTTGCACAGATATGTTACATTTTAAAAGAAATCACAGAACTGGAAACAGAAGGTGAATGTGAATAGCCAGCATCCTACCTCTTCTGTGCCTGTATTTAAGTTCCAAACTCCCCAGCTGGCATCTGATAATGGTTCTAGCTAAGGGTGCAGTACTGGGTGAGCCCTGATGACTATCAGTGAGGGCACAGTGTGAACTTTACTGCAGCCTAGCACCAGAGATTACAGATGCTCAACCTCAGAACATGCCATCTTCAGAATGGGATTTAGACTCACTCTCTTGGACTTGCTTTGTCTTACTGCATTTGCTTTGCACATATCCCTTCTCTGAAGGCTCATAGTCTGACGGGAAAGGAGTTCAGGCCACTCACTTAATGTCTTTTTGGTGATTCTCAAACTCAAGCACATGCCAGGATCATGTGGATACTGTAAAAACACAGATTTCTAGGTCCCTACCCCCACGACTCTTTGATTCTGTAGATCCTGAATGGGATTTGATAGTCTGAATGTCTTCTTTCAGGTGCTGCTGCCTGTGGTCCAGGATCAGTCTTTAGAAACCACCAAATTCATCTACCCTAACCCTTGAAACTTCCTTTTTGCCTCATAGACAAAAGTGAAAATAGTAAGAGGCTTATGGTCTATTGGAGTTGGAAGGAATTACTGTACAATCTTCCTTTGCAGACATTGAAACAATGGTTCAAAGAATGGAGGGGACCACTGCTCACTGAGTCAAGACAGAAATGAAACGATCCTCTGTGTTCTGGTGCAACTATTTAATGCTGTCTGTGTCTAGTACTTTGGATGCTGAATGTCTTATAAAGATCCATGTGCTGAAGACTTGGATCATAGGGTGAGGCTGTTGATATTTAAGATTGGAGCCTTTTGGGTGGTCTTTAGGTCACTGAGGCATGTTATTGAATTGGACATTGGTAGTGGAACCCTAGCACCTATGTGTTGCCTTTGCTTTCTGGATCCTGACATGGGCAGTTTGCTCCACAGCATACCCTCCACAATTGCCTTCCTGAACACCCTCCAGGGCTATAGAGCAATGGATTCTCCCAGTTTTAAATAGGAGTTTCCAAACCATGAGCCAAATAAACATTTTTCTCTTATAGGTTAATTATGTCAGATATTTTATAATAGTTATATACTCTTGCCAGTACCATAGCTTTATTGGGGTTTGAAGTAATGCTGATGAAAAGGATTCTACTAAATTCTTACAAAGCAAAAATGATAGTTTTTTTTTAATTTAATTTTTTTACTGAGTCTTAACAGTTAGTGTGAAGAAGGGCTTTAACTATCTGATGAGCAATGCTTTTCTCTCATGGTTCTGTTCTGAACTAGTTAGTAAAAACACAAAACAGATGCCAGATGAAATGAAACGAACTGATAAGCACCATAAAACAGATGCTAGGTGAAAATTTGATTGCTGACAAACATAGCTTGAAGGAGGGTGGCATTGTTATCTAATGATACAATATTTAAAAATGCTAAACCCACGGATCAATGTGGGAAATGAAGGTTTTTCTCCATAATGCTTTCCCTTTAAAGCACTCTGCTTGCATTTTTGATCTCATAACCATTTTTCCAACTTCAGGAAACATATTATATTGTTATCATAATTTTTGGCTGCTGAGGAAACTGGGTCTTGGGAAAACAAAGCCACATGTCTAAGGTAGAACTCACCCCAGATCAAGAAGCAGTATTAAACACTGCTTGTCTGCATTAGTTCCTTTTTGGGGGGAGTAGATTTTCACTAGCCCTAGAAAGTCTGGAAACCATCCTATAGACAAGCCCAGCCTCGAACTCCCAGAGATTCACTTGCCTCTGCAGCTAAAGCGCTGGATTCAGTTGTGTGCCATCATCACACCCTGCTTTATTAGTTTCTTTTCCTGCTGCCATGGAGACAGCTGGCAGAAGCAACACACAGGAGGAAAGGTTTATGTCATGGTTTCAGAGGGATTTCAGTCCATCATGGCAGGGAAGGCATGGGAGTCGCATTGTGATAGTGGAACATGATGTGGGTACTGTGCACATTGGGACTGAATACCAAGGGCAGAAAAAGTATGAATAACTCAAATGCCCCTCCCCTTACCTCTACCAGCTACATCCTATGTCCCAACTGGGGGCCAAATGTTCTAACAGTCAAGTCTGCAGAGAACGTTTCATATTCAAACCATAACATTTCACTCTGTTTCCTAGTTGCTCATAGACATAACACAAAATGCATTTAGTTCAGTTTTAAGGCTCTCATAGTTATTTTTTTACACGTCCATCCTTTCATTGGCATAGATTAATTATATAAAATGATAGGTTTCATTATGCCATTTCCTAAATGTATATAGTGCTCTGTGATCATATTCATTCCTCATTAACCTCTTGTTCTTCCTCCTATAATTCCTTCTCAGTATCAACACTGTTCAAAACTTTGAGGTCTTTCTGAGATTCAGAGGAATCTCATGGTTGTGAACCCCTGTTGCATACTTCATTTGGTCAGCACAAATTGAACTAATTGCTTATTAAAAGAAGAAGGGATGGGGAGATGAAGGGTGGATTTGGGACAAGTTGGCAGAGTAGTAGAGTGTGAATACCATTAAGTTGCACTGTATAAAATTCTCAACAAATTAACAGAAGTACTTTATTTAAAAAAGTTATAAGAGCTGGAAAGATGGTTCAGTGGTTAATAATGCTTACTGCTCTTGATGAATTCTCCTTATACGTATCAAGTGGCTCAGAGTTGCTTGTAAATCCAGTTCTAGGGGATCCATACCCTCTCTGGACTCCACCAGCACCCGAACACATGTGGCATACTATTTCTCTTACAAATACACATGAATATAAATAAATCTTTAGAAAGCTTTATACTATCAATATACAATGTCACGGCATAAACCTTTCCATTCTAAAAGGGAAGACTAAAAGGGCATAGCAAGCAATGAGCGGAACAAAGCAAGAACGCCGCACATAGAGACAATAGAGACACGATAGGCCCTGTAGCTCCTTGCCCATCATTCATGGTGGGTGATGGTAGCATCTGAGCTCTGATGGGCTTGACCCTGCCAAACACGTGTAGTATCTCTCTTCAGCTGTTTCTGTTCAGTGCCTGCAACTTTCCTTGGCAGGTTTTTCATGTTCCTGCTATCTCAAACACACAGATATCTGTATTTTTCACATAGGCTGCTCCTCCACAGGTTCATGCACAGCTCATTCAGGAGTTCTATGCAGGGAGTGATACTCTGTTAAACATCATCTACCCTCATAGGCATTTTTTTTTTATCATTGGCAAAAGTTTCTATGACCCCATTATTCTTATATTCTATATTCTTATAAAACCTTACATTGACATCATGAAATTTGCAGGCAAATGGTTAGAACTAGAAAATGTCATCCTGAGTGATATAACCCAGACTCAGAAGGAGAAAAATGGTATGTACTCACTCATAAGTGGATACTAGATGTAAAGCAAAGGATAACCAGACTACAACCTACAGCTCTAGAGATGCTAGCTAACAAGGAGGACTCTAAGGGACAAATGGCTCACTCTGGGAAGGGGATACAGATGAGTGAATTGGGGATGAGGGGTGGGCAATGGAGGGAAGGGGATGGGGGATGAGAACATAAGAGAACATGATGGTAGAGCTGGAACAGAGATGGAGTGGGAGAGCAATGAAAGAGATACCATGATAGAGGGAGACAACATGGGGATAAGAGAAACCAGGTGCTAGGGAAGTTCCCAGGAATCCACAAGGATGACCCCAGCTTAGATTACTAGCAATAGAGGAGAGGATGCCTGAATTGACTTACACCAGCAATCATATTGGTGAATACCCTAACTGTCATCATAGAGCCTTTCTCCAGTAACTTATGGAAGCAGACACAGAGATCTACAGCCAACACCAGGCTAAGCTCCAGGAGTCCAGTCAAGGAAAGAGAAGAGTGATTCTACGAGCAAGGGACATAAAGATCATGATGGGAAAACTTGGAGAGACAACTAAACCAAACTAGTGGAAACTCATGAAATTTAGATCAGCAGCTGTGGAGCAAGCATGGGACTGGACTATGTCCTCTGTATAGCAAGACAGCTGTGTAGCTTGAACTGCTTAAGGAGCCCCCGGTGTAGGATCAGAGTCCATCCCTAATACATGAGCTGGCCTTTTGGAGCCCACTTCTATGATGGGACACCGTGCATAGCCTTGAGGCAGGCAGAGGGGCTTAGATATGCCTCTACTAAATGTACCTTCCCATGGGAGGCCTTACCTTCTTGTAGGAGGGAACGGGGTGGGAGGTGGATGGGTTGGGAGGGTGAGGCTGGAGGGGCAGGAGGAGAGAAGAGGGGGAATCTTTGGTATGTAAAATGAATTAAATTTTTTTTCTTAAAAAAAACCTTACATTATAAGATCGTAATTCTATATTCTTATAAAACATTTTATATTCTTATAAAACAGATGTAGTTGCGTCCCTTTGGACAATGGCTACTGGGACATCTAACTACCTAAACATCTGAACCTTGGAAAGAATGGCCCTAGATTAAGTTGTCCCTTTGCAGGAGGGACCAATTCAACTATACTATTTTATGTCTTTTTAAAAAGTCTTTCATATACTTTTGTATTTTATACCCTGGAACCTTTGATAAGGCATGGTCTCTCTGACCCATCCAGTGTACAGTGTTCTCTAATTGTCCTGAGCATTTAACAGTGACTACACCTCTGCCTGAATGCCATGCCCTATTGAGATTTCTTCCACCAAAGTCACTGCTTTTGAATTCAGCCTCCCTCACTTTTTCAAGACACCAGCAAGGCATAGCTAGATTTTTGTTTTTTTGCCGGAATGTTACATGAATGACATCCAGTCCAACCTCTAATATAAAGTCCTCGTATCTGCATGAAACCTCACGAGCACGGTCATCACCGTCAGCAGTTTCATCATCACTCTGGAATTCCGAACTTCTACTGTAATAGCTCATCAAGTCTGCTGACAGCATACTAGGGCTTCCATACTCTGCATCTCCAAACTCTTCCACATTCCTCCTGCAATTTCTTACAAAGGCCTAGGAACCTCTTGGCTAGCTTTAACTATAGCAATAGTCCTACTTATGGTATCAATTTCTTGTCACTGTGACAAAAGGACTAACAAAAGAAACTTTAAGAAGGAAAGAGATCTTTTTTTTTTTTTTTTTTTTTTTGCTCATTATTGCAGAGGGATTTTAGTCTGCCATGGAATGGATGGCATAGTAGCAGGGATTTGTAACGAAGACTTGTTTACACCATGACTGCACATCAGGAAGCAGAGGATGCTGCTAGAATCAGAAGTGAGTATAACCTTCCGAAGCCTGCCCCTGTGACCTCCTTCTGCCGGTAAGGCCCCATGTCTCCAAAGTTATACAACCTCCCACAAACTGTCACAGCTGGGGAACAAATATTCAAACACATGGGGGACATTCCACATTGGATCCACAACACTGCCCTTAAATTATGCTGGTATTTCATGCCCTCCTATGAGCATTCACTGCTGGGCACATCTTATCAAAGCCTCCATGGGCCATATGCAATTAATTACTGAGAATAACTTTACACAGTGTGAGAGTCAGAGAAGCAGCTTCTTGGAGACCGCTGTCTCTGTTGTAGATGGTGAGTCATCTATAGTTGCAAAGAAATATTTGTAAAGTGTGGGGCAAACTAGAATTTCAACTTTCTTTGAGCCACATGCACCATGGAGGTGTGGATGAACTACAGAAGGGCTGAAATATGCCTGTGAATCAAAGCTGAAGAAATGAGCCCAGCTAACAACAAACATGGATGCTGGCAGAGCAGTGACCACATGTCTGGGCTTCAGTGTCTGGCACTTTACATTAACTCGCAGAGCTTCAGCAATTCCTGCTGCTTTGGCTTTCCAAACTTCATCCAAATTTCTTTGTCCAAGGCATCCTTACCCAAGACTATTCAACCAGAGCATTTTGGGAAATGTAGTCATGGCATCTGGCTAGTGAATTTGCCTTCTTCTTCCCACCTTTCTCTCTGCCCTGAAAATTCTGACTAGCTATTGGCCATTTAGCCTTTTATTAAACCATCACAGTGACATATCTTCACACAGTATAAAGGAATCTTCCACAACCAAGAAATACAACATACAAACCAGTGCAATGTGAAAAGTCTTTTTTAATCACCAGTTTTACAGAGATTTTATTAACAAACATAAATTTAAATTATAAAAATTTAAAGCATATAATGTTAACTATTTTTCAGTTTTGAGAGTCTAGTCCAGAGCTTCCTACAAGCCAGGCACTCTTACATTAAGCTACAGTCCCAATTCAACAGTTTGATAGTTTTGATATGTATACATTACAAAATCAATATATCCATCACTCCATGAGTGTGTGTGTGTGTGTGTGTGTGTGTGTGTGTGTGTGTGTGTGCAGTAAATATTTAAGGTCTAGCCTAGCAACAAATTCCATATATACAAGTGTGGTGATATTGTGTTCCCCAATGTATTGTGCACCCTAATAAACTTATCTGGGGTCAGAGAACAAAACAGCCACTAGATATAGAGGCCAGAAAATGGTGGCACACACATACCTTTATTCCTAGCATTCCAAAGGCAGAGATCCATCTGGATCTCTGTGAGTTCAAAGCCACACTAGAAACAGCCAGGCATGGTAACACACACCTCTAATCCCCAGGAAGTGATGACAGGAAGCAGAAAGGTATATAAGGCTCGATGACCAGGACTAGAAGCTCTTTTAAGCTTTTAGGCTTTTGAGCAGCAGCTGAGATTCATTCAGATGAGGACTCAGAGGCTTCCAGTTTGAAGAAACAGGATCAGCTGAGAAGTTGGCGAGGTGAGGTTGGCTGTGGCCTGTTTTGTTTCTCTGATCTTTCAGCATTTACCCCAATACCTGGCTCTGGTTATTTCATTTTTAAGACTGTTTAGCAATTAGTCTTTCATTTCTTTGACTTCAAACTGGGCACAGTGGTGCATGCCTGTAGTATCAACTGTTGCATGAATCCTAATTGGTCTTATAATAAAGAACCGGAGCCACATATTGTGGTAAATGCTGAAAGATCAGAGGAAACAAACCACAGCCACTTCTCACCTCACCAACTTCTCAGCCGAAAGGGGAAAATCCTGTCTCTATGAATCCTCAGACTGCATGCCCGATTCCTCAGCTGAAAAGACTGAGTTCCTGTCTCCTCCCAACTTATATGCCTTTCTCCACCCATTCATATCATTTCCTGTCTCAGCCTTCCTAGTGCTGGGATTAATAGTGTGTGTGCTTTCCAAATATTGGGAGCAAAGGCATGAGATCCCAAGTACTGGGATTAAAGGTGTGTGCCACCATTGTCTGGCTCTGTTTCTCTTTTAGACTGGATTAATCTTGTATAGTCCAGGGTGGCTTTGAACTCATAGAGATCCAGACAGAGATGTCTGCCTCCCAAGTGCTAGGATTAAAGGTGTGTGCCACCACTGCCTGGCCTCTATGTTTAATCTAGTGGCTGGCTCTGTCCTCTGATCTCAAGGAAAATTTGATTTGTTAGTGTATAAACAAAATATCACCACATTCAACTACGTAGAACTAGAGGCAGGATTATTTGACATCAGGCTAGTCTTGAACATACCAAGATATGCTTTCCAACACCAACCCAAACTAAGAAAAGCTCTGAACTGTTAGTCAGTGCGTGGCTTTGAACATAGAATTCTCTGTGTGTCCCACTGTGTTGTATGTTGGTATTGTGTTCCCCAAAATATTGTGCACCCTAATAAACTTATCTGGGATCAGAGAACAGAAGAGCCACTAGATACAGAGGCTAGAAAATGGTGGCACTCATGCCTTTAATCCTAGCATTCCAGAGGCAGAGATCTACCTGGATCTCTGTGTGTTCAAGGATACAGCCAAGCATGGTGACTCACACCTTTAATCCCAGAAATTGAGGCTTTAATCCCAGGGAGTGATGGCAGAAAGCAGAAAGGTATATAAGGCATGAAAATCAGGAACTAGGCTGGTTAAGCTTTTAAACTTTTGAGCAGCAGTTCAGCTGAGATTCATTCTGGATTAGGGTTCAGAGGCTTCCAGTCTGAGGAAACAGGATCAGCTGAGGAATTGGCAGGGTGAGGTGGCTGTGGCTTGTTCTGCTTCTCTGATCTTTCAGCGTTCACCCCAATACCTGCCTCCAGGTTTGGTTTTATTAATAAGACCTTCTAACAATTCATGTTACAATGTTGCTTTAATGGGAGCAATGCAATTAATAGAAAGTCAGAGCATATGCAAGATTGGTTCTGGCATGCCTAGACATCCTGTTTCCTCAAAACGTTTTTTCTTAGCTTTAAATTTTTTAAAAGTGTGTGTGTATAGCTCATAGTTTGAGGATCTATGGCATGTATCCAAATTACAATAAATTATTTTATTTATCATGTTTTTAAAAATATACATAATTATGAGTTCTGAGATATCTATAATAGGCACTCTTACAGGTATGTGGTAATAACTTTATCATATTGTTTAATTCAGCTTTAGTTTCCTACTGTTTCAAAATAAATAAAAATAAATACTGTGAATTATGAAAAAAAAGTGTGTGTGTGTGTGTGTGTGTGTGTGTGTGTGTGTCTGTGCGCGCGCGCGCATGCGTGCGTGCGTGCACACATAAGTACAGGTACTTGAAGAGGCATCCAATTTGCCTGGAGCTACTTGATATGGGTGCTGGGAAGTAAACTGGGGTCATCTGCAAGAGCATCAAGTGATTTTCACAGTGGAACCATGTCTCCAGGCCCCTTTCTTATTTTTTTTTTGTTCCATTCTATAGATCAGTACTTCCTACCTATGGCACTGTGAGTAGATGGTAAGTCTGCTGAACTACAGACCTAGCCTTCCCATTGTGCCTATCGTTTGATACATCTGAGATGGCAGAGGACTCTGGGAAGGTACCTCCAGCCTCAGCAGTGCCATCCATGTATTCTCTATGTACTGTAGCTCCAAGGTGGAAAAACACTACAGTCTCTGAGAAATGACTCACCTTGCAGAGGCGTGCTTCATTGGCCCCTGGGAAATGAATGTGAGAGAGAAAGGAGGCATCAGGATGTGCACCTCGTTGGTGTGAGAGCCAGCGGAAGAACGTGTTCATTGATGCTGTCAGGCTTCCAGGTAGCAGCTGGGTGTCTTGGTTTTGATTTCTGTTTTATAAACATTTTCTCTGCCTGTCAGTTCTCCAAATGGATCTAAATTCATCTCCGTGTCAGCCGAGGTGTAAGAGCCCCAGTAAATATGTCAAAGCTGAGAAGAAAGCTCCAGTCAGAAACTGGCATAAAAGAGAGAAAAGAAAGTGCTTTTTCCTTATCATAGAGTCTGGACAGTACTAGGGGAGGCATCGCCTAATGGAATGTTAAATGGAAAATGTCTCCCTCTTTCTGGAGTCCTGAAGCTGAAGACACTGGTTGATAAATGCTTGCTATCTCCATAAAGAAGGCTGTCAATCACTTCTCTATGCAAGGCTTGCTAAGAGATTGCCACTGACTCCCATCCCTCTTCTCCTGTGCATTAAAGAATGCCTTAGAAGTTCATTATGGCAAAACAAAACAAAACTTCAACCCAAGGTGGGGTTCTCTCAGAGTAGACCCACAGCCAAAGTTAATTTCCAAGTAATTTATTAAGAATGTACTCTCAGGAGAAGACAAGAGAATGAGAAGGTCCTCAGGGAAAAGGAAGACCCAGATGAGGGTGCTTTTTAAGGGCAAGTCTCTGGGTCAGATGGATGGATCCCAACAGAATTCATTGGGCAAATGACCTCTTAGATCTGTTTCTAGGCAAAGGAGCTGGTATTAGCAGTTACTCACACACAGGGCCTTCTCTGCTCTTGCTGCTCAAGGACAAGCCTCAGGTTGTCATTGATACTGGTTTTATCAGGAAAGCATTGCAGATACTGAAGGATGAGCAAATAACGAGCATCTCAAGGGACTTATTCATGGCAAAGCAGCAATGTTTTTTACAGACGGGGGTGTGGAGTAGAAGGCACTTCTACCTACCCCAGTGCTGACGTCAAAAGAGGCTGGGGTATGAGCACTGCTCGTGGGGTTTGGGCTATCTGCAGCAACCGGGCCTAGCTTCTCTCACATTGCTCTGCTATGGAGCATTCTTGCTAAAGTGCAAGAATTTTGAGGTACAATTGATTGTTGCCAATAGGTTAGAGAGGCACATCATGAGAATTCTGGGGATAACTTGAAATTTTGTCTCCGAGACTCTGGTGTCAATTACTCAAGTTTGATTCACAGTTTTGCTGTTCACTAGCTGTGGATTCTTAGGCAGTTTTCCTGTTATCTGTGTTTCACTCTTCCTTTGAGTAGAGTGGAGATGCTGCACCATTAGGGTTCTTTTGAGATGCAAGTCCTTAATCTGCCAAATAATTCTCTACACACAAAACATTATATCACACAATACAACTAGTATATAACTCATATCATGTAGGTTAGACGCGGATTGTTCAAAGACATCATGTTACTAAGCATCTTACTCCAGAGATATGGTTTCAACCATCATACAATACTTTGAATGCAGAGTGTGTGTATTTTTTTGCATCATCTTTTAGCCCAGGCTAGCCTCAAACTCCCAATCTTACATTCACTTTTAGAGTGCCAAGATTGTAGGTACGCACCATCCCTGACATATACTTTAAATAATAAACAATAAAGAAAAATCATAGGGGTCATCAGCTGGGCTCTATATCCTAACTTAGCTGATACAGTTATCTATATGGCATTGACAAATGGCTGACACGTTTCAAGATTAGAGTCATATCTTCATTATAGGTTATTCAAAATAACATACTTAAAAACTACAGCAGAATGCCCAGTACAGAAAAAATACTCAACAAAATACTACCATAGCACTCCTCACCTCCTCCCAGATCTTACATTATTTCCAGCTCTTCTGAGATATTCCTTGAGCCTTGTAGTGAGGAGCGTGTTATAGATGTTTCACTTAGGATTGAGTACTCAAGGTCACTTACTCCTAGCGTTTTGACTAGTTCTGAATCTCTGCGTTAGCTGCTGCACAATGCAGAAAGAAGCTTCTCTGGCTGGGTTTGATAGCAGCTCTAATCTATGGGCATAAATATAAACATCCAGAAGACAATTTGACAACATGATCATTTAGAAAAGCAATGGGATCCCCCCTGTGGCCTATGACCTCCTGAGCCATGGATTTTTGACAAAATTTATAGTACCTGGCATAAACTCCCTTCTATGAGACAGGTCTCATCTCTATTCAGAAAGAAGTTGGTTACCATCATCAGTATTTGAATTGGTTGCTATTATATCTCAATTTGTCTATAAGCTAACCAACAACCAGAACAGTTTGAACTGGTGCTACTCATTTAAGAATTAGTACAGTTGTGTAGATTGGTCTGTTTGTGGGGCCCCTAGCAGTGGGTCCAGGATCTGTCCCTGGTGCATGAGCTGGAATTATGGAACCTACTTCCTATGGTAGGATGCTTCAATCAGCCTTGATGCAGGGGGGTGGTGAGGAGCTTAGTCCTGCTTTAACTAGATATGCCATGCATTGTTGACTTCCATGGGAGGCCTTACCCTTTCTGAGGAGTAGATGAGGGTGAGTAGAAAGGTGGTGGGGGAAAGGAATGAGAGGAGAGGAGGGAAGGACAATTGTGGTTGGTATGTAAAATAAATAAAAAAATTATAAAAGAATTTATATTGTTCCTATCAAGTCAGGCAGCCCTGGGCTATTTGGTTCTTATTTCTATTTCATAAAAAACCCAATGACCAGCTTGCTTTCTCCCTTGGGTGACTGTTCAGCCTTTACTTCCCGCTGTAGAAATCTCTCAGGTTGTTCCATGGTTACAGGATGTCCCCTTTTATTTGCTTCTTGCTGCTTCCTGTCCTCTTTCCCCTCTGCCTCCTCCAACCCCGAGAATTAGAGGGACCCCAGTGATGTTCTCCAGGCATGACAAATTATGTGCAATCATGGAAGTCTTTAGACAGTGATTATTTGCTACACAATGCAATTCATGCCTGTAGATATTTATTGATTCCCTTTTCAAGCCAATACCTTATAAGATTTATTTCTTTGTCTCTGGAACACAGCAAATAAGCTAGCTCTGTTTTAGCACACAGCGCAGCTCCAGGTCACAAACATTCTAGTAAACAATAAAGGCAACAGCTGCCCCATAGCAAGCACTGTTCTTCACATGCTCTTTGGAAACTGCCAAGCAACAACTATGGTTATTTTCCTAATTGCATTGATAAAGAAAACAAGTCAGAAAAATGCTTTACTCTGTAGAGCTACACACCTGGCAAGAGCTGGGGAGACTGACCAGTGAGCACGAACCCTTGCTCTGCCAGCATGGAGACCTGAGTTCAAATCTCCAACACCCATGTGAAAAGCTGGGTATGGCTATGTATGTCTGTAACCCCAGGATTGGGGGATGGAGACTGGTTGGACCTAAAAGCTTGCTGGTCAGCAAGCTGTGTGTGAGTTTCCAGTTTGGTGAGAGTCCCTGTCTCAAGGAATAAGGTGGGCAGCAATGGGGGAGGCCACCTAATGTCTGTTCTGGCATCCTCATGGATTGGCACACGTGGGCATATATTCCCACATACTCACATCTACACCACACACACACACACACACACACACACACACACACACACACACACACACACAGGATTTGAATGCAGGCATGTCTGCATCTATAGATTCTTTTTTGAGCATTTTGCCTTCTTGTATTGCTTAACATTTTTTTGTATAACAAGCCATTTTAAAATAAAGAGACTTAAAACAGTCATTACTGTATGTGGCTCATCTATGGTCTTTTGTGTGAAATGGGAGATTTTTCTGATCCACTTCTATTTTCTGATCTTTACATAGCACCTCATGTCTGTGGTCTGTCTTCACCATTAATCTAGATGAACTAAGATGGCTCACTTAACATGAAGCTTGACTGGCCATTTGTTGGGGCTCCCTGACTCCCTAGCAGGTACTCTAGGATTAGTCATCTGGTGATCTCAAGGTTCAAACACACCAAGAAAGTAGCAGAGAATACAATATCACTCAGGTATCTATCCTGCAAACCATGCCTCTTGGCTAGGGCAAGTCACATGGCCTACCCAGATTCACTGCTCACTGGTAGACAAGGTATTAGGATTTACTAGTTCTTTCTATCTGGTGAGGAATAGCAATGCACAAACTGACAAATAGCAGGATATGTTAGATCTGCTTATAGATAAAGTGGTGGTCTCTTTCACTGGCATCTAAAATGCTCAGGCAGCATAGAGCTTGGGATTGTCCTCAAGGGCATAAGGTTGTTTTTGGGAAGGAGCTAGGCAGGTTCAGAGGGCATATTTCTTCATGGCTGTAGTGACCTAACCTCTGGAGCCCTTCACAGTTTTCTGAGTAAGATTTCACATCACCTCTGCATCACTGCCCCATACCCTGTCCCAAGGATTCTGGCACAACTGGAAGCCCAGCTGGGCATCTGTTCCAGGAAACAAAAAATTAACTTTATGGCCAGAAAGTACCAAGCCTGTGGTACAATGCAGCTTCATAACATCCTTGGACCCAGACCACTTTTTGTCCTATTTGGGAAGCTGTGTCTTTTATTGCTATGGTCTTAGTGAGCCCGTTTACCTAAATTTTGAACAGTGTGTCTTACATCTTTCTGTAAGTGAGCAAGGGGCTGGTGGGGCACACGGTGGGAAGTCAGTTAAGGTTTTATTTAGGCAGTGATGATGCAGCTCTGTGTGCCTTCCAATGGGCTCCCATCCACCCATCACGTATCTGTCATTGGAAATGAAAACAGACAGTGCAGTTTACTGTGTGTGCTGAGAAAGACTTCATTCAAATCCTTGGTCTAGTGTGGCTTTTATCTGTCTCTAAGTTTTTAGTCAGTAAAATGAAGACAATCACAAGATTATTATGAGCATTAGATGACAATGTGTTTCAATCAACTTACAACAAGGCTAGGTATACAATAAAGACAGATATAGCTGATATTACCAATAGCATTAAAAATTCACATTAGTGTTCACATTAGTGTTATTCAACAATGGCTCCAGCACCTGGTAGCTTACCAGCACTGTCTGAGAACTTGTTCAAACATTGGTGTCATATTCCTGGAGGTTTTGATTGCAGCATGCCCGGGCATTTGGATACATTTTACTAAGGTTCATTTGAAGGCAGCTAGTGTTCAGAGCTGTATGTGATAATCATCATTTATCTTGTAAGGCTGATCACATCTCTCTTAACACTCAACATATGAGGATAGTGAGGTTGCCTAGAGAGTCTGTTGGGAAAGACATGTATGAAACCAGTCTCTTTTCCTGCACCTCCAGACCCTAAATATAGAATGCACTCACTCCTCCAAGAGCCTTTACAGGAGCAACCCTTGCCTTCAAGATGTCTAGAGTCAAACCTCCTACTAGGTCCCACCTCTGAAAGGTCCATATTATCTTCCAGTATTGCTGCTCTGGAGATCAAGTCTCCAATTATAGTGGGCTTTGAGGGACACTCAAATCACACCTGAGTCACAGAAGTATTTCTGAGAAGGGGGAATCTAATGTGGACTCAACTCCCTATTGATGTTAGTCAAAGTTTTGAAGTTACTAAGTACTTACTGGGGGCCCAAAACTATGTTAAGAAATATTCTTGTATTAGCATTTTTAATCCTGCCAATAATCTAATGAAATTGGTAGTGTGTAAGGGAGCAGCAATTTTGTGAATCAAATATCTTTGCCAAGGTCATCTGATGACGGATGGTTTATCTAGAACCTAAGCCAGGCTCTCAGCCTCCAGGCCCTTGTTCTTAGCTAAACTGCTTTCTTGGCAGAGAATCCTGTTTCTTCTCTGTCCTCAGTTAATTATTATAATGAAAGAACTCTGGAGTTCAACTTGGTATCATCATTCCTCAAGTAAAGAATTTCTTAGTGTCCATATGGCTAAGTCCTGGTTAGTAGGACAGATAAAGATGAAACACATCTCAATCATATTCTTAAAGGGAAAGGGTGTGCTTTTCCTCCCTTTTAACTTTTTCTTTTATTTTCTTTCATGGTAGTTTTCATGGTACACTACCATGAGACTTAGACACGATGGTGATATTTTAACAAATGTCAGGGACACATGAAGAAGAAGCTTGGGCTCCTGATAATGACAGATATGGTGGGCTACATGTGCACATGTAGATTATTAAAAGAGAGAGAAATAAACTCTGAGACCAAATTTTGTCAGCAACAATTTGACCCATATTAAAGTTGGAAGGTCAATCATACTGCTCTTTGATTTGGATCCAGAACTGTACAAATGAAGAAGGGGGACTGAGCAGTGCCTTGCGTCCATTGCTGTTTGTTCCTGACTGTGCATGTCATGTGACCTGCCATTGCCTTGACTTCTCCATCACGATAGACCATACCCTTGAATCTTGAGCTAAAACAAAGCCTTTCTCTGTGAAGTTGCCTATCAGGGAATATTACCACAGCACCAAGAAAAGAAGCCGAGACAGAGCTTACTAGCTAGAAAGTCACATTTAACTAAATCTGGGGAAATATTAAATATGGTCTAATTTACTTAATAAATCCATTTAGTACTCAGAGGATTCAAAATACACACATTAAAAAAGTCTAGCAAGAAAAAGGCAAGATCCTCAAAAGGGATAAATTATCAGAGTCTTATGTAGAATTCACAAGTTGATAAACACTCATTAGAAAAATAAATCTCAGACAGATGTGCCCTTAAACTAATTGAACAAAATCCTTGAAAAGCTCAGTAGTAGGCATAAGTGGAAAAGACAACTGAAAGAATAAAAAATATGACACAGAGGAGACTATTACTAATGATTAGTATACAAATTGGATTGCATTCTTTAAACACGTAGGGGGCATATAATGTCATATATTGGCATCATACAGGGATGCTCTCTGGTAAACGGATAGCCATTGAACAGCACAGAATAAGCATGTGGAGTCTGAAGGACTGAACTTCGTCCATGTGGGCTGAGACTGTCACATTGGTTTTGAAATGCTCCTGTGACATCAAAAAATTTAGCCAATGTAGTATGAGAATTGAGTTAAGTCAGCAGTTTATCCTTCCTGCTTGTCCACCTCTCAAATCTGTGCTCAGACTTCTCTCATCCAGGTTGACTCTCTTTGTTCATCATTATAATGTTTAAAAATAATCTCACAGCACCCAAACAAAAGACATAAAACATAAAGTAAACTATCAGAAGTCACGGACCACCTTGTACTCTTTGATCTTCGTTTTTCTGTCATTGTATGCTGGTGATTATTTCCTTATCTTATTTTTTATTTCATGAGCAATAAGTGAAATTATGCACATAAAATGCCAAGCATAGTGCCTGGCAAAGAATACAGAATAAATGTAAGTTCCCTCTCAGTTTCTAGTCGCTAAATTGACTCTGAAATCATCAGCATAATGATTTTTTCTTGGGTCATTAGTCCACTTGAAAAGCTGTGGCAGTTCCTCCAAGCCTCCTTACATAGTTGGAAAGGCACCCTCTGAAGTAATTTCATTCCTTAGTCTCAGCTACCCTTCTTTGGGAAGTTGAGAAAAATACTGTATTTTGTTGTTGTTGTTGTTGTTGAGATTTCCAATAAACAGAAATGTATTTTTACATTGATAACAGAGGAAGCCTGAGCCATTCCCAAATTGTGTTTGGTCCAAGTATTGATCCTTTCCTAATGGCCCTGGAAACTATAGCTATTTATCCATTTCTCATCGAGACCAAAAGTTGTTTTGCTCCAGGGGTGGCCATAGCTCATTTAGACCAAAAATTCAGACTTTAAACTAGGAATTGCAAGATCACAAGGTATTGGAAGATCAAAATACTTGACTAACTTCCAGTTTCTGCCTTCATTACCCAACTTTGGCATTTATGTTCACTGCTCCCTGCTTACCTAATATCAACTCAGTGGTCAGCTCAGCTATATTGAAAACTGCAGCAAAACCAGCGCTTCAGCGAATCCCCGCAAGCATTCAAGACGGATCATTCATCAGCATGCACTGGCTCTCTGCCCTGGTGGTCTTTCCATGGGTTATAAGTGACTAAGCTCAGGGGAAGACCTCTCCCTAGGATAATTTGTCTTCCTTCAGCTCCAGTGAATTAGCATATGTATCTTATTGGGCCATTGGGTTGCAATGACTATTAAGTTACAAAATAAGCAAATTATGATTGCAGGTCTGCAGCAGATTATTCTGAAGCCCCTGCTGTTTTGAGGAAGAGGACTTAACTCATCAGGGCGGTTTGACCTTCAGTTTCTTGATTGGAGGAATAGTTATTTTTTAATTTTCAAAAATGAAAATAGCCTTATATTTCTTTCTGTTCACAAAGCTAATAAACGTGCATGTTTAAATGTCAAAGAATAGAGAAAACCATAATGAAGAAAGACAGCAGTAATTAAATCCCAATACCCAGAGACAATCACCGGTAACATTTTGCTATGTGTGGTCCAGATTTCCCCTTCCACTCATTCATATAAATGGAACTATTTTATAAAATTATTCAATAATTACAGAGTATACTTTTTATCATCAGTTTTATGACTATATAGCATTGCTTTGCATGTGAGTTACAGACTTTATCCTCAGTTGCTTCCAAAGCACTCCCATAAGCAATGAAACTGCAGTGGGTGCTTTGGTCACATCTATGTAGGCATTAGCTTATGTCCTTAGGATACATTTCTGAAACTGGAATTGCCAGGCATACCAGAAGGCTTTGATACTCAACTCATGTCAGTAGTTTGTAAAGGATATCCCAGTTTATAGACTGACTAGTTGTTCCTTAGAGCAGGCAAGAAACTACGAAAAAAATCTACTGAGGGGGGATGGAGAGATAGCTCAGAGGTTAAGAGCACTGACTGCTCTCCCAGAGGACCTGAGTTCAATTCCCAGCACCCACATGGTGTCTCACAGCCATCTGTCATGAGATCTGGTACCCTCTTCTGGCCTGCAAGGTTACATGGAGGCAGAATGTTGTATACATAATAAATAAATAAATCTTTAAAAAAAAATCTACTGAGGGTATGGACGTCCAGGTCCTAAAATGAAGTGACCTGGAAACTAACTTTAAGATCAGATTTGAGGATCTGTAGAAGTAAGGAACAAAGGTGGTAAATTCTGGGAAACAACAAAGCCTTGGGAGCTCCGGGGGACAGAAGGCCATCCTGAGGGTGAGTGCAGGATGTGGGCACAAGGGAGATTGAAGCTAGAGGAAGTCTTTACAGGGTCAGCTCTTACCTCCCTATTGTTTCCACAATCCAGGCCTGATTCTGCTGGTGCTGGGCTGCCCTGTAAGTGAAGGTGAGGAGCTGATGAAAACAGGCTTGGGACAAGCTATACAGGCATTTGGGCCTTCCTTTCAACACTCCCCACAGAACCCTGGAAACTAGTAGTCTGGAGAAATGGCAGCAGACACAGACTGGCTCTGTTGGTGTTTTCTGCTTTGCTAGTCGTTGTTTGCCTTGTCCTTAATCCCTGCATATTGTGACAATGAATAACTTCGTGGCTGATGCTTTTATCAGTTCATATGATCAGAATGACTCGCTAGACCTCTAGGGAAGCACGATTTCACAAGCCAAGATAACTAACTGCACACTCGAGGCATGCAATGTCCTCAAAAGAGAGCTGTTACAAAGATGTTTCACACTCATCATCTAAAACACAAGTGTTGGAACAGACAGCAAATGAATCTACCACATGCACAGAAAACATGGTAGGGTCTAAGCACATGGAACCAAATGAAAATATCAGACTGGAAAAAATAGTATGGCTGAAAAGGGGAAGATACAACTGTCTTAAAACAAAAAAACCAAAAACTAAAGCACAGAGCATGCATATGGCTATAGTCCGAAGAGCTTAAGGAACTGACACACAGGAATCCCAGTGGGCAGTTCAGTAATGCTTTTGCTGCACCCTTCTCAGGCAACTTAGGCACCTCTGTCTTGGAGTGCTCTTTAGCAATTCAAGCTTTCATTTAAATAGACAATCTTGGCTAAGTTTGGAGACAAGTTGGCTTGCCCCTTCTCCCACCCCACCCTCCTCTCTCTGTTGTGTGAACATGCCCATGTGCATCTGGTGCCTTCCTCTACTGTTTTTCACTGTTCCCCCCCCCCCCCCCCCCGAAATGGTCTCTCAACTGAACCTGGAACTCTGCCAGAAACCCCTCTACCTCCAATCCCCAGCGTGGGATTCCAGGCACCAGTGCCACTCCCAGCATTTATACCAGTCCTAGGAATCCAAATCCATGTCCTTGCACTTGTGTGCCAAGTATTTTACCAGACGAGTCATTTCTCCAGGCTCTCATCTCATTTTTTATTGAATTTATTATTGATTCCAAATAATATTACCTTGATTAGATATACTTTTCTCCTTATAATTGCTTTATATATTTTACTTTGGTTAACTAATCAGTGAACAGGAAAACACTTATAGATCACAAATGTTATTGATTTATTCCATCCAGACACTCAACATTTATTTGATGAGTGACAGTCACAGCAGGGGCTGGTGAAGATGTAAAGAAAAGAAAACATTGTCTCTGCCATCAAGGGCATATTTGAGTGATAGTGTTTAACATGCACATGAATGTGCCATGGTGATGTTATAGTCAAGATCATACAGATGACTACTGACAGGGTTATGACTATAGCCTGGTCTATTTTAGCCTTAAACACTGTTCTTTCTCAGGTGTAAAGCACATTGTGTGTGTATTTCAGGAAAGATGCACACATTTGTGCATTTCCAGTATTATGTAACCCAAAAGAAAAACCTGAAGCATGTTTTTTTTTTTGCTTGTCTTACTAAAGGGCAGCTCTCCATGAAGACTCATAAGACCTGTGCTATCAGTCTTTCAAAGTTATGGGCACCTACAGAGAAAGCTACTCCATCACAGGAATTTTAAAACCAATGGGGCAATATTTGAATTCCTGGGGCAGAATCAATACTCTAAATGCCAATGTATTGTAAAAGTAAATCAAGTCCAAGGTCATACACAATTTGGCTTCGATATCATAATAAAGACTTAGTGTCTTCTCAGGGAATACATGACAGCATAATTTCTATAGCCTGATGATGGCTCCTCTTTATAATCTTGAGAATTCACTTCTGTTTGAAGAAGATGGATTCTTAGCTTGAGATTGGGGAAAGTTGGGATTACAGGTCCCTTTTGCTTTCTTTTCAGTAAATTTATATTTATATTTCCATCCTTCCATAATATTACTAGACTTCTTCTTCAAACTCTCCCAGACATCCAAAAATATCTGACACACCTCAAAAATTTTTATCAATGGCATATTAAGTTTATTGAACATATGTCATTCTGTAAGACACATATTTCCTAACACACTTGTATATTGCTTTGGTTGGAGTTGTCTTTTTCCCATTTATTTCCTCCATGACTAGCTTCTTTCTCCATCTTTCAGGTGTCTGTTCAGACACTACTACCAACACTGTTCTCAGACCTAGTTAGTGCTCCTTCTTTTAGCTCCTCCTCATTCTTGTATGTAGCTCTTTATGGACACTTCAGCAGCTCTATGCCAGGTGCTGTTGCCTACTTTCTTATGGTGCAAAGTGATCGTAAAGGAGAATAGTGCCACTAGCTAGGTGTTCAGTACTCAATATGTAGGATTGTGCAGAACATTTCATATGCAATCTCTAACATATGACACTGTAGGAGCTCAAAGGTCATGGGAATCTCATAATGAGAAATGCATTCAGTCCATCTCCAAGGGTCCTCAAAGTGTTAATATTCAACATCTTTTCTAAGACAAAGATTAAGTTTAATTCTAAGCCCCAAAACTCAAGGCAAATTCTTAGTTGTGGGCCCTATTTAAAGAAAGGTTACTTGCTTCCAAGATAGAATGACACAGAGTAAATATCTCTATTCCAAAGTGGAGGAATTGGAGAACAGAAGGGATGGTGGGACCAAAGAAAGACTGAATTCCAATGAAACAATAATAAATCCCGTAGCTCCATGCTTATCCTCTGGAATAGATAATGGCATGGTGTGATCTCCAGTGGGGTTGGCTGCTTAGCTCTTCACCCGTGTAATCTGCAGCAGTCATTGTAGAAGAAACAGCTCTCTCATTAAATAGAGTTTATTCTGGAGCCAAGTTTGAGTGACCATGGGTTGGGGGACACAGATTTCAGTTACCTCCAAGTTCATGGTCCATTGTGGTCCGGTTTCATAAAGATTTTATAGTTAGAGAATAAAGAAAAACATAAAGTGAATATTTCCCAATACCTTGATAGGTGCTACCTACATCAGACAGATGGGTCAGAGTAAAGTGAAGGAAACTGCTCTGAGCTTCAGATGCTATCTAATGATCTTTAGTGTTTGGGTTGGTGGAAACTAAGGTCTGTGAATATATTCCAAATAATTTCCCTCATAATCACAGATGTTAGGTTACATATAGAGGTAGGCAATGAACTTGGAGGGACAGTCAGAGGATCAAATACCCCAAGAGAATTTGAAGTTTGTTTCTGGATTTGTAATGTTTCAATCTCTCCACAATCAGCCTCAGTCAAATTATGTACTGAATCTGTGATGTACTTTACATGGCCACTATGAGCTCTCTCTGGGGCTGGGTCTTCTCATTGCCTTTGGCTCTCCTGGGCAGATGTTTCATGCTCCTAGTGGCTCCATTGTCCTGGGGTCTCTATTGCAGCTTAGACTTCACTTTTTCCGTTTTTTCCTCTCAGAGATTGCTGAAAGGGACTCTGACCCTATGGCTAATTTCCTGGCTTCTCCCATCTTTTGAAATCAGCACAGAAGAAAGACTTCATGATCTCACAACTCTTACATTCTACACACCTGGCAGGACTGCATCACATGAACAATGGCAAGGTCCATTGCCAACTTGTAATTGGGCCCCCAAGCAATCCTCCTGCATCAGCTGTCCAAGTGCTGGATTACAGATAGAATCTGGCTTGCCTTCTCCAAATAAATTTCATTATGAAAAATCTCTAACATTTCTATTCTACATAGAGAAGTATTATAATGAATTCCCGTGTACTACTTTAACTCATGTGGCCATTCTTACATTGCCTACATTCTTAGATGAAGATATACTTTCTGTTGACAGAAATCACCTCAATTTTCTTTTTAAGCCCTGTTATCCTCCAGTTAATCTGGGTAAAAGTATTTTCTGTTGTTCTGTAGTGACATCTAGGTTCATATATATGTCCTATTTATTTTACTTCTTTACTTGAAACATAAGTGCAATAAAACTTTATTCACTGAGCTTAATTGCATGAGGTTGGAATCTAATTTAATAGAAATTTGTCAGCCATTTAAAGACAATTTAGTTTTGTTATTGTTAAAGATGTGTAATAACTTAAACTAGCTATTGGGAAGCCAATGTCTTTTGGGATCAGTTTTTAAAACTATAGAGATATTTAGGAGGCTGTCTTAACCATCTGTAAATATATGGTTGTAAAAATCATGCTGTTCTTAACTGGATGTCATTTTGCTTTAAAAATTACATTGTGAGGAAATTCTGTCACTTCAGGTTGTCAGAAGAACTGGGGGGATGGTGGTTTGAGATGAAATGGCCTTTCATTCACTTAACAGCTATGTAAATATTTGAAAAATTTACCAACTATATAACATTTGTATGTGTTAGTGCCCAATACCATCTCATTAAGACTTTCACTACAGTCTCCCTTACCGTGAGTTTTCAACAAGGTAAATCAAACTTATAGAGGTTAACTAATTTGACAGCTTATACAGGTAAGAACAGAACAAACTAGAATTTGTACCAGTTTTTGCTAACATCAAAACTCATGTTTTCTCTAGTCTTGTTCAACTTAATAGTAGAGGAAGCCTGAAGGTGATTGTCCACGGCCAGGTGCAGTGAGAACTTAGGGAGTATAAGTACAATGTGCTATGGGACCACAGAGGAAGTAAGATACCATTAACGGAGCCTAGGGCTGCTATGAAGGCTTCCCAGAGAGAAGGGTGATGAGCCTTGAAAGATGGGAGGTCTCTTACTGACCTGGAACTCACCAAGTAAGCTAGGTTGACTGGTGCTGAGGAACAATCTTTGTAAACTATAAATATGTATTATTCTCATTTGTTAATAAAGAGCATAGCTGGGTAGCAGTGATTGGGTGGGAAAGCCAGACGAGGAGAATTCTGGGGAGAAGGGCAGAGTCAGAAGAGTCTCCAGGAGATGTCAAGGGAGCAAGGCATGCTGGGGGACAGGTAAAGCTATGAGTCATGTGGCAGCACATAGATGAAGAGAAATGGGTTAATTTAAGTTGTAAGAACTAGTTAGTAATAAACCTGAGCATGCTTTCCCTCTTGTTGAGCAGGTCTTAAGTTCAGTTCAGCTGTTGGTTACTGCAAAGATATGAGTGTTGCTATTGCATCATTAGGAGTATTTTACAGGATGTCACAGCTAAGTAGGACCATTGATCACATCCCCCCTTTGGCAGCTTACATAGCACCTCTGGTACTGTGAAAGGTAGTGCTATTTATGCTTCCTTTCTCCCTCTCCTCTTGCACTGGTCTCCCTCTCACTTCCCAATTAAAATCTCTCTCCTCATTTTTTTTCCATTTCTCTTTCATATCACGTGTATCCTACTATTTGTTTCTAGGGATCCCCCACCCCATGGTTCCTTTTTACTTTCTTGGTTTATAATCTTAATGAGGTTCATGTTTTTCTGTCTTCTGGTAAACTTCATCATTGTCTTCAGCTTTTCTACCCTCCTTGACACCTTTATATCATTTATTCATCTTTCAGGATACTATCAAACACCATCCCATCTATGAATACTTTCCTAAAGCTACATGGATGGAACAGAAAAAAATTCCTGCCAAAACCTGAATCAGGGATAGCATACAGTTTTCAGTTTGAATGCTGACTTAAACCAATTGCTTGTGGCTCAATCTTAATGTGATGAAAGATGTCAAATCTGAAACCTATTAGAAGGAACAAACCCTTCCCTTGAATGGGTAGGAGTATGGCATGTGAGTCACTCATGAAATATTCTTACAACAAAGAAGCTCATCACAGCAACTATATGACATTAGTCACACTCATTTGCTATTTATTCATTTGATGAATAATAATTGAACAGTCAGGCTTTCATAATTGTAGGTTCCCCTTCTGTGCAATCAATCAACTGAGGAATGAACATAGCATTATTTTTATGTTTTGTATTACTATCAAAATAATACATTATGTAAAAACATATTAGTGGGATTATTATTATATCTTATCATTATTTCCTAAATTATATAAAATAACAAGTATTTTAAAATCTTTAGTATTAAATTTATGTATAAATGACTTAAAGTATATGGGAGAATGTGAATAGGTTACTTAAATGCTATGGTATACCATATTGTAAAAGAGAATTGAGCATGTAAGGATTTTGACACTTTTAGAGGTCCTGAACCAATTCTTCATGGGAACCAAGGAATAGCTATATATGTTTACAAGGCTCAATGTGGTGTTTTGATATACATCTACATCAAAGAAAGAGTAAATCAAACTAGTTAGCACATCTATCACCTTACCAATTTGTCATGATTTGCTTGCAGATGTGTCTTATTTTGCACACAAAAGGCCCTGGAATAGTTTGCTAGTTTATTTGACTTTTCACTCCAGCATCAAACATAATGTTTTTGCTTGTAGTGACTATACAAATTGGTTTTGTCAACTTGACACAACCTAAAATTGCCTGGGAAGAGGGTAGCTCTATTGAAGAATTGCCTCCCTCAGATTAACCTGTGGGCATTTTATTGATTGCTAATTGATGTAGAAGGGCCCTTTTCACTTTCACTGTGGATGGTACAGTAGCTAGGCAGATGAGCCTGGGCTGTATAAGACAAGTGGCTGACTGTGAGCCAGAAAGCAAGCTAGGAAGACAGCATTCTTCCATGATTTCTACTTCAAGTTCCTGCCATTCTGGAGTTTTTGCCCTGCATGAGCTCTTGCCCTGATTTCCATCAATGAGGAACTATAACCTATGAGATGAAATAAACCCTTTCTTCCACAAGTGGCTTTGGTCATAGTGTTTACCATCGCAACAGAGAGGTAGAGCAGTGACCATTTAGCTTGCTGTATGAATGGATGCTTTCCTCAGTCACCCTTTCTCTCTGCCTTTAATCTGTACAATCTCACATTGACACAAGCTGGAGAAATTGTTTTCAAACTGTGTTTACTACTGGAACCTTGATCCAAGTGAAATTTCACACTGTGATCAGATGTGTGAAGTGCAAAAAGAAAAGAAAATCTTGTTTTGGTTGAAGGAAGAGGAAGAATGGTGCCAAGCTTTGCCACCTCATGCTCTTCAACTTTCTGTCCCTTGAATTGCCTGGAGTCAGAGAAGGGTTCTTCTCAAAGTGTCCTTAGTTCTAGCATGATTAGCATCATGTTACCTGGGAAAGTCCATTCTCCATCCTTCATTTACTAAACTAGAATCTGCAGGAACAGGATCTGGTGGCCTGTGTTTAAATAATAACCGGTGCAATTCTCAGACATGTTGAACTTTGAGAACAGGGCATGGGAGCACTTGGCAGCTTCCTGGAGACATCTTCATTCAGGAAAAATTGCTATTTCTCTAAGAGGTTTTATTTTTCCTGAGCTTACTACAGAAATGTTCTTGAAACAGGGACTGATACCCTGCCAGGTCTATAAATATTCAGTGGTTATCAGACAAGTCACTAAATTTGCCATCTGTTTAAGAATTGGCCCAACAAAACTGGGGGTGCTGGAGTATAACTGTAACCCCAGCACTTAAGAGGTAGAGATAAGAGGACCCTAAGTTCTAGGACAACCTGTGGTAGAATAGCAATATCCTTGTCTCAAACCTCAGCCAACCAACCAACCAAGCAGAATTTCCCCAAAGGAGCCTCAGGGAGCACATACTGTGTTGCACTCTGAGTGTGCTGTGTAAATCCCATCATGGGCTGCAATACTGTGAACCAGGAGCAAAACTTCTCTATGAAGTGGCACTTCCAAGCCCCAAAGCTGCTGTAACCTCCAGATGGCACCTTAGGGGGCTAAACCATGACAGAGTGGAGGCCACTTAGAGTGGGAAGACATGGAAGGTTTATCTGAGGTTCAGTAGAATCTTAGCCTTTTAGAGTAGGTGTGCACCATTTCCTCATGTCACCACCAGAGAGCTCTGACCCATGTATTAGCATAAGACCTAAAACATGCCAATCTCCTGGCTTTAAAGACACCACAGAAAGCAGTGAATAATGGGGGAGATTTCCCAGACTTGTACCTCAGGTTCCTGGAAAACATTTTAAAAAGAGTCCACTTACCCTGTAGATCAGAACCCTCTGTAAAGATTTTTGAAGTGGTGTGTGTCAGGTGATACAGAGAAGGGGAGAGGAAAATAGAGTTAAGGTTACAAGGAAGATACCATTCTAGAAAGTTCCTTGCTGGAGAGTATCTGCAAGAGCTTCAGGAAAATGCCTCATGGAAAACCTGAGGCCTGTGTCAGTCTTTGTAAGAGAGGCGAAAACTCAGGAAACAAGAGTTGCCTGAAATGAGCACCTCAAAGCTGTGATGCTTGTTTCCTGTCACTCATGGAAAGTACATGCCCATTCTGTGCTAGCCTTGGTTCAACCTGGTTATTCCTCCCCTTCCTTTCTTGTTTGAAGTTTTTAAGCACTGTGAAAGGAACTGAAAATGTCATATTCTGAGTTAGGGAAGAACTTCTTGAAATAGCTCAGGTCTTTCCCAATTTCCTTCCAGAGAGTGTACCATTTCAGTCAGCCAGGACTGACCCTGACCATTCCCGCCCTCTCCTGGAAGTGAGATCTCTTTCCAAGCTTTGCCCAGAAGACCTATCACCAGAGATTCTTTCAGCTGTGACATTGGTGGGCAGTCACAGTTGAAAGTTCATTTGTCCTGTGCATCCTTCTATAGCCTTGTGGGGCTCCACTCACAACAGATCCTAGATTTCCTTTGTGTCTTGCTGCATAGTCATGTGCAATAAATCTGCTTCATGTAACTTATTGCATACAGACGTGTTTTGTCTTACAACACTCATATGATATGAGTACCAGTGAACAGTAAAACGGCTTTCTAAACAAAGAATATAGGAAGCCATGGCAAGTTCAAGCCAGTATCTAAATCATTCAGTGAGACGCCTTGGCGTAATGCTTTTTGGTGCTTTGCACAGCAAGTCATTAGATCTTCAAAGGGAATCTGAGGAAGCCAAATGATGGGTGTCAGATTAAAGTTTCCAAGATGGTTGTGACAGTGTATACCTGTGATCCCAGTTACTAATGAGGCTGAGGCAGGAGAATTGTAAGTCAAGGGCTCCTGGGTTGCAGAGTGAGTTCAAGGTTATTCTGGAAAATTTAGGGACACCTTGTTTCAATTTAACAATTAAAATAAGGGTGGGGCTGTAATCCAGTGACAGAGTGTCCTATGAGAAGTACGAGCAGTTTTAGACGGGTCATTCCTAACACATGAATTTCAAGATTAACCCCAAAGACAATGGGGATGCAGAAATATCTTATGAACAGGAGCAGTGGAGAGCTTGTTCTCCTTGTGTTGCTTCAAGGGAACAAGAAATAGCGAGGATAGGACAGTCCCGAGAGAGTCCCCATGAGTGTGTCTGAATTCCTTTGTGTGGCTATTTTCTATGGATAATCTCCAAATTCTAATCTCAGGAGAAAAAATTGTGAAGTTCCTTTGTGGGAGAAATCCTCATGTGCATCTCCTTTGGTTTTCCCAGTGACTCTCTTTTAACCTTGACAAACACGCATCTAACATGGAGGCTCCCTCTTTACCATGTAAAGTTTCATTTACAAGAACTGGAACAAGAGCCAGTATAAGAAGCAACATGTAACTTCCAATCCAGAGATCGGTTTTTTTTTTCCTATGTTCAGCATTACCTACAACGGGGTTTTATTTTCTGAAGGTCATAGATGGGCAAGCCAGCTGCCCCTGGGAAGATTAGTCACCTGCTAACTTTCTGGGCTGAAGATGTCAAAGTATTGTGGGCCAGCTGGAGCCCGGGGCACCTTGGAAGGACAAGTGTTAAAGCCATTTCAGGGCAAGCACTGGCTTGGCTTTGAATCCATGCTCACACATTTTAGGTGATAATTCAGGCTGGCTTTGGATTGCCTCTGTGTCTAGGTTTTCTAAATCAGGATCACTATGTGGAAAAATAAAGTCAGCACATTTTTGATTCATAAGGAAGAAACAAAATTAAAGAAATCTACCAACAACATGAAATTCTACTAAACAGCCTGATTTGTGTTTTCAATGCGCTCCTCTGGGGAGGGAAACTGCACTGCCGTTGGAAGGAGGGAGTTGCTCATAGCTGACGACAGCATCCTGGGACCCTGGCAGTGGAAGCTAATGGGGAAGGCAGAACCAAATTAAATATAATGCATGCAAGGATGTGGCTCATGTTAAGCTTGGCAGCTTGTCATTTAAAAAGATATTAAGGAAAAAAATTAATTGGTTGCAACTCTGGTGACACCTGCCCGTGTCAGTCTCAGTATTAATTGAGTTAACACACTGTGCCCAATAAAGTTTTAACAGAGCGAAGCATGGC
Organism: Peromyscus maniculatus bairdii; assembly: GCF_049852395.1. NCBI lineage: Eukaryota > Metazoa > Chordata > Mammalia > Rodentia > Cricetidae > Peromyscus > Peromyscus maniculatus. The sequence goes on from NC_134855.1 coordinate 71,763,548, forward strand.
AGAATTGTAGGCCCAGCAGGTTGCTTATTGGAGCTGTACAACCTGGCCTCTGAGATGAGCATGGAATGATGGGTGATCAGCTTTACATCTACCCTCCAGCTGGGCTCTCAGGGGTGAGGAAGAGCTGTGAGCCAGGTGACTAAGCGAATCTCATGCCCTTTAATAGTGAACGAGTGCTTTAATAATTTTTGGGGAGGGCTAGTGACCAATTTGAGAGACAGTAGGCAAGAACCTAATGGACATCATGAGGCTTCGTGCAGAGTTTAAATTACTGTTCCATGAATAGCCTCTCATTCTTTGGTAGACCAATACTAGCAGCAGGTTTCCCTGGCACCCTGATGTTGGGCTTAATTATGTGAATTGTTTTGGGGCATACCAGCACAAGTGGTAGGAAGAGAGGTTTGAACTATGCTGATTGTTGGGCCTGCCCTTTTGTGCAATGGCTATCTACATAAGAAGAGGTCTAGAGTGGGAGGTATAAACCTACAGTTTGTAGCCTGAAACAGTCATCCAATTGAGAGAAGCCAAGACTGGCTAAAGTACCTTACCTGAAGGTTCCTGAGAGCAGACACGAACAATGCTGTAAGTCTGTTATGTGGCTGGTGTAGACAGTTGAGTAGAAATAGTCCTTTTGTTGATGTCTAGATGTATAATTCTGGAGACATAACCTGTACCAGGCTTTTTCTTTTGGGCCACCAACCAGCTCCCAAATCATGAGATGGAGACTTCTTATTAGTGATGCATGTTCAGCCTTAGCTTAGGTTCATTTCTGGCTAGCTCTTTTAACTTACATCAACCTTTAAGTTATTTATTTACCTTTTACCTCAGGGCTTTTTACCTTTCCTGTCTTACTTTCCTGCTTCCTCCCGTGGCTGGCTGGCTGGTGGCTGCCTGGCTTCTGGCCCTGGGTGTGGCCCTCCCATTTTTTCTCATTCCCTTCTTCTTCTTCTCCTCTCTCTCTCTCTATAAATTCTTCTTCCTATTTATTCTCTCTGCCAGCCAGCTCCACCTATCCCTCTCTTGCCTAGCTTTTGGCCATTTAGTTTTTTATTAGACCAATCAGGTGCCTTAGGCAGGCAAGGTGAAATAAATGCAACACATCTTTTCACAATTAAACACACAGACTTAAACCATTAAACAAATGCAGCATAAACAAATGTAACACACCTTTACACAGTTAAAGTAATAGTCTGCAGCATAAACAAATGCAACACATTTTTATATAGTTAAAGTAATTTCCACAACACATACTCTTTTTAGGCCTTACCTATGTTATCTGAAAAGTGAGCATTATAATTACTTCCACACAGATCCATTGTATTCACTAAGCAGTAACTGTATATTGGCTTCATTTGAGTGTGTGGCCTCCAAAATCCATATTAAAACTTGGTCACCAATGTCATAGAATTAAGAAGTGGGGTATTTCAAAGTTTACTCAATTGTGAGGATATAGCTCCTATATTTGAGATTAATGAATTTAAAAAAGAAATATAAGGGAGTTCTTGGTCCCTAATGTCCCTTCTGTTGCTTAGTAAGATGAGACAAGCCATCTCTAATACTGAACGCCTTGCTGGACTACACAGCCTCTAGAATGATGAGAAATAAATCCCACTCTTTACAATTATCCACCCTCAGCTGTTTTGTTACAGCAGCAAAACAATAAGTAAGGCAGACCTATAAGCAGTATAATAGCTACAATTTACTAAGCACTTGGTAGTATGTGCCTGGAGCCAATGCAGATATTTTGTCTATGTCATTTTGAGATATATCCAACTCCAAGTGATTGTTATAAATACTTCTCTCTCTCTCTCTCTCTCTCTCTCTCTCTCTCTCTCTCTCTCTCTCTCTCTCTCTCTCTCTCTCTCCAGCTTACAAATGATTTTTCAGAGAGGTTAAATAACATGAACAAAATTACAGCTCATCAGTTGCAGATTGGGCTTATTTTTTCAGTTTCCTTATCTTGTGGCTTATGTCTTTTTTTTTCCCACTAGGCTAAACTACTTCATCCATCTTTCTGAACTACAGCTACTGACAGAATAGTGTGTTGTGATTAATGAAATATTTTCACATTATAGCATATGATATTTTCAGTAATAAAGTTGGAGATATAGGTATGCAGTCCATAAAAGATTGTGGGTATTTTTTTTTTGTCTTTTCTTTCTCTGGGTTCCAGGAAAATCACATAGGAGTCAGAGAAATCAGGTCACCTGCAGTCAGAGGATAGGTGTGATCCCTTTAGCATCACTTAGGGAATACACCCTTTGAAGGGAAGAGTCCCCAGGGTCAAGTCCTTAGAATGGTAGTATTTCCTCCCTCAAATATTTGGGTGGCCACTTCTGGGGGATGAGATGAGAAACTCTGCGTTCTTGTGTCAGAGCACTTATTCAGACTTTTTTTTAGCCTTTAGAACCCTAAAAGATAAACACCTAGCTTATTAAGACTGAGGGGAAGATGGATGAGTGTCTCCAAGTGTGAGAGGCAAAGGGTGGTAAACGAAGCCCAAGCCAATGCTCTTGGGGCCTTGAAAAGCAGGACCATCAAGTACGTGCCTCTGGTGGTTTGAATGTAATTGGCCCCCATAAGCTCATAGGGCATGGCACTAGTAGGAGGTGTGGCTTTGTTGGAGGAGATGTGTCACTGTGGGGGTGGGCTTTGAGGTCTCATATGTGTTCAAGCCATGCCCAGTGTCTCAAACCACTTCCTGTTGCCTGCTGATCAAAATGTAAGAACTCTCAGCAACTTTCTCCAGCACCAAGTCTATCTGTATGCTGCCTTGCTTCCTGCCATGATGATAATATACTAAACTCCTGAACTGTAAGTGAGCCACCTCAATTAAATGTTTTCCTTTATAAGAGTTGCTGTGGTCATGGTGTCTCTTCACAGCCGTAGAAACCCTAAGACAGTGTCCTTCTGAGGACCACAGGTATGGGTCGGTAGACTTGTAACTGCCAAAAGCTCAACTTGGGATATCACTGACTGAGCCTAACTTTGAAGGGTCTAGGGTTCACCTTCCTTGAAACATCACTGTAGTAATGCTGGGATCTGGAGCAGTGAAGAACCACAGAGGTGGATCTATGGAAGCTTTGGTAAAGAGCCAAATGCAATAGAGAAAGCATAGCAGACTGGCTGGTGGATCAGACTCTGTTTTCCACACCTATGAGTGGGAAGGATGCTTTTAATGTGTCTTGAATCCCTTGAGTTTCTTTTAAAAGTAACTTTATTGTCAATTATTTGAATGCTTCATACATATTTACAATGTACTTTTATCATATCAGCCACTATGTCCCCTTCCAATTCCTCCCCGCTATCTCTTCATACCACCATGTCCCCCTAACAGTTTCATGTCCTCTTTTGTTAGACCACTAAGTCTAGCAAATGTTGTTCATATGTGCATGGGCAGATTCACTGCAGCATGCACAACTTAACAGGGGCCCAATCCCTGAAGAAAGCTGACTCTCTCTACTCTAGCAGCTAAAGCTTTTGAGATATGGGTGGAGCTTTGTGAACTGTCCTGTCTATGCTATAACTCCATTGAGTTTCTTGAGTAATTCCAGAGAACGGGCATTTTAATAGCTTGGGTATTTTAGTTTTTTGGCTGATAAAGCCAACAAAAGTGGCATGGATACATTTGTATCTACAGTGTTCATACATTTTATGTAGAGTTGTGGCAATCAAAGCTTGGAGACCTGTAAGAGACTTAGAAGTAATAGGTGCTGAGATTCTGGTATTTGGGGGTGGTACCTTGAAAATGTGAGAGCTCTGCATGAGCAGACCCTGAATCATTTGCAATGTGTGGATTGTTTAGAATTACGTTTTTTAGCAAGGAGCTGTATTCATAGTGACTGGGAGTTAGTAGGCTGCAGGACAATAGGAGGGTGAAAACAATTGTAAGACATGCCAGAAAGTTCTGCCTCTCTGAGAATGTCAGATGGGTTTCAATTCTGTTCATCCAGGTAATGGGGGATTGCTTGAACAATTGTCAAGCCGTTAATCTTCACCCTGCACTGATGTTCCAGAAGATACCAAATGAGGCCCTATCTTATCTAGAGATATTTGTACTTTAGTAGGGTTTAGGACATTAAACTAAAGAGATGGATGAAAATAAAATTCCAGGGCACTGGGAGTGTCGCATCGTGTACCCTGAGAAGGAGTGTATTTAGTACCCTAGAGGACACATGCTCTCAGCTTGGGCATTTATTTAATTGAAGCACTTCAAAGCAGTTATAAGGTCCAATCATTTCTAGTTATACATTTAATGAGAAGCTTTTACTTAAAAGAATAAACTGCAAGGAATTGGCAGTCTTCCAAAAAACCTGGGGTACATGAATTTCTGGTCTTTGACAAGCATCTTTCTGTTATTTTTTTTATGTGCTATATACTCACCTTAAAGGCTAAATATTTCTTGGTTTGGAACATTCAAAATGACTCATCCTTTCCATGAATGTCTTTTACACACCTACACACTGTTCTAGGTACTGGGAGTTCAGTGATAAAGGGTTAGAATTGGATCTTGCAGTCCTCACTTGGACAAGGAGATGGTTGTGACGAGATGTGTAATTGTCTCCATGTTTTCCATCTCTGTTCTCTGTTGTATTAGTAACTTTCCGCATCATTGTGATAAAATACTGGACTACTACAGATTCAGAAATGAGTGGTTTACTTTGGCTCACAGTTTGAGGGAGTATAGTCCATGACAGAGGGATGCCATGGTGTCAGGAACTTGAGGCAGCTGGTCACACTGTATCCACGGTCAAAAAGCAGAGGTGAGTTCCGTGCTGACATAACTTTTTCTCCTTCTTGTACAGTCCAGGCCCTTATATTTATGGTGGGCCTTCCAGTTTTAATCAACTCAATCTAAAAATTCTCTCACAGATATGTCTAGGGATTTGTCTCTTAGGTGATTTGAGATCCTATCAAGCTGATAATGAATCTTAAGTTTCACAAAGCCTAACACAAAGTACTCTTTCTCCATGTAGACACATACTTCCAGAAAAGCTGAGGGGCAATGGCTCCCCTTCTTGCCAGTGGTGGCTCAGTGTGCTTGATTTTGTTCACTGAGACATGAAACAGTCTGAAGGGAGCTTTGAACTAGACTTCCCTTTTCTGAGAGAACCTCAGGTGTAAAAGGTCTATTTTCTTTTGCTGGGTAGCACTGTAAATGATTGTGAGGTGCATTTGAGCTTAAATCCTGTGCTTAAGGCTGGGGATGATAGAGCATAAGGATGCAGGATTCTCAAATTGCTTTCTTAATATCTCTGGCTGATGTCACCCAGTCCCCAAGCTCATCCTATATCTATATAGATATGACATCTCTTTATTATTGCATTTTAGAACAGCACAGGTCAGTTATTTGCATCAAAATAGTCTTAATTTATTCTTATATGAAGACTATTTTCTGAAAGAGACCTGAGACGTAGACTTGTGAGTATTCACAGTGAAATCCACTGTGAAAGTCTCACAGAACTGCAATTTCACACATTCAGGAACCCCTTTATTATAAATCCTGCTTCCTTGACCTCTCTCCTCCATCTCTTCTCCTTTCTTTCTCTCTCTTTCCCATCCTTTTCTTCTTCCTCCTCCATCCTCCCCTTCTCAATATCATTTCACTTTCTCTTCATCCTCCTCTTTTTCTTCTTCCTCCTGTTTTCCCACTCCTCTTCTCTCATCATCCTCCTCCTTCCCTCCTCTTTTCCTTCCTCTTCCTCTTCTTAATTGTCCCTGTCCATTCTCCTTAGTCCATCTCCTCCCTCAGCTTCCTTTTCCTCTTCTTCCTCCTTCTCTATCCTCTTCTTCTTCCTTCTTCTTGCTCTTTTAAATATTCCTCCTTCTGGAAAATTCTTTGTTTTGAACAGCATTTTTTCTCTCTTTGTCATCTTGGGGAAGCTTTCTGAACTCATTTAGCCAAGTGCGTGTGCCAAGGCTGTCATGCTCATGCCCTATATTCTGCAAGAGGCCACTTGACTCAGGCCTTGCCAATTGTTATTCTCCAATTTTCTCATCAGTTATTGTCTTTGGTTGAGAGTAGGCAACAGCTCAAATATTTCTTTTTTAAAAAATAGATTCAGCACTACAGAAGATTGCATCCAGCCACTGGGATCACAAAACCAAAAGGAAGTGAAGCTGGAACTGTTGTGACAGCATTTGCTACGGTCAAACATCCCAATCATCAAGACGAGCTTGATAATTGAGGGGTGGGTAACTAAATGCTGCCTGTAGGAAAATTACACATGGTAGGGAATTTGCATATCAGTGCCAAGTAGGGACAAAATCAGGCTTCCCAGGCAACTTTGTGTTCCCTCTCTCTTTCAAAAAACAAAAACCTACAAATCACATAAATGAAAATCAAAACAAACAAACAAACAAACAAACAAACAAACAAACCCATGGAGTTAATTTTTGGTTGGCCAACGACTCCTAGACATAGGGGAGACCCAGATGTCTAATTCATCTTATGTATCTATTAGGGCCTTAAGTAATTGTGGTGCTGGCTAATTTGAAACCTTTTAGGGTAGTCAGCACTTTAGAAATGTTGTCAAGAATTAGCATTTCTATCGTGAATCTGCTGTCTGCAAGGAGGCTTGCAGGTGAGAAACTCAGGGTTTCTGTGTCACAGTCTGGAGGTAGACTTATTTTTCTCTATATAGTCTTAGTCTTCACTCTTAAGGTCCTCAACTGATTGAATGAGGCCCACCTACATTGTGGTGGGCGATATACTTAATCAAGCCTACTAATTGCAGATGTCACCCCAACCTAAAAAAAAAGTCTTCACAGAAACATCTGGATGGTTGTCTAAACATTTAGGCACCTTACCTAAGTCAAGCTGTCACATAAAACTAACCCTTCAATATTTTAACAACTGGAAACTATCGTTGGGTAGGTGGACACAAAAGGGAGAAAGAGAAGCACTTTGCTTTGTGTGCTTTATACAACATTATTTTCAGAAATGCAGTGTAACTTATTCAATGCCTGACTAGATACTTCATGCTAACTCTCAAAAAGTATTACAATTGATTATTGTAAAACTGAGGCCATGCTTTTCAGTGCTAGGGCTTGAACTTTGTGCATGCAATACAGGTGCCCTGTCACAGAGATACACCCCTAGTCTTTTCAGTTTGTTTGTTTTTTTGCTAGAGGGTCTCACAACATAGCTCTGGCTGGGCTTAAACTCCCAACTCCTGGCTCAGCCTTCTGAATGATTGCTTAGGGTCATGTCCTGTTGTGTTTGGTGTCAACATCATTGTTAAGAATTGGATAGTAATTGGATATCTACCACATAAACTCAATATAAATTTATTAGGCTTTGTGTTGCACCTCAAAAGAAATGTGTTCTGTGAGTGGTTGGAGGGGGCAGAGAAGCATTGTTAATAACATCACCAAGATAGTTTGCTCAATGTTAAATATTTTATGACTATGTTATATAAAAAGATGCAATATCTTAATAGTTCAGGTGATTATCTAATTATTTTACTTAAAAGTTACAGATTATGCCTCTTGATAACTCCCAAACTTTTTACATATCAGGACTTTTTTTAAATGTAGAAAAACTCACAGACTCTTTTTAAAAATAGTAGTTACAGATTTAGTTTTTATCGATTGGAGCAATATTCAATGCCCCAAATGTCATATTCTGGATTTTAAAAAGCCATTTCTTTTTTTCTGTTTCCACTTAAGTCTTCATAGAGCTCAAATACCAGCTCAGAAGACCCTCTGCTCTGTGATGTCCAGATAAAATTGGCTCAAATTCACTGGTAATCAGTCCCTTCCTAGGACTGAACATCAGGGACCAGAATGTAAGAACACCTGTGTTAATGGGAACACACGCCGTTCAGAGCTTCCTGCAGTTCGGGTTATTCTGTAAACGTCATCATTCTCTCTGCCCTGTGTTGTCCCAGACAGAAACGTTGGCCCCTATGTTTGACATGAGCTTAGTTGTTTAAGCAATGGTATGTAATACACTTACACACATAAGGAGCCTGGGAGGTTCAATGCAACAACTTTGAAGGGGTATTATACAATGCTTATGCTAAGGTTTTACTTTTCACTGGCTTCCTTGGCCTTCCTGTTAACTATGCTCCTGTCAACACCATTTTCTAGCTACCCTATAACTTAGCTATTCCCTTTGCCACTCAGGGACCAAATGGATGCCTCTTATTATTTCACAGTTCACCTCTCTGTTCTCTTGGTTCTTGTTTATACTCATGCCTCCAATACTACGTCTTCTACCCTCAAAGTCTTATCAAAACACTATATCACTCCATTAATATGTATAATATAATGTGTTTAGATATCCATAAAAACAAATTTAATTTAAAGTTAATGGTATCAATACCAATGAGAGTATTTTTTGCCAATAATGTCACCTTTCTTCCTAAAAGAAATTCTGCTACTAGTTTTCAATGCATATATCAAGTGGCATATGCATTTTATTTATTGAGAGATTATTCTTTGCCAGGGACTATTTTAGGTGTTGGATATATGCCAATGAGGGAACAAAGCTTGTGCATTTGTGAGAGAAAAGCATTTCAATATGTAAGATGGAAAAACTGCCACATAAGAATCACAAAGCAGGATAAAGGACTTAAATGGGAGTTGTTATTTCACATGTTATTTTACATAGGAAATGACATGTCACCAGGAAGGGAGGAAATCAGTCATATTGAGAACTCAGGGAAGACTGTTCCAGAAAGAGGAAATAACAAGAGTAAAGGACCTGATGTAGAAATTTGTTTAGCTATTTCGAGGGAGACCTGAGTCTAGCATAGCTATAATGAAGTGAGAGTAGGGAAGATGATGGGTGTGATGGGGGCAGTCCATATCCCCAGGAACTGTATAGGCATTGGAAAGAGTTTTGTTTCAATTGGTGGTGAAATAGGTAGCTGCTCAATCATTTGGAGCTGGAGGCAGTAAACTGACTCCTGGTTCTAGAGGACTTCTTTGGTTATTACCTGGAGAGCAGATACTTCAAGGTCAAGGACAGAACTAGGGGGTCAATTGGCAAGGAAGTGATTATCATCCAGATGTGAGTCAATGGTCACTTGGTCTGGAAGGTTATGGCGGCAATGGCTGGATTCTCTATCATTCGAGGTAATGTAGTTTAAAGGACATTGGAGGCATATATTTTAGAGGTGTAACGTTCTGACTGGTCCTTGTGGTTAAAGAGGCAATTATAGAGACAACACAAGATTTTTGAACGAGGACCTTGAAGGATGGAGTTGCCCCTACTAAGTGGATAAGTCTATGGAAATAGCATGGCTAGAGGAGGATTAGAAACTTGGGCTTGGGCCCCTTTTGTTTATAGACACTAGAATGGAGTGGCTGATAAAAGTATGGAGTGTTCTGGGCCCAGGCTCAACTGGCAGGTTTTAGTTAGAGCTGCAGACTTGGGGTCCACCTAAAATTGATGACATCAAAAACACAAGGTTAATTTTTTTTTATATCACCTGGAGAATGACCATACTTTGGGAAGAGTTTAACAGGGTGGGCATTCCAATGCAGAAAGGTTGGAGAGATGAGGAGGAGCCAGCAAATGAGCGGCCATTTGCCCCTGTTTCTTTCAGAGTGAGTATAGATTACTCACATATGTATATCATTCAGTCTACCAAAGTACACGGGTTGAAAGGTCTTATTCTGTAAATCAAATTTCATTTTATCATTTTTTTAACATGACTTTGAAAATTTCATACAAGTATATAATGTATCTTGATTATATATACCTTTACTCCTCGCCTCAACTCCCCTCCGGACTCCTAATTACATCTCCCTTCCAACTTCATTTCCTCCTTTTTAATTAAGTTATTAATTAACCCACTGAATCCAATTAGTGTTGTCCATATGCACATGGTGTTGGTCATCCCCTGGGGTATGGGCAACCTACCAGTGGCTAGCTACCTTCCCTAAGGAAAAAAAGATGACAAAGTTGGGAGTGTGTGGTGAGATGGGGGTAGACCAGAGAGGAGTTCTTGGAGGAATGGGAGATGAGTATGACAAAAAATACATTGTATGAAATCCTCAAAGAATTAATGAAAGCATTAAAAATAAAAATATGTACTTTAAATAGCTTTAAAAAAGATATATGTTCCAGTATCCCAGCAGCCATCAATTGTCAGTTACTTCTCAGCTGATGGTGGGGTGTCAGAAGATTCCTTCCACTCTCCAGGCTGGAATTTGTAACTGGTTTATCTTGTGCAGGCAACAAGAAGTGTTGTGGTCCATGTACAACAGCTGTCCCTGCCCTGTCTTGAAGGCAGCTCTTCACAGGCCTCCCCTCATTCTCCTCCTCTTGCAGGTTTCCTACCTGCTCTTCTGTGATGATCCCTGAACCTTGGGGCAGAAGGCAGGGTGGAGGGTTGATATACATGTCCCTTCTATGGCTGAACATTCTAGTCACTTATTCTGAACACTTTAAACAGCAATGAGTCTCCGCATTAACTGCCCACTGCAAAAAAGAAGTTTCTCTTTGAATGACCAAAGTTGGGAGCAGCACACATTTATGGATTTAAATATATTTGAAGGCAGTTTAACAACATGACAATTCAGCAAAACAAAACCAGTGAGTTCCTCTCTAAGGCCTTGACCTTGTTTATAGTACCAGGCACAGACCCCATCCCCCATAGAGTAGCCCCAAATCTAATCAAGAAAACAGTTTGTTATCTTCATAAACATTCTCCCCACTATTGCACCAGTGGGGGTATGTCCTGTCTTGCAGGTCAGTATTGCAGCATGCAGGGGCCAGTGCTGGATAAGGCCACTGAAGTCATTTTCCTTAGCAACTATTAAAGCTAGCCAGTAGAGAGAGAGAGTCTTAGTTGGTTCAAAATTGGTTTCGTTACATCTTGGAACCAAACTGTGATGTCTTCAATAATAGATAAAAGACCTTTTGATTAACTATAGATGCATAATAATATTCATTCAGGAAATACAAATAAACACATTAATGAATTACTTCACTATATTTCCTCCAAGTATGGAGCCCATACTTATTTTTGTTATTTTGATTTTGAGATGTTTGCAATTCCTTTTGCCCCGAAATACAGTTCAAACTACAGGAGAATCCTCTCTCCCCCCCCCCCCCACCATGTGTGTGTGTGTGTGTGGTGTGTGACTGTCTCAACATTCTGCAGATTTAGGGTGACAGGTTAAGGCAGAACTCTGTGCACAAAACACCTTCCGGAATGAATTATATAATTCTTTGGGCAAATAGTAGGACAAACAGATAAGACCATAAAAATCAATCCACAGATAGGAGTTTTGGGGGGAAAGGGTCAATTAAGTTCTGTTGTTGGGAGTCCTTGCAGTTTACTTAAGATAGAGCCCACAAAAGGTCATTGTTCATCCTCACTTAAAAACTGGCCTTATCCTTCTCATCCATCAGAATAGATGGTGGCTCTGAACACCTCCCCATGCCTTCTGTCAACATGGCACCACTGGCCATGCTGATCACTTGTTCTCTTCTGATTGCTGTTGGAGTTCCACCTCTCTCACCTTAGAAATTTCAATGTAGAAGTAAAAGGGAATTAAAAACAGAATTCTCATTATTTAGGGTTTTAGATATCACAAAGCAAACTTCCTCCTGCTTTCCCTGCTGACTACCTCTGAGATTTTTATCTATTGTTGTAGTCATTGGCAACTCATAGGAACCAAGCTCAGGCAGCTTATACCTATAGTCTATGGTCAACAAATAGAGGAGAGCTCTTCTCTTTCCTCACTCCACATTCTAACTCTTCTCACAGAAAGAGGAACACACATCAGCATGCCCCCGCCTGAAGGACTGGGAGGAATCTTCTGCTCCCCTCCCCCAGCTTCCTTCCTTAACCCTTTTCTTGGGATAATACATGGCTAATAAAGTTGTTCCAAGATTCAAGTGGGACCTCTCAGAGTCTTCTAGAGTCAGACTCTGCTCTATTGCTCTGAGAGGTCCCACTTGAATCTTGGAACAACGTTATTAGCCATGTATTGGAGTTGTTGCCCTTAAGGGGTTAGGCAGTCCTTCTTACCATGTTCACCAGTGCTGGGTGCCCAGAGAGAGCCTGCTCCTACTCAGGCTGTACTTTCTCTGACCTATGCTGTCTGTACAGTCAAGTAGGTACCTTCAGAGCTAAGCTAAGTGGGGAGTCACGCCTTGACTTCCTGCCTGGTATACCAGCAATAAAGCAGACAAACTAGGCTGAGGATGTTTTGTAACGTCTCCTGGTCTCAGTGAGATAGAACTTGAAGAACAGCAGTTTATTATTTTTTTTTCTGGAATCTGAAATATAGAACACCCCCCTTAGCCACAGTGGTTTCAGTGAGCATTGGGAAACTCAGGTTGGGGGATTTACATCCCAGATATTGCCTTTTGATTGAGAGGATAACTTTAAAAACTGAAGTGATAGGAAGGAATTTTTCTCTCTGAAGAATTGAAGTAGAGCCAGGCAAGGTTTACCGAGAGCATTTGAATATAAAGGATACAGAATATCTAAATTGAGGTAGGCACAATGGGACCTATGCATGCCAAAACATGGAGGGAATGGGGCTGGGGTGTGGCTGGGAGAGGAAGGCAAAGCAAGGAGTCTTCAAGAGAGAAACAGAGAGGCAGGGAGTTGAGGGCATGATGGAGGCAGAGTCACTTAGTGGCCTCTTACAGTTTTGTTGCTGCTGAGGTATGTTCACACATCTTTTCCCAGGTGGGGCATGGTGGAATATTTTCCTTCAAGCACCTCTTCACTTGACTTTGTCCAAGAGGTTTCCATTCATTCTTGAAGGTTTCACTGAAGAACCCTTACAAGGAAAATGGACTAAGAGCTTGAGCAAAGCCTGAGCAATTGCATTCACCTCCAAGCAAGACCGTCAGTCAGGATTCATCTAACCTCTGTGAAAGGTGAAATTCCTAGCCGTGTGCCTCCCCTGCAATGACTAGATGCATGAAAGCTACACAAACAAAGCTGTTTCCTAGCACTGACTCTTGCTCCCTCCACAGCTCCTTCATTGCTTTCTCCACTGCATGTAAGAACTCCCTGAACGTCTAATCCTCAGCAAACTGAATTCTAATGATTAATTGTAGTCACTAGATTTACAAGATCTTGTCATCTGAAAGAGTGATGCTAGGTTGTTGGGCCCTTGAGGATTGTGTGTGACCCCCTCTGACCTACCACTTCAGATCATAGCCTTGATACAGCAGCCAGATGTGTGGCTCCTGACTGACTTACACAGGCACAGCCATTGGCACTTTACTACATGTCCATAACATGGCCTCATGATCACTGGGGGTGTGAGGTTAGCCTCACATCTGTGGGTGATGTTAGCTAGCACTATAGAAAAGTTGTCAGTATGGAGATCCACAGCAATGTGGCAAAACTTTGAAACAATGTTAGAAAAAGTAGGGAGAAATAATGTATATCTTGTGCCAGACACTGACTGTTTATAGTTACTTACAAAACCATATTTTCTTTTTTCTAAAGCGCAATCAGGTTACATGCCTAACCTTCTATACAGTTATGAGGGGCTGTATGACTGCATTGCTAAATTGGTGCTATTTGGTAAGTGAGATTGTAGCGCCGGCACATATTGTATGAGTGGTTCTGTTCCTTGCACCCAACTTATAGCTGAGGTGGGATGATCTTAAGACCTTAGGGGTCAGTGAAAGCCCCAGATGGACCAGATGGAAGAGTTCTCCATTCATGAATGGCCTTTGTTCTCACAGCTAAGCCCTCTTGCTCTGTTTCGTCAGAAATTGTCTCTTGCCGTGCTAAACCTCTAACAATTTAGCATTATTATATTATTTGCAGCACCCCTATTGACTTATTGTGAAGTGTTACACAGGTGGTTGCCATCAACAAAGTATTTCTCTCTTGTCTTCATAATAAATATACATGGGAATGTCATCTGGGGAAAATGGGTGCTGGAGATGACAGTATATATATGTAACGAGTGGAAGCAGTTCACAGGAACCTGAAAAGTCCCCACAGACTCCTATTTTACACTTGTGTTCCCCAGATGGTAGCACAGTTGGATCCTTTAGTAGGTGAGGGTCTAACTGACAGAAGTATGTCCCTGGGGTGGGTATTTGGAGGTTTTAGCCCAGCTTCTGGTTCTGGCCTTGTTCTCTGCTTGCTAGTCCCTCAGCGAAATGAAAATGTAATTATTTGGCCCATTCTCAGTTTCTTAAGAAATTATTCCCAGGAAAGAAGCCAACCCAGAAGGAAGTAGAGCTCAGCGCTGGTGAAAGGGGGTCATGGGACATTATTTGAGCAGTAGTCTTTGCTTACATCTGAATCCCTGGGAACTGCAGCTTGTGTGCTGCCTGTGGACATTTGCCTTCTATTGCTTGTAGCTGAAAGCCCTGGCTAGGGCAAGGAGGGTTGCACATAAGTGAAGTGTTTTGGAAATCTCCTCTCTGCTTCTCACTTTATAAGCATTTGTATTTAATTAGGTGCAATGTGAAAAACTGGGTAGCTGGTAATGGCAACCCCTGATTTGGTGACCCTGGGATTGGTTTCATGAATCTCTTTCAATTTCTAAATCCTTGAAGGGCTTGCTTCAGTAGTAACTTGATATTGTATCTTGATATTTCTCTATTTCCTAAAACGATCTGGGCCTGTTCCCGCCCTTGCCATTTTCCTCTAAGCTTGCCTTCTCTTTTTGTCAAGCCCCCAAGCAGCAATAAATTAAAGCAAGCATCAATAAACACATTTCCCCTCAACTTCTGTTTCTACTTGCCAGAAGTCATTTCTCTATGGTTGACAGCTAGCAGGCATGATTCCAGCATGGAATACACTGTAGAGTTATTGATTTTTCTGTGATAATAGTAATAGAAATTTATTAAACTACCACCCTGTTTTGGGACCTAAGCCTTTCTTGCAAAGATTACCTTCCCTTCAGGACAGCTGCTAGGCTTCTTGTGAGTGTCCACACTAACTAAAATGTAAATCTCTTATCTTATTTGAAGCTCAAAATTCTCTACAATCTTTCCAATTTAATTTCTATGTCTGTCTTTTAGTTAGGTTGTACTGTTTGTGCTCCTAGGACATGCATTCTACAATTCTGTTTGCTTGCTTTTGATTATGGTGTTTCTCCCCCCAGTAACTGCCTTTCTCTGGTCTTCCCATACAGATCCATAACTTCTAGGTCAAGTTGATATGCCCACCTTCTTCATAAGACTTGTTTTAATAGTATCAGTTGGAATGAATCTTTTCTTGGTTGGAACTTGGTGGCATGTTATACATCTTTCTCTCTTTGTGTGTACTGGCATGTTTGTGTGTGTGCAGACACATGCATGTGGGTGAAGATGTGTGTGTGGAAGCTAGAGGTCAGCTTCAAGTGTCATTTCTCAGAAACTGTCTACCTTGTTTGTTGAAACAGATTCTCTCAGTGTTGCAAAGCTCACTGATTAAGCTAGGCTGCCTGGCAAGGTCAGTAAGACCAAGCTTACTTCTTCAGCACTGCTGTGATTAGAAGTGTGTGTTTGTGTGTGTGCACATGTATTGTACACACGTGTACCTGTTTTCACACCCACAGAGGCCAGAGAAGAACATCAGGTATCCTATACTATCACTATCCCACTCCACAGTATTCCCTTGATACAAGGGTCTCCCACTGACCCCAAAGCTCACCATTTTGTTTTAGGCTGTGTGGCCACAGGCTCCCATGACCCACTTGTCTCTACCCGACAGTGCTGAGGGTAAGGGCATGACCAACCACCTCCGAGATTTCCCGTTGTTATTGTCCCCAACTCAACAAGTTGAACAGTACGTGCTGTAACACACAGAGTCATCTCCCCAGCCTATGCCTTGCTTTTGATGAGGGTGCTGAGTCTCAACTCAGACCCTCATACTTGTGCAGCAAGACTTTTGCTGGCAGAGCTCTCTCCTCAGCCCTTTATGCATCTTTTCATTCTTTTCTTTTTTTAAATCAACCACCACCATCTCCATGTTCTACACCACAGCCCTGACCTTCATGACTCCCACAGTCACCCACCTAGTCCAATACTGCCTGATAATAACAGCTGTGGCCATTCTTCTCTCCTTACTTCTCAGTAGCAAAGCTGTCTGAAGCCAAAGCCAGAACCTGGCTCAGACTGCTGATTGAACAGCAGGAAGCTTCAGCTATTGTGTGTTACTTCTTTTTCCTACAGTATATGGCTTGGTATTAATGAATATATTGTAGTTTCAAGACTGGATTACACATTTCCAAAAGGCAGCACATTTATTTAATTTTTCCACATAATTATTGTTGGGATAGGCAAATGGTACATGATTAATGAATATTTAGATGAATGAATTAGTGAACAGAGATGTGCATCTCAGCACTAATAATTTTAGCAGGAATTGAAAATTATTTATCATTGTTTTAGAATGCCATAGGCAATAGGAGTCTCCCTCCCTAGGTGTATGTGATGTAAATGTGATAATTAAATGATATTTAATCAGTAGTTGGAGAAAAAAATCAACCAAACACAATGAATATGAAGAGAAGGATGGTGTGAGCACAATATTTGAAGCAGGGCGTACATAGCCTCAACAGTAGTTAACTGAATTATTGTGCCATAATTAGCAGAACAGCATGTGATATAACAAATCATGATGGATATGTATCCTGATTTTCTGGCTCAGGATAGATGTCTTTTTCACTTTTTCCTCAAAGCTGCTGACCCAACAGATCGGTAATTTTCTGGCGTGACACCTACATTGAATAACTCCCATCTGAACAATTTCCAGTGGAAAGATCATAATTCTACCTTTCTGCTACTCAGCAAAATGCACCAAAAAGCTAGCAGTAAGAGGGATGGTATTTTAATTGCTGTAATCACATCCAAGTTTATGAAAGAAGCATTGGGGGGCTTTTGGCATTTTAACAATTATTAATAACAAGTAGGTGGTGACCTTATCTTCACAATGAATAGTGACATACTCTGTCTCAATGCTCCTTTAGGAGAGGATGAATTTGGGGATTACAGTCACAGTAGGAATGAGAATGAATCACACAGAAAGTTTGGGAAGTTAAGAGGAGAAAAGAAAAACTGACCCCTTGTATAATACATGTACATATATACAAGCAATGTGTGTGTGTGTGCACATGTGTGTGCACATGCATGTGGAGGCAGAGGTCAGGATGCTATTTACCTTGTGTTTTGAGACAGTTTCTCTCACTAATCTGTAATTTTCCAAATAGGCTAGGTTGGCTAGCCCATGGTCCTGCCTCTTGACCTCTAGAGGCCTGCATTAGGAGCCTGAACTACCTTGCTTGACTTTTCTTTTGTTCCTCAGCATGAGTTCTAGGGAGTCAAATTCAGGTCCTCATGATTACAAGGCAAGCACCTTACAGGCTTGGATGTCTCCCCAGCCCTGACGCATTATAATGTTTCCAGATTTAGGGAAAAAAACCTAGGAACTGGCTCACCCCACTGCTTCATTTTACCATTGAGCTAACATTGGCATACAGAAAAAGGTCACATTATCATTCTCACATGGGCATAGTCTATGCAGTATTGTTGACATGCTCCTTCAGCATGAGGTGATAGTGTCTTTGCAGACTTCACCTATATACCCAAGCAGTATGTGCTTTCCTCTGGAGAGGTGGCTGACAGTGTCACTGGGGTCAACAAAAAAAGCAGGCTGTATTTTTGTTGACTAAGACTAAGTCTTACAGCAAGGTTTTTTTGAATGACTTTCTTTTTTCTTTAGAAGTTGGAAGTTGAGAAATGGAGAGCATTATACATGTTAAAGACCTACAAACAAGTGACTACATGCCTCATTGAGTCAAATCCTGCATTTATCCGAGAATGGTTTCCTAACGTAGCTGTCATGGCTTGGCTAGTGAGGTTAGAATAGTCCCTCTCCATTGTGGGTAACATGAAAGGGAGTGCAAACACTGGAAGGTGAAGGGCTGAGCTGTGTCATTCTTTAGTTTTTTTTTTTTTTTTTTTTTTTGGCACTGGCAGTTAATGTCCTACTTGGGGTGCTGGGGAGATAGTTCAGTGGGTAAAATGCTCACCACACAAGTATGGAACCTATGCTTAGATCCTAAGAACCTATGTGAAGTTGAGTTCTGCAGGACACATGTATAATCCTAGTGTTCTTATGGAGAAATGGGTGACAGAGACAGGAGAATGCTTGGAAACTCCCGAGTCACCCAGTCTGCCATATGTATCAGACAACAAAGAGACATGTCTCAAACAAGATGGAAGATGAGACTGGCAACTAAGGTTGTTCTCTTACCTCTGCATGTACAAATGCACTCACACACAGAAATGTGCATGCATTCGTACATGCACAAACCACACACACACACACACACACACACACACACACACACACACACCAAAAAGATTCTACTACAAGAGAAATCTTGAGTTGGGGTATCATTTGATGTAAATCTCTCATCAATTCACTGAGGGAATTGCTTTTATTCATACCCTGTAGTGAGAATCTATAGACTTCCCTGAATTCCCAGATCTAGTAAATACACTGTATAAAAATGAAGGGGGCTGGATGGGAAAGATAATGAGGTACAAATTAATACTCTGGAGGTGTTGCCAGATCCCAGGCTTCTGTAAGAAAGTACTTCTAGACAACAGATCAGGCAGACAAGGTGAGAATCACTCACCACCTGGGTAACATTGCTAATAGCATAGGTCAAATACTTATCATAATACTCGACACACATTTGCTAGCAACAGTAATAACTATGTTACTAATACTAACTGGAAGATCTAGGACATAATCTTAGGGTTGTTTTTGAATTGAACTCTCTAGACATTTCCTGGATGAATAGATTCTCCCTAATAACTTATCACAGCCCTTTTTTATTATGGATGCATGCACTGCTGTGAGTCACTCTAAGGCTAAGTGTTTAGATTTCCTCAGTGCCAATGGTCTTTATTTACAATTGTGATGGATGAATCTTACTGATTCCTTTAAAGGCTGTACTTCAGAACCTGGATCTCTGACTGTCAGTTAAGAACAGGAAAGAAGCCCCTTCCCGCCCTTTCCTGCCTCAGTAACTGTAGAACTTTGCTAATCATGGTTCATCAAAGAGGGAGTATGGAGGATGTGTTGATTACATCGTTGCTGATTCTCACTTGTCAGCTTTTCTTTTTTCTATTGAGAAATTTGAAGAACCATAGATATTTGTCTGTATGGAGTAGAAACTTTGATGTTCTCTTATAGAAGAACCTTTCGCTCTTAAAAGATGAATACTGAATGAATTTATAGATAATAAAGATCTATGCTTTGATTTGTCCACAACACAAGGCTAAATTGATATTGACTTGTCTAAACTAAGATTTGGTGGCTTGGAGAATGATACTCTTGAGTTATAGTCTGCATTAGATTTTATCTGAACATTTCTTGGACTTGGGGAGGATCGAGTCATATTTTAAGAACTGTGTTTAATTCTTGATTAGCGATGACTGGAATAGTTGCTTATGGAGAGAATAAGCCAGAGACCATCTGCTGTAATGATGAAGAGGGAAGACTTCAGGGTCAGGCAGACCTAGATTCTAATTCAAGCTTGGCTGCTTATAGGAGCTGAGTCCACCCTGGGAAAATAAGTTAACCCATAGGCACTTCAGTTTTCCCCTCTGTAATGGAAATAAAAATAGTACTTATTTCTTGTGGTTATCATGAGTATTTAATGGGAAATTATTTGTAAAGTGCTTATATAATGCATAGGTCTTAGTAATTAGAAGCTATTGTTATGACTATGGGACACAGGAGACCATTATGTACCAATTACAACCCAGGACACATAACCTCTCTAAATTAACAAAGGCTTTTAAGCAAGTGCTAGGCTATTCTTATTATAACCTATCTTCTGCTTTTTGTGTGGGATTTTGGCATTGGGAGTGTTTCCCTAGGTGGTGGATCAGTTGTCCTGGTTTCCTGGGATTGAGGGGGGTCTTCTGGGATATGGGACTTCCAATGACGAAATGCACAGACCTGAGATGGTCACTCTGCAATAGAATGCATTTATCAGTATCACTGGATCTTGGACATGACCATCTTGCGTTATCTATATATTGGTTCTATTTTCTCTTTCACAGATTTCCTAACTTAGTTATAGTTACTTAACTATATGACTTGGTTCTGTGTTCTTCTCTAACATTTACTCAGGAAAAATTTAGCATAGAATTACCACTTTATGTATTTAAATGTACATTTGTGTTTAAAAATAGTTATTATCTTTGTTGATCTTCAGTGATCCCATATTTGATCAGTGGAAGCCTTTTCAATTTGTTTTCTTAGTCCCTTGGACATCATCCCTACATTTTTATAGTTTTAGTGACATGATGGAAATATGCCCCAGATCTAGACTCAGCCATTTCTCCATGGATCCCTTGCTTCTTATAGGATCCCTGGTTCCTTATAATAATTTTAGTTTTTAGGAGAAAAATGTGGATATTAGAAGTAATTATTCTGACTGATTGGATTATTGTTTCTAAACATTTGCAGAAACATGGGGGGGATATATAATATGTATGCATGTTAGAGATAAAAGCTAATTCATAGAGTTATATTAATTATTTCAATTTGTATTTAGGATTACAGGGCTTTTATTTAATCTTATCAGTATTACAGCTGCATATTTTAATCCATGATGAAAATCCCAGCACTTAGTGACACCAAGATGATGACTAGTGTGCTTTATACCATACGCCACATAAGTCAGTTTCAGAATGGCAGCACCAGCATCACCCTGTTGTGGGGTATCCAACAGAGAGGACTGCTCTGACATGAGTTCAAGCCGATAGAAAGTCTTGATTTGCCAGCCTGCCACTTGGGTGTTTAGGATCCCAGTGTAGCCCCCAGCCTTTCTCAGGGTGAGATTTTAAGCACAAAACCCATATCCTGGGTTGACACACCTCACTTAGCAAGAACAGTTAGCCAAAGCAAGCTTAGTACATATAGAGACTTTCCTAGAACTATGGACTTTGAAGGATTAGGTCTTTGTTTTTGTTTTTGGCAGGTGTCCTGACTACATGCTGAGTTTCAAGGCCTAAAATTGGTACTTCCATCATGGCGTCAGTTATGCTAAGGCCTGTTACAAACCTTATAATATGATGACTCAAAATTATTTTGAAAAATTTTGCTATTTTTGTTTATCTCTGTGGGAGAGAACCAAGTTACTATAATTCAAAGTCACTTGAAGTTATTCTTCCTTCATAATTATGTTGCTAACTTGATTAACATCTTAGCATTATTTGTTTCCTTTAATTTTGAATTTTAGGAATTACTTTGATTTTGCTTTATAATTGTATAAAATGTTTTTACTGTTATGAAGCCTGCTATATAGTACCTGACACAGTCCAAGAATGTTATTTTCAAATCCTATGTTTCTCCAACTTATTCCTGAGCCCAGAACTCATTGGTTCAGCTAGACTAATTGCCCAGCAAGCTCTGGGGATCCCCTTAATCTTCCCCAGGGCTAGGAGTGCAGGAGGATGTCATTGTAGCTTGCTTTTTACTTGAGCACTGGACATCTAAATTTAGGTCCTCATGCTTACATGGCTGTCTCCTGGCATGTCTACCTCCTCACTGTATTGATAATTTTCATAGTAATGTTATTTGTCTTTTCTTTTGAAAACTGATTCTCAGCTATAAGAAACACTGAAAATAGGGACTAAACTTTTTCCCCCCACTCCTCTTTATATCAAGAAGTATTGATCAGAAGTAGTGTCCTCTCATTCCCAGTTGACAAAAGGCAATCAGACCTTAGTCTATTTTTCAAATAGACTGTATCATAACGGCATGAATACTACTATCTATCTCTCTTATAATCTTCACTTAACCTTAGTTACAAAAGTAGTTACACATTTATGTTTATCTTTAGGCTTTATGTCCATTTATTTTTAATTATTTTATGTCTGAATACTAGTCCATAAGAGATTTTTCAGGAAAGGAATATATTTCCATGAATGCTGTAAGATTCACTGCTTGTAAAAATAAATATCACCTTGAGGACTTAGCACTGTCCTATGCTGTTGGAAATATGATGACTTCCGATTCTCATTTTCTGAAATACTTCTGTTTGAAAATTTAGACGATCTTTTCCATAAGCCTGAATTCCCAGAGTTTCACAGTGATGTGCAATTGTGACCATCTTTTTATTTATTATTCTGGATGTTCTGTGTCCTTTCAGTATGAACCTCAAGCTTCTCTCTGTCTCTCTTTCCTTATGTGTGTGTCTCTGTCCCTCTATGTCTTGCTCTCTCTCTCTCTCTCTCTCTCTCTCTCTCTCTCTCTCTCTCTCTCTCGCTCTCCCCCCCCGTGTGTGTGTGTGTGTGTGTGTGTGTGTGTGTGTGTGTGTGTGTGTGTGTATTGAAGAGATGGACTGAACTTTTCTTGAAGCTGCCTGGGATGGTTAATCTTCATGTTTAAATTGGGTTGAAAATGCCTCATTGCTTAGTAAAGTACACCTATGGGCATGCCTGTTAGGGCATTTCCAGGGGTGACAAACTAAGGGGAGAAAATCTGACTTGTATGTACATTGAATATTCAGATAGAACAAAGGTGAGGAAGGAAAGGCTTCCCCATGAAGGCCTGACCTTTCTCTGCTTCCAGGCTGCCTTGAGGGGAGCAGCTTTGTTCCAACAGTCTTGCTTTCAATACAGTGCAGGCAGCTGGCCACAGACCGAAACATCAGAAACTTGGAGTCAAAAAGCATCCTTCCTTTCTTTAAGTTTGTCCTTCAGATATTTGTCAACAGATGAAACTGTAGATGTAACCAACCATCTTATTAAAATAAGAAACACAGAACCAATGTAAAAGAGAAAGCCGAGAGGTCAGAGCTCAGAGCTAAAATCTTACCTCCTGCAGTGCTCCTAGCTTCCCCGAAAGAGAGCTACTTCCTGTGTGTCTGTCTTTATATAGTCTTTTTGTTTTGTCTTCTCATTGGTTGTAAACCCAAACACGTGACTGTCTCGTCACTGCCTGTAAGTACAGCCCTCCAGGTCTTAAAGGCATATGTCTCCAATGCTGGCTGTATCCCTGAACACACAGAGATCTACCTAGCTCTTCTACCAAGTGCTGGGGTTAAAGGAGTGTGCCGCCGCCGCCGCCGCCGCCGCTACCACGCTCTTGCTATGGCTCTAATAGCTCTGACCACCGGGCAACTTTATTTATTAACATACAGTTAAAATCACATTTTAGTACAAATAAAATACCACCATATGAAACACCCACAGGAGCACTTCTGTATAGCCAGTCTTCATGTCAAACCTGTGACTGCATAACATCTGTTACATCTGGTGACTCCAAATTGAGCCTTTCTGGGCTTCAGTAAAAAGGAATGTTTTAAAAATGTCTCTTTCTTCTTTGTGCATTTGTGCTACCTCCTACAGTCTGCTTCCAAAACTTTGCTGCCTGTTTTGGATCATGATCTGTAGACCAGGTTGGCCTCAAACTCACAGAGATCCGCCTGCCTCTGCCTCCCAAGTGCTGGGATTAAAGGTACACACCACCACCACTACCACCCAGCCTTCTTTGCTA
The DNA here is from genome assembly GCF_049852395.1 of Peromyscus maniculatus bairdii. NCBI lineage: Eukaryota > Metazoa > Chordata > Mammalia > Rodentia > Cricetidae > Peromyscus > Peromyscus maniculatus. The sequence goes on from NC_134855.1 coordinate 71,787,010, forward strand.
TCATTTTGAGAATTAAGGGAAGATAAATAGTTAAAATATATGATCATCAGTGAATACTCTGTCATCATAGAGCCTTTCTCCAGTAACTGATGGAAGCAAATGCAGAGATCCACAGCCAAACACCAGGCCATGCTACAAGAGTCCAGTCAAGGAGAGAGAAGAGGGATTGCTTTTAATGAGCAAGGGGCATCAAGATCATGATGGGGAAACCTACAGAGACAACCAAACCAAACTAGTGGGAACTCATGAAATTTAGATAAACAGCTGTGGAGCCTGCATGGGACTGGACTAGGCCCCCTGCAAAGCGAGACAGTTGTGTAGCTTGATCTGCTTAAGGGGTCCCCTGGCATAGGATCTGAGTCCATCCCTGGAGCATGAGCTGGCCTTTTGGAGCCCACTTCTATGATGGGACACTTTGCACAGCCTTGAGGCAGGGGGAGGGGCTTGGACATGCCTCTACTAAATGTACCTCCCCATGGGAGGCCTTATCTTTTTGTAGGAATGAATGGGGGGTGGGTTGGGAAGGGGAGACTGGAGTGGCGGGAGGAGGGAAGAGGGGGATCTTTGATATGTAAAAATGAATAAAAATTTTTTCTTAATAAAAAAAAGGATAATTTCTCCATATTTAGAAGTCCTAGGGGTTTGCGTGTGTATTTTGAAAGTCACAGAAAGACAAATCTTTCTTTGATGTCTACAGGTGAGAAAGCATTTATTTATATTAGCTATAATCTGGAAATAAAGGAAAGAGAATACACTCATTGCCAGTTGTTTAAAGAGACATCGGACAAGAATTGGATTCCAGAAGAGCATAAGTGAGGGGCTGGGGAGGGGGTTGGAAATGTGATTGTGTAAAATGAGCCTCGTAATGCTGTCTGGTGACTGCTTCCCAGGGGAAATTAACTCTCCACTGTACTGTGAGGCACGAGTTTCACATCAGTGTCTGAAAATGCAGCCTGCTTCTTAACTCAGACTTAGCGTGTTGGTTGTTTATGTCAGGAATATAGCAATTGATGGTTCCATTATAGAATATTGATTGCTTCTAATGAGTATGAAGGAATAGGTTTTAGCTCCACAGGACAGTGAATACAGTGTAATTCAGCTCAGTCTCATTCCATTGTGTCTGTGTTTTCCATTCTCAGAGACTGCTGGGCTGTTTTGGGGAAGAGATTTCCTAAAATGTAGCCAAATAGACCCTCCTGTCTCCTGGCATTCCTCTTCTGTTTACTCCCCTGCTGCCAGTCAACATGTTTTTTTCTTGAGTGAGAAATTTTAATGATTGGCCTTTTTCCAGTTCTTAGAAGCTTTACTTTGGGGAGCATAGATTTTAGCCAGGATAACTAAGAATTCTTACAGCTTCAGAGTATAGCAAAGAAGGTCAGGGTGGGTGTCATATGAACAGCAATTTAATGTTGGTAAGACACTTAATGTGAGTCTGCTTTGTCCCCAGTATGGCCATTAAGATCATCCAGTCAGGTTTCACACATGGCTCTCAAGTTGTTATTGGTTAGGGCTCAGGGCAGGATGTACTTAGCAGAGAGAATAGACGTCTAATGGAGATTGATACTTCAATGAGTTAAGTTATAATTTTATTTTACATCCAGTGTATGTATAATGTGTGTGTGTATTCATACACACACATATTTGTGTACAACTGGAGGTCAAGATCAAGTGTCTGTTCTTGTTTACAAGCTTATTTGAATAGTTTCTTGTTCTGCCTTGCATATGCTAGACTAGCTGACCCTTGGGCTTCCAGGGATTTTCCTGAGTCTGTCCCCATCTCGTACAGTGGGAAGCATAGGAACACTGGGATATATAGACCTATGGTATAGCACTGTACTTTATATGTATTCTGGGATCTGAACCCTGGTTCTCAACCTTGCACAGTAAGTACCTTATGCATGGAACCATCCACCAAGCCCAAATTTTAATATAAATAGATAAATGTCTCCCTTGATTTCAAGATTATAACAAAAGATTGACAACTATAAATTCATAATGGTATAAGAAAGGGTTGGGACTGAACATAATATTGCAGCACATCTCTGGGGCAGAAAGAGTTGGAGGTAGCAGAGGCAGGGTGTGTGAAGAGAAGAGCAAAGCTTCACTGCACACAGAAAGGTTCAAGGCTTAGCCTTTCCATCTACAACCAATGTCAGAAAGCCACACGGTCTGCAAATAGGAAGATGGGCGAAGTGTCAGGATTTGAAATAGGCTCCATCATTCTCAGCCTTCACACAAAAACTTACATGTACCAAGAAATGTTAAAATCATTAGCTAACTTAATCCTGAGGGCTTTCAGCATTATTCTCTGTCCAATTTTCCACATTAAGAAAAAAACAGATTCTTAGTGTTTACTTAACTTGTCCAACATGTAATTGTGGGAGTCCAGCTCTGACCTGCTCCCACCTTGTGAAGGGTTCTTAGGTGGAGGAGAGAGGAATGAAGAAATATCAGATAGAAAGAGAAACATAGGCAATGAGAAGAAAGACAGAAACACAGGATAGCTTCGGGAGGGCCTGGGTCAATGCCTAAACAGCCTTGTCATTTATTCAAAAGGGCTTTTTATAATATGCCAAGGGGAGAGGCAAAAGACCTCCCCCTTGCGAGATCAAAGCATACTGCACAGCCAAGTGTAGACCCTTCCAAATACCTGGTAACCTAACCATGCCTGTGGTCAAATCATCTCTTTATGCAGCCCTGCTCAAATTCTCTGACCCTGAGTAATTTCCTCCTAGGAAGCCTCTGTGGGCTCCCACATGTAATAGAGCTGGGAATGGCAATTAAGAAGCCTGCCTCCAGACTTTGCAGGGTGGCAAAGACTTGAACTAAACGTTAGGCAAATATCACGACTTCCTACCCTGTGGTGTTCAGTGTTTTACCTGGGATCTGTTGTGTGAGGTTGTATTTACCCAGCAGAGTTTCTGATCTGACAATCCTTGCATTTTGGATTTTATAATGGAGAAAATATAAAACGGCAGCCTTAGAAAGTCGAATACAGGGCTGTGTGTTAACCAGCACAGTGCTTGCCTAGGAGGCATGAAGTTGTGGGTTTGACCCCTGTACCTCATACACTGGGAATCTCAGGATTTAGAGACAGGAAAACCAGAAGTTTGAGGTTATCTTTGGCTATACAGTGAATTTGAGGTCAGTATGGGCTACATAAAAAAATTAAATATACAAATGCATTTATATATACACACTCATTACTATCCAGCTACCAGAAGTAGTTGATGCTCAAGGCAGATTTCATTTAATATAAAATGGCCTCTCAACACCTGCAGTAAGATATGAGCAGGCTCTAGGACAGTAGTGATGCTCTGGAAGACGCATTCCAAGTTATGCCCAAAGAATGTGGTTAATTCCGTGGCTTTGGGTCAGCAGCATCCTCTTCTTGGTCCTTTGCTCTTTCCATTTATTCAAGGATGACATTGGTTTGATTATTTATAGCAGTTGTTAGCATATTTCTATGGATCACTAGGGTCCTGGGACACTTCTTCTCAGGCTCTTAAGCTGACCATGAAGAAGCTGAACAGAGCTATTGTTCTTTCCTCTAATTTGCACGAATAAAATGATTTTTAGAGCAGAATCAAGTGAAAGCTTGGGGATAACTTCATTATCATACCAATGTAACAATTTCACCAAAGTTGGTCTTGGTGAACCAGTACATTTATGTAGATTACTTCTTAGAGTGTGGGTGAGGGTGGGCCACTTACAGAAGCATGGATGACTCAAAGCCATTTGAATCACCAAAAAGTTCACCCCAGCACCGGCAGAAAGCAGCAAAAGATGCATCTTTGGAGCTCCAGCATCTCCTTCAGGGTGGGGGAAAGGGATGGGTCTCTGTTTCACTCTTCTCAACAACTGTTGATAGTCAGAGCCTCTCCTCCCACCTCCAGCAGGGGGTGTTTCAACTCAGAGGAAGTTGCTACACAGTTACAATGAGAAAATTTCTCTCCGCTGTTTTCCCAATGTCTCTTACTGGAGTTTGTTTTTAGGTAGTTAACTGTTACGTGGTTTAACCTGTGCAGCATTTACTATCTCCCCATGGATTTATTTAAAGGTTTATTTTCTACTCTGAAAATTTTAAATGTGCATACCTCTGTTTGGTATATATCTGGGTGGCCAAGGTGTATTTATTGAATTAATAACTTTTACCCACAAATTAATAGTTTACCCATACATTCTAAAGTCAGAATTAAGGTCACTTCTCTCTGTTGTGCATTTATTATTCTTCCTGTAATTATTCAAATGTATATATATATATATTTATATATATATATAAAAATGTATATATATATATATATATATATATTTCTTTACATATGACAGATGTAATAGACAGCAAAGCCAGGCTTTGAGTCTAGGTCTATAGAATTTCAGAATACCAGTGTCCAATGACTTTCAGGTTGCCTAGTACCTGGGCTAGCTTCATCTGACTGGGCAATTCCAGGATTTGGCTTCAGTAAATCACAGAGTGTTATGCTGTTAATCAAGGCAGCAGGAAATGGCATCACCTATATGTAGACGAAATTCTAAACAGTCTTAGTAAATAAGAAACACAGAGCCAAATACAGGGTTAATAGCTGAAGAGATCAGAGAATTAGCAAAGAACCACTGACTACCCTTTATCTTACCACCAAGCTGTAGTTTCCCACACGAGAGCTTCTTCCTGCCTGACCTGCACTTTTATTGCCTTCCTGTTCTGCCTTCTCACTGGCTCTAAGCCCAGTTACATGACTTCCTTGTCACTGCCTGTCTATACAGACTTCCAGGTCTCTATGGTTGGTACTGGGATTAAAGGCGTGTGTCACCTTGCTTGGCTGTGTCCTTGACCACACAGAGACTCTGCCTGCCATCTGATCATTTTAAGGACATTTGCTACCACAGTCTGACTTCTTTTATGGCTCGCTATGACCTCTGATCTCTAGGCAAACTTTATTTACTAACATACAAATAAAATCACATTTCAGCACAATTAAAATATCACCACATCTATAAGAGTCATTTGTGTGTGTGTGTGTGTGTGTGTGTGTGTGTGTGTGTGTGTGTGAAGAACCACAATGGAAGGGGAGCAATTACAGTCGCACAGTCGCATAGGACAAACAGAATATTTATCTGGACTATGTTTCCCTCTTACAAAGTAGCATTGGTAATGGCAAACTGACATCTAACAATAATCCTAGCAGTTTAAAACTCATTGAACACAATAAGACAAACATTTAGCCGTCTGGAGAGCTTGAGTAGCATGATGGAAAGAGAAACTATTTAAGAATATGACCATTAAATTTTTTTGTTTGTCTCTCCTCTTTTCCCATCAAGTAATTAAAGTTCTTCACTCATTTGAAAATGGCTCAGATTTAATTTCTTTTTGTTAAGCACCTCTATTTTTCAGCCCAGAAAAAAAGGCTATTAACATTCACATTATCCATTACAACCTCCTTTGTAATATGAAATTTATATGGGAAATGCTAATTGGACGTTCATCATTGTAAAGATAATGATTTCTGTACTTTTGGTGGTGATAATGAAGATGAAAGATGAAAATGATATACAGTGAAAGTGGGACTTTTTTTCATTTCTCATTGAGCGTAGGCCGGGGAAGGCATTCTGTTCCTGCCTTCAGTGACAAAGGAGGGCAGAGACAAGAGCCCAGGGTAGGGTGTAAATTATAAGGACCTTGGTGTCCATCTGGGAACTCTACAGTTACCTAATTCCTGTTAATTAATCTAGTTCCAGATGAAGGACTTGGAAAAAATTTGTCTCTCAGAGATGGGTGTACTCCAAGACTGTTTGCAGTCCTGCCTACTACCTTATGGGTAAAAGGCTTTCTCTCATCTATCCTGTCCCTTCCTCTGTGATGGGACAGCTGAGCTGACTACGTATGAAGAGTAATAGGCATACTCCAGGGGCCTTTTCCACCAAGCTCTGCTGATTCTTTGGGCATTCTGATGTAGTCCAGATTAATTTATATGGAATTGACTCCTCACGAACATGGTATGGCCAGGATGAAAAGGAAATCTTGTTTTAGTAGCCTATCACATTCCAAAAAGAAAACGATTTTAAGTGGAAGGCACTGACTTTTCTATATGTAAGGGTCTAGACAGGCATTTAATTGAACAGACTTGATGAAAACAACACAATTATCCCCTTTTAATTTTATGGTTTTATTTTTTGAAACAGGGTCTCATGCATTCCACGCTGGCCTGGAACTTGAGATGTAGCTGAGGATGACCTTCAACCTCTGAACTTTTTTGTGTCTGCCTCTCACTTGCTGGGCTTATGGCTTGATATTACCACCACTCCCTGGGTTTTATGCAGTGCTGGGGTGTTGAACCCAGGGCTTCATGTATGTTAAGGAATCACTGACCCAGCTGGGTTGCATTCCCTGCCCCACAAGCATTCTGAAAATAGAGTGCCATTTACATGCTTCTCCACTAACTGAGTAAGCATTTTTCCTCACCTAAGAACTATGTTGGTCAAAATTAATTTAAAAGATGTATAGTCAAGTGTCGGTCTTACACCTGCAGCTATAACTTTGATTCCCTGTGCTCCAGTAAGGGCAACCACGGAGTGACTTTGAACCACCAATTACAGAGGCCTCACATAGCAAATTCCCAGCCACACTTTAGGCTTCTTGACCCTACTGTGCGGCTTCTTCTGGGGTTGTCCATGTATTTATTTATTTGTTCACTCACTGTTTGAACAGGTATATCTTGCATTCCAGACATTGAGCTATGAAATTATTTTCTGAGACACCCTACTCTTTCATTCCAAAATATTTTCTTGACCTACTAGATCTCTTTTAATTTAATGCCATTTCAAGACATGGGATTTTTTTTTTCAAATGGCATAGACTACTAGGGTGTCATGGCCTGATGCAGGTTAAGAAAAGTCCTGAAAAAAAAATCATAAAAAATGGTGACACAGCTATTTCAGAGTTTTTCTGCATTGGAGAAAAAATACTACTTCCAAGGTATTACATTAAATGGATCCAATGCTTTATTGTGTCCAGGATCTAGCCCCAACATGAGCACCAAGAAATTAAGAGAAGTAGATAAAATTAAATTTAAAAACCAGGGGATGAAGATGACTTAGAGGGTAAGAGTGAATACTGTTCTTTCAGAGGACCTGAGTTCCTGCACCCATATAGAACAGCTCACAATCTCCTGTAACTCCAGCTTTAGGGGATCTGATGTCCTCTTCTGGCCTCTGAAGGCATCTGCACTAAGATGCATATAATCACACACACACACACACACACACACACACACACACACACACACACTCTCTCTCTCTCTCTCTCTCTCTCTCTCTCTCTCCACACACACACACACACACACACACACACACACTCATGCATGTGTGTGTGTGTGTGTGTGTGTGACACAAAAAATAAAACCTTCAAAACATTTTTTGAAAAACGAAAGGTAGATGGAAGTTCTTCCTATTGTTTCGTCTTCAGGCAGACTTTTATGAGGGTCAGATTATAGACTATTTGCTGTATCGGGCAGTTCTGACAAAAAGCACCACTGACCACAGTGGTCCCTTCACCATTCCGTTGCCTTCTATCTACCGTTGTGTCCATTCTCTCTACAGCAGCCATGGCATTAATCACATCTCAGTAGGTCCTTTTCTTCGACCGTTGTTATGCCTGGGAGCAAACCCTCACCTTTGGCTTGTTTTCTGACTTCATCTTTCAGTGCACTCTTGTTTACATAGTTGAGCCAGTCTCCAGCAGGCTGAGCATGCTCCTGCCTGGGGGTATTTTGCATATTTTCAAAGAACACTATTTCCACAGGTCATTGCAGCATTCACTCCTTCATTCCATTCCAGCCTAAACCCTTATGTCACTTCACCAAAGATTCCTTCCCAGCAACACTAATGATGTTCCTTCCCAGTATTCTAAAGCCTATAGGCCATCATCTCACCTTGCCACATTATGAGACATGTATATTCAGTTATGTGTTTATTGTCTATATATTCTGTTAAAATATTAAGTTCCTGAAGGGATGAAACTCATTTCTTTTTGACACTCTCTTCTAGAACCTCCTGCTTGGCCCAAAGTAGATACTCCCTAAGTAGTATAGGCATCATTCTTTCCCACTTTACAGAAGAGCTCCTAAGGCTGGATGCTAAATGACTTACTGCCAGGTAGTAAATCCAGGGTCCAAACTCTAGTTTGCTTCAAAGCCCAGACTCTTGTCCTTTCTCTGAGATCATGTCTCACGATACCTAAGGGCCAGGGCTGCACTGTATATTCTCTGTATTCATGGGTGGGATTATCTCTTAAATGGATTAATAATGTTAGCATATGTTTATTAAGTCCCTTTATTGATAAGATAATTTTGGTACTTTAAGGCAGCTTAGTTTAACTGAAATATCTAGGAGATGGTACAGATATTAGTTTCTCTTTTCTGATGGCAAAACTAAGGCACAGAAAGGCAGAATAAACCATGGAAGTCCAGGGCTACAGTTATAGTTCATTCAGTAGACTGCTTCTTTTACAAGCACAAGGACCTGAGATAGATTCCCAGAACACATATTTCAAATGCCTGGTACAGTAGAATGTGCTTATAATCCTAACCCTGGGGAGGTGGAGGCAGCCAGATCACCAGGGACTACTAGTCAGGCAGCCTAGCCTACTCATGGTCTCAAGACAGATGAGACCTTGCCTCAAAAAACAAGCTGGATGACATTTTAGAAACAATAGCTGAGGTTGTCTTCTGACCATCGAATGCACACACACACACACACACACACACACACACACACACACACACACAGAGAGAGAGAGAGAGAGGGAGAGACAGAGAGAGACAGAGAGAGAGAGACAGAGACAGAGACACAGAGACACACACACAGAGATTTTTGTGGAGCAATCTTTGTACACTGGAAATATGTATTGCTCTCATCGGTTATTGCAGAGCTGATTGGCTGATGGCTAGGCAGGATTTTGGGGGCAGAGAGAATGCTGGGAAGAAGAAGGGAAGAGTCAGAGGAGCCGCCATGAGACAGAGAGCAAACATGATGGGAGGAAGTATGTACATGAGGTAAAGGAGCCTCGGGGCAGCCCATAGATGAATAGAAATAGGTTAGTTTAAGTTATAAGAGCTAGCTCAAAACAAGCTTATGATATTGGCTGAGCAGTTATAATTAAGATTAAGTCTCTATGTGGTTATTTGGGGAGCAGCTGGTACAACAGAAACATCTACAGTGTCTCCAAAATTAGTGTCTTAAAAACAACAACAAAAAATGGGTGCCAGAGTTCAGCCTGACTTGAGGCCACTAAGTGCAGTGATCATCTACCTTTCTTTTTCTTATTGCATCTTTAAGAAACTTCTGTGGGATTTCCGCCCCCCCCCCCAAAGGTCCCTCTTCGCATGAAATCTTAATGCCACATGTGTTGCATGCTTATCTACCACATGTATATCTGTGTTTTATATACAAACAATGAGACTATTTTCCTGCTGTCCTCAAGAAAAACATTGTACGTCATGATCTTGGCTGCTCAGCCCCTGCTGCCTGCTCCCATAACCCCTGCACAGCCCAGGCTTGGAGTTCCAGGATTAAGTTTTTGTTCTGCACTGTTGTTGGTTGATTTAGTCTTTGCTTTGGTTCACTGTGAATTCTGTGAAGGGCAGGGCCTGCGTATAGAGTTGAGCATAGCATGTGCTCCTGTGGGGAGATTACCCAATGTACTGCCCATGCTGTCTCACCCCTTGCTGTGAGTTTGTCCTGCAGACCTTTGTCTGAGCTGCCAGAGCAGAGCTGGCTGCAGCACTCAGTTCAGGTGAATGCTGTCCACCCCGTTCTGACCACAGGCACCCACAGCATCAGCATCCACCCTCCGTTTCTTCCCAGATCATCTGGGGACAGCCGTGACATGGGTGCTCACAGACACTCCAATCTGCAGCAGGTTTCCTGGCAACAGAGATGAGGTCAGCAGTTCTGGGAACACAATAGCTTTTAAATATCCTGGAGTGCCTGAAGGATGTGCTCATGGAAGGTTTCTGCAGGAAGGCAATAAATGAAATTATGCCTGTATCTTGCCATGCTGTCCTACATTTGTGTTGAAATGAAGGAAGAAGAGAAGGGATGGAGTGGAAAAATAAACTCCATCATCATCTTTGTCTGCTCCACCTCCAGGGAATGTTCAGCCTAGTTTCTCTTTTCTCCCTTAGCCAGTCATTGATTGCAGCCTTATGTGGTACAGCTGCAGTATTGGGTTGGGTGTGACAGTAGATTCTTTTTGTCTCTTCTCACACCTCACATCTCTACCATGTGTTCTGAATGGACTACAGCAAGGTCTCCCTTGTCTTGTGGATTCAATGGGATTCTGTCAATGGGGAGCTCTGAGAAGACATTTGGGGGAAGGGACCAAGACAGCTAGGGTATGTATTGTACATGCTCACTCCTTTTATGTTGGGCCACCATGGGCTGAGTCACAGTTCTAAATGCACACCTCTGTTTTGGGTGGCCCTCTTCCTGTGAGTCTGTCTTGAGCTTATAATAGTCATTCTCTTGGTCTTCTTTCAGACCTAGGAGTATATACTCATCCTGCTTTTTACTCACCACATCTTAGTATCTTAGCATCATGGTATCTCAGAGCCTGGTGAACCCAGGGAGAGAGGCTTTCTCTCAGTTAGCTGACACTGAAAGGCAGGTGCCTTGCCATGAAGCACACCTGTGATAGTTTGAATGTAATTAACCCCATAATCTCACTGAGAGTGGTTCCATTAGGAGCTGTGGCTTGCTTGGAGTGGGTATGGCCTTGTTGGAGGAAGTATGTCACTGTGGGGGTGGGCTTTGAGGTTTCCTATGCTCAGGATACCACCCAGTGTCTCAGTCAACTTCCTGTTGCTTGAAAGATGCAGGACTCTCAGCTCCAGCACCACATCTGCCTGCAGGCCACCATGCTCCCTGCCATGATCACAATGGACTGAACCTCCGAAACCGTCAGTGAGCCACCCCAATTAAACATTTTCTTTCTAAGAGTTGCTGTGGTCATGGTGTTTCTTCATAGCAATAAAAACCCTAAGACAACACCTTTGATATGTAAGGACACTATACCTACTCCACATTCTTGATTATCTCTTTGATCAGGAGATTGCAATCGGAGACAGAGTCCCCTGACCACATCACCCTGGGCAAGGTACTGGGATTCCCCTTGTTCTTATATCCCAGAGGACACTGAAAATCCCAGCTAGCCAATCTACCATGACAGCTTATTCTGATTTACCTACTCTTCCTTGAGAAGAACAATTAAAAGTTCAGGCCCACATTCCCCCTCCCTTCTCTCTGCTTTCTTTCTGACCGTGTTTCCAAGATGCTCCTATGTGGTGTGGTCTACTCCTCCCACTCCCCCTGCTTAGGAACTGTGAACAATGGACTATCTTTTCAATGGCTGCCATCTCCTGATTTGTTGATCTCACAATGCTAGAAGGAAAACAAAATCCTTGAGGCATGTGAGATGACTCGTGGGTAAAAGCACATGCCACCAAGCAAATTGAGTTCAATTTTCCGGGACCCACATGGTGCAAACACACCCCCCCCTTCCACACACACACATGCACTCACATTCGCACACACAAAATAAGGAAGAAAGGAAGGAAGGAAGGAAGGAAGGAAGGAAGGAAGGAAGAAAGAAAGAAAGAAAGAAAGAAAGAAAGAAAGAAAGAAAGAAAGAAAGAAAGAAAAAGGGGGAATATCCTGGGTACATTTTAAAACTCAGGGCAGCCAGGAACTCCCCCAACAGCCAGGTATGGAGAGGTTAACAGCTATAGTGGTAACCACAGTGCCAACCCAGGGCCATTCTGACCCAGAGAGCCAGCAGGTGCAGTGGGGAAGAGTAGGAACAACATATTCCCTTGGCCCTGGGTAGATCTGAGTAAATTTAGTCATGTCCACTGAGTTCATCAGGTGTGGAGAAATATAAGGAGGCTCTGTGGAAGAGCTCTATGGAAACATAATGACTCAGAGAGAGTGACTGAGGATTACAGGGAACTAATTAAGTTAGTGCCTCCTATCCATGCTTTGTACACAACCCTGATCTCTGAGGAGGAAGCAATTGATACAAATGGGTGGAACATTTCCATGCTGTATTAGACCTTTCTTACCTACTGTTTTAGTGTCTTCTTAGTTGTGAATTTCTGAGAACACCTGACGCTTGCTCAGAACAGATGACAACAGACTTTCCGAGGGCTTCACCAAGGTTATCTTTGTTATGTTACAATGACTTGTTATGAGATGGTGGTTCAGGATGCGGCCTTGTCTCATCCAGCCTCTGGAAAAGATTTTGTTACATGGATGACATAATGCTGACCTTTGAGTGGTTTGCATATTTAGAAAGCCATTGGTGAGACAGCCGGTTACAATGGTACTTTCACTTACCTCGCACATCAACTAGGACTGGGTTAACTGAAAATAACAACAACAAAAAAGGGTATTCTACATTGATAGAAAAGGACATTCCCAGTGGCCGTAATGTTACTAAAAGTAAACGTCAGCTACCTCCTTGTGAGTCGTTGTCTAGAGAAACCCCCAATCCTTATTGAAGATCTCTACTAGGCCACATCATGGCCAACATGGCTCTGGAAGGCCTTGTCTATGGTGATCTATTGTATACCCTAATAAAATTTGCCCGAAGATGAGAGAACAGAACAAGCCACTAGATTAGACATAGAAGCTAGGCAGTGGTGGCACACACCTTTAATCCTAGCACACAGGAGGCAGAGATTCATCTGTCTGGATCTCTGTGAGTTCAAAGCCACCCTGGACTACATGAGATTGATTCAGTCTGGGAGAGAAACAGAGCCAGGCAGTAGTGGCACACACATGTAATCCCAGTACTTGGGAATCACACGCCTTTAATCCCAGCACTTGAGATCTCATGCCTTTGCTTGGGAAGCACACATGCCTTTAAACCCAGGAAGAGGTGGATGGGCAGAGAAAGGTGTATAAGGCATGAAGAGACAGGAACTAAAGATTTATCGGCAGAAATAGTCCTCTCTGCTGAGGTTCTTTCAGCTGGAGGCTTTTTCAGGCTGAGGAGTCCTTGAGGTAAGAGGTGGCTTGTTCCTTTATCTCTCTGATCTTTCAGCTTTTACTCCAATATCTGGTTGTGAGATTTTTATTAAAAGACCATTTTAATATTCGTGTTACACTTGTCCTTCTACCATTCCATCTTTCTTGATAAAAACCATTAGATTACATTCCTAAAGTTAGTCACCAAGGTCTATTCCCTTATTTGGCCCCTTCCTCCTCCTGAGGCTGACCACCAAGGTCCAGATATCAAAGTGTTGAAGTCTAGCAATCACAATCCCCCTTTTGGCTACTTTTGGCTATAATTGACATCCCTAATCAAAATTAACACCTCATCCTAACACAGGATTCCCTTCTTTATCTTTATAAACTGCCATTTGCCTAAGGGCCACATCTGTTTCCAGAGGCAGTTCTTTGTCCCTCTGGGACAAATATCCCTCCCCTCTCTCCCTTGTTCCCTTCTCCCTCATCTTGTCTCCTGTCTTTGTCTCTTAGTCCCTGCCATTTTTCACCCTGGGGCAAATCAATCTCTTTTGTGGTGAGAACTTGGTCTTTGGATGTTCTGTGCCTAAACCAGTTCTTTCACTTACAAACCATAAAGGCTATTGCTACTATTGTTTGTTGTATGCCAGAATTAGACAGTAAGACCTTATTGGTGAAAACTTGGCATGCTTTGATGGCAGGACACAGAGAAATTAATCTAGGACTGAACTGGGAACTCCTACCCTGCAGGCTGGCTTCTGTAGTGCTAGAGGAGACCAGGCAGGTTGCTGGTAGGGAGCAGTCACCAACATTCCAGCTTGGCTGTGGATCCTGCATGCTAAACGCCGGGCAGATGTACCTGTAATAGTAGCTCTGCTATCATGGGTAAGACCAACAGCCTTCTGACTGGATTTAAAGCCCACTCCACAAGAGGGAGTTCATGTTTCATACTGTGAGCTAGGACAAAAATCTGTAGCTGTGGAGGTTATATGTGGGTCCCAATGGGAAGCAACTTCTATCGTTTTAGGGAGGACATAGTTCCTAATGGGGAAGCAACATCTATCGTTTTACTAGATGGATGTGATGCAACTGTCAACCTGTCTTCTAAATGTGTGTGTTCATACTCATAGGTCACTGTTGTTGTCAGCCTTAACTCATAACCACTGGTGATGCTCCTGAGAACAAGTGACTGTTGCTGCGGCATGATGGCCTAATTCTTAGCTGTAGGCAGGCATCTACAGCCAACCCCTTCAAAGCTCAGGGATCATTATAGAAGATGGGGTGGAAAGATATAAGAGAGGCAGGAAGGGGTGGAGTGTTGTGTGGCAGTTTTCTATGGGACTGAAACATTCCATCCTGCAGGGAAGCTCCTCAAGCCAGAAGACAAGCCACTCAAAACAGCTTCAGGAAGTCGTTAAAACTGACTAGATTCTCCAGGCCCCTCCTTCCCACGGAGAGCTAGCAAGAGAGCAGACCAAGTGCCCGGAAGAAGCAGAAACCAGGTGAGCTGCCTGGAAGAGGTTGAGACCACGTGCATACCTTGAAAGGACACACTTCTACCTGTTGAACTGCCTGCAGGCTGCTCAGTGCTCCAAGTTTCCAGCTTTTGGGAGCTGTCATGGTACTCGGGTGGGCTATGGTGGGGCAGCTGTCTTTGAGTCATTTCTGCTCTTGTAAGTAACTCCTCACCCATGTTCCTGAAAAGTAACCCCAATAAAACTCATTGGTTCACCAAAACAAAACACACACACACACACACACACACACACACACACACACACACACACACACACACACACAAAACCTCAAGGTCCTTTTTCTTTTCTGACACAATGGCCCCTTTATAAATAGTCTTCCAGAGGATCCCTCCTTCATAATCTCAACATAATTGCCACCCCATAATCCTATTGTGCCTGCTGCACTTTGCATGTCTCCTGATCCAGAATTTTTGAAGGACAGGTCAACACAATGGGAAAATATCTCTCAGTATGCTTTGATATCATTATATTTCTTTTATGAACCCTGGCAAACAGTGCCTAGTGCAATGCCTGGTATCTATTAGGTGCTCAATAAAAACTTAAATTAAGATCCCTTTCCTTCATGATATGTTCTGTGCCATACTGTGCATGAATAAATCACACAGAACTGAGCACAACGAGAATGGCTCATATTTTAGTGTTTGAAGGGTCTTTAGAAATGCTTCAGTGCTCCCCTCTTTTCTCCTGGTTGACAGATGAATACATTTGAATATAGAAAAGGAAAATGCCCTCAGATTGGAGGCAGATTCAAGACTAGAATTCCAACCCCCTGTTCAGTATTCTTCACACTGTTTAGAGATAATAGCTGTAGCAATATGCCCAACATTTCTACTCAGAGATGTATGCTAGGGCCTGGGTTAAGCAGCTCTTTATCCGTTAGCTCATTTAATCCTCATCCAACCATCTCAAGTACCTATTATGATTAGTAGGAGCCTTACCTTATGTTCCAGGACCTTGACGCACAGAGAGACTAAGCAACTTTTTCACAGACACACAGCCGATTAAGTGGTTGACCAGGGTAAGTTAGAGAATTTGGCCACGGACACTTTGCCACCAATCTTCCTGGTTTATAAAATCACATTTTGTGTGCTTCCCCATTTGTCCTGCTTCTTTCAAGAAGGAACACACAGAGCTGAGTCCTACTGTCATTCCCTCCTCACAAGGGGTTTGACATGGCACATGGTAAATGCCAAGTGCCCAAACCAATTGCTCCCACAGTCCTTTGAACTTGTAAGTTGAACTCATGGATGTATACAGAAGTCAGTGCTAGCTCGGTGGCCTTTGTGTAGTTTCTGCTGCTTTCTACCTGCTCTAGGTAATCTTTAACCAACTGAGTGAAGAGGCCTCTCCGGAGTAGGAGGCATGGCCCTCTGATCCAGGCCTCCTCTTTTTGCTGGGCTTGGGGTCAGCCTTCTAGTTGACTGTGAGAATCCCTGAAGCAGTTGCTTCCTTTTGCCAAGGAGGGGAGACTGGCATTTTTTTCTTGCCTTGTATTATGAAACGTGTAGAATAAGACAATTTAATTAGCACAGCAGTTTGAGGTTTTAATAGTTACTGTATTTAAGCAATTTCCTCAGCACTCCTGCTGTTTTATGAAGCTATAATTTGGCTCCCAAAAGGAGAAACAACAAGGGCACATCAAGGAAAAGATGGCAGTGAGATTCTAGGGGTTAAAGTCCTCTCCAGCCTGGGGCGAGGGAGTCGTGAGGCAGGATGCCCATCTCTGCTGACTTCCTCCAGGGATTTTCTAATCATTCACTGTGCTGCATGGAGCTGTTTTGCTGAGAATTACACTGTGTGGCTGTTACATCCAAAACTGATAGAATAAAGGATTTGATAGGATTTGAATTCAGGTTGGTTTTTTTCTGCTTGACCAAACTAGACACTCTTGTTAGTAATGAGATGAAACTGGGAAACACAGTATACACATACAAAAAGATGGTTTGCGGAGCAGAGAATGTAGGAACCATACAAGGCCCTGGCAGACAATGATGGAAAGTGGTTATTATGATGTACAGGATGGGGAGGTATGTGTTACCTGTTCAATACAGGATTGATTCCAGGTGTGTGTGTGTGTGTGTGTGTGTGTGTGTGTGTGTGTGTGTGTGTGTGTGTGTGTGTGTGTGTGAGAGAGAGAGAGAGAGAGAGAGAGAGAGAGAGAGAGAGAGCGCCATACTGTATTTATTTGGGAAGGGTTGGATTACAGCTATTCTAGAGTAGTGACTTGTGTTAATGAAATGGAATAACAGCTTGTCAGAGACCCTGAAGTGGAGGATCATCCTGGATTCTTGGCTCACATAAACTATGAGGCAATAAGGTACATGTTGTCTCATCTGTTTTGTTTTGGGAATAATTTTTTATGCGACATTAGATAACTGGTACATGTACTGTCATAATAGTGGACAAAAACCATGAGTTACAGAAATCCATCTCTGATAAAGTTTTCCTTTTTTTTTGTCAGACAATACTTTCAGAGAAGCCATACAACATTACTCTGAACCCCAGTTCAGTTTCCATGTTCTAGAATTGGACTTTCTCCATTTCTGGTTCACTGACTTTTTTTTTTTTGAATCAGGAGTGATTTTTTAAAGTTCAGATAATGAATATAAATAGAAGTTATACAAGGTAGGGGCATATAATCCCAGCTTACGAATACACATGAAGAAATTGTATACTTCATGGCCTTGATCCTCATGACACCAAATCTTCCTTCCTCAACAGAGTCATGTTACTTGGAAGTTATATTATAAGCAGATCATCAGCAAGTTATTCAACCAGACAAATATTGACTATGCACAGTGCAGTGCAGGGTGTGTGTGATGTGGACTGAGTGACCATTTATGTTCTCATGGAGCCCATCCTTAAGTTTGAAATTAGAATGTAAGGAACCTGTGTGATCTTTCTAGACAAACTCCAGGTGTGTTGTGTCAAGAGGGTGCTGTGCATTCATAAAAAACATTGAAGAATTAAAACAGTCTTTCTCAACATGGAGTGAGTCTGGCCACCAGGGGACATTGGGAAATGCCTGGTGACATTTTTGTTTCTCACATTTAGGGGTGAGTAATGGTGGATCTCTAGTGGGCAGAGCTTCAGAATGCTGCTAAGTGTCCTATGTTACACCGGACAGTTTCTAAAACTGCCCAGTGTGTCAGTAGAGTGTAAGCTAATAAACATAGATCTAGGGAAATTGACAGAGGCTCTCTGAGTTTACTGTCTAGCAGCTGGAGAGTTTTCCTTACTCTTAAGACTGGAAGGGATAGTGGAGGGAGGGATTTCCAGAACCCAGAGAGTGACTGTAGGTGATGATTATAAAAAGTTGGCAAATCAGGCAGAAAAAAAGAGCAGAGGGATGATTATCTTGATCAAACTTTCCGGCTGCCTTTCTGTCAGTGAATAACCAGTGATCAAGTGTGCTCACTGCCAAAGTTCTCACAGGTTGATCTTGTATGGAATAGTATAGGGCAGAGAAAGACTGAGAGTGTATTTGAGGCATTTGTGGAAGAAGTCCAGCACAGACCACCTCCTAGGAGCTTATCTTGGCTGTTAAAGGGATCCTCAGTTGAAGGACTGCCTCCATGAGATTGGCCTGTGAATATATCTTTGGGGCATTTTACTGATTGCTAATTGATATGGGAAAACCCAGCATAGTTTCAGTGGTGCCATTCCTTGGCAGGTGGGCCTGGCTGACCCTGAGTCTGAGAGGCAGTAGATTCCCTCTGTGACCTCTACTTTCATCTCTTCCTTGAGCTCCTGCTCTGACTTTCTTTAAGGATGAAGTGTAATCTGTAGACTGAATTAAACCCTCTCTCCCCATAATTGGTTTTGGTTGATGTTTTATCCCAGTGACAGAAAGCAGACTAGAACAGGGCCTGAATTTGGAAAATGTTTGTTACTTGTTTATAGGATGATGCTTCTAGGGGTCCGAGCCACCTCTATGAAGGCTTAATTGTATAATATGAGAGTTATAAGCCAATTTTGTTTTCTTACTTCTGGAGGCTAGCAATGGATGTGAGACTACCATGGGCATAGGTACAAGTCAGTATGGTGAAGATTCCAGATTTGAATGTACCTAGCCAGAGCACCCATAGTATATGAAGACATGCAGAGAAGATAGAAAAAGAAATGGGAAGGAGTTGCGTATAGCTTGCTGCAGGATTTATCTGGAGCTGGACCTGGGCCTCCCCTTAAAATTGAGGTGAAACTTGCTAATCTACCTCTTGACCTGGGACAGGAGGAAAACAGTCATGCCTGGGGTTTCATTAGACCTGGCTCAGCGATTGAAACTGATTCCGCCCGTGTAAAGCTAGTGAGAGGGGGCACAGAGGGATTGTTGGTGGGAAAAGGGGCAGACATCCTATTTTCTTTCTTTGTGTTTCCGTCTTAAGATCATGTTGCTTATTCATTCTAGAAGGCCAGATCAGGCACTTTGGACATGTGCTTAATTGTAAGTGATTCTGGGGAAAATTGCCTGTAATTATTTATCTCTCTGAGGGCATGGGTCATCCATGAACCGTAGACTATTGTTTTCTCAGTAAACAGGAATTATGGGTAGTCAATGAGTGTTTGTTGAAAGAGTGTATGGGAGCCTGTGTGAATACTGGAAGAACAACGCTGTTCATTGATCATCTTCCTGTCATGGATTGTGCTCTGTTAATCTTTTTGCTCATGTTCAGGTGACGGGTCCTTTGCTTCTCATTCCTATTTGCAGAAATAGACTTCCTATTCTCTCCTTCCTACCTACAGTGCCTCCTGCTTTCTGGGTGGAGTGTATGCTTTCTTCTTATTAGCATTTTACTTTTGAGATTCTTCCCCAGTGTCCTTTATCTCTAGAAACAAAGGAGAGCAGATTCTTTTTCAATGTATGTCTGAAGGATTGGAGTATGTTCTATACACTGTTGATCCAGGGATATTATTACCCAAACAAGAGACCTCTGGTTGAGGAAGACTTGGATTTTAGGTTCAGCATGGTGGCAGGTGTGTCTTGTGGACATGTTGTGACACAAGATGTTAATTTTAAGATTTGTTTTTATAATTTTAAAATAGTGTATGTATCTATATCTGTCTGTCTGTCTGTCTGTCTGTCTGTCTCTCTCTCTTTTTCTGTGTGTGCACTTGCACACACACCCCTACTACCCTCTCCCACAACTGAGTGCAGGTGTCCCTGGCTCAGAAAAGAGGGTATCAGAGTTCTTAGAACTGAAGTCACAGGTAGTTGTGAGCTGACTGATGTGGGTGCTGCTTAACTGTCTTGCTGGGGATGTCTTTCTGTATGCTGTAAATGTGTGTTGCTCTGATTTGGTTGGTAAATAAAATGCTGATTGGCCAGTAGCCAGGCAGGAAGTATAGTATAGGCGGTACAAGCAGAGAGGAGAATTCTGGGAACAGGATGGCTGGATCAGGAGTTGCCAGCCAGACACAGAGGAAGCAAGATGTGAAGGGAGAACTGAGAAAAGGTACCAAGCCACGTGGCTAAACATAAACAAGAACTGTGGGTTAGTATAAATGTAAGAGCTAGTCAGTGATAGGCCTGAGCTAATGGCCAAGCAGTTTTAATTAATATAAGCCTGTGTGTGTTTACTTGGGTCCAAGTGGCTGCAGGACTGGTGGGTGAAAGAGATTTGTCCTGACCATGGGCCAGGTAGGACACAGGAAAACTTCAGCTACACTGTCTCTTCCAGCCCTGCTTGTTGTGATTCTTGTCGGGGACCCTTCTCTCAAGCTCTATGACATTCCTGTTTTCTGCTTTTCAGACATGAACCTTGAAGTCTTTGATAGTTTTTTTTTTTATGTGTGAATTCCTGGAACCTTTCAAAAATTCCTTTTTAAAATGTGTGACAGTTTCTGCCACTCATAACAACCTTCACTAGAAGATACTGGGAAAAGTCTTGAGAATGTACCCAATATAGGAAGGACATCAAGTACAATTTCCATTTGGTGATAAGGATCTTGTGACTGGAATCTTTTCCCTCTGAAGATTTGTTTCTTATGTTGCATGGATGATAGAGAGTAGGAAGTGGGGGGAGGGAGTCTCCTGCGTATGAGGTATTACATAAGACAGTAGAACTGGCTCAGTAAGGCCTGGTTTCCACTTCATACTGGGAAAACTGGGCCTCAAGGGCAGTGATCACATTACACAAGTCCTTGAGATGGAGTAATGGTTTCTAAGCCAGGAAGTCTGTCCACGCCCCTTCTCTCTGCCAGTCCAGGTGAATGGTCAGCTGCTCTGTTGTGTACAGCAAATCTGGCCATGAGGTCAGGGCTCTTGGGTTCTTGCATCTTCTAGGGTAAGCAAGCATGGTAGAAGACTGTGTTAGCTTCCTTTCCTTCATTCTCCTGTGGGAGATATTTGGAATGAATTATCTTCCTGTGGCATTGCTTGAAGTTTGCATGTGTTGTCTTTCCACAGCTGGTGGTGGTTAGCAATTCTCATATAAAAGAATTTCAGATAAAAGAGAAAGTTAAGCTCTGGTTAGTAAAGGTGGTCCATGTGGCATTCATATCTCCTGCTTCAGTTTTTTGCTCAAAGGAATAGAGGAAGGATAAAGCAGAATACTTGGGGGCCAATGTTTTGCCACTTTGTAATTGTCAACCCTTGTGCAATTTTTTCCCTCTGAGACAAACGTTTCTGACCTTCATCAGGAATGTTTGATGAAGGCTAATGGTGGTAGTTTCCATTTCAACTACAAAAAATAAATTGGATTTTTTTCTTCTTTTGGAAACAGTAAATAATACTTACTTTGTTATCCTAAAAATCGAATCTCTGAAATTTCAGATTTTGATAGCTATTGTCAGGCAACCACTGACACCAGAAATGTAGCCGCACAATATGGCATGCATTTTATTCGACAAGCATTTATGTAGTGCATATTTTGTGTCAGGTCATGTGATATGCATACATTACATTTAAATATTACATATTATAGTTATACATAATTTTATCTAATATACATTATATAATGAACACTAATAACTAATACATTAACCTTAGTATTACATATAAAGTTATTGACTATGTTGTGAGTCAAGGTCTATTATCCCCATTTTACAAACAAGGAAACCAAGGTACACAGAAGTAAAATAATGTGCCCCAGGTCATGTGTCTCCTAAGCGGCAGGGACATAGCTCACACCAGGGTAGTTTATCTCCTGGGCTCACGCTATTAACTCTGTCCCCAGTTGCCTTTCTGATGTGCCAAGGAATGAAAACAACACAGACTCTCACAGCCAGAGGGATTGCCCCTCCTGATGCAGAAGCCAACCAAGCACATCGTTCTTCTCATCTTGATTAGGATTCTCAGTTCATGCTTAGCTGCCCTTGGTAGTGTGGCTGTTTTTTGGGTGCGCTGATGTTGAAGGATGATTTGAAGGAGTGAGCTCAGGCACTGCGGGCATTCTCCAGTGCAGACCTTGGTGTTCTTGCAGAGTTAAATAAGAAAACTCACAGCAATGTCAACATTGCTGGGCAGGTGATCAGGACCTAAAGCAAGGGCATGGTAAAATTAGTCACACACACACACACACACACACACACACACACACAGTCTCTCACACACACATACACGTACACACACAAATGAAACAAAAACCCAAATTGATCTTTGGTTTGGTTGTTGACATGATTAAGAGGTGAACTAAAATAGCATGGGATGGAAAGAAAAGTGAGAAAGGAAAGGGGAAAAATGGTCAAAATGCACCCAGGATGGCAAGAAAAAAAAAATCACATGATGGATCTAAAAATAGTGATGGATAAAATACCTCAGGTCTATCTGGATTTGATGGAGGTGACAGAATCTCAGTGGACTAAGCAGAGTCTGTAGACATAGGAGAGGGTAACAAAGGTAAAGGAGACAGGTGCAGGGACAGCAGGGGTGCATTTTACCTACCTCATGGAAAGATGAAGTTGGAGGACCCCTTATGGAAAGTGGCATAATTAGATACAAGGTTCTAAGGCATCTTTTCAGGTCTGTTTGGAGAGCTGATGACTGAAGGGAGGAAAGCATGTCTGCTCCCCACTGTACTTTATTCTCTGACTGTACCTAGCTTGGTACCCTTAATGGCCTCTAGGAGAAAGATGGAAGATCCTAATCATCCTGCCTTCTACACTCCAGAATAACACTGGCAAGGTTTTGTCGAGGGAGTCAGTCTGAGCAATGGTCAATTTTAATCCATGTGATAATTTTCTGACATTACTGAGCAATGTCTATCGATGTTTAAGATTCACAGATGTGGTCAGTCAGGTTTGTTTGGAACCTCCCAAATGCAGGAGTCTGCCAGGGAAATAATGAAGGGCCATTTATCCTGCCGAGAGTCTCCTTAAAGGGAATCAATAACCTCATTGGAAAGAAAAATTGCATCGTTTTGATGAGGCCCCTTCCAGGTGAGCAATGCTGTTCCAGTGCTTAGCTGTCATTTGTAGCATGCCTTCTGATGATGGATCCAGTATGCTGATAAACAGGGCCTTTTTTCATCTAGAATAGGTTTCATTGTGCCCATTTTTGCATACTGAGATTCTGTGAATGTAAAGGAAATGTGTCCACTAGCACATAGTAAATGGTAAGGAATTTGAACCCTAAATTAATCAAACAATAAAGACACTGATTAGTGTGTGTGTGTGTGTGTGTGTGTGTGTGTGTGTGTGTGTGTGTGTTGTGTTGTAATCAACTTGGTTTTTTTTTAATCTTTGTATTAGTATCTTTACTTGTAAATTGGGCATAAAGGTGCCACCTGCTGCTCATAGTTGTGTGTTAACAAAATAATGTACTTGAAGAGCATTTTATAGCATGACTTAGAAATAATCATAAATTTTATCTATTGACTATTGAATTGCTAAAGGGGTAGGGACCATTACACTTCTTTACACGTGTATGGATTTTGACCTAAGTAACTCTAAAGGAGGCTCACTGTCTGAGTAATTTTATTATTTTGG
The DNA here is from genome assembly GCF_049852395.1 of Peromyscus maniculatus bairdii. Taxonomy (NCBI): domain Eukaryota; kingdom Metazoa; phylum Chordata; class Mammalia; order Rodentia; family Cricetidae; genus Peromyscus; species Peromyscus maniculatus. Next base: position 71,810,496 of record NC_134855.1, read on the forward strand.
AGGGGATAATGGTACAGAGATTGTGGTTCTGGGGACATTTTAATGATTCCGCAGTGATTTTTTTCCCCCACCAGCTAAGAGTCTGAGTAGCCTGAAAGGATTCTGAAAAGGTTAATCATCAGAGAAAGTGGTTCTGTTCTCACGTCACTAAGTCAGATCAATATACATTTTCTCTTGGATAATTCCGAGGGCTAGTTAATTTAGTGACACTAATGGTTTCTATGACAATTCTGAAGTTGAAGCTTGCAGATCTCCTACTGAGGAAGGCAGAAACCTGGGAAATCACCTACCACTCCAAAGGAGACCTGTAAAATTCTTGCCCATATAATTAGAGGATTTGCATATTAATTCTCAATCAGAGGTTGAAGGTGGGGGTGATGTTGTAGGCTGTAGAAATGAAGACTAATCTGGAAGGAGCCAGAAGCAGGAAAAAGCTGGCTGCCTATTTCTACTACTGGTTGAGTCTCTAAGAAACTGCCCTGAGGTCATTCTGAAAAGTAAAGAAAAGAAAAGAAAACAAAGCCCCCTAGTCTCATCCTTCATGTGCTGACCTGCCTGCCTCACATTTAAGCAGGACACACACAGCAGTTGGGTGGAATAGCCCTTATTAATAATGCTGATAATGGCTGCCATTATTTAGAACAACAACCGGGATCATTTAGAAAGGCCATTGTTAACCCTTGGCCTGTTCTCAGCATGGATGGCTGATCCTTAGAATTTTGGCCTGGCTTTTCTTGTCAAGGGAAATAGGAAGAGAAAGATTGAAGGTGAGGAGTTAGCACCATGCTAGCCTTTGCTACACACACGACACATCGCCTCTGCAGATGGTGCGCTTGGAAGGAGTTTTGCAAGCAACTCTATGTGACAGTCATTCAGGGAAATCAGTAGGTTAGTCAAGTAACCTGTTGGATGGGGGAAGACACAGTCTGTTTTGGAGCATAGCTGAGGACAAGGTAAGTGAAGCACTCTAAGTAGGGAAAGCGGCATTGATTTTCATTTGCACAGACACAGAAATGTACTAATAAGGGAGCGTGCCTCAGTCACAAGACCAGCGAAGCAGGCTTGACCAGCAGTGCCAGCTTTGGTCTTTCCCCTTAGGTTCCTTTGGGCGCTAGCCGTTCTAGAAGCTTCTGGCGTTTGTGGAAAGACGGGACGCATTCTGAGTGGCGAAGTGACAAAACCATTCTAGTCAACAAGAGAATTCTGGTGGCCAGAGTAAAGCTGCATCACATGTGGTCACTTCGTCCTGGGACCAGCTCTCTGACCCCAGCGTAGCATTTCTAAGTCCAGACTCCGCCTCTGAGCTCACGGTTGCCTTCCCTTCCCTCCCTGCTCACAAATCACAGGGGAGCTGTAGTGTGCAAACACTACAGGCATTTCTCCCCGGGTACTGGCTGTTTGTTTGGAGAATTAATTTATGTTCCTCTAAGAGACTATTGATTCGAGTTAGGTGATTAAAGGCACTCGATAAAGAACCCGCTAAATCTATTCACCTGTGCGCCACTGATTATGGAAGGGGCTATATCAATCTTTTCTCATCAAATGACTCTTCCTTTGCTCCAGCCACTCTTCTGTTTTTGCTGCCCTCGGGCTTTCAATTAGGCTAAGAGGCAAAATTCATAGTTTCCCAGGGAGACATGAGAGGGCAGCTGCCGCGCAGAGTGCTCTGGGAGGCAGAAAGAAGAACGGCTTAACCTTTTAACTAGGTGTACCATCGTGGAATACAAATTCCAGGTCCCTTCTTATCTCTCTCTCATCCAATCATTTTCTGATTCTATATCTAAAATGTTGATCAAATCGGTTTTCTTTCCTTCTCTGCTTCTGCTGCTGTCTGGGTTCGGGGTCTAATTGTAGTACCCAAAGTACACATGGAACCATACACTGTCCTTTAAGTGACCTTCCCACCTCCTATCTCCTGCCTCCCGTCCGTTCCATCACGAGGCTCCTTTCCAAATGAAGTTCTGGGGATGTGGGTGAGATCTCTTGCTGTCCTATTTGAAATCTGCCACTACTATTTATAAATTTTCTTAACTTGTTCTTTCATGAAATACTTCATAACCTCAACTTAGCTTATGGGGCTGATGCCCTCAGCTACACTCACATGTCCTAGGCTCCAGTCAGGCCATGTGGCCTGTCACTCACTGGGTAATGTACTACTGTAGTTGCCCATCCATCCTTTGTATTTTCTTTCTCTGGACACTCATTTATTTCCAAGGTCCTCCTAGCACACGCAAATGTAGAACTTTGGCTGATTCTTCAAGCACAAAAATACAACAGATTCTTTTGTTTGTCCTTCCCACACAGTATTTTGATGTTTCCTTACTTAGCAGTTTTAGAGTGATCTTTTTTCCCCCTCCTCATGAGAGGACAGAAATCAATTAAGACTTAATTCAGTTTAGTATTTTCAGAACCTTCTGGGGGAGTGTAATGCATACTGAGTGGTAGACTAGATTGTTTTTCAGAAGAAATGTACTTTCTTTTCCCCCTCCTTAGATGGGGTATACGTTCTTGGCTCCATGGGCTTCAGGCTTGGCAGTGTGACTTCTGTTTCCACTAGAATATGACTGAGTGGAGTGTAAGCAGAGGCCTCGGGATACATGGATGACTTGGCTTACCCTGTGCTCTTGTGAGTCTCTGGAGGCAGTGGCTCAAAATAACCGGGCCACATAAGGAGCAGACAAGAACCCAGATCGAAGGCCTGACCTGAGTTCAGCCAAGTTTAAGATCTGTGAGCCAGCATGTTGTTTAAGTCGCTGAGTTTAGTGGTAGTTCATTACTCGGTATTATTTATTATTATAGGACTGGCTAATTAATTCAGGCCTTAAATGTTTCAATATAAATGCAGAATTAAATAGAGTGAGTTAAAAGGAAGAGAGAGGAAGAACTCTGAGGACATGAACTCGGGCTGGGGAGGTGACTCAGTCAGTGTGGTGCTTGCCGAGCAAGCCCGTGGACCTGAGTGAGCTCCTTAGAAGCCACAAAAGAAGAGCTAATCATGGTGGTGCGTACTAATATTGTTGGGGAGGTGGAAACAGATGGATTTCCAAGAATTGCTAGGGAGCCAGTCTAGCCCAGGTAGCAAATTATAAATCAATGAAAAATCCTGTCTTGAAAACAAGATGGATGGTGTCTGAAGAATGCAAGCCATAGGTTTCCATGCACACCTCTATGCATACCCATATGCATACACACATACACATGCATATACAAGAAAAAAAAACACCCATGTGACTAATCCATGTGCATTTTTTTTGGGAAAGCATAGCATTAAGTCTTAGTCATCCATAGGAAACTCAAGATGAGGTTATGCAAAGTTATGGCATAAATGTTAGTGGAAAACATTATATTTCAGTTCTGCAAGCCAGGGATGGAGGCTGAAGTTTATAAATTTTAAAACTTTAAGATGGAAATTAAGTTTTTTCCCCCTAATCGTTCTTTATGAAAAGGATAATCGAAGGGGAAAATCTTGGAAGAAAGTCACATAATGAATTTCAAGTCCTAATAGAAATTATTATTGGATTGTAAACTATTTTGGATTAACCATGCCACTGTTCCCCTTCATTAGTGTGGATAATTAAAAGTTAACCATGTATCATTTTTCTTGATATTTATGGATATTGCTGTGCCAATGATGGTGTGCTTTGGATGGTATACAACTATTTTCTTCAGTTGAGGCATCCATGGAAAGACTGTGTATTAAGGACTGAGACTTCATTGAGTATATAAACTTTTCCTTCATAATTTCCAATGCTTGTAAAGAAGACCCAATGGGACTATGTGACTGAATAAACACTGATATTTAGCCCAAGCGATCTCAAGATCATGTAACACTAAAGACATAGGACCAAGTGTCTTACACACAAGAGATTAAAGTTATAAAGAGGGCTGGGGGCACGATTCAGTCAGTAACATGCTTGCTCTGTAGCTTGAGGACCTGGTTCAGAACCTCCAGCACCCACGTGAAAAGCCAGGTGTAGTAGCACAGGTCTGTAACCTCAATGCTGGGGAGGCAGCAACAAGATGATCCCCAGAACTTGCTAACACAGTCAATCAGTGAGCTCCAGCTCCAGAGAGAGACCATGTCTCAAAACAATGAAGGACAAAGTGATAGAAGACACCCAATGTCTATGTATGTATGCACGCACACAAATAAATGAAATTATATAGATGCTGACACCGGAAAACTGGATCAACTCATGCATATGGGGCAGCTCCCAAATTTACTTTTGGAGTGAATCTGGAAGCAGAATGACGTTTAGCCAGCCACATTTAGAAACTTCATGATGTAGGAAGATCACTCACAAATCTAAATCTACTTTGTATGTTTCCTACTTCCAAAGAGTCAGGGTTATTGAGCTTTGTATGAACTTACAGATGTTTGAACTCAAGGTTAGAAATTTAGTTGTTTACCTGAACATTAATTTTGTAGATGAGAAAATATATCCCAAATTGTTGGGTTGATTTGGACTAACAGGGTCACATTTTTGCTTTGAATAGAGAAAATTATATATTTAGAAGAACAAAGTTGTTTTTCCTGTTCTTGTTGGACTGTTGTGGCATTTAAGGATTTTGTTGACCTATCCATCTGATATTCTCAAATTGGCTTCCATTAATTTAGGATCTGGAAGTGTGTCATTATTACTTCAGTGCTGTTTCCTCCACAGCAGGCACTCCCGGGCCTCTCTCCTTTCTGTCCATCTTGGGCATCTTTTTAGTGACACAAAGCAGCTATTTGTTTACTGAAAATACCGCTGGGGACTTTAAGAAAACCTTGGTGAGGTCAGGGGCAGGTGGTACTAATGATAATATTGGATTTCTTCCATTAAAGGGCCTGACAATAATCTGCCAAGATACTCCTAATGTTTAAATATTTCCCCTAAATCTCTTTGTTTTTTTATTTAATTAAAGATTACTTTCATTTTCATTTATGTACTTGTGTGGGTGTATGACATGGAGGTCAGAAGAGGGCATCAGATTCCCTGGAACTGAAGTTACACATGGTGGTAAGACACCGGATGCTGGGTCCTCAGTAAGCTGTCTTGACTGCTGAGCCATCTCCCCAGCCACCTAAATTGCTTTAGATGATATCTATCATGTAATAAAGTGTTAGAGATGAATTCATGTGTGACTTAGTTGTCACCTTAAACATTGTGGTAATGCACAGAAGACAATAATGTGACAGACAGCACCTTAAGAGACTGTCATATGTCTTTCATAGAAACTGTGTGATGAAGGGTTACTATAAATCAGATAGACCTGGTTGGTACATAGTATAGATTCTAATAGCATAACCCCAATAAGACGTCACACAAAAAAATATGTTCATGTGATGAGTCACTGAGACAAAAGTTAACTCTCCATCCTTGGGAAATTAACATCCAAAAAAAGAATCTCTGAAAATCCGGGCTGCTGAAGGCAGTTTGTATATTACACAATGCATTACAGATATTCTTTGCTTTCTTCTTCCCTTTGAGTATTGTGGAGGCTGGGCATCATTTTTCTATCTAACAGAGAGAACATAAAGAAACAGGCAGCTTTCTCACTGGCTCGGGGTCTTTTGTAATAGGAGAACTGGGGAAATGGACTGAAATAAACACATGTACTATTGTTATTGATGTGTGGGGATCATAAATACATTTCAACATCCTTTGCTGTCATTCTCTCCATAAGTTATAGCTTGTTTCAAACACTGTGAAGATTGCTTATACTAATAACTGATATTTTACTGAATGGTTTCCTTGGCATTGCCCTACCTCCTTTCTAGGTTCCATAGGTTTGGGACTCAGTCCTGTGTGGTGGGAGTAAGGAGATGAAGTTTCTTCTTCCATATAAGTGGTGCAGGTGAGGGTAATGCTGCCGCTTCTTCTGACTCTCTATTTAGAGTGAACTCTTTGCACAGTAGGTGGAATTTATATCCTGCAGATGAGTAGATGTTTATTGTATTTGTCCCTGTGTTGTGATGTTATTTATGAGCATGAGCTCTGAATCAGGCTGGATGAGTTGGAATCGTGGTCTGATATTTAGCAACAACATAGTCTTTGATAACTCATTTGTATCCAATCGTCTTCAAACTTGTAATAAGAGAATTAGAGTATTCAGCTCACAGTTTCTTTTTTAAACCAAGTTCTCTTATAGCCCAGTCTGGCCTCAAATCCACTACACAACTGATGATGACCATGAACTAATAGGTGCTGGATTACAGGGCTATACTATCATACTCAGTTTTCTGAGCGCTGGGGGTGGAATCCAGGTCTTTGTGTACACTCCGCAAGCACCCTATCACCTGAAGCTTCAATCCCAGTCCTCCCAGGGCTTTTCTGGATATTAAATTGGTTAATGTCAACAGTCCAATACATGATAAGTATTATACAGGTGTTGGTTATGAAGATCTGTACACTCTAGTGATAACACTCATGTGTGCATGTGGTGATGGGGGAGACTGTGCCCATCAACTCCACCTCCCTCCAGAACTGTTGGTTACCTGATAGGTTTCTAGGTATCAAGCTGGCCTGCTCTTCCCTCCCTCCCTCCCTCCCTCCCTCCCTCCCTCCCTCCCTCCCTCCCTCCCTCCCTCCCTATTTCCCTTTGCTTCCTTTCCTTCTTTTCTATTTTATCTGAGGCCAGAGAGTCACAGTAATCTAGAAAGCAAAGTAATGTAATAGATGTGTACACCTGGATCTTTAGAATTAATAGTGGGGACAAAATCCCAAGTTGGAACATTTTTAGTAATACATAGTTCTTTAAGGAAAACAACATAGGTTTTAAATTATGAAATATACCATCAACTTGTATCTGTTTTTATTTTTATCTTCTCTCTTTTAAGACAGTTTTAAAGAAGGTCATAAAGTCTGATTATTAGCTTGATAAATTGTCTCAAAGCATCACTGCAGAGGGTGCTGAGAGGTCGGGTTGTGGAACTTTATAGTGTGCATGGAAAATGGAAAGGGTGACAAAAACCTGCCCCAATGTAGGCAGAGTTGTTAATGGATGGATTGTTATTTGGAGAGACAGACCTTCAGAGTGTCTGAGATGGGTCTGGTGATTTGTATCAATTCCAAGATTGTGAGTATAGACAGGTAGGCATTCTTTCTTCCTGACTTCTTGTGAATCCAGGTCTTTACTCCTGTAGGAGATCCTTGTCCATCTCCAGCACATCTTACCTCCAACAACTTCTTCACATCGCAGACTATCCTTGAACTTTTCTTTCTCTGTATCTCTCTTTGCATTTTCACCATCATTATCATCATCATTGCCATCGCTGTAGTCATCATCCTCCACAAGAGCGATTACAACCAAAACCTAACAAGCCCCCCAGTACTGTAACCACTGAAATCCTTGGTGGTGACTATCCCACTCACTGCTACACATGGCTGCACGGGTGCAGATCTCATGCATACACTTCTGGGCCTTCAGTGTCCTTTCTGTTCAATGTCTTGCTATTTAGTTATACAACCATTTTTCACCCTTGAAGATATCAATGATTACCCTCAGGACACTCTCCTTCTTTCCCCATAACTTCAGTAGCTGTTTAGTCTTTTTTTTTCTCACATCTTCAGTCAGTCTGTAAGTTATTTTCTCTTTAATAAAGTAAATGTAATTGTCACTGTGATTAAAGAACAAATAAAATGAAGAAAAATTTAAAAATGTTTGTAGTTCAGAGATAACCATTGCTGTATCTCTCATCTACCTATATGTCCCATTTGTTGCTCATCTATCTCTATGTGTTTCATTGTCTATCAATCATGAATGTATGTATATATGCATGTATGTATATATATAACCATGTATGTATGTATGTATGTATGTATGTATGTATCTATCTATCTATCTATCTCATAAAATGCCACTAAACTCATATACCTTGTAAACTGTTTTTATTAAACAACACACAGAGTCTAGCTCCTCATCTGGACACATTTTGTCTTGTACCAGATTTGGAGTGGGATTCAGTTCTGGTGGGCACTCTCCAATGCTTGACCTTTGACACCTACCTTTTGGCATCATGATTGGTATTCATTTTCTTAAATACAAATTTCTGTTTTTCTCCTGCCTTATCAGTTCACTCCCTTGTGTAGTAGTTAATCTGACCCAGGAAACGGAGGCCTGATCGGGGTGACTGGCCACAGTTTACTGGGCACAAGCTTTCATTGGAGGCACAGGGACACAGGCATGCCTTTCCCCTTTGCATTTCCTCTGATGCTTATAGCTCAAGATGTGGGAGAGAGTCTGGGTATGAATACACGCTTTGGATCAAACATCCCAGACTGAATTTCAGCTTCTCACTTAACATGTGCTCCAGTGTCCCCATCTGCACCCCATGTGATTGCTGTAAGTGACAAACACATTAGCACCCACTGCAACCACTCCGAAACAGTTGTGGGGTTGACATCACTTCGATCCATCTTCTACACCTACATTCTCGTTGACATGATCTCAATTGAGATTCCTTGTTCCCCAAGCTGCCTTTTAACTGATCCTGCCTATACTATTTTATGCCCCTGATTCATTCCTCATGCTGCAGCCAGAGTGAGTTTTCTAAAATACAAATCCAATGAAGAGCCAGCTGACACCTTATAGCAGTGCCCTGTTGGCCTCAGTAAAGGCTAATCTCTTTTCCGTGATCTATGATGCTCTTTAGGATTTGGCTCTTGTCCCTCACTCCTGCCTCTCTCTTGTCATGATTTCTACTACCATTAAAGCTGTGCTCATGGCCTGGGGAAGTGGCCTAGTTGGCAAAATGCCCACCAGGTAAGCAGAAGGACCTGAGTTCAGATTCTCCCAAATCTACTAAAGAGCACAGCATGTGGCTGCGATCTCAGCCTTGGGTGAGTAGGGAGACAGGCAGAGCCCTGCTCACTAGCGAGTGAGCTTAGGGTTCAGTGACAGACTGTTTCAAAAGATAAAGGTAAGAGTGAAAAACACCCAGCTTTGTGCAGATATGTGTGCATGTATACACATCTGCACACACACTGCGTGGGTGGGAGTGAGGAGAGAGAGAGAGAGAGAGAGCGAGAGAGAGAGAGAGAGAGAGAGAGAGAGAGAGAGAGAGAGAGAGAGAGAGTCAAAGAATGAGAAAGCTGTGCTCAGCTATGTAAGTATCTCCAAACAGACCTGTGTGTTTTCTCTCCCATTGGCGTCTCAGTTCTGTTTCTGTTTTTAGCTCTATCTGGACCATCCTTCCAGTTCTCCAGACCCAGTAATGACTTCCAGACATTCTTCAGGATGTGGTAGAAGCATCCATTCTTTCTAGAAGTTCTTCCTATCCCCAAGGCATCCCTCAGCCTACCAAGTTTAAGTCAGGTGTCTCCAAGTTCTCCATAAAATTCAGATCTTTAAAAATAGCATCTAGTCCTTTAAATCACTGGGCATTATTTTATATATTGTATAATCTGTATAATATAATGATGATCTATATCTGCCCCCTTTAATCTACAAACTTTTTGAGGACAGAATTATCCTGTATCTCTGTTATTTAGTACAGTGGCTGGACCATGATTCCCAAAAGGATTTAAGCTCACTGATCAGAATCAGTGTGTTCCCCAATGGTTGAAATGATTATTATGTGTTACCTTTCAACAGCTTCAGTCCTTTTTTGTGTGAGTGTGTTATATTGTTCATGTGTGTTTTCTTGTGTGTGTGTTTGTGTGCTTTGTTATGTGTGGTGTATGCACTTGTTAGCAGAGGTGTGTGCACACATGCATGTGGGTTCATGTGCACTTGTATGTAGATGCCAGTGGACATCAGGTATCTTGTCTCAATTGCTCTCTCTTTTACTTTTTTGAGAAAGGATCTCTCACTACACTTCAAACTCATGATGGCCGGCTGGCCAATGAGATTCAGAGATCTGCCTGTCTTTTTGTCCTTGCCTCCAAAGTGCTGGGGTTATAGGCTTATGTCCCTATGCCTGACTTTCTTACATGGGTGCTGGGGATCCGAAGCTAGGTCCTCATGCTTACATTGCAGGTACATTAGCAGCTGAGCGATCTCCCCAGCCTCAGCCTTGGCCTTTGCAAGTCTGTTCGTACTGACTTCGTTCTCACATCCTTACTTCACCCCCTTTCTACCTCCAGTCTCTTGCTTCTTCCTGTTTGGAAACACCCACCACTCCTGCCTTTCTCTCTTACTAGGTGTTTGTATGCATCCCCATCACTTTCCTGCTCACCATGCTGAGACGAAAGAGCTGCTCTAGTGGCTGCTCTCCCTTGAGTTATGAGCCACATGAATGTAGAGACATTTCATCCTTGGCCATTTATCTTCTATAGGACTGTGGTACAGGAGGATTTTGACAGATTCAAAGCTTTGAAGGAGCAGGCTAGGAAAACACACTCTAGGATTCTTTTCTCTGCAATCCCATTATGGATGCACAGGAGAGAATGTTTATAGAGAAGGTGCAAGGAGTGAGAAGGAACTTTCCACTTAGACTTTAGTTTTAATGATTGTTGTCTTCTTCACCAAAAAGCTAGAAACCAGACCTCTCCCTGAGCCCGGGGAAATTTAAATATGAAGTAGAATCTGAATGTATATGTTATGTGTGACATGGTGATGTTTTGGGCTGGTTCCGTGTGACTGCTCAAGTCTATATTCTTCCTCTGTAATGTAGATTTGGTTACTGCACAGATTGTTCTGAGGATTTAATGTGGCGATTCTTATAAACTGTGTGGAAAAAGAGAGCATAGTCCATAGACAGCATCCATGAAAAAGATAGCTGCTCTTACTGCACGGCTGTGGTGTTATCTACATGTTAACTTCAGGAGTTTTCTGTTTACTTTCTGAGGGCCACATAAGTCAAACAGCTCTTGTGAGTTCATAGAGCAGCAGAGTTGTCCACTGATTTGAGGTTCTGATTCTTTTGTTCACACTGCTGTTTTAGAAGGAGAGCATGCTTGACTACAGCGTCACTTGGGACATGAATCTCTGGTTTATTTAGGCAACTCCCTGTCTCTATATAGACTTGACTTTTGCATTTTGTGAACTCATATCAGAATCTGAATCTCACCCACTTAGGAGCACAGTTTCCTAGTCCCAGAGTTATTTGTGTTTTGGGCTGGATAATTCTTGTTATGGGACCATCTCTTTACTGAAAGATGGTCAGCTTTATCCCCCATGTCTTCCCACGAAATGTTAATGGCATCCTCTCTCCCTAGGTGTGACAACCAAAAATGTCTCTGTACACACATGCTTTTGGTGTCTCTTCACACCACACAACCTCTTCTTAACAGCACACAAGGCATATTGAATTAAGGGCCCACTTAAATGATCTCATTAAACTTAATCATGTCTGTAAAGGTTTTATCTCCAACTCAGGTCATTTAATAGTACAGTAGGGGTTAGTGTTTCAGTATAGGACATTAAGGAGGACATGTTTTACCTGTGACCAAATAAATACCTGACGTGAAGTGATTTAGGGGAGGAAGTTTATTTTGGCTCATGGTTTGAGGACATACAGTCCATTGTGGTGAGTTTGACTTGGTAGTGATGGTGGTGGTGGTGGTGGTGGTGGTGGTGGGCTCCACGTGGCAGGAACATGAATTGGCAACTGCTTTTTCATGTCTCAGTGAACTAGGAAGCAGAAAGAGGAAAGGAAATATAGGCAGACTATAAACCTTATGGCCTCCCTGAAAGAAAGGTACACTTGCTACTCCAGCAAGGTTCCACCAGAAAAGCTGGGGACCCAGTGTATAAACACATGAGCCAGTGGGAGTGGCACTCCCCACTCACACCATAGCACCCCACATCTCTTCTCTACCGTAGTCCTTCTCACAGACATTTAAAATGCTGGGATAGTTCCTATTTTAATAAAACAACTAAGAAGCAACAAAAGCTCATATCCTTATTTGTTCATGAGTGCTAATCTAGCTACCACTCCCATTTATATTCTCTCCTTTACCACAAAATTCTCTGAAAGACTTATCAATGCCCACTCTCTCTCCAATGCATCCCCCGTCAATGATCTGGTGACCCACACTGGAAAATGATTGCCCATAGCAGTGATGTCCATGATGTTATATTCAATTAGTTCTCATTTCTCAGTTGTCATTTTATCTGCTCTGTCCAAGGCATTGGCAAATGTTCTCTATTTTCCTCTAAATGTTTTTTTATCATTTGCTTCTGAGAGTCTGTCCTCACATGGTTTTGCTACTAACTCACCTTTATCTTTTGCTACTATAATCTAAAGATTTTTCCTGGACTTTAAATTAAATTCAAGGCTCAGTTCTCAGGTGCTTCCTTTATCTGTATTCTTTTCTCTGCAACCTCAGTAGATTTAAATACCCATTTATAGCAGTCATTTCAGTGTTGAACACCAGATAACTATTTAGGGTACTAGTTTCTTCTCACTCAGAGATCTGAACTCGACTGCATGTCTTATCCTTCCTTGCATTTTAATATATCCATTTGATTGGTTTCAGACAAAGAACTCTGTGACTTGACATACCACTGCAGGCATGTAGACATCTACCCTTACTCTTTGCCTCTTTCTTCATATCCTTTGCCTGGATGGAGCTACAAATGGAAGGAGGACACATCCTTGAGTAATTAAACCAAAGACTGCTCATCAATCAAGAACATTAGTTTGGACTTTGTTTAAAGCCACTGAAATTTTTGGGGGGGATATCAGTCTGATGTGTTTCCATGAGAGAAATCTAAACTATTGGTGCTCATTATTATTTAGGTGTTGGGAAACAAGAGAGCTGATTTAGATGTAGATATGATGGCGTGAAAACTGCATGCTTGAGACATTTTCTGTGATGCTTTTGGAGGCAGATTTACTGCTACTGAGCGTGTACTTCTTGGGAAAGAGTTTGAGAAAGCGTGGTAGTGTATAGTGACTGTTCAGGGATGTGCTTAGCAGGATCCTAAGGGAAAAGGATCAGTGTCAGAAGGAGCTCAAAGAAGCCTCTGAATTGTGATCCCAGAAGAACCCAGAAAGAACTCAGATATCCACTGGAAAGAGACAACTATTTCTAGACCCCAAATAATAAGAGACAAGATTGAGCAAGCTTCAAGGGGACACAGGCCCATGATGATCAAGCGCTATAGAAAGAACATACAAATATAGTGCTCCTTCCTAACTTATAAGCCTAGCTAGGTTCAGGTTGGCTTCTGGTTGCCTAAGAGGGAGAAGTGAAGGCAATGAAGTTAAATTACAGATCAGCATCAGCTTGGGAATCACATCTGGGAAAGAAACAACTGACGAGGGTGCTGATAACAAACACACTTTCAGTCTACTAAGAAATGGGAATGCTTTGCCAAGGAAGTTTCAGCCCTACTAAAAAGCTGGTGCTTGTTCAAGCCTTAACACCCTTAACACAAACTTTTGGGACTCAATGTTCACGGGATGAAGTGGACCAAGGAAGTTGAGTAGTCACAAAGACCATGGTCTTTTTGATGCTGCCATAGAGATAATGGACAGGGACAAGTGTAATTAGAACATAATTAAGAGTATCTCTCACCTCCAGTAATGATGTCTTCACTGTTCCTGTCAAGCAGGATTCCAGTGAGTGAAACATTATTATTTTCTTTTTTTAAGTGGGGTTACCTTTATTTTTCTACAGAGAGGGTGAGGATATATGGAAAGATGCTTAACTTGGTTTTAGGTGTCAGGATCCTTGGGTGACATCCTTAATATGCTCATGCTCAGAGTACCTGAACTTGAGTTGTACTTGATGCTGGATGAGACCAATGCTTTGGAGATGAAATTGTGTGTGTGTGTGTGTGTGTGTGTGTGTGTGTGTGTGTGTGTGTGTGTGTATACTTGTGCATGTACATGCATGTTCATGAAAATGAGAAGTCCTGGTTTTCTGGGAGCTAGGCAGAAGTAGAAGCTGGGAACCTCTGCCTTACTCTCTTTCAGTGAGACTGTTCTTGCTCGTGTTGGACCTGTGTCCAGAAGACTGGGACTTCTTGTATATAATTTCTCTGGAGATTAAGAATCCAGCTCTCGGAGTTGGGGATTTAGCTCAGTGGTAGAGTGCTTGCCTAGCAAGCGCCAGGCCCTGCCTGGGTTCAATCCTCAGCTCCAGAAGAAAAAGAAAAAGAATCCAGCTCTTAGTTGTGGTGGGGCCGTGCAGTCAGCATCTGGGAGAATCATCTGTACTTTTCTTTCTCCCAACTGTCAACCTTTCTTTCCATGAGCAGCCCAGTCATAGGTGGAGTCCCTGTGGGTCTCACTCTTTATTGAACAATTAAATGTAATAGGATTTTTTCCCCTGAATTCTTCCTCCTCATTCCAAGTCCTCATAAATTATGTGCTCTGCTTTCCTCTAGTCTGCTAAGACATCAGTACTTTCCCATCTCTGCCACCATTCCCAAAACAATGCTTGTGTATTCATTTTCCTGCTATTTCGTATTCTCTTTTCAGTGCATTTACAACTTAAAGATCTCATGGTGTGTTTTTTGTTCTATGTTTGAGAGGAAAGTTCACACACACACACACACACACACACACACACACACCTTGTTTATTTTTCCACAAGCTTCTTCTTCCTGACACTCTCAACCCACCTGACCTCCTGTGCTGCATTGCTCTCCTCTCACTCCCCTTCCTGCCCCTGTTTCTCCGCCCTGCTCTTTTCTTTGCCTTTCTTTTGCAGCTGTGTAATTTGTATTTCCGGTCCATCTCCAGTGGGTTTTGCTGCGATGATTGTGCTGTCTACACTGAGAAGGTGGCCTCCATATTGTTTCCCGGTTTTAGTAGCCCGGTAGGCTAATGACTCATGTACATCCGTTTCTTGTCTTGACTTTGTCCCTCAGTTGTACATTGCAATAGCCAAGCATTTTCTGGATACGTGTACTAAACATCTTCCCATAAGCATCTCCCACAAATCCATGTGCGTGAAGCAGACACAGCATCTCCTGCCTCCTCATATTGACTCTCCCTATATTTAATTCCAAAGGGACTGAAGCCATAAATGTGGGTGTCATCTTGACCTGCTCCCTTCTTTTCACTCCATAGATTCACCAAAGCCTGCCAATTTCCCCTCCTACATATTTTCTTGAATCCCCCCCCCCCCCCCCCGTTGTATCAATGACGGTTGCTCTCATAGCCTCTTTTCTGCTTCAGTGCCACAGCTGCTCGGCTGCCACCTGCTTCTGTCTTTTCCCTTTTAAATTCACCCTCTGCTCAGGTACCACAGTGACCTACACAAGCATAAATCTTATCATGCAGTTCCCCTGCTGAAACCCCTCCAACTGCTCCCCTGAGTGGAATAAAATCTATGTTCCTTGGCGTGGTGTACATGGCCTTCCATGCCTGGCCCTAGCTTGTCTCTCTTGCTTCGCTTCGTTTCACTTCTGGCCTTGGGTGTTCAATCTTCCACAGAATGACTGGCTTCCCCCTCCTTGAGTCTCCTGCTTCCGTACCTTTGCTCCTGTGTGTTCCTTGGCTGTAGCCGTCCTTTGTTCTCACTCCTTCCAGCACATCCTTCACTATTTACCTCATGGTTTAATTTCTATCCAGAAAGCAGCTTCTAATTTCTCTGTTCCCCCTTATGCATATTCCTGGATATCCTGTGAGTGAACTATTACACACACACACACACACACACACACACACACACACACACACACACACACACCACATATGTTACTGAGCCCCCCAACCCCCATACTATACACAAACATTTGTTGTAGTGACTCTGGTAAGATTCTCTAGAGAAAGATTTCTTTCTTGATTTTTGGTGTCTAGAACATAGTTGTAATTTGGTAATTAGAGAGTGAGTGAAGAGTGTCTTTCATAAGACAGTCTTCTTGTTATCTTGAAATAGCCAAGAGCTCAACTGTCAGAAAAGCATAGTGCAGGAATGACTGACCTCATGGTGATAATGGAGTTCCAGTTGACCTCTGACTGCTTTGCACTGGTCACATGACGCAGACTGCTTACTGATGTGGCGGTGTTGTACAGCAGGGAAGGGAGATGCGTAGTTTGGAATCTTGATGGACTGGAATGTGCAAAGCAGAGCTGGATGGGGTCTTCAGTCACCATGGACTAAGTTAGATGAGTTTAGGCTGTTGAGTAGTTTAGAGGAGGGTTGAGATGGTGAATCCTGTCAATGCTGGGCAAGTGGGACCAGCTTGGTGGAGGTCAGCAAGGCTTGAAATCGATGATAAGAGACATCTTCTCTCACCTTTCCCACATATAAAAGCTCTGTTGGTCTGACTCGAATGTCTCTGAGCCAGATCTAGTTTGCAGATGGCAATGAGCATTCTAATGTTGCATGTAGGCATTTTAAGACAGGCTCTCATAAACAGATCCTGTGCCCTGGGAGGCACGCCAAAACACATTTCTGTGTTGACTGCAGAGATGCTTGCAAAAAAGCAAACAGCACATTACCGACCCTCTGAGTTCTTGTGCAAATGGACTGTGAAATTGTGCCTTGATGCTCCAAAGCAATAACTTTTTGTCTCCTTGATGATGATTAAGAGACACTGGGCTTGATTCAGTTAGGAGGGTGTGGGTGGGTGCAGGAGGGGCTCAGAGGGCATAGGTAGATGGAGGAGATGCTCACATGGGGCCACCTGAAGGAGAATGGCCCAACTGTTGAAGAGCAAGGAGAGGAAAGAACATGCCCTTCAACTGAAAGCTTTATTTGACCTTCAAGAAATTATCTTAGAGATCCCAAGACTTAATGTTTGCCCACAAATTAACTGCCTCTGTTTGTTCCGGGCATTGGGATTGATGGAATAGCTGGGGGATTCTGACCACAGAATTATAATAAAGGCAGATGTCTCATGCAGTTATTAAATATTTAAAGAATCATCTTGACATTAACTTGTCAGATAGAATGAATGAAATTGAAATGGTTTTTAAAATGTTCTTTCTGATGTCATGGGTAGAAATCCAGGTGTGACATTTTCTCTCTGGTGTGAAGAAAACAGTTTTCAGGAGAGTGGAATCTCTACATCACCTTTCATCCCAAATGTGAATTAAGGAACAGGACATCCAGGAGGTCAGTCAAATGCAGGATCTGAGGGAACGGGTTTTTCTTTCTTCACAGAATCATTAACTGAAGATGTGCAGAGGACAAGGGGACATTAATCCCCCAGGCAGTCAAGATGCTCTATTTTAAAACAAAGAGAAGTAAGATTTTTGTTTAGTTTTCGTTCTTGTCTAGACTGGGCAATGTGAGATTTTTGGTTGTAAAGATAGCATTATTTATAAGTGTAAGTAACATTATTTATTGGTTAACAAAAAGGCTTTTATTCCCTAGATATATAATAAATGTTGTGGATTCTTACCTAACACTCTCCATGGTACCATTTTTGACTTATTCATGCAAATGTTATTCAATTGTGAGGAGGAAAAGGATCTAGCTTAAAGACTCTGTTTCTCAGCCTTTTGTAAGTAGTGACCATACGGCACAATTCTGACTGATGAGATAAAAGAAAATCAAATTATGAGATACTAGGTAAGCTCTTAAAATGCTAACAGGGCCATTTAACTTGCATATTTTTCCTTGTTTCTGCATGAATTGTGGACACAGTAGCTGGAGCTGCAGTAGTCATGTCTTGTGATAGACAATTAAAGAAAGGCTAAGAGTATTATTCACACCTCTCTTGGCCATTGTATCCTTAAACCTTTAAATAAATTTTAAACCTTTTCTAGCCACAATACAAAAGCATAGTGGACTTCACCATTTTGTGTGGGTGACTATTATTTAGGCACTATGTTACACAAGATTAAATCCAGTCCCTAAAACATACTCCAACTACTGGAAGATTAGCTTAGGCTTATATGTGTGAACTAGATTAGAGTAGGCAGTAGGAAATGTGATTCCATTGGAAGTATCTAGTTTAGGAACAAACTAGATACTGTCATCTGATAAAACTGACCAGTGATCTGTGCAAGCCAATGTGCTTTTTGCACAGGGAAAGTTTCTTCATTCTCGAAAGGAGGCATATCAGAAGAGGTAGTCTCCCTTCTTTTTCAACATTGCCTGGTTGAAATGATGTTGGAAGCCACTGTGCTTATCTTGCAACTCTGAGGGTAGCTAGTTTGGGAGGTGTTACTTGCGTATGGATATATGGTAAGAGCCAGCCTGTGGGTGATGTGGTGATACCATTATGCTGTCAAGTTAGAGAATTCTGGAAGTTGCTCATCTTTAGGCTTTGAAGTTAGTTTTCTTTCTTTCTTTCTTTTTTTTGACAATTTTTTTTTCTGTAAAGGGCTATTCTAGGGTGTGGAGATATGGCTCAGCAGCTAAGAGTACTTGCATGATCAGTGCATGATGGCTGGATTTTGGTTCCCAGCATCCAACATCCATGTAAAAGCTTTGTGTTGCCTGTGCATGCCTGTAACCTTAGCACTGGTGGAGACACTAGGATCCCTGAGGCTTGTTGGCTTATCCACCTTACCAAAGAACAAGTGTCTCAGACTCAGTGAGAGACCCTGCCTGAAAGGAACAAGGTAGAGAATGATGGAAAACATGAGTCACTCCTTTGGCCTCAGTACACAGGTGTGTGTGTACCTGCACACACACACACACACACACACACACACACACACACACACACACCATACACACACACACACACACACACACACACACACACACACACACACACACACACCACATACACACTATTCTCAGTATTTGAGACTTTGCAGGCAAATTCTGTCATTATAGTATAAAAACAGCTATAGATAATGTAGAAACAAATGAGCATGCAGCTCTAATAAAGTTTTTGTTTTGTTTGTTTGTTTGTTTGGACAGGGTTTCTCTGTGTAGTTTTGGTGCCTGTCCTGGGTCTCTCTCTGTAGATCAGGCTGGTGTCAAAACTCACAGAGATCTGCCTGGCTCTGACTCTCAAGTGCTGGTATTGAAGGTGTGCTCCACCACCACCCGGCATAAAGTTTTATTTTACAAAGAAAGCACGGGTGGGTGTTTGCAGAACCCTGATTTAGCACAGGGATTTGTCTGCTGGTTAACTTATGCACATCTACCCTGGTGAGGGTTAGATGCTAGAATACATGAGGTCCAACACTCTTCCAACTCAATGACTTGGAGAAAGAAAAAGGGAAGTAGACATGATAAAAGCCAGCTAGATGGGCTATTAATAAAGCAAAGGAATGCCAGCCTCAGGAGGACAAGGAAGAAAGAATAATCTCATCCGTAGGAATGGGCTCCAGGAAAAAGAAATTGTCATGAAATATAAAGATATTTGCTGTGAAAAAATTAAATTTCCATCATTTATTTGGAAGATAGATAAAAATTTTAAATGTATATAATAAAAGTGCTTGATATATTGTTGTCAAAATATGAATTTTCTCATGCAGATGTAAATATATATCTCCTCTTTTAAAAAGTGCTATAATCTGATCCATGTTAATGTAGTGTTGGTGTTTCTTCCTTAACCTGGGATTCTGACTAATGGATGGGATTTCTAAGCAGGCAGTGAAAGCCTCGTTTTAAAGGTTACATAGTGGCCTCTTGTATGTACCTGGCCTTCACTATCCTTTCACTCTGACTCTTCTCCTTTCTTCTGTAACATTCCTGAAATGTTCTGCTTGAGTTAGGGAGTTCTATCCTCCTTCCTAAGCTCTGTGTTTTTGTTTTTCAGATGATAATAACAGGCAAGTGATAAAGAACAACATAAAAAATCAGTTTAGCAGCTAGACACCTCATCTTTTAGTCTGTTCCTGTGAAATCCTGAAGAGATCCTTTCTGGACATGAGACTTTGGAGTCTTCAGGAGTTTTGATGTGTCTCTGCCGTTATGTTTAGATGTTGAATGTTTATTCTTCTACTGTGCTTAGTCCTTAGGGAGTGACCCAGAGCTGCCATGGTCATAGCAGCAGCAGTGCCAAGCTCCAGGTCTTCATCCTTGCTTTCCTTTCCACCACTCTCCCTGCACCCGAAACTGACAAATCACTTTCAGTCGTGAATCAACTTATGCTGTTTTAGTCCGAAATGCTCTGATCAATTTGTGTCTGTCACTTAGTAGGTACAAATGTTCATTGGATTGGCTGGAACAGAAAGCCCATGTCTTTTATAATTAGATGATACAGGAATACTCTAGTTTGTCTATGTTATCATGAAAGAGAAGTAATATCAAGAGTCCTTTGCATTTATTTAGGCTCATAATGGTATCAGAGAAAGAAAAGGGCCTTGCCAAATGATGCATAAGTCAGATAGAAATGAGGTTAGGAAGGACTAATGGTTCCTGAGGAGTCATCAGTACCCTCCAATGTTTCATAATACACAGAAAGTACCTTTTGGGAAGTACTCATCTGGTGTCCTAGAGATGGAGATCAGGGTGAAAAAGGAAAAATAAGGATAGAGTAGCAGATGTTCTGGGGAAAAACAAAAATAGCAAATCTTATAGAGTTCAGTAGATACACATTTACTAACATGGAAAATTTACATAGTAGAATCAAATACCTTATTGGTAACCAATAGCTTTCTACTTGGACTTAAGACCTGCTCAACAAGAGGGAAATGACACCTGGTACTGGGAACCTAGCCAACTACCTAGGGCCAGTGAAGCCATGGATCTTTGAAGAGCGCCTACAATAACCACTTTACCAAATAAGCATAATCTCTAACTACACACTAAATATTTATCCTTATACCCACAGGTTAAGTATAGTCCTCTCCCCTTATCAAGAAAACTTCTCTTTGCAACAGAGACCATTACAGACTACAACCAATCAAAATGAAGAGTTGTGAGAGCCTAGTCCCAATGGACACATCTTCAAAACACTCCTGCATCTAAGATTCAGGTAATATTGTGGAAGAGGGTGCAGAAAGATTGTAAAAGATGGAGTACCAGAGAGTTTTCTGTGAAATTGTGTCTTTTAGTAATACACCCAAAAAGTCTCAGTCTCAGTAACGTGACTGTCTAAACATGAGCTAAACAGGAATAATAACAACAGACATGTTAAAGTGGACAGGGGAAAACCCATGAGGTATCAACCCAAAGAGCTACAGGCAACTAAGAAATGTTGAGAGTGGGAGAAATATTCTTCCTCAGTGTAGAGCACATCAATTGGTTATTCAATACCAAATAGTCAACTCTGAAAACATATCCATACAAGAAACATTTTCAGATTGAGCGGATTATATTTAGGAAACTATATACACAGCCATAATCATATCTATATGTATATGCAAGAACAATTAATAGGAAACAAAGCCATGAATTTGAAAGAGAGCAAGAAGGGGTAGATCAGAGGGTTTGGAAGGAGAAAAGGAAAGGGAGAAATTATGAAATTATGTTATAGTCTCCAAAATAAAATACCTAATTGAAAATCTCTTTTATATTAAAGATGTATAGCTTTTCTAATAAGGATTAAAATTATAATTATTGTAAAAGGCACTTGCATATAATTTATAAATCATGACTTAAAAATACTTTCATATACTTAGACATATGGAGAGTGTTATATCATTATTTTCTTTCTTTCTTTCTTTGGGCATGTTTTTACTATTTAGTCCCAGGCTGGTCTTGGACTTGCTATCCTCCTTCCTTAGAATTCTTGAATTCTGAAATGAGGGCTATGCATCACTGTACTTGAAATACTATTACTTTAAATGAAGAATTAACTGAGACCCCCTTTCACACAGTCTGATTCCTTCAAAGTCCTTCTTATTCAACAGCCTAGTGATCAGAAGCATTTTGTTTTCTTTGAATGAATGAATAAGAAAATTGAGGCTAGGAATATATCTCAGTGGTAGGACAAAACCTTATGTTTGATTCATTGTATAGACACATGCATTGATTAAGGCATTAAAAATAGCATTAGAAAGTGGATTGACATTTCATTCAGGAATAAAAACAAAGCAACTTTCTCTTGGATTAGTTTAACCAAAAGTGAGCCCAAATTTTAATTTTCCACTTCTCTCCTTGTTCCTTCTGTCTGTCTGCTGTTTGTGGTTACTAGTTTATCTCTAGCTTGTTTGGTGTGTGTGTGTGTGTGTGTGTGTGTGTGTGTGTGTGTGTGTGTGTGTGTGTATCTGTTCCTGTCCCTAACAAAGGACTTTGCTCTGTATTGGTAGAGCAGCACAGAAAACGTGGTAGAGGGAAGGAATGATGAATATTTTCAGAAATCTTTAACAGTTTCAGAAGGTATGGCACTACTTTACTGACCTTAGCTGACCCCAAATGGCACTTAGCATTGCAAACAGATGTTATCAACATATATCCAGATGTTCGTTTCAACAATTATCCAATATTTGTCTTGTTTAAGGTTGCTTTCAACCTGTTGGCTGCTTTCAATAAATGCTAAACAACACATACATACACACTGACATTATTTTGTATCAGGGATGAGGAGGAGTATATAACAAAGTTAAAGGTATGCATTTAGTTTAGGTTGTAAAAGCTGATTGAATGGGAAATCTAAGTATAGAGGTTGGTTACATTTTTCTCTTAAAAGCAGGTTAAACTTAAACCGGTGAGTACTCAGTAGGATAGCAGGTTAAATATACAGTCTTAAATGATCTAAAGTCATTATTAACTTGGTGTTCAGGTCTGGAAAATAATCAGTCTCTTTGAATGTAAGAGATATTTTCAGAAAAAAATGTGTCACTATAGTCAAACAACAAAATTATAGGGATGCCTTAAATTAAATTATAGAACACTTGTAATATAAAATGGGAGGGGCTGGGTGCTGCATGAATGAGCAGTGCAGTAAGGCAGGAGCCCAGGGAGATGGAGAAGAGGAACATGAGGGTGATGGGAGCCACCAAAACTAAGTCTGTGTAAAAATGCCACAAGGAAACACGCTATTTTTAATGCTAATTGAAAAATAAGAAAATAAAGAGAAACTTTGAAAAATATTAATATTAATGAAATTAAAATTAGCCTATAAAATGGTGTCAATAGAAGGTTAAAAATGAACATAGGTGTGATTCTTAAATCTTGGAAATAGAGTGGGAAAGAAGGATTACTAAAATACTTGGTATAATTTCCCTCTAGATCACATGTAAAGAGGAAATGGTCCCCAATCTGGCTGAGCATCATTAAATATGGAAATAATTCAGATACATTAGGACTTATGCAAGATAATATGGAGTTGAAAGTTCAGTTATGAGTGTGACATGTTCCAGAAGGGCTAATCACTCTAGATGCACAAGGAAGAACAGTAAAGATGAGTCTGGAGAAATGGAAAAGGAATATTTTGAGAGCTAATGGGAATTTCATAGTATCCCTTGTCATGGGCCATGCATGAGAAACGTTCAGCAGAGCTCAAGGAAGTTGAAAAAGTTGGGTTTTCTTCATTTATCTACTTTTAACCTATGCTTGAGTTGAAGGCAACTGAAGGAGAATTGGGATGTCATCAGAAGTCAGGGTCCGTGGCAAGAAGGACCGTGTTTTAGTATTGTTTTTGTTTCTGTGATCAAATACCCTGACAAAAAGCAACTTATGAGAGAAAGGATTTCTTTTAGCTCACAATTCCAGGTTATAGTCCATTATTGTGGGAAAACCACAGTGGCAGGAGTTTGAGACAGCTAGTCACATCACATCTACAATAAGATCAGTGAGAGAGGAAATGCACGTATGTTTATGGTCAGCTAGGTGTCTCTACTCTCATACAGTCCAGAGTCCCGAACTGGTAACGGTGCAGCTCACTATTGAGCTGGCTCTTTGCACATCATTAATGCAATCCAAACACTCCACAGACCGGTTCCCAGCAGGATTTAGATAATCCCACATTGAAGTTTATCTTAGGTGATTCTAGGTTGTGTTGAGTCGACAGTTAAAACCAACCATCTCAGACTGGAGAGGTGCTATGTATAGGTCTCCTGGGAGTAATCGCGGGAAGAATTAACTCTTGGATGTTTGCCACTCAGGCCCTTGTCAGCAAATAGTATTGATACCAGTAATATCTTCTTGAGCTCACTTGACATTTGAAACAACATATACCAACTCCTCACCTCCACACCTCTGCAAGGCTTTGCATAATGTACCAGCACCCCACTTCCTTAAGTGCCTGGCCCTGAGCCTTCTTTGTGGTTGAGCATAGGCAAGATCAGAAAGAGCTTCTCTGTCATCAGATCTTAGTCCTTCTTAAGTCCTCTATCCACTGGATAATTTGCATAAGTATTGTCTCAGTTAATTTACACACTTTGAAAATCTCTGGAGCTTAGTTCTGGATTTGGGAATGTTTGGGATGAAAAACTTCTGACATGATGGATTTGGGTGGATTTTCTGAGGCAGGAAGGGCTCCAAAGTAAGAAGCAAAAAACTCTAAAGTTAAAATAATCAGCTTGGGTTTCACTATATCATAATTGCTTGGTGCTCAAAAATAATTTTGGTAAAATTAGAGATTTATGTGCATATGTATAGATGTGACAAGAATAAAAACTATAATAAGGGAAAAGAAGCTGCCTAGATTGTCCTCAGTTTGAGGAACTGTGCTACTGGTTTCCTCTGCCTGGGTACCCATGCCTTAGATCTCTGTTTCCTGGCATGTGCCCTGATTTTCAAATCACAGCTTAAAGTTCACCCCTTACCTCCCTCCAGAGAGAATTTCTTCATCTTCTTTATCAACCAGGCTAAAATATGTCATACTGTTCTCCTTATTTACAACAAAACACTGTTTATTACCTATCATTCTATTTGTGTGTGTGTGTGTGTGTGTGTGTGTGTGTGTGTGTGTGTGTGTGTGTGTGTAACATACTTACCTCTGCTATAAGATTATTCTCAGAGAGTAGAGATAGGGTCTGCTGTAGTGTGAGATTTGTCCTCAGCACGTGATGGCACATGTGGAGTCAATGAAGAAGCATTCTGCATGATATCCATCCTTATTCCAGAAAGTCCTCTGTGTGCTTCAGGCTGACCTTGCTCTCTTTCTATTTTATTTCCAGCACAATATCTATTTTTGAACACAGAATCCAGCTAATCTGTAAACTTCTCCAACTTAGGCTCAGTGTCTTTCATTTTACACTCTTGTTGCTCTGGTATATGAGAAGAACGTGGTGCTGAATGAGTAAATGAGTGAATGGATGGATCCTGTGTTATAACATGGTAGATCCCTAGGTATAACCTTCAAGGTAGAGAATCGTGTGTGTGTGTGTGTGTGTGTGTGTGTGTGTGTGTGTGTGTGTCTGTCTGTCTGTCTGTCTATCTGTCTATGTGTATGAATGGAAAGGGGAGGAGAATTCAAAGCATTGTATTGAGGCCTAGACCTCATCCTATTTAAAAGATAAACCACTAAAACAAAAATGAGACTAGGAGGTTAGAAGACAAGTTGTCAAAGACAGAGGCCACTTGAGCCTCTTGCATTGGAAATCTGGAATGTTAATTTTACAAGACTGCTTAGTCAACCTGACTTTCTAGCATTTATTACAAATAGAGGCTCTCATTCCTATTCAAAGAGATGATTAAATACAAAATTCTTGCCCAAGAGAAAAAGAAAGAATATGAAACGTCAAGAGATCTCAAAGAGTATACATTTAGAATAGGAAAATTAGAATGTTCCATTTTCTGTGTAAAATCATGCTTCTACTTTCTAGATCCTAGAGTCTAGAGCATTGATGGAGTCTTAAGGCATGGCTACTACTAAGCATATTCATGGTAAAGAGACAGTGGAGTTCATTTCTTTCACTATAATGTTTTTTTGAAACAGAATTTTTTTTGTAGTCCTGGCTGTCTTGGAACTCACTCTGTAGACCAGTCTGGCCTCAAAGTCATAGAGATCTACCCATCTCTGCCTCCTGAGTGCTGGGATTAAAGGTGTGCACCTCCACTGTGTGGCTTGTTATAGTTTTTGAATTTCACTAGCTAGCTCTCACAGAACAAGATCCCTGCCATTCAATCTATGTGAGGAGTTGAGGGCTTTGGAGGATTTTTGTCCCAGGAAGACTAAGATGTCCCACTTGCCTCTGGTTTCCTTCTCTGACACCAAAGACCATATAATATGACCCAGAGTGTATTCTAACAACATTATGTGATGTGACACACTATTTATTAAATTTTGCTGTAGGTGATATGGTCCCATGAGGTGCTGCACAAAGGTTTCTTTAAAATTAGTTTGAGAATGCAATTTATTCTCTGTTTCCTTGGAGATTTATAATACATGTTACCATGGAAAAGGCCAGGAGAAGACAACAAACTGTTTAGATTCTCAAACTCATTTGGCAATGTAGCTTTCAGATGTATGTGCCAGCACACTACTAAGACGCATGCAGAAATTGCATGATAAATGAAATACTTTGAGCACTGGAGTCATAGATGCAAGTTTGAATTAATTGTTGCTACTTAACTGCTATATGTGACCTAAGATAACTGGTTTAACTCTTCTGGGTTCCATTTCCCTTCTGTAAATTGGATAGCACATTAACCTCCTAAGATGGTTGTGAATATTAAATAAGATAGTGCTGATTCTAATATTTGACTGAGAGTCTGGAAGAAAAGTTCTGAAAGGTACTGCTGACTGTACAAGCTAACAACTATACACATATACGTGTGTGTGTGTGTGTGTGTGTGTGTGTAATTTAAAACATTGTGGCAAGATACATGTGATATAAATCTGAAAAAAATACTATACCTTAAAGAGTTATACCTATTAGGTATTATGAAATATATGTTGATAGTCCTCTGGGTCCCCCACTTCTAGGCATCTGGGGGAGGCAGAACTATTTAAGTTAGCAAGGGCCTTGCTCTCATGATCTTGCTGGGCTGCTCTCTGTGGCATGCACATTCTCACAGCTGGCTTTCTGGGAGAACTCGTTCCCAACATCATGCCTAGTTGGCTTCATCCTGACATTAAGAAATAACCTTGCTTGTTTCACAAATTATCTCTTCAGGTGTTTGTCTCCAAGGGGCACATTTTAATGCTAGAATCTATCTCTGTGCTCCTTGTAAATGGCATGTGTGAAAATGGAGAGTCTCATGGGTGACAATCAGGTGCTTAGGAACTTGGTAGGAGAAGAATCAGATGACAGTGAGGACCCTGTATATGATATAGAACTTTCAAGAAAACCACAAGGCAGGCATGAACTTCATTTCTATCCTCCATCAGGAAAAAGGGAGGAAGGAACTCTTCCTAAATTTCAGAAAGAACATTGGCAGTTCTAGTTTAAAGGATGATTTAGCAGCTATTTCATGAAAAATGATTTCAAGACCTAAGCAAACTCCCTATTATGAACACATAACTGTCCTTCTTATTCACTCCCCTTAGATTTGGGGACTCATATTTACATCTACCTTGAGAATCATGGCAGATGCTTGGAACCATAAAGAAAATCTTTGAGAAGTTCAATTTTTCAAATGGGTTGAAAGGTAGAAAGTGATTTTGCATTCTTTGTAAAAACTCTTTAGCTCCTTTATGTACATGCTTAAAAAACCAGGCGTGCTTTATGAATCATTTGGAAGAGAGGATGCTTCCCTGAGCCCCAGGCAGTCAGCAGTCTGCAGCTTCCAGCTACAGCGCTCTCTTTGAAGGCAATAGAGTTTGCTCAGAAGACTTGAGGAGACTTGGAGGTAAAAAGACAGAAAACATCAACCATGTGACTCCTGAGGGACAGTTTCCTATCCCAAAAAGTGACCTTGAAAGGCAATTTAAAACACCAGTGAGAGATGCATGGCTCATTTCGGCTGAGGAATTCATATTCTTAGCAGTGAACTGCACTCTTGGCATAAGTCTGCTTCTGAGCATGGCCTTAGAGCATGCTGTTGGTGTTGCCCACAGCAGAGCCAAGCTGACAGGAGTGTTATTATTCTCTGTTCCAGGCTTTTGTCATGTAATATCACTTTTCTCTCTAAGGCAAGGAGAAAAGGTGTTAGAAAGACCAAGTAGGAGTGAGGTGAGGAATGAGATTGTCTATATTTAAAAGCTGTCATTGAAATGAGCCAGAGAGACTGCTAAATGCTTAGAGTTCATTTTCACTTTGAACCTGCACAGCCGCTCTATGGCAGCTGTATCATTACCTCCAATTTACAGATGATCTTCAATTTTCTGCGGTGTAGCACCATGGTAAAGTGATTTGCTCAAAGTCATATAACTTGTAAGACATGGAACTGGAGTTTGAATCTAGGTGTAAGTCTCTTTTTGATATATATCACACTGCTTATCTGCCAGTCACGGCCACCATCGACTGGTATTACCAACCATGGAGGCACCTCATAGCGAGTTCTGTGTATAACTGCCATGATGAATTATCTCATTTAATCATTTCTAGTAGGGTTCCTGGTACACATGCCCTCATGTATCTTCAGTTTTCCTGTTAGGAAATCTGCAGATATTTCCTTTTCTTCTATACAATAGCATAACATCTGCATGGGATACTGCAGCTTTCCTATATGTTTTAAAACATTGTTAATAGGATGTAAATATTAGGCAAGTAGTTGTTATACTGTGCTGTTTTGAGAATAACAATGAGAAAAAAAGCATATGTATATTCTATCCAGATGCATTTTTCATCTGTATGTGGTTGATCTCTCCAGTGTGGCACCTGTAGTAGATTCAGAAAGATTACTGTATTATTATGGTATAGTCTCCACTTACAAGTACAAAAAAAGGGCACAGAGTAACTCAATCCAAGACACACACCTAGCAAATGATGGCAGCAAACTTGGAGTCTGCATGAGTTGATTCTTAGCATTTTCCTTAGCCATTACATTACCTCCTCATTAAGAAGTTCAGCCTGTGTCCATCAACTGATAAATAGATACTGATCATGTGGTACATTTACACAATGGAATGTTATTAAACTCTTAAGAAACAAGAAATTATGAAATTGCAGATAAATGGGTGGAGCTGGAAACAATCATCCTGGTGAGGTAATCCAGATCCAGAAAGACAAGCATTGCTTGTTTTCTCTTATATGTGGATATTAGCTTTTATGCTTTAGCTATGCATGTTTTATTTAGAGTGTAGATAGCTAGTAGGGGATCATCAGGGAGGAGGGGGTCTTCCCAGGAAGGCATAAAGGAATACAGTGTTACAAAGGGGCAAAGGGGGTACTGGAATAGGAAGATTAAATGGGGAAGGGGATGGGAGGGTCAGTTAGAGGAGTGAATGTCAGGAGGGACAACTAATACTAAAGTCTTTTGAAAAGCCACATAGAAACCTTTCATTGTGGAAGCTTCCTAAAATATGCATACTCATAAAAGGAATTTAAATGGAAAAACAATATAATAGGGTAGACAGTGCCCCAACTAGACATCATAAACTGCCAACACCTATGGCTTGGTATGGTTTGCATCTTCTTTTGAGTCATTGTCCAAAGCAGTCCTATAAACTCTCCCAAATATCAAAGGCTATTGCTATTGCCAATGCTATTGGTTACCTTACACAGCATGATAGTAAGATCCTATTGCTGAAGATAACACATGCTTATGCTGAAGAACCTGGAGAGATCTGTCTGGTCCTCAAATGGAAGCTTCACCACTGCTGACTATCACTTGTAGCATTGGAAGGCGCTACACACACTACTGGAGAAGAAAAGTAATCATTATCTCATTCAGTTACAAACTTTGCAAGCTATAATAGTGACCTGACTGCAAAATATACTTGTGCAAGAGTGGCATGAATGCTATGCCAGTGACCAGTTACTTTTTAATTGGATTTAAGGTCTAATCCATGAGATGGAACCTATACCTGACACTGTTAACAAGGCCAAGAACCTGAGACTAAATAGATCATGGGCCTAGGGGGAACCTATTACTATTATTCTGCTAAATGAACATAGCAAAAAAAAAGACTCTTAATGACATACTGCTATACCCATAGACCAGTGCATTGCTCAGTCCTTATCAGAGAAGCTTCTTGCAATAGATAGTAATTAATACTGAGACACATAACTGGACAATGTACACACAGTGAGAAACTTTGGAGAAATCAGTCTTAAAAGTGATGTCTTTATCATATTCCCCCACTAAAGTCTAGGGATCTAAGCAGAAGAGGGAGAGGAAAGACTGTAAGAACCAGGGGTGGTGGATGACTCCAAGGAAGCATTGTCTTCCAGACCTAACATGGGCTGATGCACAAATGAACCCACAGAGACTGTGGCATCACACAGAAAACCTGCACCAATTCAAGCTAAATGAAGCACCAACAAGGGTTTTGAACCCAGAAGGGGTGGTGGGTTCAAAGATCTACCCCTAACCAAAAAGATATTTGCACTTGATAGCTGATGGGAAAGGGAAAATTCATTTCCTTCAATGGGATGACATTGGGTATATCAAACACACTCCAGGGCAGGCTCATTTTCAGGAGTAGTTGGCCAGTACAAGTCACTGTTCATGGTTGTATTTATTTATTTAACTTTTATTTTTTCCCTTTGTGTATGTGTTTTTTCTCCTTTGTTTTATTTTTATTTTTATTTTAAAGAGAGAAAGAACATGGAGTTGTGTGGCTAGGGACGTGAAGGAGGAGCTGGGTGGAGCTGGAGGAGGGGGAAGTAAGATTAAAAAATATGTTGTATGAAATTCTTAAAAAACAAAAAATATGTTTATCATTTTCACATCTACCTATTTACTAAAATAAATACTTGGAATTAAAAAAAGAAATTCAGTGTAATGAACACTGTAGACATCACTTCCTAAAATAAGCTCCCGTTATTTCTCTAGAGCTACATTAATAAATCACCACAGACTAGGTGTCTTCAGTAATGACTTTTGTTTTCTCCCAGTTCTGGGAGTTGGGAGTTTAACTTCAATGTGTCGGCAAGGTTGGTTCCTTCTGAAAGCTGTAAACTGTGTAAGTGTTCCAGACCTCCTTCCTGGGCTTGCAGATTGCTAACTTCATATTCACACAGTGTTTTCTCCTTATGTGTGTCTGTTTCCAAATTCTCCTTCTTTGAAAGGAAATCAGAGTGATTTAACTGAATTATTTCAAACATCACTCATTCATGCATGCATGCATGCATCCATTCATCTGTTCATTAGACTTCCAAAGAGTATCTACTTCATTCTGGGTACTGTGGTAACAGCTGGGAGAAAGTGAGGCCAATGACATTGCTTCTGTCCCTAAGGAAAACACAGGCTTTAAACCTTGGCAACCTCCAAGGAGAAAATTCACTATCCTGGAATTAGAGTCCCCTCCAATATACATAACAACAATTCCTGAAAATGCAGGCTGATCACTGCAGCCAGCAATAAATGAGACCATTTTTGGTACTCCACTTACATTAATTACCACATGCTCCTAGAGACAACACTTGAAGAGAAATTTATGACCTAAAACAAAGACACATTTGAGTTAAGAAAATGCTGTTCTGTTCTTTCCTCAGAGTGGTACTGTCTGGGAGAGAAGAGCTGAGCCCACCTCCATCTCCTCTTGGCCTCTGTCCTTGCAGCTGCCCTTAAGGAAAAAACAAAAACAAAAACCAAAAACCTTACAGGGGCCATCTATGGGTCAAGCTGGCTGTCACTTGAAGGTTCAGAAAGGAACTCAACTACTCAGAGCTATTCTTCAGTTTGGTGCCCAGAAATGGATGTGCTTTATATGCTTTTAGACTTTGAGGCTGATTGAAGACACAAAAGGCATCTTAGGGAACTGCAGAGGGAGGTATGGAGGAAAGAGCAGGTCACAGAAAGAAGTCATAGAGAGACTCTCTTGTTGAGAAGGAAGCCCAGATTCATAGGCCATACTGAGGGTCAGGAGTAGGGTCATATAAACTCCAAATGGAGGTTCATGCCAATGACAGTATCCATTGACAAGTACATAAAGAGAAACTCAGCACAGTTTCTATTAGGCATTTGGATCAGATCTCAGTTTTTTTTCTTTCTTTCCTTCTTTTCCTTTCTTTATTTCTTTTTGAGTCCAGGTCTCATGTATCCCAGGCTGACCTTGAACTTACAGCAGTGCCAAGGTTGGCCACGCTTTTCATCATCTTGCCTCCACCTCCAAAGCACTGAGATTGTAGACCTTGGCCAAGCCCCCTTGGCTTGGATGTAGTCTTCTGAAGGAGAGGTCTGTTCCAGGCCAGCATGACCAGACACCTCTCCATCCTTGCCACTTTTCTTCCCAGGGCCACTTGGGTCTCATTGAGATTGAAATTACCACCAGGTAATGGAACCAAAGCTCCACACACAGCTCTGTGGAAGAAAGTGACTGATTTTTCTTTCTGCACTAGGACAGATAATGAGAATTAACAAAGGGTCAAAAGGGATTTTTTTATGTGTGAAAATAAATGCAGACTTTGGTTAACTATCTATTTAAAGTAGAAAGGACAGTGTCCCAGAGACTGGTAGTCTATTTTTGTTTAATGAGTTAACCTGTTTAGTCTAGCTTTTACAAAATAAACTTCAATGACAAATCTAAATCTCACTTGTAGTTTCTTTTGAAGGCAGGTGGAAGTACAAAGATGGAATTTAATGTCCCTCCTTAGGGGATTGTTTGAGTGACAGCTGTTGGGGAGGAGGGAGTGTGCAGTGCAGGTTCCAGGAGCAAGCAGCGTTTTCTCTTCTCTTTATTTAGAGACTGCTCTCCTAAGAAAAGTGACTGACACTTTGGTTGATACAGAGCAGTAATTGTGCACAGGCATTGGATTCTAGGGAAGAGCTCAAACCTGCAATTTCTCACTGTTCTCAAAAACATGTTTTGGTGGGAAGGATGGGGGTCTCTCTCTATTTTGCCCACTGCATGAGAGTTCAGAAGGCATTACATTCAGTGGGGGTTCAGATTCTTGATTTCTCCTTTGTCCCAGTTGGACTAGCTTGGGGTCAGGGAGGATGGTTTGCAGAGCCCAGAAGATGCCTTTCTGGGGCAAAACTTGAACCCAGACATTTCTGAGCCTCTCCCTTAAGCAGACTAGCTACTTAGATATTAAGTGAGTTGTCAAGCTATTCTCGTGTGGCTTACATACTGGCAAAGCATAGCTATATGCCACCTTGGAATCTCTGCACACAGAGTGATTCTTAGTTTGGATCCTAGTTTTCTGGGAACTAATCCTTGACATTTTTGGTTTAGGAATTGATGTGTTTGTAATGCACATCCAAATTTTCCTGAACTTAGTCTCTATCTTTGTAGTTACTATAATAAATACCTATTTTTAAGTTAGATGTTTAATTTTAAAAGTCAACATGATTCTAAAATATATAATGGATGATTGAACTCACCCACTAATTTATTTATTAATTAAATCATCATTTGATTTGCTGTTAAACCAAATACTTAAATTATAGTCTGTGGGGGTAGAAATGAACATTCTTTCTAAGCCCATTTATCTCAAGTCTTAACGCTCTGAAAGAATCCACTTTCAATGATTTACAACAGAGATTTAGCAAACTATGACCCAAGGAACTAATTTGACCTTCCATTTGTTTTTTTAGGTGGATTTATGAGAACATTCCCCTAGTCTTGTAGTTAGGCATTCTGTAGTAGTCATAGTGCCCTAATCACAGAGTCAAGTAGACCACAAGGTTTAACATATTTGTTATGTTGCCCTTCATAGAAAAAGTGCTTATTACTAATTTGGAGTCTGATTTTTACTAGGACTTTGTGTGTTTTATACGCTTATATATATTCATGCTTTAGATTGTGTATTTTACATAATGGGGTCACATTATACTACAATTTGCTACCACATGGGTGCTGGGTCCTCGAGAAGAACAACTAGGCTCTTTACTATCGTACCATCTCTCCAGCTCCCATACATTGACCTTTTAAAGATTTACTTGTTTTATGTGTATGAGTTTTTGCCTGCATGTATTTATGTGCATTGCATGCATACCTGGTTCAGTTAAAGTGCTGACTCTGATTCATCAGTTCTAGGTTGTGGCAGAAAAGCCTATGCCTCTAGCCAATGTTTGCTATAATGCTGGTTGATAGAATGTATTTTGAGAGGCATAGCTCTTGATCCAAGGTAGTCAAACTTTTGACTGAATCGTTAGAATCATCTGGAGGCCTTATTTAAATACAGATTTCTAGAACCATTTAATGGTTTCTGATTTTGTAGGTCTGCAATAAAGCCAAAATTATGTGTGTATCATGATTGTGGGTTTGTGTGAGCACTCAGTGTCAGAACACGCCAGAAGAGGGCGACATATCCCATAAAATTGGAATTACAGGTGGTCAAGCGCTTCCTGATATGGCTTCTGGGAACCAAACTTAGGTCCTTGTCTTAGTTGTTGCTGTGATACACATGACTGAAAGCATCTTGGGGAGGTAAGGGTTTATTTAGCTTATAGGTTACAGTCCATCACCTGGCAAGACTCAGCGGGAACTGAAGCAGAAACCATGCTTATTAGTGTGCTCCTCATGGCAGCTTGCTCAACTTTCTTTCTTATAGCACCCAGAACCACTAGCTAAGGGGTACCATCACCCACAGAGTGCTGGGTCCCCCACATCAATCATGAATCAAGAAAATTTCCTACAGGCTTCTCCTCAGGACAGTCTGGGGGGGGCATTGTCTCAATTGAAGTTGTCTCTGCCCACCTAACTCTAACTTGTATCAAGTTGACCAAAAAAACCTAACCAGGACTGTCCTCTTCAAGAATAGTATGTGCTCTTAACAACTGAGCTGTCTCCCTAGCCTCCGGAGCCCATATTTCTAACAGATGATGATGATATAGCTGTGGTGATATATTGTGTATCAAATAATGAATGCTTGCCTGAGGGTCAAAGGACAGAGCCAACCACTAGATTAAACATAGAGGTCAGGCAGTGGTGGCACACACCTTTAATCCTAGCACTCAGGAGACAGAGATCCAAATGGATCTTTATCAGTTCAAAGCCACCCTGGACTATATGAGATTGATCCAGTCTAGGAAAGAAACAGAGCCAGGCAGTGGTGGCACATGCCTTTAACCCCAGTACTTGGGAGTCAACAAGCCTTTAATCCCAGCACTTGAGATCTTATGCCTTTGCTACCAGTACTTGGGAGTCACATACTATTAATCCCAGCACTAGGAAGGAAGTGATATGGCTAGGCAGAGAAAGGCATATCAGGCATGAGGAGACAGGAACTCGAAGACTTTCTGCTGAGGATTCAGAGGTTTTCAGTCAGAGGATTAGTAGAGATAAAATCTTTCCTTCCATTCCACCTGAGGACTTGGTAGTGGGGAGAAGTTTCTCTAGTGGCTTGTTCCTTTGTCTCTCTGATCTTTCAGCCTTTACCCCAATATCTGGCTCTGGGTTTTTATTAAAAGACTATTTAGGATTCATGCAATATACAGCTATTTTGGGGACACTGTGAGACTTACTGCTTGAAATCTATGGAACTCGACCTTGGTTCCATATCAGAATTACAGGTGATCATGTGTCTCTAGCTCAGCTCTACTCCACCTGATTTAATCACCTGCAGTGGATTCTAGCCCTTGCATGTTCAAAGGTCACCAAGGAAAGGACACTTATACAAGTTAATTTGTTAGCTTGGCCTTTTCTCAACCCGTCTGTGAATTGACCTCTCTGGATCACACTCTGGTTTGTGGTCTAAACAGCTCCAGTGAAGAATCCATGGGGTTAGGGTAACCTTATAATGACTCTGTGGTTGTGATGGTTGCTGTGAAGAGCACAGTGAGAAATGGCCCAGTTTGTACCCCACTGGGCTAACAATACCCAATTTTGGAATTTTGGGGCAGTTTCAGTGTAGTTGGTATGAGCTTGCGTCAGTGTAGGCATTCGGGCCTTTGATAAACTAGAAGTAGCTTCTGTCCGAGTTGCAGTGTTGCTCTTCTTGAGTGACAGAGGCTGTGGTAGATAGGCTAAGAGCATCAGCATTATTTTGATGGCACTAGAAGCTAAGATTCGTCCATGGTCTACAGACTCTGCACTCATTTGATTCATTGCTTGGCTCTGTTACCAGTCTGTGGGGCCATACCTCACTTACAAGCGTTGTGGCTGTCCCAGGACTAAAGGTTGTGACTGATGCATTGTAATACCTTCCTGCTCATGGGAGGAAGGAAGGACACAGACATTACCAAGTAAGGAAGTGCAATCGAGTTGTAGTTGGGGCAGCTCTTATCATAGCATCAGTCTTCAACTCAACCTCAAAGGGGAGGTTTTTGGATTTTTGTTTGCCCTCTGGAGAATTATTCAACAACATTGAAACAGCTCCTTATGTACTAATCAGCAGTTTAACTCACTCCTCCTGTTTTCCACATAGGGACACTGAGCCTAGGAGAGTGAAGCGGTCATTCTCCACCACTGACTTAACATTCAGGGGAGACAGATACTTTTCAGAGGACAGAACCTCAGCATCACTGCTTTCTCTTTCACCCATCACTAAGGAGTTCTCCAAGGTAGGATAGTAATCACGTTTACACGTGCCAAGCACTGTGCTAAGGACTGTACTTTATAAATGTGCTGTCATCTTCTTCTGATGTCACACTAACCTTAGAAATTGTTGCTTTCCTTTACCCCGCCCCCCCCCCCCCGCGACCCCGTACAGGCACACATGTGTGCAACTACATGTGCTTGTATGTATATGTCTGTATGCCTGAGGCTGAGGGTAATATCAGGGGTCTTCCTCTATTACTCTCCACCTTATTTACTGTGGTTTGGCCTTTCAGTTGAGCCCAGAGCTTGCTGCTACAACCGATCTGGCTAGCTAGCTTGCTGGCTTGGCTAGTCCCTGTCTTTGCCTTCCCAGCAGAGGAATTACAGGAAGGCAGCCACATCCTCTCAGTATTTATGTGGGTTCTGGGAATCGAAACTCTGATTCTTACCACTTGTGTGGCAGGCAAGGCAAGCACCCCACCTGCCGAGTCCTCTTCCCAGCCCAAAGCCAATTTTTAATCTAATGTTATTTTCATTATACCTTTAACAGGACCATTTAGAGAATTCCCAGAAAAGAAGGGATAGGTGTGTGGGAAAAATGGGCAAAATCCACTGATGTGTTTCTGGTGT
The DNA here is from genome assembly GCF_049852395.1 of Peromyscus maniculatus bairdii. Lineage (NCBI taxonomy): Eukaryota > Metazoa > Chordata > Mammalia > Rodentia > Cricetidae > Peromyscus > Peromyscus maniculatus. Next base: position 71,847,234 of record NC_134855.1, read on the forward strand.
AGTCTGCCTTTTTCAAGGGTACCTAGGTGATCATGGAATTAAAAACCTTCAGTGTACCAGTGTATCCAGCCTGTGTCCGACAGCAAAGGGAGCGAGCTTCTTGCAATTGTTCCCCACCCTTCCCACTTGATTCTCCTCTCCTGTTAGGGTATACATGGTCTTGGTGGTGTGCTTAGAAGGAGGTAGCCTTGAATATAAGGGACTTAGTGGCCCTGGAACTTCAAACTTATAAAGTATTTGCAATGCTGTTTCTTAGAGAGCCACTTGAAGTATTTGTGAATCACATTGTGGAAAAAAAAAAGTAGTTATTATTTTTCCAGTCTAAACTTTCTTAGCCTTCATTTATCTTAATTGCTGTTACTGCTGGATCCCAAGGGGCATGGGTGAAGAAGGTCTGCGTGGATGTTAACGCGCTATGATTTTAATGGCTTCTCAGAGCCCCTGCCATTTCCCGTGTTCACATAAGGACAAACGAACGTTTGTAACATTTATCTTCATAGCAGAGCAGAAGGAAATACAATGTTGCTGGTGGGTAAAAATCAACCGGAGAGGGTCAGCTTGAAGGAGCCTTGTGAGGAGAAAGAGTATGCAGAGAGGTATGTGAACTAGCCGTTTCTTTTCTTTGGATACATTGGTTTAATAGACTGAGGAAAGAGTAAACTTTCAGATGAGACCTGGAGCCCACACAGGTTTAGCCTTACCCCCTTTGACTCTGGAGTATGGTGAGGAAAATGAAGCCATTCACTCCTCTCAATGATTAGCTGGCTGCGAGGAGAGTGCACAGTAAGGATTTCCCGTCCCCAAAGCCCCAGGAAGCTGCCTTCAATAGCTTTTATACTCTCCGTGCTTGAGACTTTAATTTATTTGACATTTAGTTGTTGAAGATGATTTATTTTCTCTCGCTTGTTTTCATTATCTCAGGCACTTGAGAGAGAGGATAGTTATACTAGGAAATAGGAAAGCAGCTCTGTAGGTAGTTGGCTACTCTCTGGGTCCATATCACCTAGGAATTGGGTAAAAAAGTGTGTCATCTCAGGTCTCTCTGTAGATAGACAGAATTAGACCCTGCATTTTAGCAAGATGCTCAGATGATTGGTGTGCACCGTACAATTGAGAAGCATGGCTCCGCTCAGGAATGCCTCTGCCAGTCTTTGGGATGCCTGACAATTGCAAATTGTGCCGATCTCAGGCATGTTAGGTCAGACTGGTATAACTGTCCACGTGTGGTGATGTAGCGCAGTGCCTAGCGTATCTCCCAGCACCTCCTACTATCCACATTGTTCTGATGTGGGAGGTTACTGTGTGCCAAGGCAAGTTGCATGTGCTTTGCAAACCCATGATGTCATGGACTCTTCAGAACAACTCTGAGGGCATGATGTTTTTACGCTGATTTTATAGATGAAGAAATGGAGACCAGAAAGGTTGATCAATGGTTCTATTCTCAGTGGAATTGCAATTGAAACACTAAACTCAGAGGAGGCAATTTGAGAAGGAAGAGCTCGGTCTATGATTTAGATTGACATTAATGTAATTTATGCATTCTGCAGATGGGCAATATTAAATGTTGTGGAATATTATTTTAACTGGGCAGAGATGTGTTATATTTGTCTGTGCTGTGGAATATTACTTTAACTGTGTAAAGGTGCGTTACTTTGGTTCATGCTGCATCTGTTTAATTATGTACAGATGTGTTGCATTTGTTTCACCTTGCCTGCCTAAGGCATTTGCTCTAATAAAGAGTTGAACAGCCAATAGCTAGGCAGAGAGAGAGGACAGGTGGAGCTGGCAGGCAGAGAGAGCAAATAGGAGGAGAAATCTAGGCTCCCGGGAGAATGAGAGAAAGTAGAAAGAGAGGAGAGAATGAGAGAGGCATGCCTGGGGCAAGAAGCCAGGCAGCTGACAGTCAGCTAGCCATGAGGAGCAGTGATAGTAAGATGCACAGAAGAAAGAGAAAGTAAAAAGCCTACAGACAAAAGGTAGATAAAGAGAAACAGGTTAATTTAAAAGAGCTAAACAGAAACGTGCCTAAGCTAGGCTGAACATTCAAAACTAATAAGTCTCTGGGTCATGATTTGGGAACTGGTTGGTGGCCCAAAGAAAAAGCCTGGTACATATAATCTTGAGGAGAGAATTATAGCTGTACATACATATATAGGACCTGATAGGTCGCTATGAAGATAAAGTACCATGGCCTCTGGGGAAGGTCCAGCCAAAATCCTGGATCATTGCAGGTTCTCAATCCACCTTTCCTTCCATTCTCACGTGGTATTTCCTCCTTGTTCTCTCCCTTTACTGTTCCACTCCCCTGCCCCGTGTTAGCCAACTGCTAGCTAACTTCTGGTTAGCTTTTAGCCATGTTTTTCTGTGCTAAGGACCTCTGCCTAGAAACCCTTAGGGGTGTGGGACAAAGGTTTTAGAATGTATGTAGAATCCAAATACTGCTTAGAAAGGATTGTAAAATGAAAACTTAAAAAAGAGTAGTCAATTAATTAGTAAGAATTCAAGAATTAAATGCTTAGTTTAAGTGATTACAAGGGTCTGGATTGGTACTAGGGAGGAATTTAGATTCAGGGGCCTGGGAGATAGATCAGTAGGTCAAGTGATTCACCAGTGTGAGGAACGGGAGTTCAACACTCGGGATCCCTGCAAAGAAGCCAGGTTTAGTGGCATATTCTTGTAACCCCAGCACTGGGGAAGCAGAGACAGAGCTTGCTAACCAGCTAACCTAGCCTGCTTGGTCAGTTCCAGGTCTGTCTCAAAAGAGAGAAAGAAAGAAAGAAAGAAAGAAAGAAAGAAAGAAAGAAAGAAAGAAAGAAAGAAAGAAAGAAAGAAAGAAAAAAAAACACTGAAAACAAACAAACAAAATGGTAGATAGTGACACTTGAGATTATCCTCTGGCCTCTACATGCACACACATACTTGTGCATGAGCATCTGTGCACACACGCACCTAGGCACATGTGCATTGGTGCACACATGCACCTATGTACACACACACACCTACGCACATGCACATATACCTCTGCAAAGGAATTTAGATTCTGGTTTGCATTGAAAGTAACTTCAGGAGAAATGGGTGGCAACATAGATTCAACAACTTTCCTCAGTTGCCATCTTGACTAACTGCTGTCATCATGACCTAGTGTAATCTGAGAACAAAACCATACTGTGTTAAATATCTGGGCTAAATGCCCAGTTACTTGGATTGGATTCTTGATTCTGGTGTTGAGGAGTTGCAAGAAACTGCAAAGTTGTCTAACCATGTCTGTGCCTCAGTGTGCTCATCCGTAGCGTGGGGGTAATTATACTTCCTAGGTTATCAGGACAATCAAGTTCATTCGTTTGAAGGTTCCAGAACATCAATGACTCATGTAGATACTTATTTCCACTGTTTATAACCATTTCTGAGTCCTGATTTCCTTGCCTGTGTAATGGGGAAATCTGATCTCTAGCACAGAGCTGGGTATGAACAGACACTTGGGTTTCCTCTCTGCTGCACTAGTGATGCACAGGGAACCAGCCTGAGAATCCAGCCAAGTATTCATGCTCTGCTTTTCTGTGCCTTTGGGGTAAAAGAGGGGATCTTTTCCAGGCCTAATTTAATTTAGTCATTGTTGTTTTCCCATGAGTCCCTAAAGAGAGACATAGATGTCATATGAGCTGACAAATACATGGGGAAGTAGAAATCAGAATACTTGCCTTGATGAAACGATGGACTATTTCCCTAATTCTCCTTGGAGACTCACACTGGTCTCTGGGGTGGGGGAGGTGGTAGGGCAGATGTTGACTAAAATGTCATTTAGATAAGGAGTTGCATCCATGGCAACTAATGAGACTGGAAAGAGGCAGGGGAGACCCCACTGGCCGTGGGTCAGGTAACAGAACGATGGAACTGGCCTTCTTCAAATGCTTTCCTGCCAATCATCAGCTAAACTTGGCATTCAGTCTGCCCCAGGTGAGAGGTGATCATAGTGGGTCTGTACGACTGATTTCTTCATAGTATTGCGATGCATTATGACAACATCAGCTGTGACCTTGCGAGCCTTCTGAGAGGTGGGAAGACCAGAATAACATTCTCCTTATTGGACAGATTGGCAAGGTTGTTTCCAGCTAACACTGAGGTGTAATTTGGTGGCTGTGTTCTAGCTCCCTCCCCCAAATGTTGCTTGTCTCGAATCCCTCCTCAGGAAACCTGACCCTTCCGTTCCTTCTGAAGCTCTTTCTCTGTCTGGTTAAAATGAGGAGTTTCGATGATTCATGATGGATTTGGAGGGTGAATTATACAGTTAAGGATATCTCTTGCCCTTATGTCTTAAGACTTACAACCGTGCTGCAGGACACAGAACGGTTCCCTTCTGAATACACTTTGTTTATCTTCAGGACTGGTTGTGGGTTTCAGAGAGGCAGCTATTGTGCCACACAACTTTTCATCTGTCCTGCTCTAAGTCCCAGCTCTTCATTTTAAATTTAGTTTCTTGTCTACACTCAGCCAAACCTCCCAGGTACTTACATGGTTCTATGGAGCATACAACTGGGTCTGAGGATATAAAGGGTTACTAAACTCAGCTTGAGCAACAAAGCCTTAACAAATGCCTCAAACGCATAGTGTCTTGAAGCAGCCGAAGGTAGCTGTAAGGTCAACTAATTAAAAACACACTTCCTGCCATTACTTTCAGCATCCAATAGGCAGAAGCAGAGGCAGGAGGGACAGGAGTTCGAGGATAGCCTGGATGCTTATCAATACTTTGATTGACAGACACAGACACAGACACAGACACACACAGACACACACACACACACACACACACACACACACACAAAGAGAGGGGGTTATACATACACATATGCATACAGAGAAATGTACACGTACATGTCTTAGTTACTGTTTTATGCTATGAGGCATAACCAGGACCAAGGCAACTTACAACACAAATGTAAGCATTTAATTGGGGACTTGCTGACAGTTTTAGAAAGTTAGTCGGCAGGGAGCATGGCAGAAGACAGGAGGGCATGGCACTGGAGATGTAGTTAAGAGCTTACAACCTGATCTGCAGGCAGCAGGCAGTAGACTGAAAAAGGGTAAGATTGGGTCTGAAATGGGCTTTTGAAACCCTAAAGCCCACCCCCAGTGACACAGGACAAAACAAGGCCACACCTACTCCAGCAAGATCTCACTTCCTAATGCTTCTCAAGCTAACTAGGACCAAGCATTAAAACATATGAGCCTATAGAGGCCATTATCATTTAAATCAGCACACACACACACACACACACACACACACACACACACACACACACACACACCAGTTATTTTCTACTTTAATAGAATTTTAGTCACACATCCTTGGGTATCTCCTTGTGTATGATCTCATTTTAGACTTTGGAAGTAAGCTGGGTCACTGATCTCTAAATCCAGATCTTAAAGAAGTGTAAAGTTTGTTTCGGAAGCTCTGCCCCAGTGTCATGGAGTCAGTCTGCTGGTTGCAATCCAGAAACTCTGGACTGTGCATTATCATGAATACCAGAAATGGTAACTCCACTCAGCACACATACAGAGGCCATCAACCTCGACTCCATGCACCAGCATTTGGAAACTGATTCAATACTTCTGGCGTGATCACAGTTGAGACCTCAGTCCAGAAAGATGACCAAGTTCACAGCGTGAGGCCCTCGGCAAGGTGCATTCACATCTGGCTTTGCAGCTCTCCCCTCAGTGTGGCCACTAGGAAGTGCTGACAGCCAAATGCCCTGGGTGAGCAGGTGCCAGTGCCTTCCCTCTCCAAGCCCTGAGCCACTCCTTTCTCTGCAAGGAGTATTCATGTGCCTCATCCTGTCTGTATTAGTCAGGGTTTTCTAAAGGAAAATAGAACTAATAGAACTGATAGAGTAAGAAATCACACACACACACACACACACACACACACACTCATACACACACTCTAAAAAAGGATTTATTAGAGTGACTTACAGGATGTGATCTGAGTAGTCTAACAGTGGGTGTCTGCTGACAGAAGGTCAAGGATCCAGTAGTTAGTGCACAGGACTGAATGTCTCAGCACTTCAAATACACTGCTGGTGTCTCAGAAGGTTCCTAGAGAGCTGCTGGTCTTCAGACTACATTGGAAGCCTGAAAAGGTAGGTTTCAATATCAGCAGGAGTGCCTCAGCAATTGGATAGATGAACTTGCTAGCAAGAACACCGAGAAGCAGATAAAAAGCAAAAGCTTCCTTCTTCCATGCCCTTGGATGTAAATTGCCACTACAAGCTGTAGCCCAGATTTAGGGTGGGTCTTCTCACCTCAAATGATTCAGTCATGAAAATCCTTCACAGGTGTGTCCAGCTGCTTGAGTTTTAGTTGATTCCTGATATAGTCAAGTTGGCAACCAAGATTAGTCATAACACTCTCCTATCAGCAGTGGCTTTTAGCTTTCTAATATCCTACCAGGGCCACTTTTTATTTAAAGGACTCTCTATTATGGTTAAAGAATAGTTTATTGTTGCTTAATTTCCAAATCAAGTGTGCCTAAGTAATTTATTGATGCAGTGTTACACTCAGGTAATTTTTTGATCTCCCTGTGTAACTTTATTAAGTGTGGAAGGTGGAATGTTAATTTGTCCAATTAGAAAGGGGAAAATGATCTATATATCATGGAGCCATTCAGGTGGTAAACAACATTACCCCCTACTCTAAAGCCCTGATACGTTTTTAGTCATCAGATTTAAATTGTAAATGAAACAGTGTTGATGCATTAGGAAAATGCATGCCATGTTTTGTTAACATAATCAGAAAAATGGAGCCGATAGCCACTCTTCCCCCACCTGCCAGTCATTGTATTAAATGCTTCTGCAATTTTATTAGAATTCTCTGTCTCTGCAGATGCCACTCGGCTGTGAAATTGAAATCGAAAACAGAAATATTACATTTTCATCCACAGTGGAAACTGAGAAAGTCCATTTTTATGGCGGGCAAAGAACCAACATGACCTTGTCAACTGGGTCACTCACTGTTTAGGCTTGAAGGCAGTTTGCAGCTGGCGTCTTGAAAGTGAGGAGGGAAGGAGGCCCTGAATTTGTTGGTTTTCTCTGGCAATCTGACCAACAAGTGGTCTCCATGGTTCAAAGATGGAGAGCTTCAATGCAACCCAATTTTCTTTCTTCTTTCTCTGAGTGACTTGAGGTTGTGCTGAAGAAGTTTTAGTTCTTGCAAGGGGCAGAAATTTCAACAAAACCTTGGCTCTAAAATGTCAGTGTTTTGGTGGATAGGGAGGGTGATTGACATAAATGAAAATGGACGAATTGTGACCTAAGTTGGACTTGCATTGAGAGTCAAATTTGGAAGTTGGGTCATCTTTACTTGGAATACTCTGATCTCTTGTTTCTGTGGGCAACTCTGGAACATTTTTGAGGTCTTACTTTAATGTTGCCTTGTCTTGGAAAGTGTCCTCGATCAACTGCAACCACTTACCCAACACCAGGTTATTTGTACCTATGAATATAGGTTCATTATTTAAGCCTTCCTTCAAGAGACATAGAACTGAAGCACAGGGTGTTCTGATTTGTACAAGCTCACACAGACAATGAGGAAGCGGTAGTTTGACTTTGACTATTGAATTTCAGAGCTCAACAAATGTTAACTCCTAAAAAGAGAGCTGCATCTCTTCACAAACCAAAATTGGTGCTTGATCAAGCTTCACTTAATTGCCCAGAAGCATTATAGGAATAACCGGAGGGCAGTCCACTGCGTGCACCACACAACTCCCACAGTTACCTGGAAATGAGGCAGCCAGGAAGGGGCTTCTCTTCCCTCAGTGGGGGCTGGTGGGGGTGGTTTCTTGGCCTCAGAGCTGTCCAGGTGCTGCCGGCTGGTTTTTTGCAGAGCTGTCTGAGCTCTTGCTGCTTTCCAGACTTGGAAGGCTGCTTCCTTGGAAACCTAGGTATAAAGAAAGCAGCAGGGAAGGGTGGTCCTTTTGGAACATACTGGGTGATATGCCAGTTGTGCTTGAAGCCAGCACATCTGTGAGGTGCTGAGAGAGCGGGGTCATGTGAGGGTTCCCGCTTGCTCTTAGGCGGTACGTAGGTAACCTTTGTTTATCCTCTGCTTGTGATCAGATGAAAGACGTAAGATACCCCTTAAAGTAGGGGCGACAAAGAAAAAGACACAAACAGGTAACACAAAGGCTTGCTGGCCATTCTTCCCTTGTTATGAGTTTCTGTGTGTGGATGGCCTTAGTGTTTGCTCCTGATAGCCACATCCCCTGTGTGTTTGTGTCTGTATATTCAAATGTCTGTGCTTGTGGGGGGGGGAGGGGAGCAAGGAGAGGCTAGATGTCTATATTGGGCATCTTCCTCCATCATTTTTCCACCTTGTCTTTTGAGCCAGAGCCTTTCCCTGAACCTGAACTCACCAATTTGGCTATAGTGTCTGGCCAGCAAACCACAAGGATCCACTATCCTCTACTGCCCGGGTCTGAAATTTCAGATGCCTGATGCCATGCCTGGATTTTCTGTGGGTGCCGGAGATCTGAACTCAGGCCCTCATGCTTGTGTGCCAGCTACTTTACTGAGACATCGCTCCAGCCTCCACATACATTGTTTTCTCCAGTCAATTGTCACCTTAAAGGGGAATAACCTTTTTAAAACTCTCTTGCCTTGTGTCGTACTATGAGTTGGTTGTCTTATTACAGTGTAATTTACTCTTTACAATACTGTTCTGGTTCAGGAAATATAATTTCTAGTTATAGAAAAAAAAATGAACATGACTAGACTTAGTTATTTCCCTAAGATCACGTATTAGGAAGTTGTTGGGCCTTCCAAACACCAAGGTCCCTTTGGCTCCAGAGTCTCACTCTAAGGTCCTTAGATCCTGCTGTCATTTAGTACAATGCAGAAGAACTAGTCAGGCAACATCAATGGCCATGGTCTTATGTATGTGTGTCTATGTATCTACGTGTGATGTAGTGCCTGTGTACTTGTGTGCATAGATGCATGCACTCTTGAACCTGCACGTGGAGGTCAGAGGAGGACATTGGTGTCTTCTATCATTCTCTATCTTGTTTTATTTTTATTATATGTGTGTATGTGTGTGTGTGTGTGTGTGTGTGTGTGTGTAAGTCTGTTACATATGTATGTGTGCCCATGAGTGGCACAACACACTGGTGGAAGCCAGAAGACAACTCGTAGGAGCCAGTTTTCTTCTTCTACCATGTGGGTTTCAGGAATTGAACTCAGGTCATCAGGCTTGGCAGCAGGTGCTTTTATCCACCCACTGCACCATCCTGCCAGTCTTTATATTTTAAAGTAGAGTCTTTATATTTTATATTTTATAATATATTTTATTTTAAGGTAGAGTCTCTCACTGAACTTGAAGCTCACCTTTAGACTAGGTGAGCTCCTGGGGTCTAGCTGTCTTGGTTCCCCATAATAGGCACAAAGCCATTGCTCTGGTTCAGTGTGGAGAGGAATAGAGCTGGGGTATAGCCGTGGAAGCAGGTGGACAGCTATTTTGTTGTTGTTGCTGCCAAGGCAGCTCCGAGACTGTGGCCACCCCTTCAGCAACAAAGTCTGCGCACAGCTGAAGGGCCCCAGAGGCAATCAGATGTTCTTTGCCAAGGGATATAAAAACAGCAGCAGCTCTCTCTGGTGTCCTGCATAGAGCTTGCTGGACACTTAGCTTTAGCAGTGTTTTTATCCCTGTCAGCCTAATGCCTCAGAGAAGCCTCCCTGGCAGAAAACCTCTAGCAGGCACCTGCTATTTTTGAATACTGTCTTCCTCTGCTGGCGTGGTTCTGGAACTTAATTATGTAGCCTGGATTAGTGTAAGGCCATGTTCCATCTGCTACTGTACTTACTTCTTTTCCCCTCAAGAAAAGAAATGGTTTCCACCTCTCTTTTCCAATTTCTATTTGGAGGCAAGCTTGTCGAGGGGCTTAACTAGTGTCTGGTGCAAGCCTTCGCATTGGTAGTATCCTTTCTGATTTCTGCCCAGACTGGCTGCCACCAACCTTGAGCTTTGCTTTGCCTGTTTTATCAGAGCCTTACCCTGCAAGCACTCTTTTTTTTATGAAGTCCACAACAGACTTGATTATAACAAATGTCAGGGTAGATAGACTTTTGAATGTGGACAAAATTCTGCCATTTCTCTTGATCAAAGGCATCCGGAGATCAGCAGTACATTTGAGAAGCTACAAATTGGCATCACACAAAGTCCCTTTAAGTATTTTTGTAAGTATGCTCATGCCTCAAAGCCTGAGCTTGTTCTGAAGCACCGCCGGCATGAAGTACATGTTCTGGGCTTAGCCTAGCAGATGGGTGGGCTGCAGACTCAGAGCATAAGCCATCAAGCCCATGCACCAGAGCATCTTAATCTTGGATTTGATACATTTTTGGGAAACTAAAATTTAAGATTTGGAAAGTTGGACTGACAAAGTGGCAAGAAGGGGATTGTTTAACTTATAGGACCCTGTTATTGAACATTTTAATGTGTGTGCATGAGTGTGTGTGTGTGTGTGTGTGTGTGTGTGTGTGTGTGTGTCTGTGTCTGTGTCTGTCTGTGTGGATTATTGAATTTCCTGTAGTGGGGTTTACCTGCACCAGGGCACCATCACTAATATTAGATTTTGGAGAGTTAAAAGTAATTGTTCCTTTTCCGTGGGGGTGGAGAGATGGCTGAGTGGTTAAGAAGCTTGCTGTTCCAATCCTGCAGAGGATTGGAGTTTGGTTCCTAGCACCCACATTGGACAGATCACAGCCACCTATAAGGCCAGTTCCAGGGAATCTGATGCCTTCTTCTGGTCTCTGATGGTACACACAATTATATGTTCATATTTCTATACATATATGCCCACAGATAAAAATAAATCTTTAAAAAAATATGTTCTTTTCCCCAAAATATTCACATCAAATCCCTGGAATTTGTTGCCTTTTTTTCAAAATGGGTCTTTGCATATGTTATTAAGGACTTTTGAGATGAGATTATCCTGGATTTCCTGGCCGAACCCCAAATGCTGTCACAAGCATTCTCTGTTAGAGAGAAGGGACAGCTCACAGGTCAGAGAATGCTGACAGGGGCAACTTACAAGCAGAAGGGGAGCAGCTTTTTTCTGGGGAATAGACTTGTGGATACAGTGTTTCGGAACTTCCAAGACAAACTGTTTCTGCTGTTTTCAGCCACCCAGCATGTCATCAGTTGTTACCGAAGCAGCAGGAAACAAAGACCCCTCTTTTATCGAGATCAAGCATGTTCTTCATCATGTCCTCTCACCTTATGAGAATGTCCTTCTTTGCCTGTGTATGAATCCTTTGCTGGGTGTATATGTAAGAATGAGTGCTGACTTCAAGACCCTAATTTTTAAAGTTCTTTGAACATAACTGTAAAGGTGAACAAGATTCAAGCAATCATGGAACTCCTAGGGGTTAGATGCCTAGGCTGTGGAGTTTACCTAGATTTGGAGGACAGCGTTGCATAGCTTCAGGAGCATTACTTTTCCACACATCTCTGAGCATGTCATTGGTGGACTCTGTCCTCCTTGAAAACAGAGTCAAGGACATGGACCACCAAGAAGTACGTTACAAGAAAGTTCTGAATCAGTTTTTTTGGCTCAAGTGGCTGCCTTTATTATCCGCTGTGTGTCTTCAAATAAGTAACTTATTCCCTTTGTGCTTCGGTTTTCTTACCTGTGAAATGGGGATAATGCTATCTACCTCACAGGGCTTTTATGAAGGGTGAATGATTAACTCTATGAGACACACTTATTCAGGCAGGAGGAGATCCTAAACAATACACTTTTCATGATACAAACTTATTATTTTTATTAGCATGGTGCCCGGCACCAGCACAGGGGCAAATAAATAGGCTGTATTGCCATGTCACAGGGAAGGAAGCCCACGCTTAGCAGAGGGCAGTAATGTGCCCTGTATCAACCAGCAGTGGATGGCAGAGTGGGGAAACCCAGTTTAGACTCCGGCTCCCGTAAATCACAGGGAAGAAAGTCTTCCTATATTTGAATTGTATTGAATATTATTAAATCGACTGTGACTTTGAAGAAGCATATTCTCCAGTTCCTGGCCCTTAGGGCAGTTGGCTTTCAGGTTCTGCCTTTCAGTTTCTTCTTTCAACTCTTTTCTCGGTTACTCATGAATATTACTCTGGCTCACATCCCTCTTCTCTGGCTGTTTCCTGATGGAGGTGATTATTTACTCCAAGGTATACTTGCCAGGGCTAAAGGATATGTGAGTGTCAGTCTGTTCACGTCAGATCCTCTCAGTAAAAGGTCTGCATTTCCACAAGACTGTTTGGTTCATGGCAGTGGAATATTTGGAGGGGGAGGGAGAGTGGGGAAGAGTAAACTAAATTAACATTACCCCATTATTTTTGACTGTCCAAATGTATCCAAGTGAGTTAGACAAACTTTCAATTTACTTCAGTACTTTGAGAGCTCTAGGGCATGAGATGACACCTCACTGAGAATACAACTTTACTAGCTTATCTGTGGCTTTATAATATGCTTAAGCAGGAACCTTGGTTTATTCTCATGGCAAAAACCAGACTACCATTCACATTCTTGGCAAGGGATTCATTCCCCAAAGAGAATAGGGAGGCTGCTCCTTACTTCATTTGTCAATCAAGGAAGTAGAACCTAATAGCTTGTAAACATCTCTACCCTCCCTCTTAATAGTCAATGCAATTTAATTATGAACACCTGCCAGTTCACTTGCCTCTATCCATGTGGTAGGGTGCACACTAGAATCAAGGAAAGTTGATCTTGCCTGTGGTTTCTGTTCTTCACTCTGCCCTGATTTCCCCAATATATTTATTTTGAAAGTAGAGTGAAAGTTAGTGTCACTATCCTGAAATAATACATTCAAAGAGCCATATAATGTTTATAATGCATATTGGAAATGTGCTGTGTTTTTTCCCAGAGATAAACCTGATTGTTAGACTGATGTAAACAACTGTCCACTTGGGAGAGTTTTAATTACCAACTCCAGATGTCTGGAAAAGGTGGTTCCAGGATGTCAGCAAACTGGTACTCTCACTGCCAGCAGATCTCACCCACCCTTCCCCCAACCATATTTGCACGTTGGCCACTTCACATCTGGGCAGTAAAAGCAGATGCTCCAGATATCTAGAAATAAGAAAGATGCGACTAACAATAAAAATCCAAGGGTTCCTGGACCACATGAGGCCTCAAAAATTCTTTTTTCCTTTTCTTTGGTTTTTGAGATGTCTAATTCATTCTCCAAAGTATTAATTTCTGATATTTTGGCACATTGTTCTTCATGGCCCCGTGTAATTGGTAGCACACTTTTTTTTTTCTTTTAAAGGAAATAATCACTGATATACAAAAAAGAGAGACTATCACTCAAAGCTGCAGTATGGTAGAGATGTTCACTGCTCTACAAGCTATGGCTGTCAGAATCAAAACCTATGACTTAGGTCTGGAGAGATGTCACAGTGGGAAAGAGGATTTGCTGTTCTTGCAAAGGAACTGTATTTGATTCTCATTATTCACATACCAGCTTATGACCACCTGTAACTCCAGTTCCAGGGGATCCAGTGGTCTCTTCTTGACTCTACAGGCAATTGAATACATGTGGTACGCATACATACACACAGGTACACACATACATACAGAAGAAACTTAATAAATTCATCACATAAAACATACTTGCATTTGGTCCAAATTATGTATCATTTCCCTCTACTCACTCTGCAGTTAACTGAAGATCCCTGGCTTCAATCATGCAGTTCTCAAATCTATGTCTCCAGCTCTGACCTCTTTTTAGAATGTCAGCTCAATTGCCTACTATACACATGATCCTCACTCAGTCTTCCCACTGAAGACACCGTCTCAGCTCTAACCCTCCCGCATATGAAGGAACAATCCTTCCAACATCGCTGTCTGCCTCATCTACTCAATTTCTTTAGATGTCTGCAAAATAATTAATTTTTAGAACATATTTGCAAATTTTCTTATAGGAGACTAGGAATTTCAATATTAAAAATGCATCTTTAATAGGGAGGAAAAATCCAATGACCCTGTTGGAAAATACAAATGGGCTCTTCAGAAAAAGAGTACATGTCAAGAATGGCAAATGGAATTGTTACCATATGCTTTTTTTTTTTTTTGCAAAAATCACACTTTATTTAAAAGCAAACAGACTTTAAATTTTTTTTGGGGGGGTTCTAATAGTGCGTACAAAATTTAAAAAGACAGCTAATGTTCAGTATTAATGGGATGGATCCTTTCAGGAAAGCATGGTTCAGCCACCATTGCTGGGAATCCAGTGTGGTGCAAGCACCTAGAGGGTACTCAGGATGAGAGAAAGATTATTCCGATGTTTGTTTCTTTACTTAGAGATTCCACTTGTAAGAAGCCGCTGGGATCTGGATTTAAAGGAGAATGGGTTAAGGAGAGGTAAATATTCATTTTGACTGCAAGGTCAACTACAGTGATGGAGCCATTGATGCAGTTTGTCCCACCAGCATCCTTCCCTTTGCCCATAGAACATGTGTTTCCAAAGCCTGCGTGGAGAAATAGGCTAGTTTGGTATGGGGCATGAACTCTTGGTCTCCTATATTTGTTTTCTTTCTTATTTGCCATCATCTACCTCATTACATAATTATCGATTTATAGTTACCTTTCTTATTGGAATGTAAGGTCCCTAAGAGGGGAGACTCCATCTCCAATTCTTGCATTAACATTTTGGAAACAGCACTTGGCTCATAAAGAAGCAACAGTAATATTTTTTGCTAAATAAAAAAAAGGTTGAATAAATATTGAATCAGTGACTTTTATTTTATATTTTGTATGTATGTACATCTTTTCTGATACAAGTCTTGATTAAGATTTATAGAAATAGACAATTGTTTTTTATTGTTTTCTGTGGTGCTTGGGATCAAACCTGAACCTCACACATGTTGGGCAAGCATTCTACCATGGTATTATACCCTAGTGTCCCTATATAATGATTTTAACTATCCAAAAAAGGAAACATTGGTAATAATGGCAAGAATTATTTTCATCCAATGATTCTGTAACTCAGTTATGGTTGATCTGAACTAATCACATTTTTACTAGTGGCTACTTAATATTTTTTATTGTTAGCAGTGTTTTTATATGTCTCTTTTCTTGGATGTGGGTATGAATATTTAAAATCTTAATTGGTACCAAATTACTCCCTCATGTGGTTTCACCAACTTCCCATGCCATCTGTGATGTGCTAGCGCCCCTCTCCACATCATTGCTCAAACTTGGCATTGTACTTGAATATTGTGTCTGTAAGAATGAGCCTGACTTTATATTTTTGTTGACCATTTATGACTTCTGACCCGTAACTTACCTGTTTGTGTTGTTGTTCATTTTCCCATTATCTGCCCATATTATTGGTCTGCAAACGTTTTTATATAACCCAGATATTCAACCAGCAATGATAAGCATGCAGTGTCCCCATAGCTTGTATCTTGCGTTTTTCTTTATTTTGCATCCTTTCATGCAAAGCTTGAAGATTTTGGCCTAGTCAGTCTTTTTCTTAACCTGCAAGTATTTTGATTTATTTGGATTAAGGTAAGCTTTGCAGCTTCTAGGACAGTATATTCACCTCTTATTTTGATATTAGACCTTTAATCAGCCTGAAAACATTTATCCGATTTTCACATTGAATTCATCATATATCTATCCACTCATATGGCACAATAAACAATAACAAATAGAGTTAATAGTGCATATCAACACCAATGAATTAAATGATAATCTCTGAATAGATATGCTCAAATTTCATTTTGACAGGTTTTGAAACGATGAGGAGGAAGGCATTGGTTCATTTTCTGTCATGTAGAGATTATTATTTCTCATATCTTTGAAAGTTAAATCTAATTTTCTTTTTTTGGTTTTTCGAGACAGGGTTTCTCTGTGTAGCTTTGTGCCTTTCCTGGATCTCGCTCTGTACACCAGGCTGGCCTTGAATTCACAAAGATCCGCCTGCCTCTGCCTCCCGAGTGCTGGGATTAAAGGTGTGTGCCACCACCGCCCAGCTAAATCTAATATTTTATTAATGTTTGAGGATTTTTTTTACATGTACACAACACATTTGATCGTATTCCTTCCTCATTTCTTCACCTGACTCTTCCAAGATCCATCCACATTCACCTCAACTTCAAGTCCTCTGTTTTTTTTTTCTCACAACCCACCAAGCTCAGTTTGTGCTGCCCAACTACTCTTGGGTGTGGGGTTGTCCACTGGAGTGGTTGACCTACTGGGTCTCACAGGCTTAAGAAAGCTGACCCTTCCTGAGAAGTCATCATCAATAGCCCTGCAGCTCAGTTCGGGAGCTTGTGAGCCCCTTCCCCCTCACATAGAGATTGTTTGTATAGTAAGCATCTCAGCTCCTAACACCATTTGCATTAATACCTATCTGTGAATGACATGGTTTGCTTCTTTTGAGTGTGGTCTATTTGTAAGCCTGGACACCTTACATGAATGATGAATTAATTTGGATCACTCTGTTTCAGAAAGATTTTTCAGATATTGGCCCTTCTGGCTTTTGTCTTTTTTCCTCCCTCCTGTTTTTTCCTCATTGATTAAAAATCTAAGACATACAATTAAGTAAATTAATTAATTAAAATGTCAAGACATACAATAAGGTAGAGGAGATGCTTCCCACTTACCACTCAGAAGATGAATATCTGGGTTATACAAATGACTGCTACAGATCAATATTACAAACAGATAATAGAAATATGGGCAAAAATACAAACAGATAATTCATTGGAGAGAAGCTATCATCAATAATATATTTAAGCCTATTCATAATTAATTAATCATTGATTAAAAACACAAGGATTGCTATCGAGGTATGCAAAAACCAGACACTGAAGCATCTCAGGAGCCAACACCTTATTATTCTACTTTCTGAAGGCTTGTAGTTCTGCTATCAGAGGAGAGCTGGTGCTTTTCCCAGTCTGAGGAGAAATTAAGTGCACAGGACTCCAAGAGCAGGCTTATCAGACCGAGTTCTTACTGAGGAGTGACCGCTCCTTTGCTGCAAGTGAATATGAACAGGATATGGAAGAGTTAAGTGACAACTTGAAAAAAGAGGAGACCTTGGGGAAAGAACCAAGGTCCTTGTTTGCTCACCTTGAAGACTGGCATAATTGTAGTATCTCCTTCCTAGACTGATTGTGAGCAACTCGGTGGGATACTGAGTGCTCAGAAATTACCATAACCAACTATGTCCCAGGCATTATAAATAGCATGAAACTGAAATTCACCACCACTACTCTTATATCTGAGAACTGAGGTGCCTTTTGTGATGTGTGTATGTACATCCTTAGGCTGTGTAGTTCTGATGAGGATAGCTCAGATGGGTGTCTGTGACCCCTAGGCTAATCAGAGTTCGTCATTCTTTTGGAGATAGTTGGGTCAGGGATCAGTCATGACTCGAGTTTGTCTAATGAGTAGCATCCCTGGAAGTCTAGGTGAAACCAATGGTGGGAAATTTTCTTTTGGCCTGGCATTGCTAATCTGAGAGAATGGTGTCCCAGAGCTTCAGGCTTGTCCTTGCTTTATAATAAACGAACGCAGGAGGAAGCAGAATTGAGAGAAAGATTTGTGCTGGTACCACTTGAGTTCTGGATGCAGACATGCCCAGACAAGAATATGTCCAGTTTCCTTGTTACTGGGGACCACAGATGTCCTCTCTGCTTATGTCAATGTGGGTCAAGTTTCTAGCATAGTGAATTTAAGGTTTGTTCATAGGAGAGTTTAGGGAAATTTATTTGAAGCAGACATGAACTTATATAATTGCATCTGTATGCATACTCGCTGTCAAATGCAAGCTGGTACCTTCTATTCCAGTCAGGATGGCTGAGGGCTTCTTGGGGGGTCAGTTGGAAATGAGGGAGTTAAAGAAAACTGGACTCTTAGGGCTCAGCTTTTATTTTTCTTAGAACGTTAAGAATGCTGTTTGGCAGGGAAATCACAAAAGTGGAAACAGCAGGGTTTTCTTAAAGCGCAGTAGTCTGAGGTTTCCAATTAGTTCACTGCCTGCCCACCCACTGTCCATTTGGAAATGCTTTTTATTAACATATAGCACCCTAGGACTTCTTGAAGGTGTCAGGGCTTGAAAGTAATTCATGAGAAAGGAAAAAAAACCTGAAAGAAATTAGGAAAAAAGCTCCATGCCACACACACACACAAAAGCTTAATTTAAGGTACCTGCACAGTGGGTTGGCATGGGACACCCAGGTTGCATTAATACATTTTGGTAAGCAGATGTCTTTAAAGTGAGGCTCAGAAGTTGGTTCCTTCCCAGACCCCTGTGGGATACCTTAGTCATCTCAAAGTTTTGCAAAATTATAAATTGATACCTCAATGTTGCTCTTCCAAATTAACTTTGGGTTTGATGGAGGTAGTTTTAATGGCAAGGACATTTGTGGTGATCGACCAGAAAACTCCAGAACTCTGCATGCCTGTCCTGTTCTATGGACTTGTCATTAGGGTGATATACTGGCTAGTTTTGTGCGTCAACTTGACATAAGCTAGAGTTATCATAGAGGAAGGAGCCTCAGTTGAAAAAAAATGCCTTCATAAGATCCATCTGTAAGGCATTTTCTCAAATAGTAATCAATGTGGGAGGGCCCATGGTGGGTGGTGCCATCCCTGGGTTGGTGGTCCTGTGTTCTGTAAGCAAGCCAGGGGAATCCAGCCAATAGGCAGCTCCCCTCCATGGCCTCTGCTTCAGCTTCTGCCTCCAGATTCCAGCCCTGTTCTGAGTTCTTCCAATGATGGACTATGATCTGGAAGTGTAAGCCAAATAAACCCTTTCCTCTAAAGGGGGTGGGTGGGGCGTGGTGGTCATGATGTTTTGTTGTAGCAATAGAAACCCTAAGACAGACAACATGGTGATTTCCATATGGCAGATGTGCAGTGTTCTTCAGGTGTGTGTGTGTGTGTGTGTGTGTGTGTGTGTGTGTGTGTGTGTCTGAGAAAGATGTTTCTTGATAGTCCTTTCTGGGCCCTACACACTAGCTGGGGTAACTTCTTCTCTGTTCCTGAGTGTTCTTTGACATTACATTAGATTGTAGTTATTCAAGATGTTCACCATTCTCAGTTATCTTTTTAGCAGAATTGCTCTGGACTGTGTTCCCTGTTTGAGAATATTTAAACCTGGAGACTGGACTCCACTATTTGCAGGATTCTAGAAGATTCTATAAGTGAGACAATAGGAAGATCTGTGTTTCCTGTGTTTCTCTGATGATGTATAAACACTGGTGATACCCTGATGATGCTTACTCATGACTGTTGAGTGTCCTATGAGGGTCACCTATTGGGTGATGTAGGTGACTGCAACTACTGGTAAAGTTTTTCTGGGTATGATAGTTGATTTTAATGTCAACAGGCCACAAATTAGGGCCACCTAGGGAGGATGCTTCAACTGAGAGACTGTCTTCACTAATGTGATAAGATCAACTCCAAAATGTGGGTGCCACCTTCTGCCAGTAGTCCAGATAAAAGAGGGTGTATCAGAAGGAAACTTACTTGCCTTTTGCTTGATCAAGCTTCCTTCCTATGACCAAGCTGATTTACCTTGTTGCTGCTGCTGATCCCAAAGTTTCTAGGCTTCCATCACTGACTAATGACCAGTAGCTCTCTAGGAACCTTCTAGGTTTTCAGCACCAGATTGGAACTGCTAAGGTACTTAGCCTTATGAACTGAGCAACCACTGGCTTCTCAGCTTCTCAGGCATGAGATTGTAACTAGAGTTTTCCTGCCTTGCCCACAGTCAGGACAAATCTTTGTCACCCGCCAGTTCTACAGCTGCTCAGACCCAACCAAGTAAACACAGAGACTTATATTGCTTACAAACTGTATGGCCGTAGCAGGCTTCTTGCTAACTGTTCTTATAGCTTAAATTAATCCATTTCCATAAATCTATACCTTGCCACGTGGCTCGTGGCTTACCGGCATCTTCACATGCTGCTTGTGATGGCGGTGGCTGGTAGTGACTCCTCTGCCTTCCTGTTCTCCCAGTTCTCCTCTCTGTTAGTCCCGCCTATACTTCCTGCCTGGCCACTGGACAATCAGTATTTTATTTATTGACCAATCAGAGCAACAGATTTGACATACAGATCATCCCACAGCATGAGATACTGTTGTTACTGTTTTAATATAAACTGATTGAATAAATACACACACACACACACACACACACACACACACACACACTTACAAATTCTGCTCCTCTGTACAATACTGACTCAACATTGGGATTCTCTCATTCCTTGATTACCTGAGAAGAGCCTTCCTATCCTCTGACCCTGAAGCCTTCTAATGGTTAAGCAAGTCCCTATTTTTCTATAGTGAAGAAAATGCTGTTCTTAATATCTGTTGTCTTTATACTTTGTCCAGCTCAGCTTAGAGTGATGAAATAAGCTGCGGGCTGATTACCTGACCAAACAGTTATGACACCTAATGATTTTAACTTTCTGATTTCTGATAATTTTAACTTTCACATTGGAAAATGTAGTTGGCGAGTGAGCTCAGGGGACATACCAGAGCTACATCTCACCCCTCTAACCCCAATTCAGCTCTAAAGACACCGCACCTTTGTACTGCCTACCAGTTTCTGCCACTGGCCTTTAAGGAACAGCTAACTAATGTGGTCATGTATTCCTTCCCTGAGCCAACATTACTTAGTTGCTCCTATGGGTCAGGGATGGAAATAGAAAATGGATATTCAGTAGTGAAATAGGCTAGCAATGTTCTGTTCTCTTAGAATGTGGACTACTGAGAAGAAATTATCATTAAAATGTGTAACAAGATATGTTTTTAGGGTATATTCTTTCTTATAGATGAATTTCCTGCAGCCTACATGACACAGAAACATCAGCAATGCAAATGGAGTGTGAGGGGGTTCCCAGCTGGTACCAGGAGATGTGAGTGCCATACAGTGGGCACAACCTCACCTACCAACAGCAAGAAGGTCAATCTGGTTAGAGCAGAGTGCCTGGGTATAGGAGGAAGAGTAAGAAGAGGCTGAGCAGGCAGGGCCAGAAGAGAAGCCACCAGAAAAAGACAGAATTTATTCAAATTCCAATAGTACATATTATGGAATTTGTACTTTGCAGAATCTTTTCCTCTTCTCTTGTGTTAGTGAGTTTTGGAGGCAGGGATGATTCTACTCTGGTTTCTATGAGAATGTAAGTTGCTTTGAAAAGTCATCTTTCCTCTGTGTAGTCATTACCCAGTGCACACCGCAGACAAGAGACTGATGTTCTACACTCAGCTTCTTCCATTATCAGGCTGTACACCAGCTCACCACCAGCAGATGCTAAATCTTGTCCTGTTTGGGCTAAGGAAACTCAGGTAGACCTGGTAGAGTTGTGGATGTTCAGATGGTAGTAATCTTATTTCAGTTTCTTCAGGGTAACCAGGAAGCTAAAACATCTGATCATCTGGTGAAGTATTTTCTTCTGGGTGGAATACCTTCATCCCATACTTACTTTAAGTCTTTTCATTCACCTTCAGGAATTGGGTTCCTAATACGTCTTTATGTTGCCAACTGTGAGGATGTATTGGGTCTTCCCTTTACCAGGTTTCTCAGTCTGATGCATTTTTCCCAATGTCTACTGTCTAGCTCAGATACTTAAACCCCACACTCCTCATCTTCAGCCTTGAAGCAGTCAATACTCCAGTTTGTCTCTGCTCCATAACCTCTCAAGTGGTTAATGGCTCATAAACAAGTAATGAGGGCTCAGTGTAAGTTTAAAAGAGTCCATGGTGAGCAACACTTTGTGTTGTGAATAATTACCCAATAACTTATCTGTTTACTAGTATAGATTTGGGGACTTTTTATTAGAGGATGTCCTTGTAGCAGCATTAAAGGTAACTAAAAGAACAGTTTTGGAGACTATTGGTCTAGTAGAAGAGAAATACAATGAGTACTCAAGGTATGTGATGTGTGATTACGGAATGTATAAACCTTTTGTGGGAAGAGTTTTAGAGAAATAACTCCAAGACATGGATGTCTTGAGGTAGCATTCTTGAGGAAATATTGGGGTGGGGATAGATGTTGAGGTAGAAAAGCCTGTACGATGCTTTACTCCATGTACCTTCCACATCTGTGAGACAGAAACTACAGTTAAAAAAAAGTCTAAGCTGTCAGACACTTCACATATGAGCAGGCAAGGCACTGGCTACATATTCCATGGGACCCAGTAAAACATGAAAATTTAGGGCCTTCTGTTGGCTAATTACTAAGAATTTTGAAAGCACTCACGGGCAGTGGGACCGGGCATGGGCCCTTCTGTGAGCTCTGAGTGGGACAGTAGCTGGATGGGGGTGTAAAAGGAATGTGAGCTTTACAATGGGCAGGCATGGGTTTTAATCACAAACAATCACAACTTTGGTGGCCGGTGGAAAAATCATAAATTCTCTGAGCTTCAATGTCATTATATACAAAATATAGACCTTTCTCTTCAGCTTGACTATTATTGAAATCAGTAAAGGTTTGGTAATGCCTCACTACGTATGCTTTGTGAGAAATGAACATCCAACAAATAGTGGCTGTAATGACAATTTCATAAATGAGTAGAAAAGCTGAAGCTCTTTACTGAAATGGCTTTCATTGTTTGTTTTTTTTTCTCTCCAGTTGTCGGTCTCTTCAAGAGTCATAGCAGCACGTAGAGACTTGAAATTCCAAGATCAAGTCTTGGACCTCAAGGGCCACAGCTACACAGAGGGATTAGAAGTAGAGTCAGAGATTCAATATGAAACTTTTCTTCTGTGGTGATATTTGTGATCTAGATACTGGGGTAAGACGAGAGTGTGTTAATCATGCCTCTTCATGTGGAGCGTGGTAACTGGTATAGACAAGGCACTTGGCCAAATAATGAAGAGTCAAATAAAAATGAATCCTAAAGCAGTCTTTTCACTGCTACAGAAGATGAAATTATTAAAGCTGAAGAAAAAAGGCACTGCTATGAATTGAAATTAGCTTGACTGCCTCAGTAAGAATCCCTGGAATGAAGAGTAAGCTGTTGGCTTGGTGACCCCAATAAACGCTGCCTCTCGGTGTTCCTGCACGTGTGTCGCATGCCCACTTGAACCAGGATGACCTCGTGAACTACTGCATTCAGTGGAATTTGGCAGAAGAGTTGCTATGCAATTTCAGTCCCATACATTAAGAAGGTTCATTCTGTAACTTCTATAATTACACAGTTCTGGAGAGAAAACGGCAAACTATGGAGGAGAACAAAGGACCCCAGTTGGCAGTGACCCAGGTACGACGATGTTAACTGTAGAAGACAATCCCTGGGTCCATAGTTGATTCATGAAACTTCAGGTAGTGTTGAACTGTGTGTGTGTGTGTGTGTGTGTGTGTGTGTGTGTGTGTGTGTGTTTATGCATATATGTTTTTTTCCTATACATATGTACTGTACACCATGAATGTACTAAATAAGTAGGTAATTCACATCCTAGGTGGGATGGAGTGAGATTTTTCTTACAGAACTCAGATCATCATACAACTTAAAACTTGTAAATTCTTTATGTCCACAATTTTTCATTTGATACTTTTGGGCCAGAATTGACTATATGTAATGCAGCTGTGGAAAGCAAAACCCTACATTGTAGGGCTAGGGTCACTATACACAATTCTGGTCATGCTGTCTCAACCAGTCCCCAAGTATTTGAGACTTTGCAGTTGAAGTGTTAGAATGGAGTCAAGAGATTATCTAGAATTTTCCAGCTCTGGCATATATCATGTGGGGGCAGAGATAGGAAAGAGCCAGGCTTTGTCTAAGTTCTTGACATGTAGACACATAGAAAGTAATGAGAGAGCATATTAAGTCATTGAGTTTTGAGGATAGATCATTTTATAAATATGAATAGTTGACACACAAATTGGCATTTAGACTGCTGATATAATCAAGGGCATAAAATAAATATGGCTGATTTTAGAAATGTGAAGTAACAAAGGCCAGAAGGGCTTGTTTGAGACTAGAAGGATGGTAAGACAGTACTATGGAGGTTGGAGAAGAGGGCTGGCATCTAATATCTGTTGGCAGAATAATGGGTCATACTGTTGCTGTGGCCATTTTGAAGGGACACAAGCATAAGAGCTGGGGTAGGGAACTGGCTCAGAAAAGTGCTTGACTTGTAAGTATGAGGATCTGAGGTTGACTCCCTAGAGCTCACATTGGAAAAACGTGGGTGTGGTGACACATGATTGTAACTCTAGTGCTGAGGAGACAGATAGGTGGATCTGTAGGGCTCACTGGTTCACCAGCATGGTTGACTTAGTGAGTTCTAGGCCCGTGAGAGACCCTATCTTAAAAACATAGATGGGAGGTCCCTAAGGGACGACAGTCAAGGTTGTCCTCTGGCTTCACATGCACACACATAGATATGCACCCAAGCATATACACATACTCACACATACACTTATGATAATAACAGGAGCATGTGTCAAGTACTACTTCATTCATCCTGGATGTCTGCTGAAAAGTACATAGAAGGACTGTTTAATTTTCACACAGAAGTTAGAGAAAAATCTAAAGTGTTAGAAATTGCTGAATTTGGTATATATGCATTTTGCTAATTCCAGCTTCTGCAACTGCCATAGGATTAAAATAGTGTCATATATAACGCTTGCACATTGACTTTAAATCTACAACCACTTATTTTAAGTTGGCATCCAGATCAAGCAGTTCACGTTAATGCAGTTCTCTGCCCTTTCCAGTTCATAGGCGTGTTGTATACCTCCAGTGTTATCTATTGCACCACTGTTTTCCCTCTCACACCATCATTTGAGACTTCCCAGAGGAGCAAAAGATGGAACAAAGGACTTTAATTCACCTATCCAGTGCCAACCATTTTACCAACCCTGCATTTGTTCCATTAATTCTGTCTGTCCTACCAAGAAAGAAAAGAAGTGCCATGGTCCTGTCCAGACTTTTTACTACACACTAATTCATGTAGATGAGGATTCAGCACCAGAAACTGCCTCCATTGCAGCATAAAATCCCCACTGGGTTATTTCCATTGGCAATCAAGCCTAACTTCTGCTGCTTTAAAAATATACTCTTGACTCCTTGTTTCTTGAAAGCTTCAAAAGTCCACCTTATTTACCTTTTCTTCCATGGAGAGACATTCCTTGAATTAGTATCAAGTCATGCCCTTCACTCTTCCATTCTTCAGCATCTTCCAGTCTTTCTAAAGAGCTTTTGTCTCACTCTTAGGCAAGAGCCACACAGTAACACTGTCAGAGTATCCAGGAGCTCAGACACTAGCTACATGGTAGCACCCTGATAGTATGCAGGAGCATAGAAAATAGTCATGTGAACATGTTCAAAATATCTGTGACATCAACAGTAATCACATGAAACACTCTCACAGTATCTGGGATCTCAGACACTAGTCAGATGGTAACATGCTAAGAGTATCCAGGAGTTCAGACTCTAGTCAGATGGTAACATGATCACAGCATCCAGAACCTCAGACACTAGTTGGATGGTAACATGATCACAGCATCCGGGAGTTCAGACACTAGTGAGATAGTCACACCCTAGAGGTACCCAGGATCACAGACACTTGTTATATGGTAACATGATCATTGTGTCAGTGATCTCAACACCAGTCACATCTTAATACCTCCACAGTATCCAGAACCTTAAACAGTAGTCACATGGTAGTGCCCTCATTGTATCTAGGACCTAGGAATTCAGACACTAGTCACTTAGTAACATATTCACTGGTAACATGATAGCATGTTCCAGTTTCAGTGGCTATAACAAGAGCAACAAGGTAACATGCTCATAATATTTGTGAGTAAGACAGTAGTCCTATGGCAACATGCTCAAATACCCATGCACTCTCATACTAGTTGTATGGTAACATCCTCACAATATCTAGGATGTCAGATATTAGTGACATGTTAACATGAACACACTCTACAGGAGCTGAGATACTAGTAACATGATAGTATGCTCCCAGCATCCAAGAGTCCATATGTTGGTTGCCTGGTAACACAATCATAGAAGCTCAGACATTAATCATATGGTAACACATTCAAAGTATCTATAATATCAGACACCTCCACAGTATTCAGAGACTAAGATACTTGCCACATGATAACACACTGGCAGAATCCATAGGCTTAGAATATTGCCACATGGTAAATACCTCATAGTATGCAGGAGTTTGGACACCTGGTAACATGCTAACATCCTCACACTATCTAGGAGCTAATCTTGAGCGTTGCATGCTAACACACTCACAGTGTCCAGGAGCTAATACTGAGAGTCACATAGTAACATACTTATTGTGCCCAGGAGCTCACATACTAGTCACATGGAACACAGTATCCCGAGGCTAAGAGACTAGTTACATTGTAACATGTTTTCAGTATCTATAGTTAAGGTACTAGTCACAATGTAACCCCCTCACAGTATCTAGGAGCTCAGACACTAGTCACATGAGAAGACCCTCATAATATCCACAGTCTAAGACACTTGTCACATGGTAACATGCTGAAGACCTAAAACACTGGACACTGAGTATCACCCTCACTGTATTCAGAAGCCCAGACACTTGGCAACAACTCATAGTAACTAGGAGGGAAGACACTGGACATCTGGAAATATCATCAGTATATTCAGGATTTCAGACACAAATCATGTGGTAACATGCTCAGAAATAACGAGAGGCTCAGTCATTAGTCACAAGGTAACATGCTCACTATAACCAGTGGTTTAGACATTATTTACATTGTAACATGTTCACAGTAACTAGAGGCTAAGACATTAGTCACATGGTAACATGCTCATAGTAACCAGCAGTTCAGACACAAGTTACAAGGTAACACATGGTGTCCTAAGACTAAGACATTGGTCACATGATAACACACAGTATCCAACTCGTCAGACATTAGTTACATGATAATGTGTTCACAGTATGTAGGAGTTCAGACACTAGTCATTTAGTAACATATTCACTGTAACCATCTCTCGGACACTTGTCACATGATAACACCCTCACAGTGTCTAAAGGGTAACTAATACACTAGTCACATTGTATCTAGGAGTTAAGACAAAAGTTATGACATGACAACACCCTCACAGTTTCTAAAGGGTAACTAATACACTAGTCACCTATGAGTTAAGACAAAAGTTGTCACATGGTAATACCCTCACAGTTTCTAAAGGGTAACTAATACACTAGTCACATTGTATCTATGAGTTAAGACAAAAGTTGTCACATGGTAATACTCTCACAGTTTCAAGCAGCTCGGACGCTAGGTACATGATAACACCCTCAATGTGTCCAGGAGTTCAGTAACATCTAAAGCTCCTAGATACTCTGAGGGGGTTACCATGTGACTAGTACCATAACTATAGATACTAGAACATGTTACAATGTAACTAGTCTCTTAGCCTTGGGATACTGTGTTCCATGTGACTAGTATGTGAGCTCCTGAGCACTGTAAGCATGTTATTATGTAACTCTCAGTATTAGCTCCTGGACACTGTGAGTGTGTTAGCATGTAACTCTCAAGATTAGCTCCTGGATAGTCACATGGTAACATCCTCCTGGTGTTCAGAGGGTAATAGATAGTCACATGGTAACATCCTCCTGGTGTTCAGAGGGTAACATACTGGTCATATGGTAACATACAGTATTCATAGGCTCAAATACATGCCACATTGGAAAATCCTCACAGTATTCAGAGGCTAACACACTGGTCACATGTTAACAGGCTCACAGTATTCAGAAGGTCAGACACTAACCACAAGGTAACATGCTCATAGTGTCTAGGAGCTCAGATATTAGTCACATGGAAACACCCTCCCAGTATGCACAGTCTAAAACATGTCACATTGCAACACCCTAAGAGTATCTAAGAGAAGTCACGTGGTCTGAGAGCTCAGAGGCTAATCATGTGTTAACACTTTCACAGTGTCCTTGAGTTCAGACATTGGTCACATGGTAATGTGTCCACAGTATCTCAGCGCTCGGACACTAGTCCCATTTCCAGTATCTGATGGCCAAAGGAACATGATCAGAGTGACTCCATTTTGCTTTATTTTTTTAAGGTAGTCATGTTTTGCTGTTAGCCTGATATCATCTATGACTTAGACCTTGGATTTCAGAGGAAGAAGTGATTCTTATTGGACAAAGCCAGGTTAATGGATTTTTGTTGTTGTTGTTTAATGACATTCATGATGCTCTTAGAGATCACATAAATAGGTGATGTTGAAGGAAAACTGGGGATGTGCTAAGTCCTATGCACCTCCCCTGTGACATCATTTGTTCTTTATCCTTGAATAATCCTCTACTGAATGTGTACCACATTTTCTTTATTCCCTCATCTATCGATCAGCATCTATACTGAGTCCATTACATGAGTGACTTGTTTCTTTATCCAGACATGGGTAACATGTCTCTTTAGCCATTAGTCCCTTGACAGGACCTTTGTTGACTTCTGCATTTAGATCAGAGCATAAAAAGGGGGCTGATAGAAAAGATTTTTAAGTACAGAGATGAAAAATTAAGTGCTAAAACAAAAAAAAAAGTGTACGGCAGAGAAAATGGGTTTGCATAGAACATACTGTGTTGATCTGCTGTCACAAGCTTCTAGCCCACAGGGGTCTGAAGAGGAGACAGCCACCTAGTTATCAGCTTGGAGTCTTCTGATTTATTCTGAAGACCTGCGAAGACCCCTCATTTCTCATTTGCAGTGTGGCTACGATTCATCAGTTCGGACTCACTTCTGCAAACACTTTCTGACTGGCTGTGGTTTTCCATTGTGGCATCTGAATTAAAGAAGTTTGCTTTTGGCCGCATGTCATAGCATCCCCTACCATGACATTATTCATATCATAGCAATTTATTTCTTTCTTATATAAAAAATTCCTGTGTTAGTTTAACTGATCCATAGGCTTGTTAAGGACTCACATCCCCTCCCCCCTTTTGCTAACACTAATTTTTTAGAAAAAAAAACTTAATTGACACAGAAAAATTGTATATATCCTTGGTGTAAAACTTGGTTTTGGGTATATGCACATGCTGTGGCATGGCCAAATCAAATCGCTTTAAATACTTATCACTTCATTTTTTGGCACATGGTGACAACCTTCATGGTTTGTTCACTCTGCCCTAAGACCAGTGTGATTCTCCTTCTTCGGACAACATGAGACGCTTTTCTATTCTCAGGTACTACATTCATACTCCAAAGCAGGAAAGGGAGGTGGGGAGGGGAGTTGGTCAGAAGCTTCTGCTCCAACATTCTAAGTGACTCTGTCCTCATTATCAAAATAGATTATGTCAGCATCAGGAGGGTCTCACAGGGAGGGCATCAGTGGGCCCTCAGGATTGGGGGAGTGTGTTTGACCTGGTGTTAGTGCTGCTAATACAACAGTCTGTGATGAAGGAACAGAAACATGGGAGCTACACAAGGTTTGGTGTTTGTCATGATGTTCCCTGGGCTAATTAACATCTGTATATTCTCTTCCTTTCAGGCACTGCTCATCACCACCCCACACATCCAAGTTCCCATTCAATTCTAGCACTCAGCTCACAGTTCAAAAGTACTTGTCTGGTTCTTGAGTTTGTGCACTGAACAAAATTGGTGATTTTTTTTCTTGCTTTCTATGTCTATGTACACCCACATAACGTACTAGAGGACGAAGGTCATCACAGCAATAAAACAACAATACACAGCAGATGGTTGGAGACCCACTAGCAAGGCAACAAGAGAGATTCCTTTTTGCTCTAGCTGTGGAGTAGTCAGTGTCTAAATGGCTACCAGGCAGCCTGAGCTCTCTCTTTAGAATAGTAACCCTCCCTCCTTCCCCCTAAAGCCACCTTTGAGGAGGGCTTCAGGGAGGAAGTCCTTCTGTCCAACTGCACAGATTCCAAAGAACAGCTTCTTATGATGGAGGCCAGGGACCTGGGGTTTCACTAGGAGTTAAAAACAACAGACCGCAGGTGGCCAAGCTTGAAGTATTTAAAGCAAAATTTCCCTCAAAATTCTTGGCAGACTCCCAGGCCATTCATTACCTGCGGGAGTAATAACAGCACAATCTTGTTTAGATGTTGTTTTTAAGCCTGAAGCTTTCCCTTTTTACCTATTGCTCTGTGTGCTGTGACCGCCATCCTGTGTCTTAGCTTAATGGCTTCTCTTTGGAGGCAATCAAAACAGTAGGCTCCAGTGACAGGACCACCTCTTAATCCCCTTGTTGCCAGCATGTTGACCTCCTCTCCCTGGAGGAGAACCATTAAGAGAAGGTATTTGGGAGAGGCCTGCAGCTTGGTGGCTGCCTCTTTTATCAGTTTTATTTTGGAGTTATTGAGGAACTTGCCTTCTTCAATTGTAAGACTTCAAATTGCAGGACTTCCACTTAACTTAAATTGCAAGTCGGTGGCAGAGAACTTTCCCTTAATAAATTGATGTTTCCCTCTATCTCCTCCTGTGTAGCCCCAGACCAGTTTCATCTGTCTCCTTTGTACGGCCCTGGGAGCCGCACTAAGGGCTCTTCTCCACTGGCCATCTCTAATGTTTACACAGAACTTTACCTCAGTCACCTCACAGGGCAGACAGGCACATCCCAAGAGTTGGACTCTTGACAGCTTAGCTTGAGACATTCTAATGTCAGGTTCAGGATGTAACTTCCTTGAAGGTCACAAAAGATGTGGAAGTAAAATGAAGGAGTTAACTTCTTTTAAGTAAATTTATTTTGCATTCCGGCCACAGTTTCCCCTTCCTCCTCTCTTCCCAGTATCCCACAAACTTTCTCTGTTTCTAACCCCTCATACACTGTTCCTCTGTTCCATTCAGGAAAAGCAGGTCTCCCATGAGTATCAATAAAACATGGCATAACAAGTTGCAGTAAGTCTAAGCGCCTCCACATGTATGAAGGCTACACAATATGAGGAATAGGGTCCTGAAAGCCAGTGAAAGAGTCAGAGACAGCACATGTTTCCACTGTTAGGAGTCTCACAAGAGGAGCAAGCTACACAACTGTAACATATATGTAGGGTGCCTAGGTCAATGCCATGTAGGCCCCCTGGTTGTTGCTTTAGTCTCTGGGAGCCCCAATGAACCCAGGTTAGTTGATTCTGTGGCTCCTACAATCCTTCCCCCTCTTCTGAAGGATTCTCCAAACTCTGTCTAATGTTTGGCTGTGGGTCTTCATCTGTTTCCATCAGTTACTGGATGACACCTTTCTAATGACAATTGTGCTATACACCAATCTGGTCACAGGAGACTGTCGGTTCAGGCTGTTATTGCTAGGAGTCTAGTTTGGGGTCTTCCTTGGAAATTTCTAGGAGATTTCCTTATACCAGGTTTTTACCTGACCCTGAAATGCACCCCCATTCCAGTAGTCTCTTTCAGTACTCTCTCCTTCTATCCTCTACCCCACCCCTAACCTGATCATTCATGTTCCCTTCCCCCCCACCCTCAGTCCACTCATGAAATTCCTTGTATTTTCCTTTCCTAGGTAGATCTTGGTGTTCCCCCATGCACCCTCCTTGTTATACAGCCTTTCTGGGACTGTAGACTGTAGCATGGTTATCCTTTATTTTTCAGCTGATAGTCACTTATGAGTGAGTGCATACCATGGTTTTCTTTCTTGGTCAGAGTTACTCACTCAGGATGATTATTTTCTAGTTTCATCCATTTGCCTTCAAAATTCCTGGTGTCCTTCTTTTTAAGAGCTGAGTAATACTCCATTATGTAAATGTACCACAGTTTCTTTATCCATTTTTTGGTTGAGGGACATTTAGGGTGTTTCCAGGTTCTTGCTATTGCAAGTAAAGCCTCTATGAACATAGTTGAACAAGTGTGCTTATGGTATGATTGAGCATCCTTTGGGTATATGTCCAAGGATGGTATTGCTGTGTTTTGAGGTAGATTGATCCCCAGTTTTCTGAGGAACCACCACACTGACTTCCATAGTGGATGCATATGTTTGTACTCCCACCAGCAGTGGAAGAGTGTTCCCCTTGCTCCACATCCTCTCCAGCATGAGCTGTTGCTTGTGTTTTTGATCTTAGCCATCCTGACTGGTGTAACACAGAATCTCAGAGTCATTTTGATTTTCATTTCCCTGATGGCTAAGGAAGTTGAACATCTCCTTAAGAGTTTCTTAACCATTTGACATTCTTCTGTTGGGAATTCTCTGTTTACATCTGTACCCCATTTTTAAAATTGGATTATTTGGTTTGTTGATGTCTAGTTTCTTGAGTTCTTTATATGTTTTGGAAATCAACCCTCTGTCAGATGTGAAGTTGGTAAAGTTCTTTTTCCATTCTGTAGGCTGCTGTTTTGTCCTATTGACAATGTCCTTTGCCTTACAGAAACTTTTCAATTTCATGAGGTTCCATTTATTAATTGTCGATCTTAGTGCCTGTGCTATTGGTGTTCTGTTCAGGAAGTTGTAGGAGTTAATTTTTTTATGGAATGAACTTCCTTCACTGGATATGTGATGGTGAATATTGTCAACTTGGCAGGATCTACACTCACCTAGGAGACAAGAGTTTGGGCATGCCTGTGAGGGATTATCTTAATTAGATTAATTGAAGTGGGGAGAGCAATCCTAAATGTGGGCTGGACCATTCGTGCACTGGGAGCCGAGACTGAATAAACAGTACAAAGACAACTGAGCACAGACATTCTCAGATCCAAGGTGACTCACTGTCACAGGATCTGGTCACTATGACAACCCCACCCAATGAGGGACTCTATCTTTGAACTGTGAGCTGAAATCAACCCTGCCCTTTTACATTTGCTTCTTATCAAATATTTTGTCACAGAAGCAGGAAAAATAGTTAACACAGCATGAATGGCGACAGAGGGAACAAGGAACATGCATCACTTCTCCTTCTTTCTAACTGACACCACCTAGTCAAGATTTTGCTTTTATCATACACCTGACTGCCGAGGAGGGCCTGCGACTTAGCAGAGGTACCCTGCCTGATGCCAGCCATGCCTCTGACTGTCTCCCCCATGGTCATCACTGTCGAGGTTGAACAACCTGTATCACTTCCCCATCTCTTCCCCTTAGTTCTACTTTCCTCCCCCCAGCATTGAAATTCTACTTCTTAAATAAAATTACAGCACCTGATCCTAACCCAACTCTGTTTCCTAGGAATTCTGAGAAAATCCCCCAACATTGGGACTTTTTTCTTACTATGTCCCAGATTGGCTTTAGGACTGTTTTACACCTCTGAGATCAAAACAGGAAAAAAAAGAGACCTCACAGATTAAGGGTTCTGTTTGCAGTTAAGACCACTAAGAAGAAGTTCTTCATGTTTGTCCTGGGCAGGTTAAGGTTTCTCTTTTAGTTAAGAATAACTTCCTGGCTGTGGATCTCTGCATCTGCCTCCATCAGTCACTGGACAAAGGCTCTATGATGACAGCTAGGTTATTTGCTAGACTGGTCACCAGAGTAGACCAGTCCAGGCACCCTCTGGACCACTGCCAGCAAACCAAGGTGGGGTCATCCTTGTGGATTCCTGAGAGCCTCCCCAGCATCCTGCCTCTTCCTATTCCCAAGATGTCCTCATCTATCATGGTATCTTCCTCCCTGCCCTCCTACTCTGTCCCTGTTCTAGCTTGATCCTCCCATTTCCCTATGTTCTCATGCCCCATTTCTCACCCTCTGCTGCACCACCCCCCCACACCCAGTCTGCTCATGTAGATCTCATCCACTTCTCCTTCGCAGGGTCATCCATGTGTCCCTCCTAGGGTCTTTACCTATTAGCTAGCCTCTCTGGAGATGTGGGTTGCAGTCTGACCATCCCTTCCCTCACATTTAGTATCCACTTATGAGTGAGTACATCCTAAGTTTGTCCTTCTGAGTCTGGGTTACCTCACTCAGGATGATGATATTTTCTAGTTCCATCCATTTGCCTGCGAATTTTATGATATCATTGTTTTTTACAGCTGGCTAGTACTCCATTGTGTAATGTGCCACATTTTCTTTATCCTTTCTTCAGTTGAGGGGCATCTAGGTTGATGAGAGAGAGGAGGGATTCTGCAGGTGAGAGATGTGGAGATCATGATGGGAAGACATGCAGAGATGACTGGTCACATTAGTGGAAGGCTCTGAACTGTGGATTGGTGGCTGTGGAGCCCCCATGGGACTGGATTAGGCCCTCTGGATATGGAAGATGGTTGTTTCGCTTGAACTGTTTGAGGGGCACCCAGGCAGGGGGATCAGGATCTGTCCCTGGTCTATGGGCAGGCTTCTGGGAATCTGGTGTCTGTGGTGTGACGCCTTGCACAACCTTGGTGCAGTGGGAAGGAGCTTGGACCTGCCTGGGCTCAGTGTGCTGGGCTCTGCTGACTCCCCATGGGAGACCTCGATTTGGGGGATGTGGGGATGTGGAGTGACTTGGAAAAGAGGGCTGGGGGGTAGGAGGAAGGAGAAGGGGGGTCTGTGGATCGTATGTGGAATGAGTAGAAAATTTCTTAATAAAGAAAAAAGATAACTTCCTGTTTCTTAGATCTGATTTAAACTGCCAAACTGGGTTTTCAACTTACACTAAACTCGCAACCCCATCCACCGTGACTCTTCCCTTTCGTTGTATTTTCTAACAATGCATAACAGCCAACTCTCTGGCCCCTGTGAACACCCACCCTAGCTCTCCTATAAGAGGGACCTCAAGAGGCCGGTAGGAGCTGCTCTCTCGAATCCCACCTAGGGTGAGACAGCTGCCTAGCTAGTCCTGCGTGCACCCCCAAGTGTTGTTTGCTTTGATTGGACAACTGTGGATTTGGTCTTTTCTCCTTGTAATTCTCAGGTTTAATATTTGTAGTTCCCCAGTGAGATGGGACTAAACCCCACCCCCCCACCCCCAAATTCTGAAGCCAGATCCTTGACTCCAGAACTTCCTAGAGGCTGAGCTGCCCCAGGGTGTGCTGTACACTTTGAAATGTTAATCCCGGGCTCCAGGGCATGCCTTTGGTCCTACAGACTCCTGGAGTTAAATGGCTGTGCCTGAAAAGGGAGATAGCATACATTTTATTATTTTATTTGAGGCTCCCTTTTCGTAAGTCATAGAAGCTTTTTTTAAGCTTTCTGTGACAACTGTCTGTCTTGTTTCTGGTTCTCGTTCTGGGGATCCCTATCTGGGGATGTAGGGGCCCCGAGGAGGCCTGCTATTCCTATGTCTAGGACAAATCGAAAAGATGCATGGCCCTCTGGTTATTTCTGGTAAATTTAGAGTTCAAACAGACCATCACTTCTTTTACTGACCTGCCTTGAGACACTGGGGGTTCCCTAGTGAAGACTGGGAACTGACAAACTTGAAGAAATCCGGCACCTGGGTGCCCACCAACAGGAATTCAATGCCCAGGCTGCACAACAGAGCTGAGGAACCCTAAGGACATTCCGCCACACTGGGGGCCAAGCCAAGGATGTGGAAAGATCCAGCATGGGATGTCAGGTATTCTGGGAACGGAGGAGAACTCAGAAAGGCCCGGGGGGCTCTGGTCGATTCCAGGCTTCTGGGTTGTGTGGGGAGGCTATCGAGAGAACGGGGGGAGGGGGGGGTCTCTGTTGTCATTTTTACTCTGTGTCTCGTGTTGTGTTTTACCTGTCTTCGTGTGTTCCAACTTGGGGCAACTGAAACGGAAGAGCGATGTGGGTCACAAGACTGGTAAACTGGATGACCCTCCCTGCCTTGTGTTCTAAAAATTTTGATAAACTTTATCCCCCTCTAAATATCCTATCACCAAGAGCCTCCTCACTGCTCTTGCAGAGCTCATTCCAGAGGCATCAGAGCTTTGGGGGCATTGGAGGTTAATGGCAGTATGTGGCAGGTCTGTGCACAGCAGGCCCAGAGTGCAAACGCCCAGGGCTGGGCTTGGAGCTTGGTGGGCAGCTTTGAAGGAAAGCCCCAGGGCCCCATGTGGGAGCTCTTGGGCAGCCCCGTTGCGGCTCATTGCAGCAGCGCATCCCTGAGCCACCGGGTCTCTGGTGTTGTTGGAGTTCCATCAGCACACCACATAGCCGCTTATTGTAGCAGCTCCTGGGGTTCCCCCCCCCCCCGCCCTGTTGCCGCTCTTAGAGCCTCCTGCCATACCAGGAGGTTCCATTGCCTTTCCTTTCCCCTGTGGTGCAGGCAGGCACTGAAACCCTCCGGACACTGGACTCAGCAGCAGCAGCAGCAGCAGCAGCAGCAGCAGCAGCAGCAGCAGCAGCAGCAGCAGCAGCAGCAGTTCCTAAGGTGGGGCCCCTTG
Organism: Peromyscus maniculatus bairdii; assembly: GCF_049852395.1. Taxonomy (NCBI): domain Eukaryota; kingdom Metazoa; phylum Chordata; class Mammalia; order Rodentia; family Cricetidae; genus Peromyscus; species Peromyscus maniculatus. Next base: position 71,883,482 of record NC_134855.1, read on the forward strand.
GAATTACAATAACCGACTATCAGGCTCTGATAGAAGGGAAAGTTTTGTCTATTTTGTGTGTGTGTGTATGTGTCTGTGTTTTCTGATGTACGTATAAGTTTTGTTACCAACCTGGAGCCGAGGCAGAAATGGGTCAGGCTCAGTTGAATGTGCAAGCGATAGCATGCTTTGTTTCTGACTGGTTTCCCTTGAGTGTGTGAGCTTCCATCCCTGCCATGGTTACTTTGATGGCTGGGGCTCAGAATTTATCTCTGAGCTTTCTGGCTACTGGGTGCAGTTTAGTAGGGATTCAAATGTCATTTGGGTGTGGATAATGTTGAAGTTGTTTTGTGATGTACTGCTTTACTGAAAAGTTGGCTCTGAAATTGGGTTATGGCTCCCCCTTTCATTCCCAGACATGCTTTTAAAGTCTCTCTGTCTGGGGTCAAGAGAAAACTACCTGATGTTGTGACAAGGAGAAGAGAGCAAAGTAGAACAGCTAAAAAAGATGATTTGTTTCATCTAGTTGCTTAAGACTTTTGCTAAAATATAAACCTTATCTGAAGATTTATAAGTTTATTTGATATGGTTAAAAATCTGAAAAATCCATGAAAAAAGTTAACTTAAAACTCATGACACAGAAGGTTTATATTTAAAAGTCTCTGCATAGGTAACCTTAAAGGAACCACGTGGCATGACACCATCTTGGGATATAAGCAACATGTGACTTCACTACCCTCCTTAGTCAGCTGTGTGGCTGGCAGACATCTTTGATAGGGTTGGATGAGCGTCACGTGATTTAGTTGCCATCTTGCCTAAAGGTGATCACATGATGAGGGATGACCAAGGAGGCAACAACAGTTGTCTAAGATATTATGGATTAGGATAGATTTTTGTATAATTCCTGTCCCGAAAACAAGGTTTATGAAAGACAGGATTTAAAAGCAATGCTTGTTTAATAAGGCATTAAAGCTATACCATCATTCATTCATATATAAGAATGTATCCCATGCTGGCAGCCAAACTTTGTAATGTAAGAGTCACCCAGATGGTACTGGTTTTAAAGGCATGAAGGGGTCTTGAAGAGCAGCTGAGGCTTGGTACTGTTTAGCAGGGCCAGAGTTCCTAATGAGAGCCCAGTTGCAATGGTGACTCAGGCAGTTTTGGAGATGCCAGTGCCATGTGATAGCCACTAGAAACCACAGCTGCAATGAAATTAAGCTGGTTGGGTCCTAGAAATCAGGCTGTATGTGCTCCTGAGGACAGGACCAGAGAGGTGATCCAAGCCCCTTGAGAAAGCCCAGAGGATGGCAAATGAATCTCAGATATCGAATTGTTTGTGCTGTTGGAGCTTGGCTTTGATTTGGGTAGATTGTGGTTGTACCTTGTATTTTCTCTTTTGAAGTAAAAAAGTTACTTTATTCTTTTGATATTGCAGGAGCACAGAGTTGAGAGATTTTTAACTTCTTTTAGAGGAAACTTTGGAGCTCTACAGAAAATTTAAATAAAAAAAGGTATTTTTTAGGGACAGCTTTTAAAAATATTTAAATTTATAAGGCTATGGAACATTTTAAGTTATAAGATATTGTAGATGTAACCAACCATCTTATTAAATAAGAAATACAGAACCAATGCAAAGAAGAAAGCCAAGAGATCAGAGCTAAGAGCCTTACCTGCCTGCTGCAGCTAGCCTCTTCAGCCAAGAGACCTCTCCAAAAGAGAGCTACTTCCTGTCTGTTTGTCTTTATATAGACTTTCTGTTCTGCCTTCTCATTGATTGTAAAACCAACCACATGAGTGCCTCATCACTGTCTGTTAGCTGTATTGTTGAACACACAGAGATCTACCTAGCTCTGCCTACCAAGTGCTGGGATTAAAGGCGTGTGCCATCAATGCCCAGCTTTTGCTATGGCTCTAATAGCTCTGACCCCTGGGCAACTTTATTTATTAACATACAATTAAAATCACATTTCAGTACAAATAAAATATCACCATAAGATATTTTATATTATGATGTCTTTACTAATATTTAATCTTAAAAAATACACAAATAAAAGACAAAAGAGTTAGGATCACCACTCTGAGCATCAAACACTAAACACCAGAAACTGTGATGATTGTATCTTATGATGCAGCAAGAAAATGACCTAAGCAATCTGGCAAAGGGTCACTCCTTGCCTAATGTCTAGTCAAGGCTAACAGAGACTGATTTAAGAATGAATGTCTAACCCCCTTGTCCCTACTAACTGTTAAGCTTTAGCTATTTTGATAAACTGAGTCATACAAGAAACTGTGATGTTCTGTAATGGTGCTCTATAAAAGGACCAGGGAAGTAAAGCTGCCAGTCTCCCTATGGACTATATTCATGATTTAAAATTTTACTTTGATACTAAAAGAAGCTTCAATTCAGAAATTGTTATTTTGTAAGGCTCAAACTTAACAGAGATAAATCTGTGAAGTCCTAATCTTATAAGAGCTACTAACTTATTGTAAACTGTTAAAGATAATTAAGACATGATGGAAATGGTCAGTGTTGGCAGATATTTCTTTCCTACCTGCCAGTTCCTAAATAATTGACATGGAGATTTAATATTAATTACAGATGTTCAGCCAATAGCTCAGGCTTATTACTAGCTAACTCTTACATTGAAATTAACCCACATTTCTTATCTATGCTTTGCCATGTGACTTGGTACCTTTTCTCAGTATAGCATTTTCATCTTGCTTCTCTCTGCTCCTGTTGGTCACTCCTTAGACTTTGCCCTTCTTTCCCCCAGCATTCTTAATTTGATTCTCCCATCTAGCCTTATTCTGTTCAGCTATTGATTCCTTTATTTAAACCAATTATAGTGACATATATTCACACAATATAAAGGAATATTTTACGCACAGTTCCTGAATAATTACTCAGAAACTTAATATTAATTGTAAATCCTCAGCCAATAGGTCAGACTTGTGACTGCCTAACTCTTATACTTAAATTAACCCATATTTCTTATCTATGTTTTGGCATGTGACTTGTTACCTTTTGTCAGTATGGCATGCCCATTTTTGCTTCTCTCTGCATCTCCATGCTAGTCCAAACTTTGCCCTCCTTCTTCCCAGCATCCTCCTAGTCTGATTCTCCCACTCAATCTCTTCCTGCTCAGTTATAGGCCAGTTAGTTCTTTATTAACCAATAAGAGTAATACATATTCACAGTGTACAGAAGATTATTTCACAGCAGGCCAGTCACCTTATAAAGGATCAAATACTTTAAAGTGTTCAAAACTATACTTGTAGTCAGGCTAAACACTGATGTAATTAATTACAAAAATAAGCCTTATTTAGCTTCCTGTATGTGTTTTCAAGGTTAAGCCTAAAGAAAGTAACTAAAAACAAGCAAAATTTAACTCAAAAATACTTGATAATGGTCCTCAAACTTGTCAGACATCAGCTGAATATGGTATTTAAGCTATTTAATGGAAAAAAGCTTACTAAGACAGACAGACCCTAATCTTAGTGGTGAGCCCAAGGTCTCCAAAGAAGATTATGGGGCATGCAGATTCCACCTAGATTGTGGTAATGCTAACCACTGGGTAAAACTACCCCAATACCTCCCTTAACTTTAGGACCCTACCCAAACTTTGGACAAGCAGGATGCTGGAGAGTTGATTATATCATACTTTGCCTAGAAAAGTAAGGTCAGTCTCCTAAGCTTCTCTATAAGAAAATCTCAGAAAAATCTCTCAGACTTGGGCCTGGCTGCTGAAGACTAATGCTGCCCCCCACTGAAGCCATTGACACCAGAGGAGCCTAAGAGTGACCATCTAGGTAATGGATAAGTCTCTGTCATTTTAATTGATATGTAGTCCATTTGGATTATACTCCATGCTATAATTTATCCTTCTCAGATCTCTAAAGGCATTGATGGCTAGACTAACTGTAGCTTTGTCAGCTTGGCAGCAACAAATAACCAACTCCTTCCCCCAAGGTTGCAGCCACCTTGTTAATTCATTTCATATGTACAAACCAGGCCTTGATTTTTCTAGCTATACTGGGTGTCCTGCTGAGAAAGGCAGACAGGCTTGCCTTGCTAACAGGTTTCATATTAAAGAACAAACAGGTTTCAAATACCATTTTTACTGTTCCTTTATTTAAAGGAACTTGCTTTACAATGACTGTTCTAAGTAGTGACTACTCATGCCTCTGATAAATGATTAGATGGAAAAAAAGTTTAAGGACTATGCAAGTTCTGAGGGTCAAAGAAAGTGTTCTAAGATGTGTGAAAGTCTGAAGACGAGAAAGCTTAAGTGAGTTCTAGGGGTATAAGATAATGGTTTAAGGTATGTGAATAATGGGAAATGTTTCTGACTCCCCCCATGCTATTGTTGTAATGAGATTTCTTACAGACACCTGTTAGCTGCTTGTTCTAAAATGTGGAGTTTAGTACAGATCACAAACAGTGGTAACACTAATATATCTAAAACTTTTATTCCATTTTGTAAACTAAAAAAAAATCATAAACTTCAGGGAATTGTGGGAGTCATAAGAATTGGAACCACTTCTCACAGGTCAAATGGACTCCAGATAACTACAGCCTAAGTTTCCCTATCTGCCTATTCCTGAGGATGGGATGGCCCTCTCTCCTCCCTGGTCTTGGACCACCCCATCCCACCCCGCAGCCAACTATCAGGAAAGTTCCAATCTTCCTTTAATTTCCTAAACTTTAACTTCTGTCCCTAGTCTATTATCTGTCTCCACAGATTTCCACTTGGTTGACAGATACCATCCAGGAATCAGCTGCAGACTACAAACTGCTCCAAAAGGCTGTGAGATCTGGACTTGCAGAAAGTTGATGTGAACCAGTCCAGCTGATGTGACTGCTCCCTGTCTCTTCAGCTCAGCCAGCTAGACAGATGCTTCTGATGAAGGTCCCATTGCCTGACTCCCCTCCAAGCATTTAACTAGCATTCTAGCCTTCCAGTCTTCCTGGGCTGTGACAACAGTGTCCTGGTTTCTGAGGAAGTAGTTACAAAAGAGGGTACATTGCCCCCTGTTCTCAAGAGGCAGGACTGTTAGGTCAAAAGGAAACTCCCTGGTATAGGGGACAAAATGGCTATTGGTATACCAGGAAAGGTACTTGCTAAAACCAAATAGGTTCCGATCTATAGGCAAATAGGTTCATTAGCTACATTAATTCTACAGTATGATAGGACACTGGACCTGCTCTATGTAGAATGAGGATATATTATATGGCTTTAAGAAAAAAACTGTTGTTTCTATATCAACCACTAGGGAATCATTAGAGTTAATCTGGCTGTATTCAAAGAAACATTTTTTAAAAAAGGTGGGGGGACCTGATATGAAATAAATGGCTGTTGCCCAGTCTCATTTTTGGGCTCCTCCTGGACAGTGACTGATGTCAGCCATCACAGGGCCTTTGACCCTTCTGTTTCTGCTAATTATTGTTAGCCCTTGAATCATTAATGTCTTAATTAGATACATAAATTCCCATCTGTGTGCCATTAGTTGATGGTTATTAGTTCCCAATATAATTAGATGCCAACTACACAGTCAAGGATTTGACTCAGGATACAGCTCAAAGGGGGAATGTGAGACCAAAACAGGAATGGCATACTTTGCCAGTTAATGGGAGACCAAAACAGGAACCATATACCTTTCAGGTTAAGGTTTCTGTTTGCAGTTAAGACAGTTAAGAACAAGTTCATGTTTGTCCTATACAGGTTTGTGGGAGCCCACAGAGGCTTCCTAGGGAGAAATTACTCAGGTTCAGAGAATCTGAACTTGCTTTACCCAGCAGGGCTGCATAATGGGATGATTTGACCACAGATGTGTTTACCAGGTGTTTAGAAGGGTCTACACTTGGCTATATGGTGTGCTTTCATCTTGTAAGGGTGATAGGTCTTGCCTCTACCCTTGGCATATTATAAAACGCCCTTTTCAATAAAGGATGAGGCTGCTGGATATTAATCCAGGCCTTCCTGAAGTTATCCTGTGTTTCTGTCTTTCTTCTCATCATCTAGGTCTCTCTTTCTATCTATCATTTCTTAATTCCTCTCTCTTCCACCTAAGAACCCTTTGAAAGGTGGGAGCTGGACTTCCACATAGGTTAAGGTTCTGTTTGTAGTTAAAGAATAAATTCCTGTTTGTCCTGTGTTAAGTTCTTGCAAGTTAAGGCTTATATTTGTAATTAAGAATAAGTTCCTGTTTCTTAGATCTGATTTAACCTGCAAAACGTTTTTCAACCTACGGTAAACGCGCAACCCCATTCGCCCTTGTTCCTCCCCTTTCATTGTACTTTCTAACCATGTGTAACAGCCAAGTATCTCTCCCTGAGAACACCTTATCTCTCCTATAGGAGGGACATCAAGAGGCCATCGGGGGTGGCTTTTTCAAGTCCACTTAGGGTGAGACAGCCAGCTGGCCAGTACTGGGTGCACCCCAAAATACAGCTTGCTTTAATTGGATTTGGTCTTTTCTCCTCACAATTTTCAGGTTTAACACACCCCAGAGTGTAATAATCAGAAGTTGATCTTAATGGCTTTTCATAACAGAATCCTTTACTGTTAGGCCGTCAAAACCAGTTCCCCCCTTCTCATAGTCCCTTAAACCTCTCTTCATATAAGATAATGTGCAAGAGACTTCGCAGTTCAAAAATCAAGACGAAAGTACTCTTGCAAGCACTACATGCAAGGCTTTTGTATTCTTCTTAATTTTTCTTTTGATGCATGCAATCCTGGTTTTACAATAACTATGGGAACACTTGTTTTGTGGGATTATGGAAATTCCACAGTTTGTCTTTGATTGCTTGTACTTGATGTTGCATTTTCTTTCTGCTGGAATTGTGAAAATGTAGCACAACGCAATTTACATCTTTCTCCTTTGTCTACCAGCACTTCCTTAGGATTTCCTGATGGATGAGGAAGGGCAGGCAGGAAGAGAGGCTTTAGGTCACCCACATTTCCTTTATCTTGTGTGTGTGTGTGTGTGTGTGTGTGTGTGTGTGTGTGTGTGTGTGTGTGTGAGCTGTCTCAGACTGCTGTCACAAAATACTGGACTCAGAAGCTTAACCAGTAGAAATTTATTTTCTCCCAGGTCTGGAGTTAAGTCTGTGATCAGGCTCAAGTATGCTTGCTTTCTTTTGCGGGCCCTCTTTATGCCTCCAACATAGCTACCTATGCACTCTGCCTTCCTTTTGAGGAAAGAGACTAGAAAAGATCTTCCCCTGCCTTCCTCTTTCTCTGTCTGTCAGTTTATAAATGCTTAGTCTTCAATTTCTGTCTTCTCTCATGACCACAGTTGATTCATTTCCCCAAATAGGGTTTTACTATGTATCTATGCTGGTCTTGAACTCACTATATCCCCCAGGCTTCCTCAAAGATGTGGAGTTCCCCCAGGATCAGCCTCTTGGGCTATCCCACCACTCCTAGGCCCAAGTTAAACTTAATTATCTCCTAAAATATTGTCTCCAGACCAAGCCATTCTGGGGATTATGGCTTCTGGGCACATGTTTGGGTTCATAGCATTTGGTGTCACTATTTTCCACATAAGTGGTTAGCCATTACAGGAGAGTAAGGTGATTAAACAAAGGGTCTGATAGGGTTTCTTGATTAATCTTTTTTCCCCTACGGATTGGTGTGTCTGTTTTGTGCATTTGTGGTGGACTCTCAGGTCTGTTAGTGCTTCCCAGCTTCTTCAGTCTTAAATACAGAGAATTTGCCCTGTATTTCTGATACACTTCCCTGAATGTCCATGCGTTAGGGGACCACAGAATCCTCTGCTCGTGGGTCACTGAAAAGATCATTTGTGAAAATATGGCAGTGAACCACAGATACATATATCGTGTCTATCTCCTCTGCTCCTTCATTATCTCTTTGAAATTTACTTATGAAATATAAATTCAAAAATATTATTTAAAAGTTTAATAAAGGGATAGCAGAACATGAAATCAGACATGGGAACTTTTAGAGGTCCCATTGTAAGAAATAATATTAAATATTAGGCCAAGCGTCCCTGCATAAGTCCCAGGTTTCAAACAGCTAACTCATGCAATGAGCCCAGGACCTGGTACCACTGCCTAGATACCTCCCAAACAGATCAAGCCAATCAACTGTCTTACCTATTCAGAGGGCCTGATCCAGTTGGGGGCCCCTCAGCCTTTGGTTCATAGTTCATCTGGGAGGAGGGGACTGGACCTGCCTGGACTGAGTCTATCAGGTTGATCTCAGTCCTCAGGGTAGGCCTTGCTCTGGAGGAGGTGGGAATGGGGGGTAGACTGGGGGGAAGGGAAGGGGAGCAGGAAGGGGGAGAACAAGGGAATCTGTGGCTGTTATGTAGAACTGAATAGTATTGTAAAATAAAATAAAATAATAAAAATATTAAATATTAGTTTTTTTCTGTCAGACACTATAAAACTTTCGTTTAGGACAAGGAATTCAAATCTTGATCTTAACAGCATTTCATAACAGGATCCTTGACTGTGTAGCCACCAAAACCAGCCCCCCACTTCCCATAGTCTCTTAAACCTCTCTTCAGGCATATGGACATCACACGATGTGCAAACTCATAGTTCAACAATCCAGAAGAAAGTACTCTTGCGTGCACTACATCTCACCCACTTTGTAAGACTTTTGTGCAAATCTTTTTTATGTCCCTCACTTGTAAAACCTTTGTGCCAGTGTTTTACCCCTCTCCAACACACCGCTAACTGCCTTGTAAAGCTTTAATTTATGCAAAGTCCCCAACTACACCCCCTAGCATTTCAGGAACTTAAACTTCTGGAGTGGCTGACATCTTCCCCCTTTGCTTTATTTCTTCTGTACCATATCTTTTAAAACTAACCAACCAATTGCAAAAGACTGTGAGGTTGAACCCCAGTCAGTGGTGGAAAGATACAGTTATTACCTGCCTGCATTAAAACAAAAGCCAAGAGTACTTCCTGTCGTGGCATGATTACTCTTCTGCTTGAGGAGTGCCACATCCTTCTGATCACAAGTATATCTTCCGTTTGTCAAGTCTCTTTGATTGGAATATTGTAGTCTTTTTCATAGCCCCAAACTAACTTCGAACCCCACAAACAAAGCCAGTCCTGCTCAGTCAAACTCTGTGAAACCACATTTCAGCTTCTGTGGCCTACTGTGCCACCTTTTGCTACCAGTTACATTTGGCCACGTGTAACAGAAAATTCTGATTACAGATTGCTCTGGGCTGGTGAAATGGCTCTGTGGTGACAGTGTTTGCTGTGCCAGCCTGACGGCCTGAGTTCTATCTCCAGAAGCCAGGCCTTTCCTAGGGAATGGCAAGTTTGAAGAGAGCAATGTGGTCTGATATGATGGCCTCACAGGGTCCTCATGAAGTAAGCACATTTCTGAAATCACGTCATACCAGGCTTTGCGTTTGTGGCTCTTGATCTCCTAAAGGTAAGGTAATTTCCCTGCATTTTTAGACAGAAAAACTGCATGCTAGGCAGGAAGAATGAGAAGAGACAAGCACTCAAAAAGCCAGCCATTGCAGAAGAGCTCGACTTTATGTGACGTTTTCTTTTTGGAAGTTTCAACCAGCAATATCTGTTTACTTCTCATTGGTCAAGACTCTGTTACTTGGCCTTAGTTCATTCATGACAGCCTGGGGGAGGGGGGTTGGTATTTTCATCAGAGGTAAACAAAATCAGTGTGATTGACAAAGAAGGGTGGAGTGGATGATGGGTAGGACACAAGTTGGACCTGTCAGTAAAAACTGTCCCCCAAATCAGCAGAATGATGTTTTTATGTCTGTGGACCAGAAATACAGACAGGGTGTGGTAGCTCTGACTTGTGGCTATACTGTCTGAGCCCTCAGAATTTGGGACTAACTTAAGCAGCTGGAAGGTAGACTTCACTGAAGTTCCCATCTTGGATAGAATAACTTAAAGATGGTCTCACTGAGGACTATCAGCTGGATAGAATGTGTGCTCTCCATGTGGCTTGGGTTTCTCTCAGCATGGAAGCTGGGTTCTGAGAGAAAATATGTGATGTCTTGATCAAAAGCTCCATGATCATTTCTGACATGGCCTGTGAGTTCATCGTGTATATTTCCAGGTACAGGCAAGTCATTAAGACTAGACAAGCTTCAAGGAAAGGGGACCTTCACCCCTTGATGAGCAGGTGGCAAGGTGGAGCTCACATTTTGGAAAGACAGGTTGAGTGATTAATTGCAGCCACTTGCCAGAGTTGGCTGTGTAGTTTAAGGATCAATACGAGGTGGTTATAAAGGTGTTTATTTTCTTTCATGAAAATCTGATCTCATGAGAAGCAGAGCCACGATGAGTTTTTAAACAGATTATTTTTGGTCATTGTTTTATTTTATTTTTTTAACCAGGCAAGGATCTAACTATTCATTAGATCTTTTCTCCAGTTTGTTTATTATATAGTGTAAAAATTATATATAACAATAATGAAGCAATAATCATTGTTTTGGTGTGTATAGTCCTATGGAGTTCAGTACTTTGTTAGATTCTTGTTATTATTATCACAAACAGGATTTAGAACTATGCTAATACACTCTCAAATTCTCCCATGCTTCTCTTCTACTTAGGCCCCTGTCCAACTGCTAACCTTTGGCAGCCTCCTCCTTCTAGGAAAAGATTGCTTTGTTTAGTGATGTTAAAATATGCCACACATATGCTGGGGGATACTCAAGGTGAGACCAATTGAAAAAACTGGAAGTAACAGAATTGTTTTTTCCTCTTTGTTATTTCATCTGTCTGTATTATTTATTTATTATTTATTTATTTATTTATTTATTTATTTATTTATTTATGTTCAAATGCATATATGTATTGTTGGGTGCACATACAATTTTTAAAGATGTAAATTGGGAGGACTGTTCAAAAATGGATTGCTGGTAAAGATAAATAATCACAAAATTCTTGTAGGCTGCAGACTTAGATTAGCACCCAAAGCAATTTCCTCTGGGGTGAAAGTGGCAGTGTTGTTTAAACCTAGCCTTTTCCTCGGCAGATGGGATAATGTAAAAGGTGAGGAGGAAGAGGGAAAAATAATGTAGTTTTCAGAGTTGGAATTCTGATTACCAAAGGAGATTGTAAAGATTCTGAAATTACTTCCTCAAATTTTTACCTACTCAGATAGCTCATATGCTCCATGGAAACCGGAGCCATTTCTCAAATCCATTCCAATTCATGACCAACATAGTGGCAGAGTCTGTGGACATAGGCAGGGGCAGGGCAATTGGTGTCTTGATTCTACTGTATTTTCTGAAGGAGGAAATAAACAGCATCAAATAAGCAAATAACTTAAAAATTTTTGGATAGCTCTAAATTCTCTACAGAAGTAGAAAGGGTTACGAGACAGATGGATGTGTTATGATTGGTCATCTGGAAGGTTTTTATAAGAAGGTCACATTTGACTTGACACCCGAATGGCAGTATAGCCACAGCCACTAGAGAATCAGATAGTTTTGGAATTTGATAGCAGATGGGAATAATGAGTATTATTTTTGGCTTGTCTGCATTACTGGTTAATTTTGAAAGACTACGTGAGCCTGAGAGTGTTTAGAATTCTTAATAAGTAGTAATTTGAGTGGCTCCATCATTGGAGACTGGAGCATGGCTTGCATCTAAGAAGGTACCAGTTTGGCAACTATGAATTCTTACATGGGTTGTGCTCATCTGAATCATAGTTATCCCATGGGGCAGCGAGGCAAATGAGTCAGTTCCCTGATAGTCTCTCTAGTTTTCTCTTCATGGGAGAGGGCTCTCTTCTGGGATGGTAGCTTGGGACCTTTAGGAAGCCCCCACAAAAAGAAAACTAAAAATTCAAAAGATTGTTTTTCCTCTGGAAACACAGAAGAGAAAGAGAAGATGGAGAAGGAGCAGATAGAGAAAGTCTGCACCCATGACAAGGATCTGACACCTGTGAATGAAGAGTGGGAAGGAGGGAGAATCATCCTGGAAGACTCAGACTTCAGTGCAGTTCCAGGAAGTCCTGTGGAGCATGAGGGGGAAACACAGATGGTTGTCTATTAGAGGAATCCTGTTCTCAATGGAAATTGTCCAGCTTTGGAGGCTCCATTGTCCCTAGGTAACACATGCCCTTGTTCAGAATGCTACAGCAGGTCTCAAAGGCACTGTCAGCTCACCAAAGCAGGCCTTCCTGAAAGGAAGGGAGAACAGTGCATTTTTTCTGTCCAATATTTCTTTGCCTTGACCAGTACCCCATATGCTAGCTTACTTTCATACACAGAACGCCACCATCGGGCCTTTGCCCTCTTCAAATTAATTTAATGAGCTATTTAGAAAATGAGCATAGTGCAGTTTGTTTCTGTTGATATGCAAGGAATATCAATCACCACGATAAAATTGATGACCATTAACTTATTACTTAATTAAGGTTTATGTTATTTTTTTAATGTGTGTGTAGGTTGGTTCTACAGGTGGATAATTTGACTATTTGACTCTGAATTCAGATATGTAAATGCATACTGACTGATGTGAATGGCTTGCAGACTTTTGCTGGGAATTCAGGGCCCAAAGATGATAAAACATTACTGGTGATGTTGGAGCATGGGGATGAAGGCACTTGGGATCACCTGAAAGTTTTGTGGAATTATGTACAAAAGAACTTACCTTTATATACTTAGGAGTCAGTTAAGCAGATTGAGAATAAAATTAGGGCTGAAGTTAGTGTTCAGCACTTGCAGCTGGATCGAGTTTGTGGATCAGGAATAATGGCATGGGCTTCATTCGCCTCTAGGCAGAAGTCATCTTCCATCCTAAATGAAGCTGAGTGTGCTGCCCCTCCATCGGACTCAGGAAATTCTTTCCACTGCAAAGACCCCTTACAGTTGCTGCCTACTTGAGTTACACCTCCAGTTTCTGATGACTCTGGTTTGAATTCTCTTTTTGTCCCTCCCCACCCTTAAATCAATAGCTGAGTTATTATTCTTTTCTCTTTCTCCAGATGCCATTAGTGATTCTCTGAAGCAAGACACACTTGACCCAGTGGTGACCAGGAGTCTCCAACCAGCTTTCTGACCTTGTTTAGGAAATGTATAGATTTTTCAGGTTGTGTGATAAGTCACCAGGTGGCACTGGGAGAGCAAAGAGAAGACTAGAAAATAAATGGAGTTGAAACTCTTGCAGAACAAATGCCATGTTAACTTAGGAAGTCAATATGTAGAAGAAGTTGTCTGATTCTCTGGTAATTAAACTTTAAAGAGAGGCTTGTCTGGTTCCAAGTAAACAAACATAATGATCTTTTGGATTTTTAGTTTGAATGTATCATTAAGTCTTGAGCTGGAAAATTTAGTTTCCATTTCATTCATTTTCTTGGGTTGGGAAAAAATGAGAATGATGTGGGGAAAAAGAAATTGCTTTTGGAGTAATAAGGGAGGGGTGTCCACCACCCCTCCTGACTTAAGCCTTCCACACCCAGTGTCCCCATCTACTTTCATATTAACTATGACTTGCTATCCACCCTCTTCCTGAGAAGAAAAACGACCCACAGAATCTGAACTGTGCAATCACAGAGACTCCAGCGTTGATTTCATGTAGCAGATGGCGAGGCAGCAGCATGAAGATGGAGCAGAAAGAACAGAGCCACAAAGGTTCAGCCAGTAGTTGTGTCAGTAATGATCTCTATGACTCTGTAAGCAGCTTTGATGCCAGGATCCTGCCCCAGGAACTGGGCTTTTCTAAGCTTTGCAGACTTTCTCAAAGGCTAACTGAGCATTTTAGACATGTTAGGCAATGTGCCTGGTTCTTGTTGGCCTTTTGAGCTAGACACATGTTAAGTCTCGGTTGCATGTCACTACATGCCTTGCAATCCAATTTCTGCACCTAACACCACTCTAGCTAGGGTTAAGCAGAGTAATCCGGATGATTCAATGTTTGTTCCTATTTGGGGAATGTTCCTCTGAATATCCTCACTTGGTTATTCTTGGATGGTGAGACTCATAGGTCAATTAACATTTGAAAGCTTCCATCTGGATTTCTGGCATTAAAATAATAACATTTTCCTCATATCTAACATCAGCAGTAAGGTCTGCATGGCGTATAGAGGGATGGAAAAAATTGGACACTGTAAAGATTGAAACAACGGGAATACCTACGTGGCACCAGCTCAATGAGGAGCAGAGAGGGACATTAGTACTGGGGGACACTGCCCTTTGCCTTGTGTAGCTGTCACTCACCCCAGTTCTATCACAGCCCTCAGAGTTTAAAATCTCTCTCACATACATAACCTCTCAAATATGTTTTATTACCCCTCACATGGTGGACACATTCATCCTTGCCCTTAGGCCATACGAAAGAACAAATTAAATAGTGTCGTTTTTAAAAGATGAAAGCATGAGGCTGGGAAGACAGTTCAGTGAGTGTACAAGTGTGAGGATCTGAGTTTGAATCCCAGGCACCCATGTAACAAGTTTGGCATGATGTGTGTGTCTATAACCCCAGCATTGAGGAGCAGAGATAAATGGATTCTGGAACTTGCTGGTCATTCTTACTAGCAGAAATGGCAAGCTCTCAGAACAGAGACCCCTGATACGCATGCACGCATGCATGCATACATAGAGCTTGAAAATTCTATGAGCATGTTAAATGTTTACTTTTTAGTTACTATTGAGATTAGAAAGGAGGATTCTGGGGGTGATTTAGGTTCCTTTTCACAGCTTTGGGAGAAGTTAGGAATAACAGTAGTTTGTAGAGAAGCAAACACATTCTTGCAAACAGAAAGGAAGTCAGCACTAGTGCATAGCATCCTTCTGGTAAACCATTAAAACTTGTGGCAGGTAGTGTTATTCCTGGCATATTGTAGGTCTTTGGGACCCTATGAATCTACCCAATGGCTGAAGGGAAAGAATCATGGTGGGGCTGGGCTTTGAGAAGGAGTTACCCTTTTAGTCCAAGCACAGAGATATGGTTACCCCTTTTCTCCCACATGAGAATAGAGGAGAGGTAGCTGTGAGGTAGCATAACATCTGGGATGTCTTCAGCAGTAGGATCTTATCATCTAGTTCTTATCCAAGAGCCATTGCTTAGCTTTTCTTGTTTGTGGCCTTCTAAGTCCTTCATGACTAACATTTCTTAAGGAAGTTGTCCCACACCTGGCACTGGGCTTTTGGTTACAAACCCATAGCTTCAAGGAGGAGCTTTTACCAGCCTTTCAGGGTATCTTTGAGATTGTAGGTTTCAATATGGATTTTTTCATATCTTTTGTCTTGCTTAGTCCTCCTCTTTTCTATGTGTCTCTTTATCTTCCTACTCCCTCCCTACTTAAAGAGCTCCACCCCAAGCGTTCCCCTCCCTTCTTTCATATTACCTATGATCTATTATACGCCTAGACTTCTGTCCTCAACGTGAACTTTTGCAAAGATTTGAGGAAAGGGACAATTGTGCACCCACTTGGGGCCACATCAAACTCCAGGAGACAGTCTCAATCCAGTGGTCATGCAAATGGCCCTGATTAAATCAAGTAGCTCATGGAACAAAGCCAGAAGTCATGATTTTGAGAAAGGGACAGGTAGACAAGGGGGGCAGCTGGTTGGGTAGGGAGGAAATGAGAGAGGGAAGGAAGGAGAGAGGAACCAGGATGCATTGTATACATATATGGATTGTCAAAGAACTAACAATTATAAGAAGAGAATTCCAGGCTGTTCGTGTAGATCTCATCCATTTCTCCATCATTGGGCGATCCCCGTGTCTTTCTTGAGGTCCTGTTTCCAGGTAGCCTCCCTGGTGATGTGAGTAGCAGTCCAGTCATCCTTGTTCCACATCTAGTATCCTCCTATGAGTGAGTACATACCATGTTGTCTTTCTGAGTCTGGGTTACCTCACTCAGGATGATTTTTTCTAGATCCATCCATTTGCCTGCAAACCTCATGATGTCATTGTTTTTCTCTGCTGAGTAGTATTCCATTGTGTATATGTACCACATTTTATTTATTTATTCTTCAGTTGAAGGGCATCTAGGTTGTTTCCAGGTTCTGGATATTACAAACAATGCTGATATGAACATAGCTGAGCAAGTGCTCTTGTGGTATGATTGAGCATTCCTTGGGTATATGCCCACCCAATGACTGAGGGATCTGGATGCAGAGATCCATGGCTAGGCCCCAGGTGGAGCTCCGGGAGTCCAATTAGTGAGAAAGAGGAGGGTTTATATGAGCGAGAATTGTTGAGACCAAGGTTGGATAAAGCACAGGGACAAATAGCCAAATGAATGGAAACACATGAACTATGAACCAATGGCTGAGTGGCCCCCAACTGGATCAGGCCCTCTGAATAGGTGAGACAGTTGATTGGCTTGAGCTGTTTGGGAGGCATCCAGGCAGTGAGACTGGGTCCTGTGGTCATTGCATGCGTTGGCTGTTTGAAACCTGGGGCTTATGCAGGGTTGCTTGGCTCGGCCTGGGATGAGGGGACTGGACCTGCCTGGACTGAGTCTACCAGGTTAATCTCAGTCCCCAGGGGAGGCTTTGCCCAGGAGGAGGTAGGAATGGGGGGGTGGCTGGCGGGAAGGGGAGGGAGGCAGGAGGGAGGAAAACAAGGGAATCCGTGGCTGATATGTAGAACTGAATTGTATTGTAAAATAAAATAAAATAAAATAAAATAAAAAAGAAGAGAAATCCTTGAGGATGTTTAGCATGAATGCTCATAAATACAGCTCAAAGATTCCCTGAAATTAGGGCATTAGGAATTATCAGGAGAAATAACCTTAGGTTATTTGTCTGTTTCTTAATACTTTTGTCCCAAGGGCTACTTCTCCAGCCTTTGTTCCTATGGTATCATATTTCACTTTCTTGCTCCAACTTCTAATTCTTTAAAGGGGGCCTGTAAATTCACTTGCTTGTCATCATTGTTATCACAGGAGATAAAGAAATCTATCAATTTTACTATTTCCTGCTGCCTTAGTAATAACTCAGACTGTGTCTTGGTCATTTACTTCAAGGGACACTATAGTGATACCACCATGGATCACATCTATCCAAATCATTCCAAAGCCATCAGTGTTTACTTAAGTTTTAACAGATCAAATCCTATTAACATATTTTTCCTGAGGCCAGTAACCATTACTGGGAAAGAGTTAGGGAGTCTTATCTCTCAATAATGGATTTAAAGTTTCAGTTTGTCTCTGTGCAATGATTTTTCAATGGTATCTTGTCTTATAAACCCTTAAGAAAGCATCCCTAGCTACTGAATAATGATGCAAAGCATGTTAACTGTCAATATTTTCTAACTTTTCTTTTTGGGGAGAGGGAGGCAGGAAATCTTTTATACCTTATAATCCTGAACTTTCATCTCTAGGCATTCATTCAGCCCACACTTACTGAATTTGAGCACCTTCTGTATGCAAAGCACCAAGTCAAGGGCTGAGAGTACAAGAGAATTAAGAAGATTGTCCTGGGACTTGGAATGTCTAATATGTGAATGCTGGCTCTCTTTATCACTTCAGGAAGCAAGCACCCAGGGTTTCCATGGTCTGGTGTTAAAATTCGATGGCTTCCTCAATGCCTTTATGTGCTGTATCCTGACAGAACAGCGTTGGCTGTATGTGTATGCTGTATGTGTATGCTGTATGTGTATGCTATACAGTTACTGAACCCAGAGGCCTGCTATGAGTAATCCAAGCCACATGTGTATGTGGTGAGTATTATTAGACAGGTGTATACACTGACCATTGAAAGCACAGAACAGAGATTGGTAATGGGGGCAGTAATACTCGAGCTTGGCTGTAAGAGGTGAGAGAGTTCTCTGGGTAAAGGTATTCAGAGAATAAGCCTTCTTAATTTCTTCCCCACACTGTAGAAACCTTTCCTTGATGCCACTCACACGACATTCAAAGTCATTTTTATTTACTTGTGTGCTCTGCTCTTGTCAGGAATCACATTTCTACTTAAAAAACTTATCCTCTGACCTTCAGGACCCTCCAAACTCTCCAAGCCAATCTGATGCACAGCTTTCTCGGATTCATGATGACTTGTAGACTTGCAGACTGAAAAGTAGAGGCGTTTGCGAGCTGGCAGCGCCAGTTCGCTACCAGATGAACGCTGTTGCACCTCTGCTCTGGCTGCGGGGTTTTCAGCTAAGCGTGCTTGTCTTTTTATGTCTGTCGTTTAATGCTTGCTGAACACGTCAGTTATGTGAAAGAGTCACATAGACATTTGATGATGTTTATTTCCTCTGCCTGTGTAAATGAAGCATATTTAAGTCATACGTGACATGTATGGTTTCATTGCATGCATGTATGTAATACTTACATTGAGATATGATAGTAAAGAGGCCCCTTAGACTATAGCCTTATGTGTCCTGTCTACTGCTGAAGAGAGACTTGTATATTATAGGTCACAGTTGGACTTTGTAATGTAGCTTAGTATGTTATGTAATGTATAAAGTTAATGTCTAATATTTGCTGTGTGGTCTGTGGTATTTGATTGCTGGTATCTCATTTTATTAAATTATACACTGTATTTTGCAATGCCATTACAAAAACATTTTTCCTTCTTCTCAATTCAGTATTGTATTGGTGTTAATCTGGGAATCAACAGAGTATGAGGTTACATGCTTAACCATGTCTAACACTACCTAATTTTCATTTTACAAAAGACTAAAAAAGAGTTTCACTTCCTATTTTTATGCCAGACCCCAATTTACAACAATCTAAATGCAGTCTGGTGTTTGGTCTCTGTGTCTACAATATGTTGTTATGAACTTCATATTCTGTTACTTCTTGAATATATTTGAGTGAATTACTTGATTATTGAAAAATGTTTAAAAAATGAACAACACAAACATATTTAGGGCAGATTAATCAATCTCTCTTAAATACAGGTAATCATATACCTATCTTATAGGAATTCTGTGAAGATTAATTGAGACAGTTTTTATAATATATTTACTTAGTACCTGGTACATCATGGATGATCAATAATTTTCAACTATTTTCATGTCAGTGTGTTACTGTTGCCTCATTTTCTGGCATCAATGGTTAGACCATGAATCATAAAAAAATTACAAAACACAGGTGCTGAATATAGCACAGTTGATCATTGAGTATGGCTATGACAAAGTGGTAGCTGTTCTTACTCTATAAATATCTCTAAACTGGTGAACCTACCATTTCTAAATTCATTGGCTTGAATTCTTGTAGTTGCTGTGTTATCTTATTGTTAGCTTGAGTTTGTAAAGTTAACCCTCATATGTCTCCTAAATTCTTCTAAGAAATTAGTTTATAAGTCAGGTGGGTACTCACACGTTGACTGTGAACTCAGCCCTTAACTGTAAGGAAGGCTAGATGTCAATATACCATCTTAACAATGAACACTTTACCCTCCAGGCAGTGCTATCTTGTGGCCCCCAAACCATAGACTCATACACCAAATTGCCTCTTTAGTCTTTTTTTAGGGACACATTGACCCCAAACTTTTAAATCAAGATGCACAGATTTACTTTCCAGATTCTTATTTCATAGCATCATTATAACAATCTACCTGAAGGGGAGTAGCAACTTTATATAAACCGAGAAAAGAGCTGGAGAGATGGTCCAGTGGGTAAAGGCATTTTTGCTGAGCCTGGCAACCCTAGTTCAATCCATAGGACCCACATGTGGAAGGAGAGAATTGACTCCCTCAAGTTGTACTATGACCTTTACGTGAATGCAGTGGCATGCATGAGAACACACACACACACACACACACACACACACACACACAATGAATAAAATATAATAAAAACATTAAGAGTATAGATATTGAAATAATTTGTGAATTTGTTGTGATATTTTTTCCTATTGGAAAACAGGGGTAGCAAATGCTCACAGACTTGATACCTAAGAGGATAAAACATGAAACAAACAACACATTATCAATATACAATATAATACCTATAAGTTCTACCTTCCAAAGTGTTTTCTATATGATCACCATTTTGTAGTGACTAGCGGTTAATGCACAAACTCCTAACTGTTCAAATTCCCCAGAATGAGTGATTGTGAGTGCTTGGCCATTGCTGAGATGTCTATATCAACCACTTCCTCGAGGCTCAGGAAACACTGCAGAAGAGGAGGAAGAAAGAATTTAAGAGCTGGAGGATGGAGAGGACAGCTGTGAAATGCTGACCCTGGACAGGTCCTGGCTGTTGAACTCATAAACTCACAGGAGCTGTGATTACCTACACAAAACAAAGCCAGCCAAAAGTCAAGCTTAGATGGGAGAGGGGTTCAGGAAGCCCTAGCTGAGGAGGGATTGGCAGTTGATGGTTGCTAGGAAAGGGGAAGTAATGTTTTTTAGGGGTGTGGCAACTGGTAGGTTGTCCATGAGCGGACACACCCTCATTCTTGTGCCTATGAGCAGAACTGATTTTACTTAGTACTTTTAAAGAGAGGGATAAAATGTGGTACATATACATAATGGAGTACTACTCAGCAGAGAAAAACAATGGCATCGTGAGGTTTACAGGAAAATGGATGGATCTAGAAAAAATCATCCTGAGTGAGGTAACCCAGACTCAGAAAGACAAACATGGTATGTACTCATTCATAGGAGGATACTAGATGTAAAACAAAGGATGACTCAACTGCTACTCACAACTCGAGGGAGGCTAGCTAGTAAAGAGGACCCTAAGAAAGACACAGGGATCACCCAATGACAGAGAAATGGATGACATCTACATGAGCAAACTGGATGTGAGAGGGGATAATGAAGGGCAAGGGTCAGGGGAAAGAGAGCTTAGGGGAGTGGGAGATCCTAGCTGGATCAAGAAGAGAGAGGGAGAATAAGGAAAGAGATACCATGATAAATGAAGACCCCATGGGAACAGGAAGAAACAAAGTGCTAGAGAGGTCCCCAGAAATCCACAAAGATACCTCCACTATAGACTACTGGCAATGGTTGAGAGAAAGCCCCAAATGACCTACTCTGGTGATCGGATGGCCGAACACCCTAACTGTCGTGATAGAACTCCCATCCAATGACTGATGGAAGCAGATAGAGATCCACGGCCAGGCCCCAGGTGGAGCTCTGGGAGTTCAATTGGCAAGAGAGAGGAGGGGTTGTATGAGTGAGAGATGTTGAGACCACGATTGGAAAAATCACAGGGACAAATAGCCAAACTAGTGGAAACACATGAACTATGAACCAATAGCTGGGGAGCCCCCAACTGGATCAGGCCCTCTGGATAAGTAAGACAGTGGATTTGCTTGAAGTGTTTGGGAGGCATCCAGGCCGTGGGACCGGGACCTGTCCTTAGTGCATGAGCTGGGTGTTTGGAACCTAGGGCCTATGCTGGGACACTTTGCTTAGCCTGGGTGAAGGGAGGAGGGGACTGGACCTGCCTGGACTGAATCTACCAGGCTGAGCTGAATCCCCAGGGGAGTCCTTAACCTGGAGAAAATGGGAATGGGGGTTGGTTTGGAAGGAAGACGGGGGGTGGGGGGGGTGGAGGGGGTGGGGGTGTGGTGGGGGTGGGGAGGGCAGAGGGAAGACAGGGGAATCCATGGCTGATATGTAAAATTAAATTAATTATAAAATTAAAAAAAGAGAGGGATAAAGGGACATTAAGTTGGAAGGGGGAAATGTTGAGAGTTTGAAGAGAGTTGGAGTAGGGAAGGGGAGTGGATAATAATCAAATTACAATGCATGTGTGTATTTCTCAAGAATAAATAAAAAAGTCAAAGTAAATAAACACATAAAAGAAAAGAAAGAAAAAACTTCCCAAAATTTAAGCTTCGCTTTCAGTTTTAGAAGTGTTGTGTTAGGAAATTTAGAATGTAACATTTCTCATTTTCCCTGGCTTTTTTTTTTCCAATGTGCTTGGTGTTAGAATGTCTTCCCCAATATCAGTTGAATTCTTAACTTGTCCTTTTGAGGTCTTCATCTCTGGAAACACAAATTTTAGATTCCTTTATTTCCCTGGCCGAGGTACTGAAGTGGCAGGTGACTTGAGAATATTAACCATGTTGTGTTCATCACAGGGATGAAAGAAAGTAATGTTCTGAGCTGTTTCTCCAGGGCTGTGTTTACAATATTCTAGACACAACTTGATTCTCTACGGTAATTGGGAAGCCCAGAGAAGTAAACACGCTGGCACTGAAGTCATACATTAACCCTTTGATAAAGACATCACGGGGCTGGGGAGAGCGCTCAATGGTTAAAGTACGTGCCACCCAAGTGTGAGCACCAGAGTTTGGATCCCCAGAACCCACATAAATGCTGGCTTGAGGGTGGTAGGTCTCCTTTAATCCCAACATTCTGCAGAGAGACACAGGGTATCCTGGAACAAGCTGGCTGGCTAGACTAGCTGATACAGCAAGCTAGGTACTACTGAAAGACTCAATGAATATGGTAGAGAGCAGTTTCTCCTCTGCTAAAACAAACACGGTTCCAGGCAAACCAGGATAATTGGTCTCTCTATAGAACAAGCACAGGTGGATGGAGGCGTATCTTTCTTCATATCTTTTCACACATTCTGGTTAAAGAGCACCTGAGTCTCCAGGGGGGAAGTAAGTGTTTATTTGGCCTTGCTGATAGGGAATGATGGCACTCTTCCAGGTCTTCTCTGGTCTCTGAATGAATGTGACTTACCCATTTGTCCACCTGCCTAGACAAAAGATTTGAAAGAGAACTTTTGCTATGTAAAAATAAAATATCCTTCATTTCCATTAGCCCGTGAACTACAGGACTGGAATGAAGGGGTTCAAGACAGTGAGTATCACATAAAGGCTGTGGCAGAATTGCTTCTGAGCCTTTTCATGCTCTCTAACCTTCCTTATCCAGCTACATTCTCCATTAGCATGGACCATGCCTGTGCAGTGCATGCCACATGCTCTTCACTTGATGAAGATATTGTTCCCTGCTCACACCACTCCAGCTGTCAGGACTACAGTAAAACTCTTTACTTATTCACATTCTTGAGACATAACTTCCAGTCTGGGATTAGAGAGGAAAAAGGGGCAGACACCACACTCTTGAGGCTTCATGCATATTTCCAGTCAAACTCCAGTTCCCTTTCTTGAGATTGTGATGGATCGAATGTATACTTGCAATGAAGAATGTATCATAGGAAACTGTCATTTACTGTGTGTCTTTATGTGACTATGAGTCTCTCAAAGATATGGAACAGGCTCTAATATAGATTGGCTGGTACCCACAGAGAGTAGTAAGAGTTTAATTGGTTGAATGCTGGAGATACTGAAATGTATTCTTACCTGGGTTCATAAGCAACTAAACATATACTTAAAGAATATTGACAGATATATTAGTATCAGCTTTGAACTCTTCCTAAGAGATATTTCTAGCTGTTTTCCTTCTATTAATGGCCAGAATGAAGACAGAACTCATTGTTTACATTTGGGAGTGACGAGAGGCCAGAAGGGCAAACCAATGCCCTGAGCAAGAGTCTGAATCTACAGCGAGAGGAGGAGGAAGAAGGAATGATGAACTAAGTACAGGATAATTGAATTTGGAGAAAATACAAATCACTCCAGTTTCACTTAAAACAATCCTCCATGTTCTGGACTAGGGGGAGATGTAGTTTTAAAATAAAGTGTTTGTTAAGGGTCTAGTGGGAGCTTTAGTCAACAAGCTTAATACGAAGCAAAGTATAATGTGGCTTTTACTCAATTTTGCATATTATTTGCAGAAGTGAAGAGAAGTATGAGAAATCCCCACTGCATGTCTTACTTATCGGTTACAGTTCCATACGTACTTTTTTTTTTAAGTTAATTTTATTTTATTTTGCAATACCATTCAGTTCTACATAACAGCCACAGAGTCCCTTGTTCTCCCCCTTCCTGCCTCCCTCCCCTTCCCCCCAGCCCACTCCCCATTCCCACCTCCTCCAGGACAAATCCTGCCCCCAGGACTGAGATCAACCTGGTAGACTCAGTCCAGGCAGGTCCAGTGCCCTCCTCCCAGATTGAGCCAAGCATCCCTGCATAAGTCCCAGGTTTCAAACAGCTAACTCATGCAATGAGCCCAGGATCTGGTACCACTGCCTAGATGCCTCCCAAACAGATCAAGCCAATCAACTGTCTCACCTATTAAGAGGGCCTGATCCAGTTGGTGGCCTCTCAGCCTTTGGTTCATAATTCATGTGTTTCCATTCGTTTGGCTAATTGTCCTTGTGCTTTATCCAACCTTGGTTTCAACAATTCTCGCTCATATAAACCATCCTCTTTCTCGCTAATTAGACTCCCGACGCTCCACTCGGGGCCGAGCCATGGATGTCTGCATCCAGATTCCTCAGTCCTTGGATGGGGTTTCTGGCACAACTATTAGGGTGTTTGGCCATTCCATAATCAGAGTAGGTCAGTCCCGGCTGTCTCTCGACCATTGCCAGCAGTCTTTTGTGGGGGTATCTTTGTGGATTTCTGTGGGCCTCTTTAGCACTTTGTTTCTTCCTTTTCTCATGTGGTCTTCATTTACCATGGTCTCCTATAGTCCAATAACCCCTAAGGAAATAGAAACAGTCATTAAAAGTCTCCCAACCAAAAAAGGCTCAGGACCAGATGGTTTCAGTGCAGAATTCTACCAGATCTTCCAAGAAGAGTTAATACCACATAATAGAAACAGAAGGAACATTACCAAACTCCTTCTATGAGGCTAAAATTACCCTGATACCTAAACCAAACAAGGATACAACAAAGAAAGAGAACTATAGACCGATCTCCCTCATGAACATTGATGCAAAAATACTCAAAATATTGGCAAACAGACTCCAAGAACACATCAGAACAATTATCCACCATGATCAAGTAGGCTTCATCCCAGGGATGCAAGAGTGTTTCAACATATGAAAGTCCATCAATGTAATACACCATATAAACAAACTCAAAGAAAAAAACCACATGATCATCTCACTAGATGCAGAAAAGGCATTTGACAAAATCCAACACCCCTTCATGATAAAAGTCTTGGAGCGATCAGGAATACAGGGAACATACCTAAACATAATAAAGGCAATTTACAGCAAGCCAACAGCCAACATCAAATTAAATGGAGAGAAACTCAAAGCATACGTACATTTTTAAAAGGATCACGCTAAAGAATTCAGAACCATAGTTTAAAGTGAGAGTTAAGAGGAGACTGGGGGACTCAGACACAGGAGAGATGTTTTTATGAGGGGGTTGTTGCATACCTACTATATTAACAGATACCTCATGCTTTGTGGCTCAAATGGTGAATATTTCAAACAAGTAGGGGAGAGGTTGTTACTCATTAAAAAAATGTAGAAATCAGGTACTTCTATTAAGCAAATGGAAGCTTTCCAATAGGCTCTGGTTTACTTTTCTGAATTTGTGACTTGCATTGGGGATGAGATTCAGGTGAGTCCTGAAGCAGCTTCCAATTCAAAGACGAGACCATCTAACCATGTTACACTTGCTTTGTGGCTTAGTTGGAGAGTGCTCTATGACACAGGTGAATAGGAATGGCCTTTAGTCCAAGTAGAAATGCTGGAGAGAGGTGCTTTGCTCAGAAAAGAGTTGCCAAGGCTTCCTTTGTCCCTCACTTTGTATTCAGGGAGCATAAAAGGAAAAGATCTAGGCTGATGGATGGTAATTCATCTGAAAGGGAAGGAAATAACTCTGGTGCATGCGGATGGCAAGGGACGATGATGATGCTTCTCTATGTCCTGGATTCTGCACCGGGAGAAACAAAGAAGCTCAATCAATGAAAGTGTTTGGGGTGGGGGATGAATGATGAAGAGGTATGAGTTCCATTTGAGAGAATAATGGTGGTTTAGTCTCACAGACTGTGGCTCTAAGCCCAGCAGGTGAATCTGGGACAATTGATGGCTTCTGATATCCAGCAGTTGCAGTGTTTCTGATCTAGTACTGGGGCCAAGCAGCACTCAAAGCTGCAGACAGCTTCATTTGTGTGGGCCCATCCTTCATGCAACAGCAAACCACCTTCCATCAGAAAAGATGAATGAGAAAACCATTTGGCTTCATATGTTTTCAGCATTGTGTTCTGTATTCTGTTCACACTAGTTTTGGTTTATGTGTTTTGCCTCCTCCCCTCTGAACTATGGTGCAGAAGGTACTTGGCATTACCATACCTCAGGTGATGGGTGAAATATGGATAACAGGACTTCCTTCATGAGCTGTGTAGAGGGGTGGACCTCCTCAGGAGCCAGTGAACAATATGCCCTGTCTTGTCTAGGAATGGGCAGAGGTTCACTGCTGCTTTAATTCTTCAAGAGCAATTCCTTTCTCAATTATGAACAAGCAGAACTCCTTTCAAAAATTAGAGAGGGCAACTAGTCAAGCTTAATTGAACGTCAGCAGAAGGTAGGATGTGTCCTGGTGTTAGATGTAACGTGAAGCAGTCCACTCAAGACATTGAACTCGATGTCCTTTGTGTTCAAATTGCAAATGTACCATCTCTGAACATCCATGAAGTTAAAAATATATTGCTTTCTTCCTAGTGAATTAAAAGAGAAAAAGCAGTTAATAAACACATTCAATATGAATGCTCTGGACTTTTGTCTGAAGGTGACAAGTGACCCCTGTAGCTGGAAGTCTAAGGGGAATCCATGAGTCTCCAAGATGCATGCAGAGTAAGTCAGGCATTCATTCTTTCACCTCCAGACTTGATAAAATATTGTGCTGTAGAGCACAGGACCTGACTTTTTGAGTGACTGGTAGTAGGTCAGATGACCAAATATGGATGTATAGAAAACACATTTCTCATGATCAGAAATGATAAATATTTGAACAGATGGATATGCTTTTCATTCCTTGAACATTAAAATATAAGTTTGTACCAAAACATCACATATAGATACATCATATGCCACAAATATGTGGTAATAAAAAATAAGAATCAAGAGTGCTTGGAAGAATGGTCATCTGAATCTTTGTCGAGTACCTAGTGGCTGGCCTGTTTGGAAGAGTAGGGGTCAGTGTTACTAAACACAGGGACTGGTACCTGGTTTTGCTAAAGGGATCTGTAAATGGGAAGCCACCAGCACAGCACAGACCATGGGCCTGACAAAAATGAGAATGAACTGTGTCTGAGAAGACTATGAAGCACTTTCTCCATTTTTCCTTCAGTTTTGCCTCAGAGTGTTTGGATCTAGCAGTTTCTGAGGTTATCTTCAGAGGAGCTCAGATGTGAAAGGGAGGGATGCAGCTGATGGTTATCTAGATAGCCAATAAGTTCAGCAATGGGATGTTTGAGCCACACAAAGGGACATGGGTTTGTACAGTCGTCTAATAGCCAAGACTTGTGAGAAAAGTCACCTATATTTTTGAATAGGCCACTGGAAAGAACCAGAAAGTTTAGCTGTAACACACACACACACACACACACACACACACACACACACACACACACACACACACACACACACACACACGAAGGAGCCCACTGCACATGCAGGCTGTGAGCACTGAATGAAACTCAGATATCCAGTATGAGGGCAGAGACTCACCTACATATGTGATGTGAGTACAGACACTGAAACAGTGTATACAACCCACTCTGGCCTCCCAGCCCCAATCCCAGAGTGTCTCCCTGGAGGAGGGGCACACCCATGGCCTTGTTTTCCCTACCCTCGGAAGCCAGGGCCACATTTCTGAGCTGTGCTGGTCTTGAGGACATGGTAGGGGTCTCTTGGTTCTTGTCTTAAATTCAGCCAAGAGACAGATAGTTGAACATGCATTTATTTAATAAAGCAGTTGAAGCACACTCTTGAGAGAGATGGGAGTGAGCTGCCTCGTGGAAGGTTCAAAAGCCTAGTGGGTTCTGCACTGGGAAGTGTAAGGATGTTTCTGATGAATACTTAAATGAGGGGTGTATTCATGATATAATTTGACCCATTTCTGTCTCAAAGTACAGTGGGCCTTATCTTTTAGGATATTTTGTCCCATAGTCTCCAGAAAAGAAGAGTGGTGTCAAAATCACAATGTAAGTGATATTATAATGGTATCAGGTCGAGGATGCAGAACCTATGTTAGTGTATATGTGAGGGTGGAGACAGTGAGAACAACCTATCAGTAGCTTCACAGGGCATTCTGACAATCCAAACGCATAACCATCAAGGTTTAACTGAAGATTACCTGTATTGTTAAATATCTAAGTCCTTGTCCATGAGGATGGCCTTCTTTCTGGAGCGGATAGAGGCATTCTTAAAAGATGTTCTAGTCAGCTTTAGTGAGTTAGAAATACTTGGAAAGAGGGACTCTCAGTTGAGGAATCACCTCCGGCTGAATGGCCTGTGGGTATGTTTGTGGGGTATTTTCTTCATTGATAGCTGATGAGGAGAGCAAAGCACGCTGTGGGCATTATTATTCCTAGGTAGGCAAATAGCTGAGCAAGTCAGTAAGCAGCATTCCTCCATTCCCTCCACTTTAGTTCCTGCCTTCAGGTTTCTGCCTTGAATTCCAACCTTGGCTTCCCTTGATGATGGACTGTAAACCAAATAAACTATTTCTGTTTCAAGTTGCTTTGGATCAGTGTATTCTCACAGCAATAGAAAGCAAACTATGAAAGAAAGCATCCTCGCCTACAGTATAGTCTGTTGCAGTTAGAGAGAGACAGTACATCTAGAAGTATATGGAAAGCTAACCATGCCTTGTGTATGTTACTCCTAGTAGGTTTCACAGGAGCCAGGGGGAGCCTGCTGAGACTGGCTTTGCTGTTTTTCCAGGCTCCAGTCACTCTTCTCACCTGATCAGCCTGACAATCTCATTCCCAGTGGCAAACCCTTTCATTTCTCATCTCTAGTGTTCCTGACCTTGCCACCTTAAACCCAACTTTCCCTTCAACTATCATACTTGCTTTTACGGTAACACTGGATCTGTTAAATAGTGAAGTTTTAAGTTGGACCAAACTATATTTTAACAGTTAAAATAATCACAAAATTACAGAATCTGTAAAAAGGACAGACTGACTGAAAAACAAAGTTCCAGCAGATGGAAAAACAATGACTGAGAATGCACAGCTGTTTTCACAAGCGATGCTAAGAATGGGCCTGGAAGCAGGTGTCCTCTCTACCTGCACTGAATTGTAAAGTCTCAACCTAACTGAACATGAGTTCCTTCCTTCTGGACTTCTAATAATAAGATTTATCGTGTGTGTGTGTGTGTGTGTGTGTGTGTGTGTGTGTGTGTGTGTGTGTGTGCTGTGTTAAAGTTAAAACTTTGCTTTTTTAATTAAACAGAAAAGGGGAAATGCTGTGGGATAATGCGTTTGTACACTGGTTTAATAAAACTCTGATTGGCCAGTAGCCAAGCAGGAAGTATAGGTGGGATAAGCAGACAAGGAGAATTCTGGGAAGACAAAGGCTGAGTCAGGAGACACTGCTAGCTGCCATTATGAGAAGCAAGATGTAAAAGTACTGGCAAGCCACAAGTCATGTGGCAAAGTATAGATTTATAGAAATGGGTTAAAGTGTAAGAGCTACTCAATACTAAGCCTGAACTAATGGCCAAGCAGTTATAATTAATATAAGCCTCTGTGTGCTTACTTAGGGGACGCAGATGGGAGAGATTTGTCCCAATAGCCGGCCAGCCAGAACACAGGAAAACTTTCAGTTACATTGGATAACCAAAGAGTGAGACCATTTCCCATAGTTGCCTGTAGTTCTTTATTTAGGGTTGAAGCCTCATGAGCTTTCCCCCTTCCATGTTAGCATGTCTATTGTCATGTTTAGGCAAACATGTTGGTGAGACTTCCTGGGTGTAGCTTCTCTGACCCTTCTAGAAGACACAATTGCACAGCAAACTCTCTCTTCCTCTGGCTCTTAAAATCTTTCTGTCTATTTGTTCAAAATGATCCCCAAGCCTTAGGTATATGAATTGTGTTGAAGATGTATCAGTTGGAACTAGGAAATGCAACTTTGCATTTTGACAGGTTGTGGTTTTCCTGTGACATGATAGACACTATTTGGCAGTTCTCATAGAGTTGATTGAAACAAACCAATGTTTGTTGTAGGTTGAAGCAAGGAGATGATGTTCTTGTTTGTCTAGTATTCAAATCCATATTGAATCATGGCAACCATGTGGGTGCTGTGCCTATCATTTTCTAGAGAAATAGACTATGGGTTGATTGTTCTTTCCTACTTTAGCATTTGTGTTGTTTGTTTTATACCTATATCATTTGGTCACCTTTACTTCTTAAAATCCATAGCCTTTTATGATTTATCATTTTTGGTGTGCTTTTGTATGTGTGTTCATATATGTTGGTGGGTAGTATATGTGCATATAAGTGTGTATGTGGAGGTTGCATGACAGCCTTGAATGTGGTTCCTCCTCAGGTGCTATCTACTTTGTTTTATGAGATAGGATCTCTTACTTGTGCCTAGGGCTCTCCAATGAAGCTAGCTGGCAAACACAGGGATCCATGTGTCTCCACCTCCCCAGAGGTGGGATTACAAACACCCACCACCACATCTGACTTTTTACATGGGTTCTGGGAATTGAATTTAGATCCTTACGCTTGTGTAGCAAGCACTCTACTGAGTAAGCTATCCCTGGAGCCTTCTCTTTAGGAAGGGTATTGAGTTTATTGTCATTGTTGTTGATATAATTATTACTATGATGATGGTGGTGGTGTAGTGTGTGTGTGTGTGTGTGTGTGTGTGTGTGTGTGTGTGTGTGTGTGTGTGACTTGAATAAGTGTTGGAGAATCTCCTGATTGTCTGTATGACATGAACTTATCGTGCCAAGGTTCAGCTCCTAGGCTTGAGTTTATTTTTCCATCTGGCCAATATTATCCTGTTTATATGCGATCCTGGTGAGTATGGTTTATTATTTTTTGGTAGGAGGTTCCTCTTCAAATTGTTGTTATGATGTGATCAACTGACTTTGTTGTGTTGGACAATTTCCTTAATTTGACTGTGATGTTTGTGAATATCGAGTATTTATGAGTTCATGCAATTTTGATTTTTGACTAATAAAACTGTAGCAGACAGGCTCTGGGCTCAATAATTCAGTGACTGCTGATCAGTATTTTATCTTTGTTTATTTATTAGTGCTATGATTGATGGTGAGTCTGTAGTTTAATTTTTGTCTCCTGAAACAGTTGTTTGATAGTAATAAAATATTCATCATTTTAGTTTTTAGGTTATTCTTTCTAGGTTTCACGTCAATTCAGTAAAACCACTTTCTGTTTCTTTTTAACGCTATTTTATCTATAATTTTAAAATTACTTCATATTCATGTATGAAATATGGGTTTCATTAATATTTTCATGCATGCATGTCATGTACTTTGCTCAAGTCCATTCACCCGTTACTTTCCATTGTTCCCCTTCTCTCTCCCTTCTGTTACTGTTTTTTTCCAAACTATTCCCCTTCTGTGCCCATGTCTCTGATAGTGGTGATAGCCAACTTAACAGGAGTCACCTAGGAGACAAGTCTCCTGCACACCAGGGAGGCATTAGTTTGGTTCGGTTAATTGATAAAGGAAGATCCATCCCAAAGGAAAGATACAGCATTTCTTGGGCTTGGGTCTTGAAGTACATATAAGAAGAAAGCCATCTGAGCATAGGCATCCATCTCCTTCTTCTTCATGGGTGTGATGGAGCACTGATCACCCACCCTAGTGCCTACCCTGGCATGATGAACCAGGACCTACTGCAACTGATAGCAAAATAAAACCTTTCATGCTGTAAATTTGTTATTTTAGGTATTTGATTACAGAAAAGTAACTTACACTGTGTGTGTGTGTGTGTGTGTGTGTGTGTGTGTGTGCGTGCGCGCATGCGCACGCGCGCACATATGTATGTGTGTGCACGTATATGTACATTTTTCTAAAAATGATGTAACTTCGTTCTTTATGACTGAATAAAATTACAGTGTACATATATCATATTTCCTTTATCTGTTCACTTACTGGGGAACAGCCAGGATGACTTTTTTAACCATTATGGATAGTGTGATAATTAAAACTCTAATGTTCATGTATCTCTGTATATGTAGATTTAGACTCTACCAGGATGGGTAGAGCTGAATGGAATAAAATTCTATTTTTAGTATTTGAGCAATGTCCGTGGTGATTTCTGTAGTGGCTGTACTAATTTACATTCTGAACAATGGTATATAAATCTTTCTTTTCATATTCTTATGTGTGCTATTGTTTGTTTTCTTTATGATAGTTATTCTGACAGGGCTGGGATGAAATCTCAATGCATATTCCTCATGGAACACATATGGAACATTTTTTCATACATTTATTGACATTGGTGCTTCATTTAAAAACTGTCTGTGCAATTCATCTAATTATTTTCTCCATTCTGTAGGCAGTATCTTCACTCTGTGTAAAAATGCTTTCCTTAAAACAATCAATTTACTTTTATTAAATTAATGCCATGACATAATATGGTGAGCATTTTAGAATTTCAAAATTTCACCTCTTTTTAATATGTTTAAATGACTAAAACTCATGAAACACCCTGCTACTAAGTTCTGGTTTTTCAGTTGGTGAAGGCATGAAAAGTAGCCTAAAGGTGAGGGTTTCCATGGTACTGAATTGAACCTATGCCATTAGCGAAGGCAATTTAGTCTTTCTCTTGATTTTTCTCAAAGACTGTTCATTGACCAAGTCCTTACAAAGTCAGATACACAACAAACATATATCACTGACATGTGGCCTTTCTGTCAGTCATGTGATCAAATGCGACTGCCTGAACATTATAAACTGCTCTCACCTTCACTGGAGCAGAGGATATGAAGGTACACACACATATATGCACACACATAAGGATTGTATATACATATTTTTTTTTATTCCTTGTTTCCTTTTTCTTTTCCCTTTTTTTCTTTTCTTGTTTCTTCAGGGTGTTAAGTACAATATAATATATTATATATACAGTTACATCACAAAGAGAAGTTAATTGGATCAAAACTCAGTTATCATGTAGATTTAAGTAATGTTTTATCTCAGAGAAATGTTTATACAGTCACTCCTCCTTTTGAGCATGTTTCCTATTGCCCTCTTCTGATCTGTAGCTAAGGTGTGTATTTTGTCTTAGTTAGGATTTCTATTGCTGTGAAGAGACACCATGATCATGGCAACTCTTATAAAGGAAAACATTTAATTGGGTGGCTCACAGTTGAGAGGTTCAGTCCATTATCATCATGGTGCAACATGGTGTGTAGGCAGACATGGTTCTGGAGAGGTAACTGAAAGCTCTACACCTTATGTAGGCAACAGGAAATAACCTGAGACAACTGGGTGATATCTTGAGCATGTAAGACTTCAAAACCTGCCTCCACAGTGACATACTTTCTCTAACAAGGCCACACCTACTTCAACAAGGTGCACCTCCTAATCGTGCCACTCACTATGAGCTTCTGGGGGCCAATTACATTCAAACTACCACACAGGGCCACTGTGTTGAAAAGGAGCTTACAGAAGACTCTTGGCTTAGATGATTAGATGATCTTTGTGGGGCGCCCTGTCATTTTTAGGTATACTGATGGGGAAAAAATTATCTAAAGGCAGAATAGCTCCTATTGAAGAGGCTTGCAGATTGATGGACAACAGCTGAATGGAGCAAAGAAGAAGGGAGAGGGAGATGAGGTTTTAGGCTTATCTCTTAGTTCATTTTGTGATTTTAAGCAATTCTTTTTATATTGCAGCCCCATCACTAAATCTCAGAGGTTTTCTAAGTTTCTTCCAACTTTTATTCTTTCTGATCTGGTTGATAATTCACTCCACAAACAATTGATAAATCTATTGTAGTCAGACAGTGGATTCTCTTAATAGTATTTGATTCAGTATTGTATTAGTTAAATCAATTGTTAGTTTTTTTCTTTGATCATTAACTGTCTTTCACCTTAAGGTTGGGATTAGTTCTAGAAAGATCATCGGTGTTTGAGAAGCTGAACCTGTCTGTGCCTTCTTTTGTTCATTGTCTTTTCTCCTCCTTTAGGTACTAGTCATAGGTACAGGATACCTGCTTTTCCACATAGAGAGCAAGATTCTCTTTACCTTATGGTGGCTGCATGTAGACTAATGGATATCCAAGAGTAGGAAACAGATGTCTCTTCAGGGCAATCTGCCATTTCTAGGGTTCTTGTTGTTATATGTCTTTTGCAACCTTTAAAACAAATGGCATGCTTAATTTTTGAATTCTTTTTTTTAATTTCATGATTAGAAGACTTTTTAGAAATTAGATGTTAACATTTTCCCAGCCATAAATTTGGTATCTTATGACACAAGGAAAATTACAAAGGCAGGAAGAAAGGGACCTGTGAAAACAAAACTAAGACATAAAATATGACGAGGGGAAAGCAGGCAGCCTGTTGTGACTGTGAAGAAAAGGAAAACTTTGGGGAGGCCTGATTTATAGGATAATTATTATTGGCTGATTTAGAAAACTAGGGCAGAGAGATGAATTTGCTGAAGTGAATGTTTTGCAAACTGGTTTGAAGAATCCTTCTTGTCCTTATAACATAATTCTTGGTGACTATGTCCCCTTACACTAAGGATTTGCAAGAAATTGGAAAGATACAATGAGAGTGACATTATAGTGTGTAAGAAGCATATTCAGACCATTATTATAAATGCAAATCAAAACCCAGCAGCAGAAAACAGATTTATCAAAAGCTGCCTAAGGGCCCAGGGTGAGAGAGTATACACAAGCCCCACAACCCCCAGCTTCTCATTTCCTAAATTCAGAAGTAGTCACTTCCCACAACTAAGCTTTCAATTCTAATTAGAGAAATAGCTTTTGTCATAGCTTTTAATGTCAGAGAGCATGCTCCTCAACCAATAATTCAATTATTCACTCATCCGCCAGACATTTATCGAACACCCATTATGTGTTAGGTATAGGATTCTGTGCTAAGCATACAAGGATGAACAAGACATGATCCTGTCATCAAATGGGTTTTTTCTGTTATCTAGACATGAAGACCTCATTTCACTTCAAGAGGTGAGTTCAAAGGAGCATGTGATAAGCTAAAATGAATTTTATTACTGAGATATGATTGTTATACAAAGGTATTGCCACACTTCGTAACTTGGTCAGTCAGGCTATGAGCATATATGTGGTGATCCATCTCAGTGATTGGGTCTATGACTTGTCTCCAATTTCCTAAAGTTTTCCCACCACTATCACCACCATCATCGTTATTTTATCATAATCATTTATTCTCAACTGATTTCTCCTTATGGCATGCCCTTATGACATCCACATACCTATACTAGCTTTCTTTTTGCTGAGTATTTAGTTGACATATTGTCTTCAATGCTCTATGCTTTAATTTTACATAACTCACTTTTAGATTATCTTTGCTTTTTAACTGGTGAATGCAGACATTTTAGAAGATGATCCATGTTTGGGTTAATTTTCACTATCTTATTTTATGCTCTGTGGTCTATTTATTAAGCTTATGTAATGAATAACATGAAGGTTTCTTTAGGTTGAGAAATCTCCCAGGCAATTGAGAAAAAAACCAAACAGGTTTATTGAAATTAATTGGCATACAACATGCTGACTGTGCATACTTCAATGTAGTAATTTTTGACATATGTGTGCACTCATGAGTTTATTACTATAATCAAAATAATGAACATTACTATCATAGCAAATACAAAACAAAAATGCAAAAAAAAAAATCCTGATAAACTCCACAGACCTGCTCTTCTATCCTTCCTTGTCCATCTTACACTCCCAGGGAGCCAGTGATCTATTTTTGTCACATTTTGTAAAATTTTACAGAGTTAATGATACATTTTATACTGTCTTTAATCCACTTAATTTTTTAATTAGTTTTTTTCTATTTACATAGTTATTGCCTATGCCAATGGTTTCTTCTTTGTGTTGAATAGCATATTTTATGTAAAGGTACTGCTGTATTTATTCATTGGTTGATGGATGTTTGGTCTTCTTCTGAGTTGGGACTATTGTATCCAAAGCTTCTGTCCACATTTGTGAAAGACTATGAACATTTGGTATTTTGGTGACTACTTGGGAGTCAAATGGCTCCATCATCAGACAAGTGTATGCCCAGCATCTTAAGAAATTGTCAGTATGTTTTTCAGAGTGCTTTTTACCATTTTTTATTTTTTCAAGGAGTGAATGAGTTGAAGCTTCTCCACATTCTCACTGAGGTTTTCTATGGAGAGTTTTCAATTTACTCTTAAGAGTTGTGTAGTGCTATAGTGCTATTGTGGATTGAGTTATAACTGTTGAGTAACCATGATGATTGCATTCCTGGAGTGAATGTTGATTTGATCAAAATGCATTCTCAGTTTTGTATGTTACTAGATTTCATTGTTTAATAACTTGCCTAGGAGTTTTGCATCTCTGTTGAAAAGGGATCTTGATTTTTGAGGTTTTTACTTTAATATTAATTTTGTCATATTTACTTATGAGGTTAGTGTGGAAGTATCCCATTCTTAACATTTTTCTGAATCACATACAATATGTATATGTGTATGTATACATATATATATGTATACAATTACATACAATATATGTATATGTGTGTGCATACATATATATTCACACACACACACACACACACACACACACATATATATATATATATAATATATGAAAGAATAGAATTCCTCTAGTGAGGAATCTTGGATAAAATGTTCAAATGTATAAAAATTCATTTCTTTTAAACATGAAAGATTTAGTCTATTTAATTTTAAGTTCTTTTTAGCTCAAAATTATCCCTTTCTTCTATAAAATGCAATCATCTTTAAAGAAGCAGAGCAGTGAACTAATCCCTAATATATGAAATATTTATAGTTAGAATGCTATTCATGTGGATATTTTTAAAATGTAAGTGCAATTCTGAACTTTTCAGACCAATCTTCTGTTCTATCAACAGGGTTTCTCCTTTAAATATTGAGTGGTTATTCTTTCTTTATCCACAGTCTAAGTCTCTAGCCCTTGGGCTTTCTATAAATTGAGATTCCTGAAATTAAAATGTGATTTTTTTTAGTGAAGGTTTGAACTGTCCTAGTTAAGAAACCTTCCTGGAATTATAGCTTCTTAATAAACTGAATCTCAGATGGCATGCTAACTGGCTCTGACTGCCTGTGTGCTCTGCTGCAAGCATCGTTTTCCCGATGTTTCAGAAATGAAGTGTAATGAGCAGGCACCCACCCACTGCACTTCTCAGAGTGTCTGTTTTTCTGTTGTTACCCTCCCCTATGAGCTGAATCATTTCATTTTTTTTATATACCTAAGATGCTTTTCTTGCCAAGCTTCCAACCACTGATAGTCAGACTTGCCAAATATGGGTACATCCAAATACTTATGTATTATTCAGGAAAGCATATAGTAATTTTGGCTCATATAATGTCACGTTGAGTCATGCTGTGTGAATTTATAATAAAAATACAGAGCATATTGTATAGTGTTATAAGTAACCATATTCAAGTCACATGATTATGTATAAATCCATATGTAAATTAGAAATTTTGTATACAATTTACTGTTAATAGTAACAACCAATCAGTGTCTTCTGATGAGGTCATGGTACAATTGCTCAGGGGTATTTTGGACACCCTGAAAATATTGGTGGTGTTTTCTTTCCTCTGTTTTAGGGGATGGGTTTTTTATATGACCCCAGATTCCATGCAAGAGTCTGTTACAAGATATATCTGTCTGCAGCAGAATATTCCAAGCATTGTTTTCCATTTAATGTTCCCCAAAATAAAACCACAAAGAATAAAGTCAATAATTAGGGTAATAATTAAGAGATTATGATCTTTGATTTGTTTTTTTTAGAAGCCCACTTCAATCTATAGAAGTTAAATCTTAGCTAGTCAAACAGAGAGAGTCTGATTATTTTGATGATAGCATGTTTTACTAATCATTCCATTAATGAAAGTAGAGAGGGGCAATGCTGGGAGCAGAAGGGTTCCAGTAGGTAGTGGAGTGGTGAGAAAAGGAGGGGTCAGGGGAAGGCTTAACCAAGATGAAGTCTGCATGCAAAGCTGCTGGGGGACGTCTGATATTGTAATTCAAGTTAAAACATGTAGTAAGAAGTGGTAGCAGGACACATATGACATAAAGGAACAGGGAGTGAGTACTTGGAGCTGAAGGTTTAGTAGGTGTGGGGACAATGGGTTGGGAAAATGAAAGGGTAGGGAATGAGTTAGCAAAAAAACTAAGGATGTAGAAAGAAGTCTTATGAAACCCCACTAGTTTGTAATCTAATTAAAAATATAATTTTTAAACAGAGCTTTGAACAAAAATAGCCCGCGTTCATAAACAATCCTGCTCTCAAGAAATATCAATAATTAAATGAAGATCTCACTGTGAGGCACAGGTTATCTCCCTGTGAGTTACTGGCCAGAGAGGCCCCAGAGGCATCCAAACCAATGCAGGTGATTGCCAGTGTCCTTGGCTTCCCGCCTTAACTAGATATGGTGCTGAAGACACCATAGACTTTGGTTGAAGGACACAGAGAAATTAACCTTGAACTGACCAAGGAGCGCCCCCTACTGGCTTGCTTTCATAGTGCTGGATGGTGCAATGGAAGCTGCCAAGGGAGAAAAGACATCAACAATGTTATCCAGTGCTGGGTCCTCCATGCTATAACACTGACCTGCCAGGCAAGATGTACCCCGTAGTGCAATAGAGGCAATACTGTTTATGCGCCTAACTACCTTCTCTCCGGACTGGATTTGAAATCTGCTTCACAAGAGGAAATCCGCACCGAGTACTGTAAATATGTCCAAAACCATGGTGAGGGAAATCCCAGGCCCTAGAGGAGCACACAGTGCTGTTCTTCTTCTAAATGGTCATGATGTTGAACTGCCTTCTAAAAATGAATGTTTATATTCACAGGTCTGAGCTGTCCTCAGCCTTGGTCAGAGAAGCTTTTTCTTGCACAGAGTAGTGATTAACGCAGAGATATGCTACTGTAGAAGATGCTGAGAATAAGTGACTGAATGTTCAGCTATAGGTGAGACATCTGCATCCATCCTGCTTCCCCGAGACTCAGGAAACATCTCAGAAGAGGGAGCAAAAAGATGAGATGGAGGATGCTGTTGGGGGGTTTTGCTGTGAAATGATGATCTCTGACCATGACATGGCTGTCACACACATAGATTTATAGCAGGTGTGGCTACCTAAACAAGACCTGCAATGATCAAGCCAGTTAAAAATTCCAGAATGAATGGGGAGGAAATCCCAAGGCCCTATCCTGGCAGAGGAGCTATTAGTAACTGATGGCTGCTGAGAGAATGAGAATCAGTTTTCTTTAGGAGTGTGGCCCTGGGTAAGTTTCCTATGTCCCAGTGGATGACACCATATTCATGTGTGGATGAACAGCAGTAACTGGACTCAGTGGGTTAAAATAAATTATAAGAGGAGAACAAGAAGTTGGGAGGGAGATATATAGGGGGGTTCTGGAGGGAGTTGGAAGGGCGGGGAGTGAGGTGTGGACATGATCAAGATACATTGTCAGTATGTATGAAATTTTCAATGAGTAAGTTAATATTAAAAAATAGGATTCATCATAGTTAAGATGACTTGCCTTTATTATGCACTGGCGTAATACTGGCACAAGAGTTGTGGGAGTGACCAATCATTATCTTTGGGGATTTAGAGCCCACTCCATGAGATGGAACCCACGCTTGAAACTGCCCGGATGGCCAAGAACTTGAGACGAGATAGGCCATGGATACACATAGAAAGAAAATATTCCCGTTTTGTTAAAGAAACTCAGCAATACAATGACTCCTAATTACATTCTGAGATGCTCATATACTCATCAGTGTCTTGCTCAGCCATTGTCAGAGATGCTTCCTCCTGCAGTAGATGGGAACAAATACGGAGACCAGTAACTGGACAGTGTGAAGAGAGTGAGAGACCTTGGAACACTCAGGCCTAAATGGATGTCTCCATCAAATCCCTCCCCTCAGGGATCAGGGAATGTTGTGGAAGAGGAGGCAGAAAGATGGAAGCACCAGAGGGGTTGCACACCACAGAAACAAGGATTTCTAGACAGGACAGGGTTGATGCACACATGAGATCACAGAGACTGGCAGCATGCACAGGGCCTGCATAGGTCTAAGTCAGATGGGGCCCCCAGCTCTGAGACAGGGAAGTAGACACAAGCTCCCAGCCCCGAGCTAGGGACTATCTCCAATAGACAACAGCTTGTACAAGAAAAAATGTTTTCTTCAACAGAGTCTCATAAGATATGCAAACCACACTCAAGAGCAGGCCCCATACCCAGGAATAGATTGCCATCACAAAATGAACTCAATGGTATTTTTGGAGGGTTTTTATCTCATGATGTTTGTCTGGGCTACACACACACACACACACACACACACACACACACACACACACACACACACACACACTCCACTATCTTAAAGATCTTTGGCTATCATGGTTTCTGGTTTAGTGTTGTTATGGGATTTCTGTGTGTGCAAGTGTGTATGTGAGCACGTGTGTCTCTATGTCTCTGTGTGTTTCTTGTGCTTTTCCTTTGGCTCTTTTTTCTCCCTGTTTATTTGATGTAAGGATTATGTCACTAGCCTGCGATGGCATCCCAGCCTAAAATAGTGGTGCCCTCTCTGTGCCCCCTCTTTTTCCATATTCCTCTCCACACAGTCTCTCTCTCCCTCCCCCTCCCCTTCTCTCCCTTTCCCTCTTTCTCTCTCTCTAAAGCTCTAGAAAGGTAACCACTGCAACATCCAGCACTCTCTGCCATCATCAGCATGGCCACTGCAGGTGGCTGCCAGCCATGAGCGCTTTCCCCTAAGTGCACTGCTTAACCAACATTTATTATTATCTAGTTCTCTTTTTCTCTCTTTCTTTTTTAGTTAGTTTATTTTCTAATGAGAGATAAAGAAAGAGTGTGGAGTTGGGTAGGTGGGGATGTGGGGAGAA
This sequence comes from Peromyscus maniculatus bairdii, assembly GCF_049852395.1. Lineage (NCBI taxonomy): Eukaryota > Metazoa > Chordata > Mammalia > Rodentia > Cricetidae > Peromyscus > Peromyscus maniculatus. The sequence continues at coordinate 71,924,282 of NC_134855.1, forward strand.
TCTGGGAGAACTTGAGAGTAGAAACTGTGATTAGAATATATTGTGTGGAAAAAAATCTATTTTCCAGAAAAATTAAAATTATAAAAAAATTAGGACTCCACACAGTAATGGCTTTGGGCCATGTGTGCAATCTTTGACTATAAAGGTCATCAGGAACTGTAAATTTTAGATAGTTCTATTACCAGAGAAGTGTTGTGAAAAATGAATGTCTCTCTAGCCCATGGACTAATACATTTGTCCATGTGCCGTATTTGTGAACATTATTTAACATAATGTAATTTTCTGATCAATTAAATAGAAGACTTGAAGACACAATTAGCCACGGGAAGACCATCTGATCTAAGGCCAACTGCGAGGGTGTTTCGGTTTTCTTTATTCCTTTACCACAATTTTAGCTTCATCCACATATTGTGAATGACACTTCATCCACATATTGTCTTATGGTAAACACCACTGAGAGGCTCCAAAAGGAAATCAGTCTCTACTCCCAGGGAGGCCGCAGTTATGTGTGCACTGCCTTACCCTTGAAGTTTTTTTCTTATAGAGTTCTATTTCCAAGTATCTAAGTGATATTTCCTATATATAACCAAAATGTTTTAGGAACATCCAATTTATATATTTAAGATGAAGATCCTTCAGACAATTCATTGCAGTTTGGGAATCGAAAGATTATGATCAAGGAAAAAATGTAACCATGCAGTATAGGACTGTTGTAAATGCTTAAGATAGGTACAGATTAAACACTGCTGTTCCTCAGAAATAACGTCTTGCAGGAGCAGGGAGGTGTTCATGGAAGCAACATCATTCTAAGCAGGTTTTACACAAGCAGTGACAGTTGATGATGTGCTGGTCCTAATTTTATCATCTTTGCAAAAACCTTCTTTCGGTTGTGCGTAAACCCCCTGCATCCCAGGAGCTGGAAGAGAGAAGGATGTCATGGTTTGAATGAGAATACCCACGCCAGAGGCTCACATGTTTGAGTACTTGATCCACAGTTGGTGGCACTATTTGGATAGGATTAGGAGGTGTGGCCTTGCTAGGGGAAGCATGTCATTAGGTATAGGCTCTGAGGTTTCAAAGCCATATGCCATTCCGATGGCTCTCGATGCTTGTGTTTGTTGTTGAGGATGTGAGCCCTCAGCTGCTGCACCACACCATGCCTACCTGCCCCCATGCTCCCTGCCATGATGGTGAAGGACTCTTATTCATTTGGAACTGTAAGTCCAAATAAATGCTTCCTTTAAAGTTGTCTTGGTCATGGTGTTTTATCACAGCAGTAGAAAAGTAACCAAGATGGGGTGGGGGGTTCATTTTCCTCAGCATTACTCTTCATGGCTTTGCGTTGCCTGTTGAATTTGGAGATTTTTGTGGGGACTAAGGTATCTTTCTTAGCTTATAGGAAAGAGCTAAGGCAATACGATTAAGTGAATGTAAGCATGGAATTATTGTTTTTGAAATCTACTTTCTTAGTAATTTGAAGTGTACAATTCTTTGTTACCAACTATATTCACCATTTTTATAATAGGTTTTTTATAATCTGGAAATACCTTTGTTTTAAAAAATATTTCTCTCTCTCCCTCCCTCTTTTTCTCCCTCCTTCTTTCTGCTTGTCCTTGCTCCTCTCTGTATGTGGGTATTGTATATGTGTATTCATGGGTGTATGTGTGTGTGTGTGTGTGTGTGTGTGTGTGTGTGTGTGTGTGTGTGTGCCTATGTGCATGTGGAGGCCAGTGGAGGTCACTGGGTACCATGCTAATATGTTATTAAATCTAACGTGTTATTGAAAGTCTGTGAAGTTGTTTCCATAAGTAATCCTACTTAGTAAGTAAGCAAAGAAACTTTAAAAGATAATTCACATACTTAATCTGGTATAGAACTAGGATTTGAGGCAAGTTTGTGTTGTAGGTTTGATAAATGTACCTCAAAGGCTCAGATGCTGAAGGTTTGATCTTCAGCCCTTGATATTCTTAGGAGGAAATGGCCTATTGGGAGGTCTTTTTGTTCCTAGGAATCTTGCCCCTAGAGTGTTTCTTTCTCTGTATCTCTTCTGGCCATGAGATGAAGATTTCTTCTACATACTCCCACCATGTTGTTCCACAAATTTCAAGAGAGTACAAAGTACAAGGTATTCAACAGAGAGCTATTGACTTTGTGGGAGCTAATAGTCCATGGGTAGGAGACACCAATTATAAAAACACTATTTGGGGCTTAATATTGAAAGTCTCCAATGCTAACTCAGGCTGCAGACTCTTGATCTTGGATGGTGGAAAATTTTGGTCATAGTTAGGACTGAGAAAGAAATGGGAGCTAGTATATGAGATACTGGACACACCAAGAGTAACCACAAGTTTAGTTCTCTAGACCATATTAATTACAACGAGGACTTAAACTGTAGGAATGGACCTAGAAGGCCAGTTTGTGGCACGAACCACAAAGGTATAAAAATTGTGATACCTAGTGTGTAGACATGGTTTTCATAGGAAGTAAAACCAGCTTGCGACATAACACTATCATTTTGGAGACACTAATGAAGGCACACACATGGAAAATTTTAGAAGCCGTTGCAATATTTTGGGTGTGGACCATTAACTTTCCACCCGATTAGAAGGAGAGGAATGCTTTTGTATGAGTTATTACTGAAGCAAAGACAATGCAGGAAGAAGACAAACTTTCCCCCACTTCAGAGCAGACATTATTCTTGGTATTTTAATCCTATCAGAAAATTAATATTGACTCTATTTCAAAGATAATGAAATAGGTGAAAAGAAGTAGTGATTTGGGACCAAGGAGGTAACCTAGTTGATAAACTGATTGCCATTAAAGCATGAAGGCTTGAGTATGATGTCCAGAACATGTGTAAAAAAGCTGGGTGCTATGGTACATATTTGGAATCCTAGTAATAGTGCTAGAAAGGTGGAAGAAGACCCCTGGAACTTGCTCTCAATGGACTCTAGATCAGTAAGGGATCGTGTATATATATATATGTGTGTGTGTGTGTGTGTGTGTGTGTGTGTGTGTGTGTGTGAATGTGTGATATATATGTGATATATACATACACACATATATAAATGGTTGACATATTAACTACATGTGCAGATGCACATGAACACACTTGTATGTAGATACACACCTGCACACATAAAAACATGTACACACACTTACACATACACTCATTCACAGGAAGTACTGATTTACCAAAAGTCAAAAGCTCTGCTCTGCTTAGGAGCCTGAAATCACTAATCTTTGAAATCACACACATTTATTTATTAATCTATTTTTTACAAGGTAATATTCAATCTCTAGGAAAAACTATAGAGAACTCAAATCCATTGTGATGATATTTTTATAGCTCTATTTATATTTTATAACTCTTATATGTAAAATTATGCCATATAATGTATATAAGTATGTATAAAGAAAGCCTTAAGGAGACACATTCTAAATTGGCAATAGTGGCTATATTGGAATAGGAACTCAAGATGGGCAATGAAATTAAATACCTTTTGTGTCTGATCTTTTAATTGTTTATATGGAGAATATATTCATGTATTATTGTGTAATTAAAATTTAATTTTAAATGAATACTTCTGCCTTTGAAATACCTTCCAATGTAGACATTAGAATGACATTAGGAATTTGAATTAAGTAAACAATTAAACAGAATGAGTTTATTGACATAATTTGAAAAACTTATTTTTACTTATGGAGATCTCATCTATTTTTCCTTCTCAGGATGATGCATGCATTCCTCTTAGGGTCCTCCTTATTAACTAGTTTCTTTGGAGTTGTGGGTTGTAGTCTGGTTATCCTTTGATTTACATCTAGTATCCACTTATGAGTGAGTACATACCATGTTTGTCCTTCTGAGTCTTGGTTACCTTACTCAGGATGATATTTTCTAGTTCCATCCATTTGCATGCAAATTTCAGATGTCATTGTTTTTTACTTCTGAGAAGTAATCCATTGTGTATATGTACCACATTTTCTTTATCCATTCTTTGGTTGAGGGGCATCTAGGTTGTTTCCAGGTTCTGGCTATTATGAATAATGCTGCTGTGAACATAGTTGAGCAAGTGTCCTTGTGGTATGATTGAGGATTCCTTGTGTACATGCCAAAGAGTGGTGTAGCTGGGTCTTGAGGTAGATTGATTTCCAGTTTTCTGAGAAACCACCAAACTGGTTTCCAAAGTGGCTGTACAAGTTTGCATTCCCACAAACAGTGGAGGAGAGTTCCCCTTGCTCCACATCCTCTCCAGCATAAGTTGTCAACAGTGTTTTTGATCTTAGCCATCATAGGGCCTTCATACAGTAACTGATGGAAGTAGATGCAGAGATCCACAGCCAAGCACCAGACCGATCTCCAGGAATCCAGTTGAAGAGATAAAAGAGGGATTCTATAAGCAAGGGGCATCAAGATCATGATGGGGAAACCTACAGAGGCAACCAAACCAAGCTAGTGGGAACTCATGAGCTTTAGACCAACAGCTATGGAGCCTCCATGGAACTGGATTAGGCCCTCTGCATAAGTGAGGCAGTTGTGTAGCTTGATCTGCTTGCTTAAGGAACCCCATGGCAGTAGGATCAGAATCCATCCCTGGTGCATGAGCTGGCTTTCTGGAACCCACTACCTATGGTGGGACACCTTGTACAGCCTTGATGCAGGGGGAGGGTCTTGGACCTGACTTAACTGAATGTACCAGACCCTGCTGACTCCCCATGGGAGGCCTTACCTTGTCTGAGGAGGAAATAGGAGGTGGATTGGAGGGGAAGGCTGGGGTTGCTGGAGGAGGGGAGAGAGGGGGATCTGGGGTTGGTATGTAAAATTAATAATAAAAAAATTTAGTAAAAAAAAAAAAGAAAACTTGTTTTTATCCTTCCATGAAGCATAAGCAGTTGGGCAAATTTTGTTCTGAGTTATATTAGTACATATGTAGTATGAGGTAGGCACTCCCTAATAGGAATTTAAATCCAACTTGTTATTCTCATGGCTAGAATTTTCTAATCACTTCACTACTGGATCTAGAGTTTGGACATTTTAACTAGACTGGATTGGGAGGGAGTACCTGGGATTGCCTTGTCTCCCACTCCAGTACTGGAATTCCAGATCTGAGCCTCCACACTCAGCTTTTATGTGTCTCTGGGGTTCTGAATGCAGATTCTTTCAGCAGTGTGGCAAGTACTTTTCCCATTTCCACAACTTTCCTTTTTTTCTTTACTGTGTTTTCTCTTAGATACTTAGCTCTCTTTATTCACAAGTCTCATTTTAAATTGAACACTTGCCATAAAAATCTTCTGTGTCCCACTACACCACAAACTAGAGCAGGTGTCCCTTCATGTGTCCCTACAGACCTGTACTTCTTATATTGTTGTGTTCTCTCCTCTAAGTCCCACCATTGGCTGGACATCAGAAACACTACTGAAGCTTTCAACACACACACACACACACACACACACACACACACACACACACACACACACACACACACACACTCACAAATACCAGGCCTCACCAAAGACCTATTCCATTCGAGTCTTCACAATGTAATTATGTGTTTTTATATTTAATATATAGTGTATGATGACAATGATACTCTGTAACAAAGTGAACTGCAGAGTGTTTCCTGATTACCTGCACCTGCTCCTTTTACTGTTCCTGAGAATTCTTTTCATCCTCCTCTGTAGTTCTGAATTTGATGAACCTGCAAGTGTATTCTCATAAAGACAGACATCAACTTGACTTTCCCAACTTTTAAGGACCTTTTTTTGATGTTATAAATGATGTTCTCTGGGTCCTAGAAGTAGACAATCGGATGTCTCAAATGAGCCTTAACAAAGTCAGCATTCACAAATACAACTTTTTTCACTGTCCATTTTAGTTCATCTTCATCCTATCAACATGCTAACCCATATCCAATAATAGCATTAGGATCAAGACAGAAATGTAAAACATTCAATTTTATCCTTGGAGTCATAATTTTATAGCATCTCCTTGGCTTCTACATACAGCACCAGATAATCAGTATTTGAGGAGATGTTTTTGAACTCAGACACTGCAGATGACTTGGTGTCCAGGTTATTTATCAAAATCATGTGCTTTTCTTAATATCCACAAATGGCCAGGAAGCAGAACACTATAAGGTTAAGAGGAGCTGGAGTCTGGTTCTGGGTTCATTGGCTGGTTCTACCATTTGAATGAGTTATGTACATCTCTGTATTGCAGTATTTCTGTCTACAAAATGTAAAGAATATAGTGTAACATCTACTTCACAGAGTGTTAGCACTATTCAATAAGTTGATACACATAAAGTGCTTAGGAGATTGCCAAACACATTGCTTTAGGAATATTAGCTGTTTTATTCTCAAAGATTAGGCATTCAAGCAAATTATGCAGATGCTATAGAAAAAGCAGGGAGAAGATGAAGAACAACTAATTACAGCAAAACAGTCACTAATGGTAAAGTGGAATACATGATGTGACTGTGTGTGTACTCTATACAATTAAAGAGATGTGATTTTCTCATAAGGTTATTAGTGAGACTGAGTCTCTCTCTCTCTCTCTCTCTCTCTCTCTCTCTCTCTCTCTCTCTCTCTCTCTCTCTCTCTCTCTCTCTTGTTCACCTTCTCAGTAGGTCCTGGGTAGGTCTTGGGATTTTGGATTTGTAACTTAGTATTTTTCCTTAAAGAAGTTACCTTGAATTGTATAAACTAGCTTTATAAAACCAAGATCTTTGAAATGAATATAAAGAACACTGTTAATGAAAAACAAAACAAAACAAAACAGAAGCAGAATCCAGGCCAAATTAATGAACTAGGCTAAATGCAAACTGACTGCCTGTGTTTGCCTTTTAACTTAAGGGCTCAGAATAATTTACCACAATCTCATATTAAGTTTTTTGAGGGGGAGGGTCTTTTAACAACTATCTAAAATTGTCACATTGCCCCAACTATGGACATGTTAATTTTTTATTTTTACCTCATGATAGCTTTAATCTTAAAATATAAGGAAGAATTAATTAACTATCCTGATGGGGGAAGAAAACTTAATAGCAGTTTTAATGAGTATAACCTTAGCAGGATTTGTAATGACCCCCAAAGATGACGAAGTCACTTATTCTTTCTTTTGATTCTCTCACATCCTGTGAATAGCTTTAAGTCCTGATTACAAGTGATTAATTACCTCCTGGAAGCCCCGTCTCTAACTCATCCTTTTAGCCTAAAACCAACTGCAGCCTGGAAAATTCAGTGTGAACTCTAAATGTGAAAAGATGGTATCCTGAACTTTTCTCCCTTATATAGTGCTGAGAAAACAGATTTTTATGAATGTCCAGTTAGAACTTTTACACAAGCATCAAGAACAGCAAGTGGGTTGCACTGAGCTGGCCTTCAGTGTTGCTTCTAGTGTGACAGAGAATGACCTCATCAGGCTGTAAGTGAGAGACACTAAGATACAAGGCAACACACTCGGCGAAGATGAGCTCACAGACTGAGTGGTCTCTGTGAATTGAGAATTTAGCATTTGGGATGAATGTGAAGGTTAGAATTTGGGGAATGAAAAGACTAGTGAGCACAATAGAGTAACATGGGGAAGAGGGGAAGAAGTCTGTGCAGGGGAAAACTTGATTCCCAGTTTAGCTATTGACTGGTGAGCAAGCATGCAGAGTGGGCAACTGGGTGGCCCAGTAAAGAGCAAATACCAGACAAAGGACCAATACGTGGGAGTTGCCAATTTGCACTGTGCTAAGAGGCATTCAGTTCTTAGCAGTCACTGTGTAATGGCCCTAGGCATTCAGTAGAGAACTTAGAAAGGCCACCTCCCTGGCTAGTTTTATGTTATCTTGAGACAAGCTACAGTCTCTTGGCAAGGAGGATTCTCATTTGATACAATCAATGTCTCCATAACATTTGCCTGCAGGCAGATCTGTAGTGCATTTTCTTAATTAGTGATTTATGTATGAAGGCCTAGTGTGGTAGCTTGAGTGAGACTGGCCCTATAGCCTCATGTATTTGAATACTTGGTCTCCAGTTGGTGGAAATGTTTGGGAGAATTAGGAGGTGTGGCTTGCTGGAGGAGGTGTGTCACTGTGAGTGGACTTTGAGGTTTCAGAAGAGTCCCGTGCTTCCCACTTTGTCTCTGTCTTGTCGCTGTGGATCAAGAGGTGAGCCTGAGCTCTCTGCCATCATGGACTCTAATCCTCTAAAACTGTAAGCCGAATTAATTGCTCTCTTTTATAGTTGCCTTGGTCATGGCATTTTGTTACAGCAATAGAAAAGTAATTAAGATACCCAACCCACTGTGGGTGGTGCCAACCATGGGTTGTTGGCCCTGCAGTATATAAGAGTGTAGGCTGAGCAAGCGATGAGGAACAAGTCAGTAAGCAGCACCCCTCCATGACCTCTGCATCAGCTCTTGCCTCTAGGTTCATGCCTACAGTTCCAGCCTTGACTTTTCTCCACGATGGACTGTAAGATGGAAGTGTAAGTAAAGTGAACACTTTCCTCCCAAAGTTGCTTTTGTCATGGTGTTTTATCACAGCAATAGAAAACCTAATTAACACAGGCCTTTCTCCAGAAGTAGGGCACATTAGCTCCAGGGTGAAAGGAGACCTGAACCACCAGACATATCACCAAATCAACATTGAAAGGATCAAGCAATTGTTATGCTGCATAGAATGAAGCTCAATATTCAATTATTCAATTCAGGAAGATTTCTAATGAAATTCAGACACCCAAAACATGCAGTACCCACTACATTTTGAGCAAAACCAATCTATATGGAAGAGATAAATGATAGATAAATCTGTCCTGTAACTGACCCCTATATTATAAGCACGGTAGAGTTATCAGATAAGGGATTTAAAACAGTTATAGTTATGTTCAAGGGTTGTGGTGGCTAATTTTATGTCAACTTGACACAAGCTAGAGTTATCTGAAAGGAATGAAATTCAATTGAGAAAATGCCTTCATAAGATCTGGCTGTAAGGCATTTTCTTAATTAGCAGTTGGTGGGGGAGGACCCAGGCCATTGTAGGTGGGGTCATTTCTGGGATGGTGGTCCTAGGTTCTAGAAGAAAGCAGGCTGATCTAGCTATGAGGAGCAAGTCAGTAAGCAGCACCCCTCCATGGCCTCGGCATCAGCTCCTGCTTCCAGGTTCCTGCAGTCTTTGAGTTCCTGACCTCACTGCTTTCGATGATAAGCTACTATATGGAATTGTGGGTGAAATAAACCTTTTCCTCCCCAAGTTTGCTTTTGGTCATGATGTTTCATTACAGCAATTGTAACCTAAGATAAGAGTATAAAATAAAAAAAAGTACATTCCTATAATTAGTATAAAGAATTTCAACAGATAAATGGAGCATGTAAAAGGTCCAAGGTCTGGTTGATTTAAAACAAGAAGACATAAAAAGGATTGTGTGGTGGTTTGAATGAACGTGTCCCCATAGGTTCAGATGTTTAAATATTTGGTCTCCAGTTGGTGGTGCAGTGTGGGTAGGGAAGTATGTTCCTGGAGGTAGGTTTTGGGAGTTTAAAGACTCCTGCCATTTCTTGTTTGCTCTCCCTTCTTTGTGTTTGCTCTTCAAGATGTAAGCTCTCAGCATCCAGTTCCAGTTGCCATGACAGCAGCTATCTGGGATGCTTCCAGCTATGACAGACTCTTATGCTCCTGGAACAATAAGCCAAATAAAACCCTTCCTTCTATAAGTTCCCTTGGCCATGGTGTTTTATCACAGCAATAGGAAAGTAATTAATACATATCCTAATGGTTATACTTACTCCAGAAATGAAAATAATGCATCTGAAAATATAAAGATAGCATAGAGTCAGTAGAAAAGGACAGAGGAAAGGAAGCTGAAAACAAGTGAAAGAGCTTCCATAACTATCACAACAATCAAGTGGTCCTAAGTGTATATAACATGGAATCACGAAGGGAATCAGAGTGTGGGCATATAGCTCACTGGCAAAGTACTTGCCTATGTATGCAAGGCCCTAGGTTTAGTCCCTAGTACAAACCAACCAACCAACCAACAGAGTTAAGGAAAAGGTGATATCCATCAGAACAAAAAATTCTTAACACTATCTGGTTTGGAAACTTTCAAAGGTGATGAGAAAAAAAATGTAGAACTTGCTTACACATTCTCAAAAGACAGGATGTAGGACTGACCTGAATAAAACCATTTCAGTGTCCATCATGATCAAACTGCAATGATCACAGAACTGACAAAGAGAAAAGATTGAAAGAAGCCAGATAAACATCATGTGTAATATATAGTGACAAGAATGTTTCTATCTACTCAGGAGAAAAACGCAAACCGTAAAACAATGAAATAAGTTTTGATACTTAACAAAGAAAAAATAACATAATTTTATACCAATTACCTTTTGATGTGGACCAATTTTTATTTGTCAATTATTTCATACATGTGTATAATGAATTTTAGTCATCTTCAGGCTGAAGGGCAATGACACCAGTTGGGGGATCTGTGGGAGAGCTCAGTGGTAGAGTATTTGTTTAACATACGTGAGGCATCACCAGATGAAACAGAAACAGTGACAATGAAAAGCAAATCCAAATGAGGAGCCATATAAAAACAGTAATAGTAACAACAGTAAATTGGATATGCTAATTTTTTTCTGGCTGGGGAGATGCCTCAGTGGGTTGAAAGCTTGCTGTACAAGCATAATGACCAGAGCTCAGATCTGCAGCACTCACGTAAAGCTGGGTGTGGTGGTGTGTTCCTAGAAACCCAGGACTAGAGGGTGGCAGTAGACACAGATCCTAGAAGGCCTCCTAGCTAGCCAGACTAGACAATCAGTGGGTTCAGACCTTGTACGCATGTGTCCATGTGTGTGTTCTAGTATACTCACTCATACACACCAACATCAGCCTCTGATATCCATGCATACCCACGTGGGTGAGTGCACCTGCTCACACATATAACACACACTCAAAAATTTTAAAATTCCTCTTATCTTTAAATTTATTAGAATGATATTTGTCTAAGAAAAGGAATCGATAGAAGTGAATTTATACATGGCTAATTATATATACAGAAAGATGCATGCTTTTGCAAAAAATGGAGAGATTTAGAACAGACACTTTGTAAGTTATTGTAACTGAAGTTTGAATGTAATATGTTAGGGATGTGTTATTTTAACTTTTTGAAAAACCATTAAAATAAAACAAGTTGTACCTAATAGAACACCCAGAGGGCAAAGTAGATTGCAAAAAATATTGCTTAACTGATAAACCAGAAAGGGAGAGGGAGGGCTAGGAGTGAGGAGTGCCTGCGGATTATGTATTATTTTTGAACTTAGGTGGAATATTCAATAAAAAGGTCACATCCTCAACAAAACCCACATTTATAGACGTCTAAAGTCATCAATGTGACTTGGAGTATGCCATCTAACCACAAGTGAGTGAACATGAAAACTAACGTAAGAAAGATGTCTGGAAAATCTCCAGATGTTTATAGGTAGAAAACACGCTTCTAAGGAGCCCACACAGAAAAGAAATAATTACAAGGAAAGCAGAAATCTGAAGCACAGTATATCAAGCTGTGTACATCGCAGCTGACCTGAGTCCTGTGGGGGAGGTGATTTAGCTGCAAATGCTTACAGTAGATGAGAAGAAATGTCAAAGATCAGTGATCAGTTCTTTCTCCCAACGTATAAAATCCAAGTAAGCACAAAATTGTAAGGAAGCAATAGATAATAGATAAATAACATAATAGATAAATAACAAATGATAAGGTAAAATAAATAAAAGCCAGTAAATGATAAAAATCTGAGTAAACTTCACACTAGTCAAAAAGTACAATTTCAGGTAGGTGATAAAGACCCTAAATATTTTCTAATTAGGTCAAATCTGTATGTGATACCCTTTCATTTTTAGTGCTCAAATGGTTACAAAGTAGCAAGGGCTTTTCCATGTTGCATTTTCCTACATCATTCCCAGTGTGAGGTCCATATATATCAGATATTGGCATTTCTCCTTATATTAGTTTCATATGAATACATTTTACTTATTTTCAGATAAGTCTCCTGTTTTCTTTCTGCTTATTGTTTTATAATAATGTTGTTATTTCCTCCAGTTTTTTTTATAAGAATTAAAACCTTTATTATAATTACTTATTTAGGAAAACTCTGTAAACCATTTCATTTCATAGTAAAGTCTATTCATTTTTATGAGTTGTGCTTAATTTTTCTTAATCATTAAATCACATAAAACATTTTAAATTTCCCTAGAGCTGTTTTTTACTTTACTTTTCTTTCTTTCTTTCTTTCTTTCTTTCTCTCTCTCTCTCTCTCTTTCTTCCTTTTTTTCTTTCTCTCTCTTTCTTTTTTCATTCCTTCCTTTCTTCCTCCCTTTCTCTCTCTCTCTCTCTCTCTCTCTCTCTCTCTCTCTCTCTCTCTCTCTCTCTCTCTCTCTCTTTTTCTTTCTTTTTTTCTGAGACAGGGTTTCTCCGTGTAGTTTTGGTGCCTGTCCTGGAACTCACTGTAGGCTGGTCTTGGACTCACAGAGATCTGCCTGGCTCTGCCTCCCAAGTACTGGGATTAAAGGCATGTGCCACTGCTGCCTGGCTGTTTTTTTTTTTTTTTTTTTTTTTTTTTTTTTTTTTTTTTTTTTTTTTTTTTTACTTAGGTCCTGAATAGAAGATGAGAAATGACTTCATTTTTAAAAAATATTGTGCTGAATAGTTTTATGTCAACTTGATAACAAGCTAGAGTTATCTGAAAGGAGGGAGCCTCATTTGAGAAAATCCCTTCCTAAGATCTTGCTATAAATAGTGAATGATGGAGGAAGGCCTAGCCCATTGTGGGTGGTGCCATTCCTGGGCTGGTGGTCCTGTGTTCTATAACAAAGCAGACTGAGCAATCCATGATGAGCAAGTCAGTAAGCATGGCCTCTATATCAACTCCTTTCTCCAGGTTCCTGCCATGTTTGAGTCCCTGCCCTGACTTTCTTCAGTAACAGACTACAATGTGGAAGTGTAAGTTAAACCCTTTCTGCCTGGCTTGCTTTTGGTCATGGTGTTTCATCACAACAACAGTAACCCTAATTAAGACAAATAACATGTTTTTTGTTCTGTGCTTTATTTTTTCAGAGAGAGAGAGGGAGAGAGAGAGAGAGAGAGAGAGAGAGAGAGAGAGAGAGAGAGAGAGAGAGAGAAAGCATGAAGTTGGATGGGTAGAGAGAATTGGGGAGGATCTGGGAAGAGTTTGGAGAGGGGAAAGAATATGATCAAAATATGCTACATGTCAACATGTTTAAATGAAAATTTAAAAAAATTGTATGTAATAAGACTATAGTCTCAGTCCCACCTATGAAAATCTCTCCTCATAGTTTTACAGTGACACCTTTTTTCACACAGTGAGGATCTGTATCCATCTGTTATTGTAACATTGGACTTATTGGTTCCTATGTAATCACAACACTTTAAATGTCATTGATAGAAATATTTTAAATAAAGGCACTTGTGAATTGGCTCAATGGGTAAGCTTGACCGCCAACAAACCTGACAACATGAGTTCTATCCCTGAGATCCATATGGTACAACTAATTCCCACAGTTATTTTCTGACCTCTATTCTCTCTCTCTCTCTCTCTCTCTCTCTCTCTCTCTCTCTCTCTCTCTCTCTCTCTCTCTCACACACACACACACACACACACTGTTAAAAATTAAAGGAATATCTTAAATACAAAATTTTAATTAACTAAATAGTATGAACCAAATAGTTCAGTGTCTAACAATTACAAAAATGTTATCTAATAAACTTCTAGTTCATAGTAGCCAGTGGAATACATTTTCATCTTGGCTTCTTTTGCTGATGTTACTTATCTCCATATTTATGAATGAACTTGCGACTACTTTGGCTCTGCAGAACATAGATAACCATATGGATGTAATAGTGGCATATGTACTTTGGTGGTAACCAACAACTGTAAACAGAGGGTTCTCTCCTGCCTGTCAGCTTCTGAATAAACACACAGAAGCTTATATTAATTATAAATGTTTGGCTGATGGCTCAGGCTTATTACTAGCTAACTCTTATATTTAAATTAATCAATTTCTAATAATCTATTTATTGCCACCTGACCCATGGTTTACTGGTGCTCTGGCATCTTGCTTTTTTCAGCAGCTGCTGGTGGCTGCCTGAACTCGGCCCTTCTTCATCTCCATCTTTAGTTTGATAGTACCACCTCACCTTATTCTGCCTTACTATTGGCCAAACAGTTTTATTTGTCAACAACTGAGAGCAACACATATTCACAGAGTACAGAAAGACCATTCTACAGCAAACAACTTTTTAAATTAGACATAAGACCTGTTCAACAAGAGGGAGATCATGCCTGGTACTGGAAACTTTGCTAACTACTCAGTGCTAGTGAAATAATAGGTATTGGAGACCTACAATTGCTAGTTTACTAAGCTAGCATAATTCCTGCCAACAATCTATAAACATTTGTCCTTATACCCACACATAAGTGTAGTCTTCACCCTTCATCGAGGAGATTATCAATTCTGTTACTCTATAAAAAGCTGAGACATGCCTGGAATGGTGGTGCATGCCTTTGATCTCAGCACTGGGGAGCAGAAGCAGGTGGATCTCTGTGAGTTCGAGGCCATCAGTCCAGCCAGAGCTATGTAGAAAGCCAAACCAAACCAAACCAAACCAAACCAAACAAAAATAAAACAAAACCCACCACTAACAGCAGAACAAACAACAACAAATAAAACAAGCTAAAATTTGGACATACAATTAGCAAGAATGAGAGTAGTATCCAGGTTTGCTTAACTTCGAAGCTTTGCTCTGCCCACTAAACCAGGACTGACAAACTTTCTGTGTAAAGGGATAAACAACACATGCTTTAGGTTTTGTGGACCAGCTGGTTTCTTTCACAGCTTTTCCACTACAGGCTAGAGAAGTTGTGGCTAATACAGGAAGGTCATGGATTATAGCTACCTTTCAGGAAGAGTTTACTAACAGAAATAGGCAACAGGATTTGGCCCACAGGGAGCAGTTTTGCACCTCTTTGAGTAAGCTACACTGGTACCCTGAAAATATATATATTTTTTTAAAACTATAGACATATAATTTATATATAGCCATGATTTTATTCTGAACACCCATATTTTCTTTTAATTTTCATACATGTATACAGTACATTAATTATTTTATGTGTATGAATGTTTTGCCTACATTCATGTCTATGTACCACATGTGTGCCTTGTGTCCAGTGAGGCCAGAAGAGGGCACCAGATCTCCTGGACCTGGAATTACAGATGGTTGTGAGCTGTCAAGTGGGTGTTGGAACTCAAACTTTGGTCCTCTAGAAGGGAAGCAAGTACTCTGACCTACAGAGCAATCTTTGTAGCCCCTGTGTAATGTACTTTGACCACATTCAACCAGTACTTTCTCTTGCATCCCTCTAATATCCATTGACACTCTCCCTTTTCCCTACCAGCCCAGCTTTTACTTTGATGACATGAGTGTTGTGTGCAAAAGTAAGTCTGCAAGTAATACTTAATTGCACTGATTATCATGACTGAATTCTTGACTATTCTTTGGGATTCGAATGGAACTGGAGACACTGAATAGAATGACATATTAGGTATTAGAATAGTATTCCCATTTTGGAATACTATCAGTTCTTTTTCCAGACTAAATCGTGACAGTTTTCCAATTGTACAAAATTATTTGCATATGTTCCAAAGGAGATTATACTGTTTCCCTCTTTCCCGCCCCCTCCCCCTTCTTCCTTCCTTCTTTTCTTCCTTCCTTCCTCCTTTCATTCCTTCCTTCCTTCCTTCCTTCCTTTTGTTTCTCTTTTCTCTTAGATTTCCTGTATTCAATACAAGAACAAATGAATTTGATTTAGAAGACTATGAATGTCATTTTCTTCATGGAGTCCATGTTACTTTAAATAAAATACATACATTTCCAAATATAATTTATTTTTAAAAATATTTTAATTTGCCAATTTCAATTTGCATGAGATCAGTTCACTAGAAAATTAAATACATTATTCTTGAATGTAATAATGAACACCATTGTCTGTAGCACTCAAGCAGAACTACAGTTTAATTGTATTTAGTACAATTAAATATATTTTTTACTAATGGTTGACAGCAGAACCCATTGTTACCCCACTTGAACAGGAGTGCTAGGAGACCAGTGCTTGAGCTAAGTGAGTTGTAGAAAGAATCAAAGTTGCTATTTCTCTGACGTTTTTACATTCATTTGTGGAATGAGAATTTTCTTTTTCTGTTCATTTAGTTCATTTCTTCTGAAAATGAGAGGCTATCAGAAGGGTTGTAACTCATTTTTTGGTAACTCAGGTCACAATAAACACTTGCTTCTCCTTTAGATAGCGTGTGTTTACTACCCATTTTGTGGATTCAGTTTTGGATTTCTGCCTTGTATATTTAGTTAATAATCTTACCTACGTCTAATGGATTAAAGACCAAAGAAAGGCAATATAAAATTTTGCCAGAGAAATGTGAGCCTTTGTTATTAGTCTGATGCTCACCATTTCTTACATCTCTTTCCTGACTGTGGTGGTTTGCATAAGTATAGGCCCCATAGACTCATGTGTTTGAATGCTTGGCCCATAGGGAGTGGCACAATTAGGAGGTGTGGCCTTGTTGAAGTAGGTGTGACCTTGTTGGAGAAAGTGTGTCACCATTGGGGCGGGCTTTGAGGTCTCCTGTGCTCAAGCTACACCTCGTGTGGGACTCACTCTTCACTTCTGCTGCCTGTGGATAAAGATGTAGAATTCTCAGCTCCTTCTCCAGCACCATGTCTGCCTGTATGCTGCCATGCTTCCCACCATGATAATGGAATTAAAGCTCTGAAACTGTAAGCAATCCCCAGTTAAATGTTTTTCCTTATAAGAGTTTCCAAGTCCAGTCAAAGAGAGAGAAGTGCATCAGGATCATGATGGGAAAACCTGCAGAGATGACCAAACCATACTAGTGGGAACTCATGAAAGTTGGATCAATGGCTGTGAATGGCCTGCATGGGACTGGACTAAGCCCTCTACATGGTGAGACAGTAGTGTAGCTTGATCTGTTTGCCCCTGCCCCCTGATGGTAGGATCAGAATCCATCCCTGGTGCATGAGCAGGCTTTTTGAAGCCCACTACCTAGGATGGGACACTTCACGAAGCCTTGAGGCAGGGGGAAGGACTTGGACTTGCCTCTACTGGATATGCCACGCCATGGGAGGCCCTTTCCTTTTTGTGGAGGGGAGTGGGGGGTAGGTTGGGAGGGGGAAGCTGGGGGCCTGGGAGGAGGGAAAAGGGAGATCTTTGATTGTTGTGTAAAATGAATGAAAACATTTTCTTAATAAAATCGAGTTTCCATGGCCATGATGTCTTTTCACAACAATAAAACCCTAACTATGACACTGACTCTCATTTTTTCTTTGGTAACTATCTCCTATGTACCCTGCTTTAGGGTGTTTCTCAAATTAGTGTTTCATCCAGGTCCTATCTCCTATAAACATAGCCTTGTGTAGTCTTCAACCTTCACAAATCCTTGGTAATGAGATTACTGGATATGATAAATAAGAGATAAGTAGATAAAACATTGAAGTTACTTTATGTGTATTATGTAGTGTGTATGTGTTATCTGGTAGGTAGATCCACCTTTCTTACTAAAGAAGATTGATTTCATTTATAGCTCTGGCTATTTCCTTATAGCCATAATTTTTCCCTATAATTTAAATTCTTTGTAGTTTTTACAGACTGATTTTGAGGTTGCCCATATGACTTGTTTTAGATCATGAGAGATTAACAAATTTAATACAAGCAGAATTTAAAAGCAAATATGTCTTTCTCTTGCCTTTTTGTGTGATTGGCTGTACTTCATTATAGACCTCTTCCATTTCATAATGACAGATAGGTTAACCTGCCAGGAGATGGAGAGACCCCAGATCAGAGGTAAGCCATCTGAGTGGACATGGTCCTAGATCAGCTCTCTTCAAACTGCCTTACTAGAGAACTGCAGAGGCCAAAGCATGAGCCCAATGGGATCAGCCAAGAATGGCTTAGAACAGAAAGACTATCTAAAATGACCACTAACAATAATAAATCATTGTTTTCAATCTTTAAGTTTTTGTGTGGTGTATCTCTTATCATCGGCTGATACAGTTAGCATTGCATACCAGCCAACCAGTGTACTGTTTACCTGTTCTCATTTGGATCAATTTAAAATGCAAGGATATAGGTGATACACTCACCTATGCACTGTCTCTAGTCTTCTCCCATATTTATGTAGGCATAGATGTCTCTTAAGTAGCATTTTTCTTGCTGACAGTCCCTTGGTTCTTTTAATGTTTCTTATAACAATGGTCTGTTGGTGATAAATTGTTTCAGCTTTTGTATGCTTGAAAAGATAGCTTCATTTTGTCATTATTGAAGATATATTTATGGTTGTTATTTTTTTCCTTGAGTTATTTTTAAAGATACCATTACTTGTTTTAGATTGCACTGCTTTATTTATAGATTTTTAATTAGCATATAATCATCATACAAAATAATGGGTTTCATTATGATGTTTTTAAGAGTATTTATAATGTATTTTTGATATATTCTCCTATCATTCCAAACTCCTGATGGTTCCCTTCATCTTACTAAATAGTCTCCCTTCTAATTTCACCCCCCCACTCACTCACATGTACACACACACACACACACACACACACACACACACACACACACACACTCACACACATATTCTGCATATGAGAGGAAACAGGTGCTTTTTGTCTTTCTGGGTGAGTCTGACTTATTTTGCTTAACACAATGATCTCCAGCTCTGTCCATTCAACACTTTTTACTGAAAATGATTAAGTTAATTCTTCATGCCTGAATAACTCTACTGAATAGTCATACTCTATCTTCTTTAGCCAGTCATCTGTTGATGGTGCCTGAGCTGATTACTTAACTTGGACATTGTATATAGTGTGGTACACAAACATGGGTAGATTTCTGTGTATCTATTATGTCCCATCCCCTGGGCTGCTGTTAAGTTTTCTCTTCATACCTGGTTTTAAACAAGTTATGTATGATAAGTTTTGTCCTAATTTTCTTTAGATTATTTGTTTGGAGTTCATTGAAATTTTTAGATCCCTGGTTAAAGTCAAATGTTGAAATATTGAGACTATTATTCCTTTAAAATTGTTTCTCCCAGTTTTCCTTCTTTTTGTGTCTCATCTGGCCTCCAGTTACACACATTTCAGTGTTTTCTTGTGTTCTCCTATGTCTTGCTAACTCCCCATTCATTGACTTTAGTCTTTTCTCCCCATTTGCCTCATGTGAATAGTTTTTCCTCTCATGCTTTCAAGGGCACCAATCACTCTTCTCCTCTGTCTAAATGCTCTTAATCTATCAAGTGCTCATACATAATTTCAGATATTGCATTTCTCATCTCTAGAAGATTGATTTTTAATGTATGTCATTTCTGTTCTTGGGATGCTTAAACTTTGCTTAACTTTCATCAACATCTAGGTCTAGCTGTAATAGTCACTTGACTGTCACTGTTTACTAATTCACCAACTATGTCTCTTCAAGACTGTTCTACTTGTTTTCCTCATTATGGTCTACAGTTCTTTACTTTGTTGTTTGCTTGGTGATTATTGATTAGATACACTCATTAATAAGCATATTAGTCTTTTATCTTTGTCTGTTGAGAATGCAAGCTATCCTTGGCTCTGTGAGCTTTGAAGACCATTCCATTTGATTCCATTGATTTTTACCCTCTCAGGCTTTGCAAAGACTTGGAAGGAACTTTCTGCAGATCTCTATATCTCTCCCTCTTTTACCATGCTCTCTTTTCTTGTTATTGGCCTCATCTTCCTCTTTAAACATTATCTGTCTACTCCATAAAGGTAATTTGTCAATCTTTATTACTGTCAAGTGGGTAAGTGGGGACCCATATGAGTAGTTTATCTTGCTTATTATCCATTGAACAATTTAAAGTAGGAAGATAAAATTGTTTTCTACCAATCATTTGTTTGTTCATAGAGGAAAGCAGAAGTTTCTTTCAGTGTGACCTTGATGAGAAAATTCTAATTGAATATAAAGAAACTTACATTGAGTTCTGTTTCCAGAAGCTTGATGTTAAGTATAAAGAGGTCAGGTCCAAAACACCAGACAGAAGCATTTGTGTCTGACACTTTTTCTCAGTTTTTATTGATTTGGCTTATACCATATTTTTACTTCTTTCTCCCTCGTCCTAGGTAATTGAATTAAAATGTTGGTACTGAAGAAACTTTATTTTCCCTCCTATTTGAGATATAGATTGAATACTTTTTGGAAGTCTAAGGGAGCTTTTTTAATAACCTACTGGGAAATTAGAGAATAATTCCAAACATGAAAGTAACTTTTCTGAGATGAAGAGTCAGTAGGATTTTTCTCAAACTGTGACACCACAGCTTCCATGGTGGATATAGAAGTGATAGTATTTTTGAATTGGGAGTGAGTGAAATTGGGAGAAAGGACTTAGAAATTTTTGTTACTACAAAATTTTGTTGAGTGCAATGTGTTTTCTCTATCAGTGTCAACTCTATGTACTGTTTAAATCCCCCACAATAGAGGATAGCATGAAATCAATAAAACATTTAACATTTTGACCAATAGTTATAATTTTTATTTGATCCCAATGAACCCTATGGATTAGTATTGTCCAAACAAGAACTAAGTCTTAGTTATCTGAAATCTTATTGACTAAATTAAACAGCCCTAAACCAAGCAATGATGGTTATAGCTTTTTGCACAATTTCAATGTATCCCTACTTTCTTTCTTTTTTGGGTGATGAAAAAATATGTTGTGTCTGAAAGCTTCTGTAGTAAAGATTCAATAATCAAAAATAAGGTCTCATTGATCTTTTCATGATAAGTCTGGGAAAACAAAAAACAAGTGGAAGAAGATTATTTCTGAGATTGTGGTTTCCATTATTTTTACCCGGAAGAAAGATGCCTTTTAGACTCTGCTTTAGATGCCTTTTAGACTCTTGGTGAATGATCCTGTATTAGGTCTTTAGATGTGTTTTTTGAAACTCCCCTGAAGGGTTTGGCCGGGGAGTAAGCAAGCTGATAGAATTCTCATGCATTCATATGCCAGACTTGGCCTAACTTTAGAAGTATGCTGGCTCCCTGACACCTCTCATAGGCCTTAAACAACTTAGGATCTGAGCGATGATGAAAAGAGGCCACTGTGCAGACAAAGACTGTGGGCTCCAGGCATTGACTAGCTGCCTTCAGAGTCCCCTTTCAATCTTGCCATCTTTCAGGGCTTTGTTTGGTGTTTGATACAGCTTTTCAGAGACTTAATAGCCTTTTGGTATCCAAAAGGAACACGGCCAGCCAGGATTGATTGGCTGTGTGCAGGCTGGACTCAAAGTGGCTGTGGAACTGTCTGCCTTACTTAGCAGTTTAACCCTTTGTAGTAAAAATACCATCCCCTCCTAGTGGGAATCAAACTGACATGTATTAATAGTTCCATGCTGTTACAAAGAAAGAAGGACTTGGTGGAATTTTCGTAGCTCCTTCTGACCATTGTGTCTCTCTCTGTGAACTTTGATGTTTGGAGAATGCTAAGAGAATTCCGAGGGACTGGAAATCACAAGGGTACACATTCAAACAGTGCAGCCATCTCAGAGTGTCAGTTCCATCCCTGGTTGAGCTCTAGGTTTCTTGATGAAGGCCATACTTAACCACAGTGACAGTTTGCCCTTCCCTCCAGTCCTTATGGATTCAACATCTTTGCTTACTAACAACTCTGTGTCCATCTTAAATGGTCAGAACACCAACTGGTAAATTGAGAGAGGGTAGCTAGCTAATTTTTCTTTTTCCTATCCTCCTTGGATAATGAAAATACAATGACATGTATTGGTAACAGTGCACTACATGACTTTATTTTAAATGTTAGTATTTGGTGGCTGGTTGTACTATATCCTACTAGACAAATTTATGCATCTACTGCATATGTTGAATAATATTGATTTATTATTAATAATTCTACATGGTATCTAAGAAACACCAAACAAAACATAAAAAGGAAGGGGTTTATATTCTATGGTTTCTACAGAAAACCACAAACATCTTGTAAAACAGAAAGAAGCCTGAATTTAGGTTTGTAATGAGTTGCAAATCCTCAGAATGCAGAAGAAGATACTGCATGGGAAAAAAAGAGACACACTTTCTTCTAGCAACTGTGCTGATGGAATTCATATTTCATGTAAAATAGGTTCTAGGGTTCGATGAGTACAAGCAATAAAAGGGCAACCAACTTCTTCAGAATGCAAATTAATAACAATAGAGAGTATGGAGGAAACTCATTAAAACTCAAGAACATGATGGAGATTAAAACACAACATTAAAACAGGCTAATAATCCCATTTGAGAAAGCAATCATTGTGGAGAATAGAAATAAACAGCGTGAACATATTTGGGGCCTTTTGATATCCCTGCTAAGAGCCTGGCTTTCTTCTTTTTCCAATTAGCTTTTCTGGATGAGTTATCAAGTAGGTGGACCCACATCTGTGAATATAGCCCTATAAAATCACACCACAATTAGGACTATATATATGACTGCTTCAGTATACCAGAACATTTAATTTTATTGATTTTCTAAGATGAATAAAACATTTAAAAATTTTTGAAATCACATTTTTTATAATTTACCTATTATTATTATTTTTTTGTGTGTACATGTTTATTCATGCATTAGTGTGGCATAAATCAAACAATGGAGGTCAGTGGATACCTTGAGGGAGTCAAATCTTCTTTTTTTGGTAATAAAAGCTATTTTTTTTCACAAAATAAAATATAATACGATAAAACCAAAACTATCACATCAATATTGGACAAAACAAACCAACAGAAGGAAAGGAGCCCCAAGAGAAGTCACAGAATCAGAGACCCACTTGTTCACACATTCAGGAGTCCCAGAAAAATACTAAACTGACAGCTATTTTATACACACAGAGGACCTGGTGCAGACTGATGTCAGCCCTGTTCTCGCTGCTTCAGTCTCTGTGATTTCATGAGTGTTGCTCAGTTGGTTTAGAGGGCCTTGTTCTTCTAGTATCCTCTATCTCCTCTGGCTCTTACACTCTCTCTGCCTCCTCTTCGGTGGGATTTCCTGAGCTCTGAGGGGAGGGATTTGATGAACACATCCCATTTAGAGCTTCGTGTTCCAAGGTCTCACTCTTTGTGTAATGTCTGATTGTGAGTCTCTGTGTTTGTTCCCATTTGCTACAGGAGAAGGCAATACCCACACAACTCATTGAAATGGAGCGGGCAAGCTGATGCCTCTATGTTGCTGGAGGGCTTCTCTCCAGGTTCCCCAAGCCCCGCAGTCCCACAATCCACTTATAAAATAATCACTCAGACGCTTATATCACTTATAAACTGTATGGCCGTGGCAGGCTTCTTGCTAACTGTTCTTTTATCTTAAATTAACCCATTTTTATAAATCTATACCTTGCCACGTGGCTGGTGGCTTCCTGGCGTCTCCACATGCTGCTTCTCCTCGCGGTGGCTGCAGTGTCTCTCCCCTCAGCCTTCCGCTTCCCAGAATTCTCCTCTCTCCTTGTCCCACCTACTTCCTGCCTGGCCACTTGCCAACCAGTGTTTTATTTATATATAGAGCAATATCCACAGCACTTCCCCTTTTCTTCTTTTTTTAAAAAGGAAGGTTTTAACTTTAACATGGTAAAATTACATATAACAAGACAATTACCGAGCAAGAATTATAGTTACAATATTAAAGAAGATGTCCTATCTATCTTATATTTGTGAGTTTAAGGTTTTATATCTAACTTATCTTTTATCATAACTGAGGAAATTACAACTATCTAGTTTTCAACCACATCAAAGACCTGAGAAGGAACATAATGGTCCCTGAGAAATGGTAGATGGATGCAAGCAACTTTCGGGAATCTTGCAAGAGTAGACCAAGACAGCTGGCAGCCTGGACAGTCACCTAATGTTTCTCAGCATTGTTGGTGCATTCAAATTGGCTACAGGCCTAGAGTATCTGACAGACCATTTTCAGAAGCAGGATTTCTGAAAGACCATCTTACCCTGTCTTGGCAGAGTACAGTGGTCGCTTTCCTTGTGTCCCGCTTGTCCAGAAAGGAGAGCATTGCATTTGTACTGTCAGCCATCAAGGCAAGGGCAGTTCTTTGCCCAGTAGGCCATTTTGTGCCAAGAAGACAAACTTCCCAATGGAAATGTCTTAGAAGCCCAACATTCTCTCGGGATCAAATTGGTGCAGCCAGGAGCAATTGTGTCTCACGTCAACAGAATTCTAAGTTATTTAAATGCCATATTCTCCAGGTCTATGAAGTGTTTGAAGATTACCTATCTATCTGAAATATATCTATGTATACCTAGAAGACTTAACTAACATGGCTACAAATATGATTATCATAGATGACTAATTATTAATCTATTTTTAATTATCCATTACAATTTTAAATGAGTTACATAAACATAATACCTCAAACAAGAATAGAAACATATATATAGTATAACAAAATTAACTTAAAGTTTGTATCAATAAACTAAAATTTATACCAATGTAAAACATTTTAAACATGAACTAAAATCTATACCAATGTAAGACATTTCAAACAAGTTTTCTTTAAAAGCAGGTTCATTAATCTACCCTTTTATCTCATCATCTCCACATTCTCCTATATATCTATATCATATCCCCTTTTCTTTTTTAGAAAGAGATCACATTTATAATCAACCTGTTTTAAATAAAAATATTGGTTTTTCTCTGTCCCACACCAGAGGGCTCTTTTGATTTGGGACACAAGAATCTCTTAACCAATTTTTTTTTTAAAGCAATATGTCTGGGTTTAGAGGGGGAGTGAGCCAATTCCACCTCTAAAGCCAGCTTGGTATATTTGGGAATTTGGGCGTAGCATCTCTTACTACTTCCTGCTGGAGGGGGGCGCTGTATCTTATGGGGATGCAAAGAAAATTTTTAGGCCTATGGGGTAGTCCGTGAGGCTGTATTGTGTGAACCAGTTGCCTTGAAACCGCTCTGGATGTTGGATCATCTGGGCCATGGTGTCACCGGAGGCTTTTCAGGGGGTCTTGGCTGGTGAAACCTGATGTATCTTAATCTGGAACAAATCCACAGCCTCTGGCTTTCTGTGGAAACAAAAGCAGAATCTCTTTTCCAAAGCAACATATCCTTAAATCCAAATTTTGAAGTGAAGGTACCTTTAAAATATACATTTTGGCATAACTCAACAGCTTTTGTAATCAAATGTTTTTTTTCAGTTACGAATATCAAAGAGAACATAATCCAGATTCTCTGTGTGGTAGCCATCTTTACGTGGCTTATGTTTTATATTACCTCGAGCCTATTGCTTTAAACTGCATCCTTCTGAGCCTGAAACAGCGCTGTGGCTGCTGGCTCCGCCCAGTTCAGCTTCCCAACATGGCAGTGGTACGTTTTCCGCCAGCTCTGGGAGTCATCAAGTCTCAGAAATAGTGGGTCTAAGCTTTTATCAAAGCAGCGTGTAGCCCAGAAACCTTTTTTTTTTTTTTAAATACTAGTAAAGACTAAATCTACCGCATAGCATAATGTGCCCCTGGCAGATGCCTCATTCCCGCCATAGTGCCGGTCAAACGCACCCGCCAGGAACCCGCCAGTGTTCAAACCTGCGTCTTGCGCTGTCTAGCTGCCCGTATGAGACAAGAAGCAGGAACCTGTTTTTGGCTCTGTTCAGAATTGGTTATTAAATATTCTCAGGTTTAAGGTGGAAACTCGAGCCGTTGGGCGCCATTTGTTGCTGGAGGGCTTCTCTCCAGGTTCCCCAAGCCCCGCAGTCCCACAATCCACTTATAAAATAATCACTCAGACGCTTATATCACTTATAAACTGTATGGCCGTGGCAGGCTTCTTGCTAACTGTTCTTTTATCTTAAATTAACCCATTTTTATAAATCTATACCTTGCCACGTGGCTGGTGGCTTCCTGGCGTCTCCACATGCTGCTTCTCCTCGCGGTGGCTGCAGTGTCTCTCCCCTCAGCCTTCCGCTTCCCAGAATTCTCCTCTCTCCTTGTCCCACCTACTTCCTGCCTGGCCACTTGCCAACCAGTGTTTTATTTATATATAGAGCAATATCCACAGCACCTCTATAGAAACTTTCCCCCTACATTCTAATGTCTTTGGTACAGGAAGGTAGTCTGATGGCTGCCAAAAGAGACATGTAAACACAAACCTAGCTACAAACCCCTTGGTCTACAATTTGTCCTACCTGTAAAATATGCTAGGGCAATGGTGGCACAAAGTTTGTGGGAGTACCCCACTGATGCCTGACTTAAGGCTCACTCCATGAGATGGATCCTATACCTGATACTACTTTGGTGACCAAAAAACAGAGGCTACATAACCCAGAGACATAGGGTAAAACCAAGTACTACTGTTCTAAAAAAAAGTAACAATAAAATCACCCCTAATGATATTCTGTTATACTCATAGATCAATGCCTTACTCAGCCAGCATCAGAGAATTTCTCATTTCTTGCAGTGAGTCCTAAAGTTCAAACTCAGGTTATCGGGCTTGAATCTTTTATCCACTGAGCCATTTCTCTGGCCCTGAATCAAAACTTTCTTATGAATCCTATTGCACTGGGTGGCAAGGTATATGTATTCTGTGTAGACAGAGGTTTGAAATCCTTATCATCACTAGATAGTTGTGAGGGAATCTGAAATGTACTAATCCATGACAGTATTTCCTTTTCTTCCATGTTGAACAGTCATTGTTGGGGTTGTGATTATGTTTCCTACATGGTGACTCTCACAAATTTTCTTTCACTTCCTTTCTTGGAAAGGGTGTGTCTCCATGTCAGTGTTTGGAAATTGAAAGGTTCATGTTATTCTGTGCTAATGGAGGGAATAGGGCCAATCAGGTGTCCTGTGGTTTTCTGCTGGATTTTTCTGTGTGGTGGTTGTTCTGTTCCCCCAGTGACATTATCTGATGTTTTGAGATATTATTTTGGTATGATCTAATGGAATCTGTTCACTGTGGAATCTTTGTCAGCTTGAAGACTATAGCTTCATTGTCTTTTCAGTGTTTGTGTCTCCTCAGTAAGACACCTGGCCATTTCTGTATTGCCTGAATGTTAGGTGAAGGCTGGGAATTCCAGGAGTAGTGCCATCAGCTCCTGTGCCTAGCCTAGCAACTGTCTCTGATGTGTTACATTTCCCAGCATATTTGATATGGTTGGGACCTTCCCTAGAGGCCAAGAGCCTCCTCCATTCTAATCTGGGAAGTTCTGCCACTATCTAGTCAGCATGGGACTCTCTTATAATTATGAGGACTTTTGCTTCTGACCACATTGCCTTCCCTCTGTATTTCTTGCCACAGTCCACAGGACTAATGGAGATCACTTTTTTGCTTCTGCTTTCTTATATCTGTTTTGCTTCTTCTTTTACCAGGTCTTCAAGGACAGAGGGCTTCTGGAGAAAATGCTGAGTTAATGATTAAGGAAGATCCAAAAATAATACCTTATTACTCATCAAACACATGGCTATGGAACAAGGAAAAACCCATGCTGAGAATTCCTGCTGAAAAGTGGTGAATGACTAAATGCCCACCTGATACAGGAATCCTTCCAACAGTACACCTGACAGGCAGTGATCCAGCTCTTATGTGTGTCAACAGATTGAGCAGCTGTTCCTTGCTCTGTACTTCAGTCCATCCCAAGGTTGGGTAACTCTATTTATTCTCACATATAATGTAGTTCCAAGAGGCTTGAATGAGAGACTTGGAATAATTTGTGCAAGCTCCACAGGTCCAACATAGTGCTTGTTACACAGAAGACTTTCAAAAAGCGTTTGCTGAAATATTGAACTTATTTGTTAAAGTATGTTCTCACAATTCTTAACCCTTGGCTCTGCTGTCTCTCAGTGACACATGGATGCAGAGATTATATTTTTAGGCAGTTCAATTATTTTTATATCACTCAGTTGCCTTCAGGATGATTGACACACTTTTGAATCCTTTAAATAGGAAAACAGGTCTGTGATCCTATGAAGTGATCTATTGCCGGCAGATCTATAAGCAAGGTTAAAGGAGAGGCGAGAAAACTGCATATATGTATCAAAGGAAATGGTTTGGAAAAATCAAGTTTGTTAATGAGTAAAAATTAATAGTGAGTGTGAAGTATATCCTTGGACATTCATTAAATATTTGATAAGGCTGCTTGTGAAAGTTTACTCTTGTGCTCATATATTTAAATGAACTTGATTCGATGAAAGAAATTGCTTGGAAAGCTGCTGACAAATGATACTGAGAAAAAAAATAGTGATGAGAAATCACAGGCTTTTTGGAGTCAGCAGCAGAAACCACTGGATAGTGTCTGAAGGAGTGAGTCATTTGCACAGTTTTGTAATGTTTGGAAGGAAGAAATAAAGCAGAAAGATTCAAATCTACAAAATGCCAAGCCAAAGCAGCCATAAGATTTCTAGCAAGCACTAGGGCTCAGCACTCCTGCCCTGGTTCCTATGCAGATGGATGGGATATCTGTTTAGTAAGGGGTGGGAGCTTTAGTGTTGGGACGGTACATGGGGTGATAACCTGAGAAGTGGTCAAAGTTGGACACATAGATTTGATTCATTTCACTTAATTTGATTTGGTGCCTCTGGTAATCCTAAGGCTCTTTCTAAACAATGTCAAATCAATTGTAATAATTAGAAGAACACTAGAGTTTTCTTCCTAAGACCTTAGTGCACTCTTTAGAGTCACACAAAATCTTAACTTTGATTTATTTTGTCAGTGTGAAGCCAAAGCTCTGACTACTTCTCTCACCTCTTGTTTCTAATGGGAAACACTCGAAACAAGAGCCTGGTCAGTACCCAAAGGCAGCTGGCTCCTTTAGACTTATGGGTGCCTGGGTATTCTCCTGTACTGAAGTTTTTACATTTCCTCTCAGAGGTCCTGACTTCCATTAACCTCTGTTTTGGAGACCTGTCAACATGGCTTTAATACTTCTAAGACACTGGGGGGAAGTTCATCAATTAACTGGTTGGAACTATTTTGTTATTGTTGTCTATTGTCTAATTCAAGATGACCAAGTAATTTACTGTTTAAATGAAGGGACATTCGAGGGTGAAAGGATTGTTGTCACTGGCAAACAATGAATGTGAACAACAACTTAAGCTCACATTGCCTTGGGAAAATTAAGATGTGACCATGTAGTAGATTATTGTATATACTAGTAAACAAATTTAGTAAAATAACAGCCTTAGATAATTTGCACTGTTACGGATTCTTATATGTTGATACAAATGTAAACTATTTTTATATTCCTGTTTAAGATAATTTGTATATTGATACAAATACAGAACTTTATTTGTTATGATGTACATATATTTCTACTCTTATTTGAAATATTTGTATATTGATGCAAATGTAAATTTATATCTGTCATACTTTATGTATGTTCTACTTCTGATTAGGATATTTTGTATATTGATATATATTTAAGATTATTGTCATATTGCATATCGCACTATACATTCCTACCTCTGTTTTAAATATCTTGAGTATTGTCACAATTTTGAAGCCATCATCCTTTACCATACATTTGCTTATAGACTGTTTACCTTGTTTACATGAAGCCTTAGTCCTTAGGTTATTTCAGTAGATAAGACTTATAGATTTATAGTCACCTATGCTTGTCATCTCTATAGTTATGTTAGTTAGGTTATCCAGATTTACAGATACATAGGTCGGATGGACAGGTAATCTTCAAATACTTCATAGACCTAGAGAATATGGCATTTAAATAACTTAGAATTCTGTTGACATGAGACATAATTGCTCCTGGCAGCACCAATTTGATCCTGAGAGAATGTTGGGCTTCTAAGACATTTCCAGTTGGAAGTTTGTTTTCTTGGTACAAAATGGCCTATTGGACAAAAAACTGCCCTTGCCTCAACTGCTGACAATATGAGTGCTGTCCTTCTGGACAAGTGGGACACAAGGAAAAATGACTTCTGAACTCTGCCAAGACAGGGTAAGACGGTCTCTCAGAATTCCTGCTTCTGAAAATTGTCTGTCAGATACTCTAGGCCTGTAGCCAATTTGAATGCACCAACAATGTTGAGAAACATTAGGTGACTGTCCAGGCTGCCAGCTGTCTCTTGTCTACTCTTGCAAGATTCCCGAAAGTTGCTTGCATCCATCTTCCAATTCTCAGGTACCATAATATTCCATCTCAGGTCTTTGATGGATTGAAGACTAGCAGTTATAGTTACAACTTAATATATATATAATCTTAGATAGAACATATTAAGTATTACATTCAGGTTCTTTAGGATAGGACACCTTTTGGAATGATCTTTGTAACTTGCCATTTACCTACGCTCTAGACTTCTCTGGATTTTAGTATGTGTTTCTTGCTTAATATTGTTCGAATTGGTTGTAGTTCCATCTTATCTATGTCATTAGCCCTCTCTACCCTTGGACAATATATGATAACCTTTCCTTGTATATAGTATTGTATTAGGTTAGAACCTTCTTATTTAGACAAAAGGGGGAGATATGGTGGGTAGCCATTCCAACCTTGATCTGGAAGTTCCAACCCCCATTGAGACTTCAGTAACTATCACGCCTACAAGGCAGGGCCAAGAGAGGACCCTAAAGACCCGAGATCCGCATGTGCTGGCTCTCTTAGTTCCTGGACCCTGGACGCTGGAGGTAGACCAAGCAGAGTTCTCCAGAGAACACCGCCAGACTGCGCTGCATCTTTCCCAGACCCTGAATCCTACCTATCCCTTCATTTGTAAGTTACACCACTAAATAAACCTCCCTTTTAACTATGTGGAGTGGCCTTAATAATTTCACCAATATGACCACCTGCATTTGACTAATTGACTGGATCTCTAGGTACCTTGGGGTTATATATGTAACTGTAGACTGTATGTTCTGAGGGAAAATTACAAATATCCTCAACATTTTCTCTTTTCACTAAAATATATCCAATAAACTATCTCCCATAAAAAATCCACTGGTAATTATGCTATGTGGCACAAGCCTATAGTCCAAGTATGGTGATCTGAGATAGAAGGATCACAAGTTCAAGGTTAGCCTGAGCACTTTGTGATATCCTATCTCAAAACAGGAAGTGGGAACAAAGGAAGACAGTTGGGATATAGTTCAACAGTAGGATGCATAATAGCTTATGTGAGGCCTTGAGTTCAGACACACACACACACACACACACACACACACACACACACACACACACACACAGAGACAGAGAGAGAGAGAGAGAGAGAGAGAGAGAGAGAGAGAGAGAGAGAGACCTAGTTTTTTTTGTTTTTTGTTTTTCTTTCTTTTTTTTTTTTTTTTAACTGAAATCACATAATTCACCCTTCACCTTTTTGTCTTACATTTTGGAATCTTAACAAACTTCCATGGGGAGATTTCCCAGTTGAGGAAACAACAATGTAGACATGATGGAAGGCCAAAGCTGAACTGCCCACCTACTAACTTGAGGTCACACAGACAGGAGTACATGGGATTGATTAATGTTAAAATGGGTTGACTATAATCACAAGCAAAGCCATAGACTATCAACTATATAAGGCAACAACAATACATTCTTTTATCTTTATATACAATTATTAAAACTATTAGCATTTATATTTTAATCCCCATGAGATAACATCAAAAATCCTGTTAGTTTGTGTAGACAGTAGAGTGAGGTGCTATTTTTGAAGTCTAAAGAGTTAAGCCAGTCAACACTAAGAAGTTGAAATCAGAAGGTTAGTGGGGGATGAGGCTGACTAAGTCTTTGGCAAAGAGTATAGAACTTGTGCCTTTTTATTATAAGAGAGACAAACAAGATCTTGAGGGAGACAAGAGTCTACCAGATGTTGCAGAGTTCCATGGGGGACACAGTGATATTTGCTAATGTGTGAAGCGTATTGAGCATTAATTAAAGGGCCTGCTGTATGTACTTAGCCTAATGCAGATATTCTCATAGTGCAGATGAGAGCATATGCTGTAGGGGACCACGGGGGAAAGTGCCTCTGCTGATCGCCTCTGAAGACACAAAAGGACAGTCAATCTGCCCAAACAGCTCTTTTCATCATAGTCCACGTAGACAGGAGTCATGCTATTGTTTGCATTTAGAGAAGTGTCCAAGCCCTGATGAATAACTGAATCTCAAGTCCAGAAGTCCTTTACTGCCATCAAATGCTTGAAAACCTTCTACAACACCAACCTCATGCCCCTTCTATTTTCTTTTCATGTGGCTAAACTTGTTGACTGAGTCTATTTCCAGAGTCTTAATTTCCCCAGATACTTCTCACTGGTTTCTTACATCTACACTGGTTTTTTGAAAGGTCTCTTAGTGAGTGCTCAGTGACTTTGTTTGTGTCTAAATGCACTGTTTCCCAGGCAGCAAGCTACATGCAGGTCAGTCCTGGATTATTTTACTCATTACCATGCTACCACTTGGTACGATGACTGCCTCATAGAAAGCACAATGCTAAGTTGAATGACTCAATGATCTACATGTCAGATATATTGGATAGTAAAGGTGCTTTAGTTCTTTCCATTAAAACACCTTCTTTTTGCACCCTTCACTGCTTTTTCTTCATCTATCTCTTAAATATTGGTATTTATAGTATTAGATGCTTGGCCTTCTTATCTTACTTATTCTGTGCTTTTCTCAAGTGACCTATCCCTGAATGAATATCTGCAAAGATTCCAAAATGCTGTTTCTAAGATAGAGTTAAGATTTATCTTCCAAATGTTGGCTCTTCTGAATACTCTACTGAGATCAGGAGCTTTCTATCTGATGCCTTCAAGGTGGTCCATGATGAACTCTTCTGGATTTCTCAGGCATCTGTTCATCTCAGTAAGAGGAACTCATCTCTTATCATGCATTATTGGAACTGATTCTCTTTAGGATTAGTCTGGATAAGTTTAACTCATTGGCACTTTTTTCCCAGCAAACTTTGCCTGTATTCTAGTGATGAATTGGCCATTTAAAATGTAGATTCATATACAATCCTAAAGATCTAATCAGGTTGTCTCAAGCCAAAATTCTTCATCTTCTGTATTATATTTACTTTGTCTCTCTGTGTTTTGTGAAGTTCATGGGTTTGGCAGGTTTATTAGCAATATTTTCTCTTCAGTAAAACTTGTGTGATCTTTTCTCAGTCTACCATCCCTGTTTGTGCATTGAGTTTCTCTCTGAATCTCTTGCTTTTTTTCTGACTGGTGACTATTGGAAAAGCCCTAATTTAGAGACAGCAAGCTTTTCAATTGCAAAGATTCTTGGTTCATCCCCAAGATGGTAGGTGGGAAGCCTTGAGCAAAATGACCTCCTAGGAAGAGGAGAGTGATACATCTCTTGGGAGTTTTCTTCTGTTACATTAGACTGGTGGGGAACTGATTGAGGATCAGGAGACAGAGGGATGAGAGGTGATAATCCAAGAAGAACATAAAGATTATGGAAAAATATATTTGAACCTATGTGTAGGTAGACCAGTGCCTTAGTGTTTCACACATGGGCAGGGCCTCCTTCATCTTAGGTGAGGAAACATTCTGTAGAAAGGAGTCAGAAGAAGAGAACTTTGGAGTGGAGTTGAGGTGAAAGATCATGAAAAGGAATGGAGAGGCTTCTGAAATGTTACACTTCCTCTTAAAATCACATGGGCCATTAGCAGAGAGCGGGGGAAATAGTATCGTTGTTGCTCTTGTTATTAAGCACTTTACGTGTGACAGGCACTGAATGCTGGCTGTTAGATCCACACCTCACAGATATTCACAACTCCTGTGCATGGTGTGCAACATTCTCTGCTGTAAAGTTGAAGAAGCAGAGACTGAGTCATTGAATTCCTTGCTACCAACTAGCTAGAAAGCCATGGAGGGCTTCTGAGACACAGTCCTCCCCTGGTGTTTTTTCTTGGTGTTTTTTCATCTGCTGCCTCACTCACTGCTTCCTGAGACTTAAAAGAGTGATTTTTATGTTCTGTTGCTGTTTCTGCCTTTCCAGCTGGGAAGCCGACACCCTCAGCATCACCAAAGGCTGGCAGCCCACCCACATTCACCCACGGATGTTACCTTGCTTTCTACCAGGCTGATTAATAGTGAGGATACATTATCAGAGCTAATAGGACTCAAATGAAGAAGACTGGTCAAGCAAAACCCTGTAAATTGGTTTGTGTGCTTCCTCTGTCTCTTTTAATACCTGATGCTGGGAATTTTCATCCTTGTCCAGCCGGGCTACAAGGGAAAGGATTAGCGTAAATAGCTCCCACGGTGGTGATAAGGGGGCATCCAGCTGCTTCCGTGGCCCATTTATTGACATGAAGAGAATTCAAATCTGCAACAGAGAATTTCTTCTCTCTGAAAACACTACTATGCTTCAGAAAAATGACTGAAAATACACAACCTTCTTTCTCTAACTTCCTCTCTCTAATGTGTTCTTTTTCTACCATTTTTTTTTTTCAATTCAGGCAACTATTACAAAATACCAAAGACAGAAATTTCTTCCCCACATGTTTTAAGGCTGGGAATTCCATATCAAGGTGACTTTGTTTTCTGGTAAAAGCCCACTGCCCGATTTACTGATGGCTCCTTTTTTTCCTGAGTCTTCATGTGGTGGGATGATGGACAGGGAGATGCCTCCTTCTGAATTCCTTTTGATCCCATATGTAGCAAAAACCTCAGTTCTTGTGCTTCTGAAGGAGAAGAATTCACACAGGGCACAGGTGGAGCAAGCTTGCAGTCAAAGTTTATTTTTAGTAGGCCAGAAAGTGAGAGCCGTGCAGTATACCCTCCAGTGTGGAAAGTGTACGGAGCCGGGTGACTAGAGCAAAGCCTGTCTCCAGCATCTGGACTTACAACTCTTGCTACCTTTTCTGCCCCATTTTTGTCACCCTTGGGGCAATCTGGGGCAGTCTCCTTGCTGGTGGTTCCTTCCAGGAATAGGAGGGAGTGTTCATTGAAGTTATCTTTACCACTATTCAGTTTGTTTTAAGTAGATGGGTTAGAAGCAGGGCTATGTGTAAGGATGTCACTGCATGCCAAAGGGAGAAGTTTGCCAAATGTCAGCATAGCAGCGCCTTGTATCTGCTTCAGGGAATGGTGCTTGTGGGGCTGCTTGGGAGCCCCGGGGGCCTGCTGAGACCAGTTCTGTCATTTCACTCAGAGCACTGTCCCTCTACTTTTCCAGTTAGCTCAGCTACCTCAAACTGAGCTATAATTTATCTTCCCCACCACTTGGGATTTTTTTTTCTCTTCAAATGCCTTTAGTTTGCTGTACTGTGTTGTATTTTGATGTTGTCCACATTTCTGGTTTCTTAACCAGCTCTTCTGTTTACTATCTATATGAACTTCAGTCTTTTACTTTACCTTTCAATCCTTTCCCAGTCTTCTACCTACCAAATCTCTAGAGATGGGGAGAATAAAAATATTTTAATAAATACAACAGAAACAATAACAAAAAATACCTTGTAGACTGTTATGGCTTGGCTAAGGTTTGAGTATGCCCCAAGGCTTCATGTGTAAAAATTTAACATCCATTTTTAAAGTATTATGGTAGGGGATGGGGTGGGGGTGACTTAGTCTGGTTATTGTGTTTCAACATGAGGCCTTGGGGAGAGATTAGGGAATTGGTGAGGTTATCAGGGTGGAGTTCCCTTGATTTGAATTCTTGTGACTAGCTACGTATACACTTTGAACCAGAGTCAAGGTCTTAGACACCTAAATTTTTTACTGCCTAAATGGTCTCTGGAGAGTTTCTTAATAAGGATCAAAGCTGGATAAATGCACAGTATTTGTGAGTGTTTTCAAGCTTCTTCCCCGTCATCTCTTTGGTCTCCTGATGTTGGATCATAAGTAAGTGTCCCTTGTTTCAGCTAAAGGTAGGAATTTTTCCTAGGTCTTTACTCAACCAGTGCCAGGAACAGCCAGTCCTAGAGAAAGCTGCTTAGGTGAAACAGTGTTAGTCAATGATGAATGTGACCTCCTTGTCCAAAGCAGAAGAAAGGAGGAGGTCTTCTTAGGGGTTGGGGTGAACTAGGGGAGGATGGGGGCACACTTGGTCCCAAGTAACTTTCTAGTCTCTTTTGCTATTCTCTTTTCCCCTTATCTTCCTCCTCTTCTCTCCCTCCTTGGTAAGGCCATAACTCCTACTTGATTATGACTCTAGTCTTTTGAATCATTTAAGCTTAAAACATCTTTTCAAAGCCCTGTTTCTAACTACAGTCTCACTGAGGAGTTGGCTTAAATACACAAATTTAGGAATGCCACAATTCAGCCCATAGCAGCCTGCTTGAATTGAGTCACCACTGTACTTAGCTGGCCTAAAATAGCAACCATTTAGAAACACAAAGATCAGATTTAGAAACTTTAAAAAGGATTTATTTATTTTTACGTTTTGCCTGCCTGTAAGTGCACCACACATGCACAGTGTCTGTAGAAGACAGAAGTGAGTGTCAGATTTCCTAGAACCAGAGCTGCAGATGGTTGCAAGATGCCATATGGGTGATGGGCCTCAGCCTGGGTCCTTTACCCCAGCAGCAAAGATTCTTAACTGCTGCATCATCTCTCCAACCTCCAGTTAGGAAAGTTTTGGCCCCAAACACATTGTCAGTGGGATCCTCCAAATAATTGCAGTCTGTTGGAAAACAAGTGCGTCTCCTCTAACTCCAACCCTGGGAGAACATCTGGCCGTGCTAATGGAGGGGAGAGCTGATAGAGCTGATAGCCAACATTAATGCCTTGATCATGAACAATATGGATCCTTAGGTGGGATTCAAGGAAGAAGTCATCTTAATGTCTTATCCAGTTGTGATATAAGCACTGTTGTAGGAACTGTTAACTCTGACAAACAGCCATTCTCCCCCCACCTCCCCCAGACATGGTTTCTCTGTGTAGCTTTGCGCCTTTCCTGGAACTCACTCTGTAGCCCAGGCTGGCCTCAAACTCAAAGATCTGCCTGCTTCTGCTTCCCGAGTGCTGTGATTAATGGCGTGCGCCATCACCCCTGGCCTGACAAACAGCCATTCTAATCCAACCCATTCCAAAGGGTTGTGTTAAAAGGACAGTGGTCAAAGAGACCAATGTGCTAAACTACATATGTAGGTTGCCATATACTATCTCTGAAAGTTTCTAGGGCAGACAGCTTACTGAGGGGCATTTTCCTAACCAGGTGATTGACAATCTTATTTATATTAAAAAATAAAAGCCATTATTAATTAATTTAAAAAGTTTTATAAAAATATTTTAATTAGTTAAAACTTTAGGTTTCATGAAAGTAGATACTGAAATTTGAGCACATTTCCCATAGGTGTTTCTGTCATGAACAATCCAGGGGTCAGATTTCAAAGCTGTTCAACACGGGGAACAGTGATACATAATATGAATTAACTCCGAGTTTATAGATCACATAAAGCATAAGTGACACTAGCAGAATTACTCAGAATATACACACAGCATTCAACTTTAATAATAGCACAAGTGCCTTCCAAATGACTGCTAGGATGTTTAAAGATCTTCTTCATCATTTTAAAGTCTAAAGATTTTATAATCAATTAGAGAAATTCCATGGGTTCTGCCATTTTAAACCTTCTGAGCATACTTAGTAAATTTCAATATATCTAATGACTTCATCTAGTAAATTTCAATATGTCTAATGACATCATCTAGTCCTATAGATGCCATAAAAATGGAAGCTACATGATCATACCTTTGGAAAATGGTAATGTAACATATGCAAATTAGCAGGATGACCTAGAATTTTTATCTTGGCTCTAAGAAGGCCACAGGAGTGTGAGGGAGATGTGAGATGTAATAGAGAGTGAATATGATCACAGTACATTGTATAAATGTGAATTTGTCAAAAATTAAAACCATAGTAATTAAATTCTTGCACCCAAATTTAGCATATATCAAGAATTTTTTATGCTAAGTTCAAGTTGGCTTAATTACTGTCATGCAAGTTTGGTTCAACATACATAAATCAATAATTATAATATAGCATAAAAATAAACTTGAGGATCAAAACATGATCAGTTCAATTAATCCAAAAAACCTGCCTTTAACAAAGTTTAACCTCCAAAATCTGTAACAAGAGTGTATATATTTTCTACACTTACCAATATAATGCTTAGCTCAGTGTCTCTGTTATAGCAATTACATGAGAAAGGAGTAAGATGAATCAAACTGGAAAAGAAGAAGTCAAATTATCCCTGTTTGTAAATGATCTGATCTACATAAGAGATCCTAAAGATTTCACGAGATCACTTCTGGGCCTGTTAAACAATTTCAGCCATGCACTTGTATATTAGATCAAGGTGAAAAATTAGTAAGTTTTATTTATACTAATAACAAACTTGCTGATAAAAATATCAGGAAAAATATTACACAAAAGCTTGAAAACTTCCCTGGGAATAAATGTAACCAAGGAATTACTGAACTGAATATGTATAACAGCCATTCTTGCTCAAGTGAGTTAATAATCTCAATGTGGTTTTAGCTTCCACTTTGCTGGTGTTTAAATATTTTGGACTTGTTTCCTATATTTATTGGTCATATGTACGTCTTCATTTGAAAAGTGTTGAATCAGTTCATTCATTATTTGTAGATGGTAATATTTGATTTTTTCATATTTAATTTTTAGTTCTTCACTAAATTAGTCTCAATATTAATATCCTATAAGATATACATCTATCTAAGTTTTTCTCCCACTCTATAAACTACCTGTTGGTGAAATTCTTAAGGCCACTCTACGTAGTTAAAAGGAAGATTTATTTAGTGGGTGACTTACAAATGAAGGAATAGGCAGATTGCAGGGGTCTGGGGAAGGTGTATCACAATCCAGCGGTGTTCTCTGGAGCTCTGCTCAGTCAACCTCCACCGTCTAGGGTCCTGAAACCAAAAGAGCGCTCGCCCATCCAGGTCTCGGGTCTCCAGACGCCTCCCTAGGCCCCCGCCTTGTAGGCGTGACAGTTGCCAGAGTCTCAATGGGGGTTGGAACTTCCAGATGCAAGCTGGAATGGCTACCCACTACAACTACCTGTTTACTTTGGTGTTTATTTCCTTTGATGTGAGAAGTTTTAAAATTTTCGTGTAATTCCACTTGTCGGTTTTGGAGTAAGTTTCCAAAAGTCCCTGCAGGTTTTTTTTTCTTTTATTTATTTTATTTTACAATATTATTCAGTTCTACATAACAGCCACAGATTCCCTTGTTCTCCCCCTTCCTGCCCCCATCCCCTCCCCCCCAGCCC
Source organism: Peromyscus maniculatus bairdii (assembly GCF_049852395.1). NCBI lineage: Eukaryota > Metazoa > Chordata > Mammalia > Rodentia > Cricetidae > Peromyscus > Peromyscus maniculatus. Next base: position 71,963,574 of record NC_134855.1, read on the forward strand.
ACCCCCCCATTCCCACCACCTCCAGATCAAGGCCACCCCCGAGGACTGAGATCTACCTGATAGACTCAGTCCAGGCAGGTCCAGTCCCCTCCTCCCAGATTGAGCCAAGCGTCCCTGTATAAGTCCCAGGTTTCAAACAGCTATCTCATGCAGTGACCCCAGGACCTGGTACCACTGCCTAGATGCCTCCCAAACAGATCAAGCCAATCAACTGCCTCACATGTTTTAATTATGATTTTTTCCTGTAGTTTCAGAGGTTTACATTAGGCCTTTGATTTGGTTTGAACTGATTTTTGGGTAGGCCAAGAGAAGTGGGTAGTTTTCTTTGTTCTACATGTGGGAATCTATTACCATGCTGACTAATTACTGTGACTCCTCTAGTATAAGTTAAGATTAGATATTGTGATATCTCTGGCTATGTCTGCTTGGTTTTTCATGGGATGCTTAGAGTCTTTGGTATTTCTTTTCTTTCTTTCTTTCTTTTTTAAGATTTATTTATTTATTTATTAGGTATACAGTATTTTGCCTGCATTTTGTCTGCACACCAGAAGAGGGCACAAGATCTCATTACAGATGGTTGTGAGCCACCATGTGGGCACTGGGAATTGAACTGGGGACATCTGGAAGAGCAGCCAGTGCTCTTAACCTCTGAGCCATCTCTCCAGCCCCTTTGATATTTCTATAAGAGGTTTTTCCCCCTCTTTTTTGCAAAGAATGTCATTGAATTTTGGTGGGGACTGCATGGAACCTGTAGATCACTTTTAGAACAAAGACCACTCTTGCTTCAGGTCTTCTTACTGGCTTTTCCCTTTGCCTAAAATTGTCTTATTCCAGGGCCCTTACGTCTCATTCCCTCCCACCTGTTAGGTCTTCATAAAGATGTCACTTGCTTTACTCACCCTGCCTAAATGACAACACTCTACCCCTTCACCACTCTGTATTCTCTTCCATGATATTCATTTTTGGTAGCTTTAATCTCTATGTAATAAAAACTGCACTATCATTCCTCGTGTGTTGTTTATTATCTATTCTCTATAGAATGATTTTTCTGAGAGGTAGGGATTTTTATCTATTTTTGTGGTCTTAGTAGACAGAGCAGGCATGATGTATTTATTTTTTCTTGGATGAAGTAATGTGTTGAGTTCCAGGCTCAATTTTTTCCCATGTGGTTTGGCTCATTAAATTCTCTTAATAACTCTTTGGAGGGGATTTAGTTTTATTATTATCTTAATTTTTCCATTTGGGAAATTGAGACTTTGAGAAATTAAGTAGCTTATCTAAACTCCTACTGCTCGCAGAAGGCAAAGCCAGCTAGCTTTCAAATCAAAGAGGTCTATTCCTAGAGCCCACATTTTTTTTTATTTTCACATTATTCTCCAAGTAATCTTTATTTGGGGGTTATTTAATGCTAACTAACTGGCTTAATACTTTTATTGGGGTTGATTTGCTATATCAGTGAAACTCAATCACAAGGGTCCATCTAAATGGGAATCTTCTCTTCCACATTTACTGAGGAAGCCTGGAGAGGTCTTTGGGAAGACTACAGCTGGTCAAAAGCATAAAGAACTCAGGTTTCTGCTGGTGTACTGTTCTGCCTGCCTGAGCATGTTGGATATACTGCCCCTGGTCATTTAGTCCACATGTCAGGAAGAAAGCAGGAGAAACAGCCAAGGACAAAGTTCATGGGCAGATTTATTGTCCTTAAGTTCTTCTATTGTCTGTGTCCATAATAATGCTACTACCTTAAACAAACTGTAAATTTTTTTTGAGCAGAAAAGGAGAACAGACACCAGATAGTCCAGAGTCGTTCTTCCCATGTTTTTGTTCAACTCATTAAGACCTTTGTATCAGAGTGCATTGTCCGGCAATAATCAGGAAGCTCAAAGGAAGTTGGCATAAACAATTAGGAAATACACTTATCACCCACCAGGTGTCCAGAAGTAGGACAGATTACAGCAGCAATTCAGCAGTTCATGGACATCCCCAGGAATTAGACTCTTCCCGTCTCTCTTTTGCTGAGTTTACAGAGCCTCCTCTTCATGCTGGAAGCATGGTGCTATGGCAGTTCCAGTCATCAGATCCACACACAGTGTACACTTAGAGGAAAAGAAAGGGCTTTTTTCTCCCTTTCAGGAATAAGGTCTTCTGTTCTGTTCTGGAGTCCCTTTAGTGGACTTCTCAAAACTTGCCCTCATTACAGGAAGCAGGTTTGATATAACCGAGGTGGATCTGCTACTTGTGAGTGGCCACCCTTGAAGATCACGACTGCAAGAAGGTCAGGAGAAGCTGGAAAACAATTTGAGATTCTGTGATCAGAAAAGAGAAGAGATTGGACAAATAATCATTTATATGTGCCGAAATAATAATCATTCTTTTCAAAGTCACAATTTGGTTCCTTCTTCTCAGCTAGCTTTTGAGTAATAATTTCCTTGATGTTAAATTCATGATAGATACATTTCTGAAAACGCTTAGCTGTTAGAAGAGTTAGAATTTGAGACTTGAATTAATTTGAATTATATCTTTGATCACATTTCTGCAGTTGCCCTGTATGTGCCTCACACATTTCATTTGCAAAATGGAACTAGAATCAAAGAAGCGCAGAAACCCTTCCCAGGAGGTGCAAGTCAATTTCTTCATGCATCCTCATCCTTGTAACTCCCAACTGCTCCTGTGTTACTCTTTCTGTAAATGCTCTCTTTATGTGACTGAGGCTGTAACAACAATCCATCATGGCAGCCATCAGATCCTCAAAGACAACTCCACAGAACCTGAACTATTTTCCAGGGAAATTGATTTCCCAATTTTAGCTTCATGGCTGACTTGCTGTGCTGTTTATAAATAAATAGCATGAATAATTTAGTTGAAGATTTACTGTGACTTACAGATATCATTCTTTTTGTTTTTTTCCTCCAAAGTTGTCTAAATGTTCTGTTTTCAAGGAAATGGGATCTTCAAAATCAGGGTTATTGGAGTTCCCTGCAGATTTGATGAAGGAGTTTACTCTATGTGGTACTAGTTTTTGTCAGGCTTAGGTCAATTTATAATGAAACTATAAGAGCAGCTGTATTCTGTGAGCTATTGTTCTAGCACCTAACACATATTATCTAACAAGCCATAATATTCCATTTTTCCCATGAAGAAAGGGGCTATGGAGATTGCTAAGTTGGTAAAAGAGATTTCTCCAAAATCCTGAGGACTGAGTTTAGCACCCACCTAAGAACTGAGTGTGTTACTTGCCTATAATCCAAGTTCTTGGGTCAGGGGGTCAAGATAGAGAGGAAAATCTCTGAAATTCATTGGCTAGCCAGTCTTGCCAGATGGGAGAGCTTCAGGTTCAGTGAAAGACCCTATTTCCAAAAACAAGTTGGAAAGCAATTGAAGAAGACATTTGATACTGACCTCTGGCCACCATGTGTGTATACACAAATGTGCATTTGCACCATACACACTCACATGTACACACATCCCATGAACATGTACATATAGTGTTGCACCTCCCTAATGTGTACACACACACACACACACACACACACACACACACACACACACACACAATTATGAACCATAGATGCTTAAGAAATTTGACCTTGAGTGAAAGTAAGAAAACAGGTTGGGATTCAACAGTGTTTGCCATTCTGTGATGTGCTATTTTGGTTGCCGTAGTACAAGCTGAATAGATTCACCTCCTTCTGCTGTGTAGGCTCTTACTGCAGGCTTCTTACTTTCCTCTTTGAAGTGGGTTCTTGTTGGCATCCCATTGATAATGCTGACTATGAGCAGCTTTGGTAGCCATTTTAAACCAGCTATATTCATAAGGTGCCTCCTATGTTTTAATGAATATGGAAGACCTTTTGCTTTTTTTTCTTTAAATACTGATCATCCAGCCATATATTTGTACTTTATTGGATTTAATTCAGGAATTTATTTTTATCTTCTTTAAATTAATTGGAATGTTGGTTTGTGTTTTCTTTAAACTTCTTGAATTCCTTAATTATGTTTATGATTGCTCTTTTAAATTTTGTGTCCCTAGGTTTCATCAGGTAATTTCCATTGGAGAACATTTTATAGGACTGGTGAGTTTTGCTGCCCTGCCTTTCATATTGCTTGTGATTTTCAAATGTGACCTAGGCATGTGGTCTTCTTCCCCTGGCTGGGTCCCTGATAGGAGATTCTAGCTTGTAACTGGTGTCTGAAAGCTTTGTTTTGGTTTTGTTGTTGCCCAAGCATGGCTGATTTCAAATCAGGTATGAAGGGTTGCTAGGTCAGGCCTTCAGGTGCTCAGAGTTGACTTTTGACTTGAGCATCTGTGTGATTCCAATTCAGTGGTAACTAAGAATGTTTGGAAATGTCTGGGCTGGTGTGCAAGGTGCATTACCTAAGCTATGCCTGGGAGGATAAGGATGGAGCAGGAAAGCTGGGATTTGGGGCACTAAACTAGGTAGGCCAGCATTCAGGCTATGTTTGTGGATCTTGGCCTGAAGTTGGAGATGACACAAGAAGGTGAGAATCTGGGAGACTCACTAAGCAAGGTTGACATTATAGACTGTGCAATCTGATATCTAACAAAACTTAGAACTAGAAACTATTTTAAAAATGCAGGAAAGAACATTTTCGGGGGTGGCGGGGGGACAAAGAAATTCCAACATTTGGCAGATGTAAAGGCTCAAACTACACATTGAATAACAAAAACTAGATTTTACCTGATAATCTGATGAAATATTTGGAAATAGTTATGTAAGATTTTGTTTTTATATTGTTTATTTAGATATTATAAGATCTAGCGCGTATGTCCCCATAGACACAATGATCAAGTCCACGGTAATTTGGTACACCCTTTCTTTTTTTTTTTTTTATTATTATTATTATTATTTTACAACACCATTCAGTTCAACATAATAGCCACAGAATCCCCTGTTCTCCCCCTCTCGCCCACCCCTCCCCCCAGCCCACCCCCCATTCCCACCTCCTCCAGATCAAGGTCTCCCCCGAGGACCGGGGTTGACCTGGTAGACTCAGTCCAGGCAGGTCCATTCCCCCCTCCCAGACCGAGCCAAGTGTCCCTGCATAAGTCCCAGGATTCAAACAGCCAACTCATGCAACGAGCCCAGGACCGGGCACCAATGCACAGCTGCCTCCCAAACAGATCAAGCCAACTGACTGTCTCACCCGTTCAGGTGGCCTGATCCAGTTGGGGGCCCCTCAGCCTTTGGTTCATAGATCCTGTGCTTCCATTCATTTGGTTATTTGTCCCGGTGCTTTATCCAACCTTGGCTTCAACAATTCTCGCTCATATAAATCCTCTTCTTACTCACTAATTAGGCTCCCAGTGCTCCACCAGGGGCCCAGCCGTGGATGTCTGCCTTCAGATTCCTCAGTCCTTGGATGGGGTTTATGGCACCACTATTTGGGTGGTACACCCTTTCTTATATCCTATTGTCTTGTTACAGGTTTTAATTACTTATTTGTATGATCTGCTGTCCCATAAATGCATTTGTGTTTGTAACCCTGGGTTCCACTGTGGCTAGTGATAAAGATCTCAGAGATTTGATAATCAATCAGCAGATCAAAACACTTTTAAAGGACATTAAGCATTAAAAACAGAAACTGGAGAGGAGGACTCTAGACTTCAGGGTAGTGGCTTGACAAATCCATTCACAGGAAGGAAATCCTCCCTATATTTCTTCCTTTCAGTAGATTCTTTGGGGACACAGAAATGTTATTGCTCAATTCTATGCCTGGCCTGTGATTTGGTAAGGGAAGGAATCTTTTTGGTTGGAAACTATACTTGAATATTAATTCTAACTCTAACTGTACAGGTCTCCCTATCAGCTTCCTTTAGGACAGATTTGACTCACTAGGCCAGAAGCCAGTATGATATAACACACACAATATGAGTGGAAGATCTCTGATTTACTCCTGGTTCAAGAATTAAAGAGCTGCGTGCTTTTCGTCACTTTCATTCTTGGGACTGTTTACTCTTGCCTATGATGAGGAATTTGAATAGTATCCAAGTTCCTACCAACTTAAAATAATTAGTATCCTACAGCATTTTATACCTACAGAGACTATAGAATAGCAGAGGAATAGCTGCCTGAATTATGGGTTTACATTCCCATTTCAACACACTACCCATATGCCTTTGGGCACATTTAACAACTCTCCAAGTCTCAGCTGGTCCTACCCCTCATCAGCTGCAGTACTCGGTAGAGTGGCCCCTACATCACTCCTGGGCAACACAGTAGAGCTGGTCCTGAAGGTGTAGGTGTGAGAGATCTGACCCTGAGGATGAAAGTAGGAGAACTGGCCCTGCTCCTTGCTCCTTGCCAGAAGGAATGAACTCACCAGAACATTGCAGGAGAGCTAACCCTGGTGTGAGGACAAGGGAGAGCTGGCAGGCTGACCAACCCTGCAACTACCCAGGCCCAGAACCAGGGTTATGTGTTGGCTCATCCCAACATCCACCTCATCTATGATCTTCTGGAGCATGTGAGGGGACCAATCCTGCAAACCCAAAGCTGAAGGATTTTCACAAATCAGGGAAACAACAGGATAACCAAGAGGAGTCCCAGTGAGGGCCCAGCATTGCTAGTACAGCAGAAACCAGAGACCTTGAACCAGAGCAATGTCTCTTGGCAATGAACACTTGGAAGTAAAGGTATGTGGATAAAAGAGTTTACTGCCTGATTTGCTTCAGCTTCCATAATGAGATTGATTTTCTTCCTTCTTTCTTTCTCTTAAATTTTATTTTATTTTGGGAGGGGAAGTTGCAAGGTAGATATGAATGGATGGGGAAAATGAATGGGATGGAGATGCGTGATGTGTAAGACACAAAGGATAAACAAACAAACAAACAAGCAAACCTCTCCAAGTATGGTCTAATTTTTCTCATAAATAAATGTTTTATAGGGTTGAAGGGAATATTCCATGCTTAGCATAGTGCCTAACATATAGTAATCATTCACTGTGTAATAATGTCTTAAAAAATAACCAGTTATGTGCTTCTCTCTTTATTTTTCAATTGTTCTCTGCCTCTTTAATTTCTGTGCACATACTTTACTCACTAGCAAATTGATATTGTGGTGCCTGGCATGAGAAACAAAAGTCCCCCTTTCAAGTACATTGATTTATTACCAGTGAGAATTTAAAATTTAATAAAGTTAATGGTTGGTTTTAGCAGCAGTAATTCAAAGAACCAAAAAGCCGGAAGCTAGGGTCTGTGACTTGTTCAGCTTTTATTCTCTAGGGTCTCTCACTCTGTGTCGTGTGTAGAGAATGATCAATAGACACCACCTGACTAAATCTTCAGTCCCTGGCATGCTTATTTTCATAGGAACTAATACTTACTACTTAACTGTGTCAATCTGGACTAAGTGTTTGCAGTTGCCCCTCCATATTGCTGGGTTCAATCACCTGCTGGTAAAAGATACATTGGGGAAAAATTGTGTCCATGCTGAATATAGGTTATTGAAAAACAAACTGTTTTTTGTCATTATTTTTAAATAATAGAATAGATTTTTTATTGTATTAGAGATCATAAGTAATATACAGCTGCTTTACAGTATATGATAGAGTAGGGTGTATATAGTGCATATGCAAATACTATGTTATTTTGTATAAGTGAGCACAGAATTTGAAATCTGCATGGAATCCTGGAACTAATCCTCATGTGTTTTAAGAAAGAACTGCACATGTAACATCCCTTTTAATTCTGATTTCTCTTACACTATTTCTTCCATTTTTATACATGAGGAGATGTAGGTCTAGAAAGATAATTTGGTCAAGAATCACACAACAGGTAAACTGGCAAAGTTAGGACTTCATTTCTGGCTTCTCTTCCATTAGAACTGGTGACTTTGCTGTGACCACAAGATGCTTGTCAACTACTTACATCTTTGATCAGTCCCTGTGGATTATTACTGTTATTGTCTCATTCTTGGTGGGGAAGCTGTAGATGGCAACAGAAATAGTAGTATGATTGACTTTGAATGGGGGCTGCCAGGCAGATATTTGTAAACAGATAAATTACTTTAGAGCTGTAGTCTACTGAATTGTGGAAAAGAGTTTGCCAACTCCTCTCTGCCTTTCTTCCATCTTCCCATCTTCGATTGCAGATATAGGAGCTCCCTTCCCTTTTCTGTCTTCTTTCCTGTCTTCCCCTCCTCTGCCTCTTCCTTCCTATTCTCCTCTCCTAATCTTGCTCTTTATTTATGGTTTGTAAGAGTGTGTGACTAATTTAGAGATGATCAAATGTGACATTAGAAAACTCAAGAGGAAGCAAATACTTCTCTCATACCCCTCTCCCTTTTTGATGACTGGCTAGGACATGACACAGTCTTCCCTCCATTTGAATCATTCAATGCCACAAAGCTTCTCAATGTGCCTGCCCTGATTAAGGATACCCATTAGCTTCAGAGGTCATTGCCCTTTCCCTTTCTTCAACTATATTTAATGAACAAGTATATCTTGTTTGTGTGACATTTAATTTTATACAATGTTAATTTAAGAAATGGATTAGTACAGTGGATATATTAATGGTGATGTCTCTTCAATCTATTACTGAGCTGTCGGTTTGTCCCTGAGAAAATATTTCTGGGCCAAGCCTATTGCTCAATAAGAGTAATTTTGCATTGCAGATAACCGTGCCCTTGTTTTGTCAAGGCTACACTCCAGACATTCTTTACTTTCTACAAATTTGGATTGTGCTGTTTTGGGAATGTGGCTGATTCAGATGAGATGTACTTCGCCCTCCTGCAGGAGTCTATCTTCATTTTCTTTGTTTAGTCATCCCTTGGATGGAGGATGTTTGCTCTTTGTTTATTTAATTTTATTGTGTTTATTTCATGGTCTTAACTTTAAGAGGATTGAATAATGCTGCTTCCCTGCTCATGGTTCGTGGTCCTTGCCCTTCCATGCAGAATCATGCATTGTCTTGATCCCCTTTCTTATTTTTTTCTTTCCCTTTACTACTTATTAAGTAATTACCCTAATTAGTAATTCACACTTCTTTGCTGTGTGTATTATGTATGTGTTTTAAAATATAAATTGGTGTGGTACAATTATGTAATTCTCTTTATTTATGATGAGGAATTTGATTACTTGTGGATTAACAAATACACAAAATACATACATCTCGACTAGAAGTATAAGAAGAAATCAGGGCTTAAATCTGCAGCAGATATTCTTTTAAATTATGCATCTTATTTGACGTCAAATATTTCAGTGTCAGTTTCTTTTAATCATCATGGAGCTTTTATGATTTCATTGTTGCCCCCCTGTGTATCCAGTTGTTCACTTCTAACTGCTTCTTTGTTTGTTTGTTTCTGTGACTGTGAAAGGGAGTCCCCATGGCTGGTGTGCTGCTGATCCCCTCTGATCTCTCAGTTTTGTCATAGTATGATGGAGTGGTGACATGTTGCTCCCAGAGGGGTCTCTGTCTGGTTTATGTAGAGCCCTGATCTTGTGACAAGGAGGCATGAAAAATTTTAAAAACTGTCAGTTTCTGAAGGCATGATGATTTTTCTTGTGGAGAGGTAAGAGCAAAACATCTCACGGTCATGGTTGCAGTAGCAAAGAAAACCTTGGGGAATCAGCCTCAGTTTCTTCATTGGGACTCTGGATATAATGATAGTAGTTCCATCTTGAAGTTGCTGAGGTTAATAGGAGATAATTTATGCAATCCGTTTACTATTGGTGTCTGACATATTGATGAATGGCTTGCAATTAATAGTTTAACTCCAAGCTGAGTGTTCCACTAACACTGCAATGTTCTGTTCTACACTAAGAAGATTTGCTCTTTTATTAATGTGGATATGATATGGATTCTCTGAGAATGTAGTAGAAATCTAGGGGTAAGGACTGATGCTCTGTGTCACAGTACTTCATTGTGAGCAGACACACTCATGCTTCATGTGCAACAGACTGTGACAGCTGAGGGCATGAACACAGCTTATTGTAATCAAATGCAACTTGCAAGTTCTTATCTCTGGGTCAATATTCAGGTAGTTATTGTGTCACATGGCCATTATGCATACATGGCAACTGTGCATGCATCTTCTAAATATGAGCTGTTCTTCCTGTATTGTTTCCTGTTTCTAACATTACTTGCTTTCATCCACATGAGGGGAAGGAAACAGTGCAGGAAGAGGGTCCTAAATTAGGCACATGTGGTATAGGTTTAGAGACAGTTCATGTCCTGCTCAGATGTCTCAGTCAGGTTTCAGCTATTGTAATGAAGGCCTTAGATAATCAGCTTGTACAAGGAGAGGCTTGGAGGCAGGAAAATTGCTCAGGCAGTGATGTGCCTGTGGTGTCAGCATGGGTATCTGAGTTCAGATCCCCAGCATATGTACAAGTCTGGGGCTGTGACTCTGAGCTTGAGGTAGGGGGTTGGAGATAGGATGATTCCTGAATCTTCTTGGAGAGCCAGTCTAGCAGAAATCTATGAGTTTCAAGTTCAGTGAGAGACTCTGCTTCAACAGTAAGGTGGAGGGCAATAGAGGAAGACACCTGACTTCAACTACTAGCCTCCATAAGCATAAATGTGTATACACCCATACCAACCTGTGCATATACCACATAAGTGCATGTGTATTCTTTAATAAACTAATTCAAACTGCTCAGTCCACATGCTATTTGTATGTATATGTTAGCTTGTGCATTATAATCACACATTCTGGAGTTACAGAAATGTCAAGTTAAAATACCATCCTTGGTATTGAATAACCCCATTGACCCTCTGTAATTGACTTTTGTTTGACACATGACCACACCCAGTTGTTTATCTATTACTCACGTGGTGTGGCTGCTTTCACTCAACTAGAGCAAAACTGAGTAGTTAGAGTGGGCAAATGTCTACAATGTGCACTATCTTGGCCCTTGTGGAAATATTTTGCCAATAATTATACTACCTTAGTGTACTAATTTTCTTTCTACAGATGAATGTCAGTGACGGTACCAGGAAATGTGGACTATGTGCTCTGAAGTCTCACTGAGACCAAAATCCACAGCTTTCACTGAGTGATGTTAGATCCCTTTTTCTTTCCTATCAAGAAGGATAAGTATTCTACTTACATTTCGATTTCTTATGGGGAAAGACTATGATAATGTACACAGGGTTGTAGGCACACTTTTCTGTCCCACCTGCCAGCTCTCAAATAACCACATGGAGACTTCTTATTAACTATGAAAGCTTGGCCAGTAGCTTAGGCTTGTTATTATCTAGCTCTTATAACTTAAATTAACCCATTTCTATTAATCTGTGTGCTGCCACATGGCTCATTGCTTGGTACCTCATCTCCTACATGACCTGCTTCCTCTACATCTCCTGGCAACTCCACCCTTTTTCTTTCCAGCATTCTCTGTGCTTGGAAATCCTGCCTAGCTATTGGCCATTCAGCTTTTTATTAAACCAATCACAGTGACATATCTTTACACAGTGTAATCAAATATCTCAAAACACAAGGTGCTTAATAATTCCTGGAATTTAAGAAAGATTTGACATATGTTAGCTGTTTATAAAAGTCAAAAGATTGATAATCAACTGGAAATGAGAAGTGGAATGCTGAGTGAAAGTATAAAATCATTCTAAGAGATCATCTGTGTTGGAAAAGCAAACTGCAATTAATTACATGAGAATGGCTGTGAGGCTTGGTTATGGGAGATGAATTAAATACTCAAGCATTTTCCAGGGTTTATTCTGACCATTTCTTGTGTGCCAAGGCACAGTATCCTCTTCTTCCTTCATGTTTGTGTGTAGAAAGCTCAGGCCCCAGGGTTTTTCTCAGTCACTATGGGCACTCTCCTGCCCTGCATCTGTGAGCTTTAGATCAGATCAAGTGCCCAGGACTGGCAGCTGTTATCCCTTCTCAGCTGATCACAAAGGTAGCCTGGAGTGGTGTGAACTGCCGTTGCATTTCACTGTGGGTAAGTTAATGAATGTTCATGTTTGTTCCCACATATGTTACTGGTCTTATCTGGGATGCATTTCACAGGATGAAAAATGAGAAACGAACACTCTAAGTAAGCAATGATCCCTCCCACTGAATAGGAAAGAAACCACTTATCAGTAATGCACCAGGGGTAATATTCTCTTTGAAGAACCAGACCAGGTTGGTCATCCAATTCAACTGGAAAGATTTAGTTACCTCTTTCCCACTCAATTTGTATCCTTTTTATACAATTGGCTGCCACTGTTATTCCACAAAGTTCATCCTCTATGGTTTGCTTATACACAAGCCCTTTATAAGCCAGCCACTTAGCTTAGTTGCACTGACATCGAACAAAGTTTTAAGAACATTGACTCATCTAAGCACTGGGTTAAACACCTGTGTCTATGGGTACAGTTATGTCAGAGCCCAGGACACATGAAGAACTCATTAATTAGTTATTAGGCTGAGTGATAATAAAACAACAAACACCAGATACAGCTGCTGCTTTTATAGACTTGGGATGTAAAAAGGAAAGGTGGATTTGGTCCTACTCTGTACATGATGATTAACTCTATGAAATAGGCATTTACAGACAGGAAAATAGAGGCTCAGATAAAAAAAAAACGTTGCCAGTAATGGGTTAGTAATCTTGGAGCTGTTGACTGGTGAGGACCCATGGACCCCATTATAGGCTATTGCCATTACTGACCCTGACCCCTTCCAAAAAATTGGTGCAAATTCCTACTTCTGAAGACACTACCGCTTGAGTCATAGAACATGGAGAACTCAAGCTAGTACTGGCCTGGAAGCTTCATCCTTACTGGCTACCTTTCATAGGTCTGAGAGGTGCTATGTACACATAACATAGGAGAAAATAGTCAGTAAGCATATCCAGCTGTGAACCCTGAGAGCTACAATAATACAGGCCTGGAAAAACAGGCCTAGTGGTGCAATAGTGGCAAGAACATCAGGAGAGTAACCAACCAACCACTTTCTGATAGGATTGAAATCCTCCTCCAAAAGAGGAAAGCCTTACATGTCACCATTATTGGGCCAAAAACTTGTTGCTACATAGGCCATCAACCCTAGATGAGAACTATTATTTTTCTAAATGGACAGAGTATTAAACCGACTTCTGATGACGTATCATCATAACTGTAAACTGATGTCTCTCTCAACCCTCATCTAAGAAGCTTCAATTGACAGAAGACCACAGCTAGCCAAGGTGAAAAGGATAACAGTACCAGAAAATCTGTGCCAGTTTCATGCTATGCATCAGGAAGTGGCAAAGCCAGGACTTCATACTAGATTCAATCTTGCAGTCATTACCTTGAAATTTTATTGTGCTTTATAGATAAATGATTTCTCAGAGTCCATATTTTCTGCAAATGAGCAATCTGAAGAGCACAATAAACACTCTTCTGTGTAGTAGTAAACTTTAGTTTGGTTAGTAGGTTGTAAGAGTGTCCTGACTTGCCTGGGATGAATGAGATAAGGGTTAGAATGTTCTTCATTGAGAAGAAACAGGTTCCTAGGACTAACAGGTCTTCTCTCATCTGTGAAGGCTGTACTTCTCACTATAAACCTAGACCTGCTGCCTCCAAGTCACCTGGAATGTTCAGTTAAAATACAGCTTCTTTCTGGCATTAATTACAGAACTTTAGAATCTGATTTGTGATGGGATGTCTGCAAGTTGTCCTTAAGTAGACTGACGTTTCAAGCCATGTGACTATGACCAGAATAACAGATCTCATTGTAGGAATTTTGATTAAGAGACCATGTAATGAAGGGAATTAGAAGATTTTACTTGTATTCATGAGGCTGGGGAGCAAAGAACCGCAAGGCTATTCCAGGCTTTCCGGAATACTAATGTGTAAAATTTGAGAACAAGTTGCTGCCAGTGATCTCAGCTGACATTGCTTGCAAGAAACCCTAGAAGTCTCCATCAAATTGTGACATTTAACAGACCCCAAGAGTGCCTACATCTGTCTGGCTCCATCTTCTCTCTTTTTTTCCTTATTTTTGTGTGAATACTACTTACTTGCTTAATCTTACTGAAACTTTTCAGCAGGCATTTGGGCATATACTTCCCAAGCCTTCATTCTCTAAGTAGGTGAAAAGATATGGAGGAGAATCACAAATAGTATCCCCTATATTTAAACTTATGACTTTATTAAACACAACATGAAAATGACTTAAGAAAATTCATCTGTGGAAATACATACAGGTGTTCTGTTGAAAGACTGTTTGCATGAGTTAGAGAGATCCCTAAGTGGGTAATAATGCTTTTTGTACAAACAAGAGGACCTGAGCTTGGTTCTTCTGCACCGATGTAAAATGTTAGGTGTAGCCACACATACACCTTAACTCTTCATTTGGGTTGGATGAGATGGGGATCTGACAATTGATGGGACTTGCTGGTTAGTCAACTAGCTGAGAAACAATCCCTAGGCTTACTGAATGACCCTTTCTCAAGGGAAGAAGTTGGAGAGTGATTGAGCAGTATACTCAAGGTTTTCCTTTGGCCTCTGCATTCAGCCCTCTGGCATGTACACACAACACTTACATGTGAAGATAATTTTCAAAGATTTATTAATAATCTACCATATGATAATAATAGAAGAAGAGCCTGCTTCTGGTATTAACCCTTCCCATGACATGGGATGCTGCTTCTGACCTAGATTCAGTTCTTTCATTTCCTTTGGGTTTCCAGTGATACCCCCATCATGTCCTCGAGACTATTGGGATGTTATTTTCTTCAACAGGGTAGGCACTGATATGTTGTTCTTGCTCTAGTAAATAACTTCCTACCCACACTAGGGCAGGACACACCAATTAAACTCTAGGCCACATCCAAAATTGAGACAGGAACGTAGGATGGGGACTGGTTGGGAAGAAGGGTTTCAGGGAGAGGGAGTGAGTGAAAAGGGGGAATAGGACTGAAAACCATTAAAAAGTCATTGGATAAACGCATGATTATCAACCAATTAAAAACAAAACAAACAAACAAAAAAAACACTTTTCTAATACCACAGGACATAGTGTGATAACAAAGGAATTACCTGTTCAGAGGACCCAGGCTTGTCATGCAATCATAGGAAATTTGAACTGAATGCTACAGAGATGTCCAACTATGGAAATGTGAGTTGTATTCACACTTTGACAGCTCTCCTCATTGGATTTTAGCCAAGCCACCATATTAAAAATAGGAATTTTAAAATATCTAATTCCATTGATAAATCCACAGAGATTAATTCATGGCTGGAAGAAATGGGTTTCTATTACTGTCTTAACCAGCTCTCCAGGTTATTTGGATACATTCTCATTTGTTGGTCTGCTGATATCTTCTAAAGCTGTGGAACAAGTGTGTGTGCCAGGGAAAGCTAAGCAAACTTGTGTAGGTGGAGTTTTCCTGTCCCGACTGCCTGCTCCCAAATAACAGGCAGCCACTTCCCAAATAATTGACATGGAAACTTGATATTAATTTTAAGTGATCAGCTGATAGCCCAGCTTGTTACTACCTAACTTTTACGTTTAAGTTAACCCATATTTCTTACCTATGCTTTGCCATGTGGTTCATGGCTTGTTACCTCATTTTCTACATGTCCTGCCTTCTCAGAGGCTGACTGGCATCTCCCTGACTCCACCCTTCTTCATTCCAGTATCCTGATTGATTGTTCTGCCTAAATTTATCCTGCCTTGCTATAGGCCAATCTGCTTCTTTATTAACCAATAAGACTAATACATATTCACAGTGTACAGAAGGATTGTTTCACAGCAAACTTCCCCAAATGTTGGATATTTTCTGTGATTATAGTAGACACAAATCTGTGAAACTCATGTCTTTAGTTGTGGAAGTTATGTACTTTAAGTTGAGGGCAGCCGTCTCTATTCTGGAACTCAGCCTTCTCCTGTTTACCACTTATTTTCATTCTCTTGCGTTTGGGTGCCAGCTTGGCCCCATTGATTTGTCTTTTCTTATTGCTGTGGCAGTCATTCAATCAGCTCTAACTGAGGTCTATGACGAGTTGCTTTATTGAGATGGATAACCAAACATCCCATTCCCTCACTTAGACTAAATGCCTCAAATGCCCTTTGGAGCACTTCCCTCCAGCTGATTCCATTGGAGTAGAAATCTTATTGAAATAGGGGGCATTTTGGTTTTTCTCCTGGGATTTCAAAAGAAAACAGGGATGTTGATGCACTGAGATAGAATTCAGCTTGTACTTCAACATCAAGTAGAGTTGTAGCTTGAAGATCTGACAGGCCAAAGACCCCTGTAACCTGGAATCATTAAGAAGCAACAGACCGTATCAGTTATAAGTTTACCACTCAGGAAAACACAATCTGCTATTTCTCCATGCCATAATATTGTTTTTTATTGCTTAAAATATTTTGTTTTAGAAAGAGCTCTAATAGACAATTTTGATCATGATCCTTTTCTTACATTTCATGATTTTACAGTTTCCTCCTCATAAGTATTAAAATATAAATAAAATAAACTCTTAAATTATTTTTAAAGCTTTTTGTTCAATTCATTGGTCTCTCTTCAGATTGTATAAATTGTCTTTTCACTAAAAATTTAATCCTCCTCCTCTTCCTCTCTTTCTCCTTCCCCTTCCTCTCCTTCTCCTCCTCCTCCTCCTCCTCCTCCTCCTCCTCCTCCTCCTCCTCCTTTGTCAGGCTCTTCTCATGTAGCACTGGCTGTCCTGGAGCCCTATGTAGACCAGGATATCCCCTACGTAACAGGTATCTGCCTGCCTTTGCCTTCTGAGTGCTGAAATTAAAGGCATGCACCACCATACCTGGTTCAAGATTTTTGTTAGAAGAAAATAACACTGAATCTTGTAATCTCTCTCCTCTCTCTCTTCCACTCAACCCCTCATTCTCCCTTTCCCTCTCCTCTTTCTGTCTGTCTCCCCCTTCCTCCAGTGCTTGGGATCAAACTAAGGGCCTTGTATATACTAGACAAGTGTCCTACTACTGAGTCACACCCCCTAGCCCAACTCAATTTTTTTTGAGGACTTAAATCTGTAGGATGCAAAAAAAAATCCTTCAAACTTGAGTTCTTTGAAATCACTTAAAGATGGAATATTTCTTTTTTTTTTTTTAAATTCTATTTTACAATACTATTCAGTTCTACATAACAGCCACAGATTTCCTTGTTCTCCCACTTCCTGCCCCCCTCCCCTTCCCCCCAGCCCACCCCCTTTCCCACCACCTCCAGATCAAGGCCACCCCCGAGGACTGAGATCGACCTGATAGACTCAGTCCAGGCAGGTCCAGTCCCCTCCTCCCAGATTGAGCCAAGCGTCCCTGTATAAGTCCCAGGCTTCAAACAGCTATCTCATGCAGTGACCCCAGGACCTGGTACCACTGCCTAGATGCCTCCCAAACAGATCAAGCCAATCAACTGTCTCACCTATTCAGAGGGCCTGATCCAGTTGGGGGCCCCTCAGCCTTTGGTTCATAGTTCATGTGTTTCCATTCGTTTGGCTATTTGTCCCTGTGCTTTATCCAACCTTGGTTTCAACAATTCTCGCTCATATAAACCGTCCTCTTTCTCGCTAATTAGACTCCCAGCACTCCACCCGGGGCCTAGCCGTGGATCTCTGCATCCAGATTCCTCAGTCCTTTGATGGGGTTTCTGGCACAACTATTAGGGTGTTTGGCCATCCCATCACCAGAGTAGGTCAGTCCCGGCTGTCTCTCGGCCATTGCCAGCAGTCTTTTGTGGGGGTATCTTTGTGGATTTCTGTGGGCCTCTTTAGCACTTTGTTTCTTCCTTTTCTCATGTGGTCTTCATTTACCATGGTCTCCTATTCCTTGTTGTCCCTCTCTGTTCTTGATCCAGGTGGCAACTCCCAATCTCTTTCCCTCAACCCTCGCCGTTCATTGCTCCCACTCATGTCCAGGCTGTTCATGTAGATCTCATCCATTTCTCCGTCATTGGGCGATCCCCGTGTCTTTCTTGGGGTCCTGTTTTCCAGGTAGCCTCACTGGTGATGTGAGTAGCAGTCCAGTCATCCTTGTTCCACATCTAGTATCCTCCTATGAGTAATGAAAAATGTTCCTTTGTGGTCTTCCAAAATTTTGTCTCCTGTGGTGACACCTTTTCCAAGTTTAGTTGGTATGTTTTTCTACTTATAGGTAAGGAGGAATGTAGACCAAGAGCTTGGCAGATGCGACAGTGCAGGAGCCCTGGGGGAAAGTATGAGGGCATAACAGCTCTGGTGAGAAATTCTGGACTTCATCCTGTTAGAGTCCACGCTGCAGCTACAGCCTTAAGGTAAATGTCTCTCTAACTTAGCTGAGTGGGCTTCTATAATTTGTCCTCTTAGAATTAGAACCACCTGGCTCAGATACTCTGGAGAAGTTTGTTTCTCATGGGGAATGTGAACATGGAAGCAGAGACAGTTACAACAGAGCATGATTTGCTCCTTGAAGAAGATTGTGCACAAAGTCCTTTGGGAGACCTCCATGTGAATGTGCTCATATCCCTCTTTCCATGAATTCCTGAGCTGAGGAATAGCTTCATTCAATGTTTTACAAATGATGCTCATTAAGATTCAGGGTGTTACAGAAACAGACTGATGCTAGTGCAATGTAGAATTCTAAACAGGCTGTCAGCTGAGCTGTGTGCCTATTGGTCATCACTGTCCGGGGAACTCAGCCCCAGCTCTTTCATCTTGATTAAACAGTGGGTTTCAAGGTTCTACCCTATGTGTTTTTACCTTTACTGTCCTGTGTCATTTCCCTTTCAGCTCAGAGTCCATCCTCTAACCAAGGCCATTGTTTGGACAAAGCTGTGCCTTCTCCATTTTCTTGTCCTGTCTTTATCACTATTTCTACCCATTCTTTCTCTACAATATCAGAAACACCCTGAAAGCCCCGATCCTTCCCTGCATCTTCAGGAAGCCTTCCCTGATTCTACCATTCCCACTAACAGCTTCACCTAAACATTTCTTGTGTCCAAACTAGACTTGTTTCATGTGGTTGTTGATATTTCTCCTGAGTAGATTGTGTGTTCTCTGAAGTGGCAACCATATCTTAGTAGTTTTGTTCTACAAATAGAATACTGAATTAACTGCTAAGTCTGGGAGCTCAATGATATGGCAGAATAAAGACAGTTTGAATGTTGAGAAAAAGATTTGCATACTGTCCAATGCTTCCCAGGTGCCAGTCTCAGTGCGCGGGTAAGTTTCATAGAAACTGAAGCCACTACTGCTAGCCTCCTTTGAAAACAACATCTGGCTTTTGACGTTATTTGTGAGCATTTATACAGTATGATCATAAATCTTATGGCTAGCTAGCTGATTGGCATCCAGACAATAACACAAATACCAGTTTAGATAGTGTAGTGGAGATCATTGTTGTCTAGATGACATCTATATTTAAATCAGAAGACTAAATGAAGATTGTCTTTCTAAAGTGAGTAAGCCTCATCCAGTCATCCGGACATTTGAAGGGGAAAAAAACCTAAAAGTCCCAAGGAGAAAGAAAAAAAAATCTATGTTCAGACTGCCTTTGGATTCGAGCAGAGACAGCCTTCTTGTTAACTTACTCTACCAAGTTCAGACTCAGCAGTTCCCATAATCACAAGAATACCTTACTCTCTTTCCCTCTCTTGCTTCCACTTTCCTCCTTTTCTCCTTCCTCCCACATGCACGAGCGCGCGCGCGCGCACACACACACACACACACACACACACACACACACACACACCATTGGTTCCGTTCTCTGTGGAAGCGTGATGAAAACACACAGTAACTGGGAAAGCTTGGATTTTAATGGTGATGATTACCTTTAATTATTAATTTGTCACAACCTGAAATCACTAGGAAGATAAGCTCATAAGCCACTGTCTAGCTCTGGTTTGCCTGTGGATATGTCTGTTGGGACTGTCTTAATTGATGTGAGAAGACCCAGCCCAGTATCAGTCGCATTATTCCTTAGGCAGGGCTTCCTGAACAGTATAGGAGTAGAGCAATCAAGCTGAATGCAGCATGCCAGTGAGCAAGCGTGCCTCCACAACTCCTCTTGACTGTGGATGTGACAAGTTTCTGTCACCTTGACTTGCCCAAAATGAAGAATTATAACCTGCAACTGTAAACTGAAAGTAAGTCCCATTATCCCATAATTTGCTTTTGTGTCGGGGTATTTTATCATAACAACAGAAATGAAACTAAACAAACGGAGACAGCGTGATTCCAAGGACCACCACAACCCTTTTAAGCTCATATAGTCTCTTCAACCATCTTCAGTTGTATGGCTTTCTTGGGTCAAAACAACCACCTCTCATTTACACACAACACACAACACACACACACACACACACACACACACACACACACACACACGATATAGTCTATCATTTTCTTCTATAGAATTTGTCCCTCTCACTTTAATGTTTGATGCAGTCACTGTCTTTGGATCTCACTCTTCTGCAGTTTGTCATTGCTCACTGTTAACTCACCCTGCCTGTAGCTGTGTAACTGGCCATCTCTTCTTTGTGGTGCCAGGAGATGACAGAGAACAACACTGCACCATCACTTTGAACTCAGTTTCAGGTCCAAATAAATCACTGGCTCTTGTGGTGAGAGAAGAGCTAGGCTGGTGGGACATAGAGCAAAAAGCAAATGGAGGAGCCTTTGAAATCATGCAGAGATAGATCCAAATGCTCACCTTAGTCGATTCACTCCACAACCTTGTGAAAACTTCCCTGGGTTCAGGTACCTTTTTCCTACCTATGAAATGAGAGAGCCATGCCATCCCTGCAGTAGAGTATAGTTGAAAGGTCAAGGAGGTCAGAGCTCAGGAAAAGTCTTCAGGAAGTCAAGTAGCACTGACTAGGTATGCCTTCCACTTAAGGTTCAGGGCTCCTTCTATCCAGTGGTTGTTCCACTGGAGAACCACGTGGAGGTCTCCACGGCGAGTTGAAGGCTAGGTCCACAATTACTGCATGTTCTCTTCGACTTGGCACTGTGTCTCATAAAGCACTTTATCAAGATCTGAAAATTCCTTTGCCAGGCCACAGACAGACGGTTAAGGGTGGAATCAGACAACAGCTCTGAGGAGCTGCGGCAATGGCAAGGGAAGGAAGCACCTGGTTTTGACACGTGCTTGTCCATTGCGGGGAAGCCAGTTCTGAAGTTAATTCACAGGCCTATAAAACATCTGGAGAAATCTAAAAGTAAATGAGAGATTTGGTATTTGAAGAATCAAAGATGACTTGTCCACATTTCAATAAAGTTTTCTTTAGTTCTTCAACTCTAACAGCTTAGTAGTCTCAAAACTTATTATACAGCACATCTCGTTTTCAATCATCAAAAACTCAAAACCAGAGATTTGTGAACCATGAACTGAAAGAAAATCTTCTTCACCTCCTAGTCATGTCCATAGCATTCTGAGACCAGAACAATACCCACTCATGCACTGCCCATGGCTGCCTTCATGCCACCTTGGAAGGTGAATAAAAGACACAGACTTGATGGTCCTCAAAGCTTAACAAACTGTCATACATTGTGCATAAAACATTTTCCAGCCTCTTCCCTAGACAATTAACCACTAAATACACTGAATATGGGGTGCAGTGAATCCTTCCTGTTACTCCATTCTGTGTATGCTTAAATCCTTACCGTCTTCCAGTGTTCATACAATCACTCCCGTGTCAGGGAAGCTGCTCTTTCTTAACATCATCTTCATTTTCTACTCATATGAGTGTGTGTGTGTGTTAGATAGATAGATAGGTAGATAGATAGATAGAGAAGCTTCTTCTAATTTTGTCTAGTTAAAACCTTCTAAGAATCATGAAGAGTTGTATGCATTGTCCTCAAAATGTCCTCTTTATATTTTGAAGAAACAGAGAAATGACTATTTATTAAACCAGAAATAGGCAGAGCATTGACCAGCGAGGTCGAAGGTAGGATGCCTGGCTTCAGGTCAAACCACAAGCCAAGCAGAATCCGCAGAGGGTTTTCAGCCCTGTCAGGCACTTCCCATTAGACTGTCATCATTTATCATGTTCCACCTATTTACAGATGGAGTTGTTTCCCTGGGGCATTTTCTAAAAAATCTACATGCAAATTCCAGTAGTAAAGTTGGACTCATTTAACTAAGATCTGAAATGTCAAAACAGTTAGAATGTTTAGAAGGTCAAACACTCTCAACATTGAGAGCAGTATTGGCCTCTGTAGTTTAGAGATACAAGCTAACAGGCAGATCATGACAGAGAAGAGGGTTGTGGTGAGTTAGAGAGTAGGCTTAGATACTTGGGCAAGTGACCCCATCCCTATACACCTGGGCTTTCTCAGTTATGAGACTGGAGATGAAGTTCAAGTGCCTGAATCATGGGTACCACATTATTCTGGATCTTGGATGTTCTACAAAGACCCACGAGTTAAAGGCTCAATCTCCAGAGTGGTACTACTACAAGGTGGCAGGTTCACAGGGTGTTTTGGGCAGGGCTGTAGGCATTTAATTTGAAAGGCCTGTCAGGTTCCTGATTCACATATTGGCTAGAATTGGAGAGAGAATGAGGAGAAGATGAATACTCCAGTGTCACTACTCTCTCAGTGAGAACCTCCACAGTAAAGTCTCCCCACACAATGATTTTAATTTAATCCAACTGGAAAAAGAGAGATGAGGTTTATTGAGAAGTATGAATTATGGACTTTATTCTATGAAGTGTTGTTTTGCTGCTGAAGCATGTAATGGAAAAATTAATATCAAGAATAGAATTTTCAGGGGCTGGAAAGATGGCTCAGTCATTAAAAGCTAGGCTTATAACAAAAACAACAGAAAAATGAAAGAGTGGTGTTTTTAGGTAGAGATTATGAAGACTCAGTCCCAGAAAAGCTACCAACCTTTACAGAGATGATAACAATTGTTTGTAAGGAATTTTATAATGTGATTATAACTTCCTTTTCTTGAATAGGTTAAACATTCCCTCAGATAATCTTGTTTAAACCTGAAATTTGCCAAACAAAACAAAACTCAAGGATGTGAGCAGAGTCAAGCCCTAGGACCAAGCTGGAAAGAACTGGAAACTTAAGCATTGTGGGGACTGAATGAAGTGAGCCAGGTAGTTCAGAATTTAACTCACATGTTTTTAGGCTTTTACCCTACACTTACTAATGTCTAGAGTATTTTTGAATTGGTTTCTCCACAGGATAAGTTCCTGGCTTTCAGAGTATTATCCTATTCATATGGCAGTAGGAGTAGAGATATTCTGGATAGAAATAGCTTTTATTTTTATTTAAATATTTTTTTCTGAATGTATGTATGTTATTTTTCAGAGTTAGGTAGTTTGCTTGAGCATTTCCGGGTTTTATAATAAGTGCCATTTACTTCTGGGGCTTCTCCAGGGCCACCTGAAACTGTAGAGTCATCAGATTACCTGACATTTAGAACATACAGTCATTATTCCACATCTTCCACAATTCTGTGATCTCTATTGCGTCTGCCACTCTTATAGGGCTGTTTTAACATTCACTTTAGGATCACTGTAATGTTCACTAACTAGAACTTCTCATTGAATTTCCTCATTTAGCCACGTATCTGAAAATAACTTCATATATTTTACTGTAAGATGTTACAAATTTTAATTAATTTTTTTGCGTCAATGCCTGTGCCATAGTGTACCTGTGGATGTCAGAGGACAACATTGTGGAGTCAGTTCTCTCCTTCTATCTTTATGTGGTGTGGTGGTTTAAAAGAAAATGGCCCCCAAAAGGAGTGGTACTATTAGGAGGAATGGCCTTGCAGGAATAGGTGTGGTCTTGTTGGAGGAAGTGTGTCACTGTGGAGGTGGGCTTTGAGGTCTTATATATGCTCAAGCCACACCCAGTGACACAGATCCTGTTGCTTGCAAGGTCAAGACGTAGCTCCTTCTCCACTCTCAGCTCCATCTCCAACACTATGTCTGCCTGCACACCACCATGTCCTGCCATGATGATAATGGACTGAAACTCTGAAACTGTGAGCCACTCAATTAAATGTTTTCCTTTGTAAGAGTTGCCATGGTCATGGTGACTCTTCACAGCAATAGAAACCCTAAAACCTTTGGTTCTGAGGACTGAATTTCGGCTGTCAGGATTGAGAATCTTGACATCCCATAGACGCTAAAACTTTCACTGGCTATTTCATAATTGACGTAATTCATGTACATAATTCACTTCTATATTGTTATTTGCACGTAGGTCTTTTCTCACAGTCATGACAAACAAAGCAGTGTTTTTTGTCTGTGTCTTTGTGTGTCTTGCGATGTCCTTGGAATATGATATGGCTCTTCAGAGGCATCTGGTACATGAGAGGCATAGGTATTTGCATCTATACTCTTGGATTCCCTAGGCATGGTTATTCCTTCTTTTCCTCAGTAGCACTTGGATGAGAGTGTTATCATTGTGACTCTTTTCCTGTGAGAATTCACAAAATTTCAGAAAATAAACCATGATGTTGAAATTTACAAAGGGATCCCCGAGTCTGCTCCTGTGAAACTGCTGGAGAATCAGAAAGCTTTTTAAAGGAGGCAGAAATGCTTCTGTTGAAAATGTGGGTAGGATCAGTGAACAGCTGCGATGGATCTGACTCAGACTACAGCGTGAGTCAAAGGGGTGCATCTTCATTCACTCATCCTTCAAACAGCCAGTATATTTTTATTGTGTAATTATTATGTGATTCATACTGTTCTAGGACCTGTCTTTAAAACTGAATAAAACTAGCCTGGTCCACCTTTGCAGGAGGGTACCATATAAACAGCAAGAGAAAGAGAAGTGTAGATAAGAACTCATTGTCTGTGGGTAAGAAACCAGCAGAACAGGTGTGAATCTTGAGTTTTTTGGTTTTTTGTTTCTTGAAAGACAGAGAAAAGTGAGGAGATGGAATATATATATATATATATATATATATATATATATATATATATATATATATATATGCATAAAGTTGGGTAGGTAGGAGAGAGAGAGGGGAAGTTCTGTGGGGAGTTGGGAGAGGGGAAAGGTCATCAAAACATATTATATGAAAAATTTTAAATAAAAATATTTTTAAAAAGTTCACTTGTGCTAGCTAGTTGTATGTCAACATGACATCAGTAAAGTCATCTAAGAGGAAGAAACCTCAGCTGAAAAAAATGATGCCATACAATCCAACTGTAGGGTATATTTATAATTAGGGAGTTTTGAAGGAGGCCTCAGCCCATCATGGATGCTGCTACCCCTGGGCTGGTGGTTCTGGGTTCTCTAAAAATCGAGCCTAGAAAGTCATGAGGAGCAAGCCAGTAGACAGGACAGCAGCACTCCTCTGTGGCCTCTCCATCAGCTCCTGCCTCCAGGTTTCTGCCCATTTTGAGGTTTTGCACTGTTTGCACTGGCTTCCCTCAGTGGACTGTGTGAGGATATGTAAGCCAAATAAACTCTTTCCTCCCACAGTTGCTTTTGTTTATGGTGTTTCATCACAGCAATAGTAACTGAAACTAAGACACCATTGAACACACACACACACACACACACACACACACACACACACACACACACGCACACACACACACACACACGCCAGCAAGATGGCTCAATCATAAAGGAGCTTGAAGTTGTTTTGGAGACTAAATAGTGTACCAAAATATCACCACACACATGCTAGGGCAGGTGTGCCTGGACATAGCTGCATCTGTACATGTAACAAAATAAACTAATAAGTACATGATTTAAAAAATTAAAACATATATAATTACCTTTGGGGTGTGTGTACAAGGTATAGGTGAGAAATAAGTGAATTTTGTGCTAGGCCTTTGGCCCCACTTTCAATGCTTCTTAACATTTACAATAATTACATGAAAATGTTTAAAGTCCACAGTAATTCAAAATGTGAAACATTTCTTGTCTCAAGCTTTTTGGATTACAGATAATCAACTCGTATAACCACAGTACGACAATGCTTTGCTGAATGGTGCAAGGGCTCCAATCTTGGGTCGCCCCCAAAGGGAGTCCTACAAGCTGGGAGCTGGGTGCTATTACAGTGCACTCTTTCAGCAGGGTAACTGTGCTAGAGGAGTTGAGGATAGTTTTTCTGAGACCCATAATTAGCATGTATCCTATCCAAGCATTTCTTAATTGGCTACAGGACAAGCCTGAACTATTGCCCTGGATTATCCCCAC
This sequence comes from Peromyscus maniculatus bairdii, assembly GCF_049852395.1. Classification (NCBI taxonomy): domain Eukaryota; kingdom Metazoa; phylum Chordata; class Mammalia; order Rodentia; family Cricetidae; genus Peromyscus; species Peromyscus maniculatus. Next base: position 71,989,657 of record NC_134855.1, read on the forward strand.
CCAGGGTGCAAGAAATCAATCAGAAAGGGTGCAGATGTGTGAAATTTGGTGAGTGCTGGGGGGAGACAGTTGTAGCTCACAGCTCACTTATTTATTATGCAAATGCCCAAAGTTACCACTTGACCACAGAGAGATTTTATAATACAGAAACAACCTTTCCCTTGAGACAAAACAGGAGACAGACAGTGTTTCATTGCGTTATACTCAAATAAAGCTACAATGTCAGTCCTTGAATCCAGTCTAAAAGCTTGCATGAATTATGCCCCTGTTGCTAATAAGGGCCTTGGTGCTCAAGGGGTTAAAAAGAAGAGGGGGAGAAAAAACCTTGCTCTTTTGTTTTTCCTTTTTCATATAGTAGAGAGATAGGCTTTAGCCTCCAGTGAGTTTGATTCCAAACTCACGCTTCTTCCAACACATTAAGAAAGGAGGCTCAGAGAACACGTAAGAATTCAAGGACATTAGAAATAACAATTCAAAACAACCCTGAAAGACTAAGCATGCTACCTGACACGGTTTCTATTCTTCATTTTGTCAGATAAGGGCAATGAATGCATCTCAACCCTTCCTTAAACCTCCTGGAGCATTTCAAATCCACTCTCCCTTGTCATATTCATCAAGAAATGACAAAAATGGAGTTTAGCTCATTTTACTGTTAAGTACACAGCTGGCTCAGATTGAGAGTATTTGTCAACGGGTCATTGTAATTTGAAGTTGGGAGGAAAGATGCTTTGAAAAAAACTTTTATTGTGGGTCTCAAAAATTTCATTAATTTCTTGGATAGTGGAATCAGGGCGCTTATTAAATATCCCATTGACAGAGAGTTGGATGTGGAGGCTAATGCCTTGGAAACGGGATTGAAATTGAAAATGACCTTCAAAATTTGAAGAAGTGGGAGGGCAGAGAAAGGGTGAAATTCAATAGCTGGAAAAATTGATGCTGGAGAGGAACATCAATATGCACGACTGTTTCATTAAATCTACCAAATGGGAGAGTACCAGGGCTGCTGGCCCATGATCATATTGCTGCCTCTATGATTGTTATTAAAAGTCAGATCCTGAGTTCTCCAGGAGATAACGGTAGAAATCAATGCACGAATAATTGATTTTCTTGCTTATGTGAAAGACTAGGAGATTTAAACGTCGGCTGAGATTTGCCTGCAATGGCAAAATGAAATTGAGTCTTGTTTAACCAGGCCTTCCAGCAGTGATATTATGATATTTAAGTCAGTCTCCCTCCCTCCCTCCCTCCCTCCCTCCCTCCCTCCCTCCCTCTCTCTCTCTCTTCTCCTCCACCTCCTCCCTCCCCTCTGTGGCCTAAATCTCTAGACAAGCTCCTGAACATCAGACACAGGCTCCTGCTCCCCACGAATGAAAGAGATTTACTTGCTTGGATACCCATATATTTCCGGATTCTGGAGCCTTATTCACATGTAAAATTATAGAGACATATTGATGTAGCATGAAATGGGATCATCTTGCTCAACTCTGCCTTTTGAACTCTGTGATATATTTTGCTGTTTTTCATTTGAAGTAGTTCATGCTTTTTTTCTTCTTCTTCTTCAGTGTAGGGGGGGGGGCACTGTATTTCAGGTTTGAAGACTAATGGGCACTTACAGCAGCCTGTCCGTGTGTGTTCCAACACAGAGGCCTTTGGGAAATTGCCGTGAAAAGAGAGGTCATTGTACTTAAAGGCTTCAAAATAGCTCAGTGTGACAAGTTGAATGGAGACTTTAACCTCCTCAAAGTGTCAAAGTTTCCTGTAGGGCATGAACTGAAGTCCTTTGACAGCTGCCTGGTCATTTGATGTCCAACTTACATCCTGTTAGGTTCAAGAGTATACAAAGCCTGTGTTTGTGTTTTGGGAAAGCAGGGGCCCCTTGAGCAGAGTTAGGAAACTAGACAAAGCTTTTTCTATATTTAAAAACATAAATGGCATTGGTAAGGGCAGAACTGCAGGCTCTAAACATCTATATGATCCATACATCCAGTGCCTTAATCTAGATCCCTTTCTGGTCATGGTTTCTCACATTCCTTTCTCCTCCATCCTCCCTTTTCATTTACTCTCTTCATCCACACAGACTGTACATGTGCTAATTAGTCCTCAGCTCCTGAAAATACCAAAGATTAGCAACTCATAAGGACACATGGGGTATTTCAGGTGTCAGTCTATGCGTGGTTGGCCCTGTTGCCTTTGTGGAGGCAGCATGTTAAGGTGACTGTGTATGGAATAAGCCTTCATCTTAGGCTTGGAACATGGAAAGAAAAGGAAACCAGGGTCCAATAGTCCCCTTTGAGAATACCCTAAAACCTCTTCCTATGATGTACTTCTCAGAGACTGTAGCACCACCTCACAATGCATTAGGCAGGGGACCAAAGCCTTTAATCCACAAACTCTTGAGGGAAAATATTCAAATTCTACACACGTGTGTGCGCGAGTGCACACGCACGCGAGAGCGCGCGCGCACATGCACACACACTCACACACACACACACACACACACTTGATTATTAGTGTTTTGAAATATTTGTGTGTATATGTGAATACATACAATGTACACACACATGTGTACATTTGTGTGTGTGTGTGTGTGTGTGTGTGTGTGTGTGTGTGTGCATGTGTGTGCATGTAAATGCAAGCATGTGTGTTCCAAGGTGCTCCTGTGGAGGTCAGTGGACAAACTTGGTGTTAGTTCTTGCCTTCTACCTTGTTTGAAGCAGTTGCTCCTTGTCTACCACTGTGTATACCAGGCTGCCTGGCCTGGGAATATTTTGACATTTTCCTGTCTCTTTCTCTTTTGATTTGGATTACAGATGTGTACTGCTGCGTCTGATTTTACACGGGTTCTGAGAATCCAAACTCAGGTCTTTACACTTGTACAGCAAGATTTACCCATTGACTCATATCTCCAGACCCAGGCAGTGTGTGTGTGTGTGTGTGTGTGTGTTTGTATGTGTATGTATGTGTGTGTGTGTGTATGTTTGTGTGTGTGTTTGTGTTGAACCATTAGATTGTAAGACTGATCAGCTTGGCAAACACTTCAGCATGCCCTAACAACTAAAGCATTCTCTGTATGTAGTCACAGTATAATGGGTGAAACCTAGGAGTTTCACCAGTGATATAAACCAATTTCTAATATACAGTCCATATTAAATTTTCAGTATTGAAGGTTGGAATGAGGGCTCAGTGTTGTGGGATGGTGTTTCTATATGCTGTGAATATGTGTTATTACCATTGGTTAATAAAGAAGCTGTTATTGTCTATGGCAAGGCAGAATAGAGCCAGGTGGGGAATCCAAGCAGAAAGACGAGGAGAAGAAACCAGAGTCAGAGGAGATGCTGAGAGTCACCCAGGGAAACAAGATATAATGAAACACAGGTAAAGCCATGAGACACATGGTGATACATAGGTTAATAGAAACAGGTTAATTTAAGATGGAAGAGCTAGGTAGCAAGAAGCCTGAGCCATAGGCCAAACAGCTTGTAATTAATATAAGCCTCTATGAATTTATTTGGGACTGAATGGCTGCTGGACAAGGTGAGACAGAAACTTCTATCTACAATTGGTGCCTGATGTGGGACATGAACCCATGACCCTGAGATTAAGAGTCTCATGCTCTACCAACTGAGCTAGCCAGGCAGGACACCGAAAAATTTCAATCTACAATTAAAGGGGGTTGGTTATAAATGGTTAGTGATTATAACCAATCTCTTTCTAAAGAAAAGAAAAAAAGGGGAATATAGAGATTAAAAATAAAAGGGTCTACTTTAATCCAAAAAACAACTGTTAATCTCAAAATACTTTATATTTGGTTTGGATTTTGGTTTATTGATACAAATTTAAGGTCAATTTTGTTATACTGTATGTATATTACTACTCTTGTTTAAGGTATTATATTTATACAACTCATTTAAAATTGCAATAATCATTAATAAATGTAGATTAATAATCATTTATAATAAACTTATAGTCATGTTAGTTAAGTTTCATAGGTACACAAAGATATATTTTAATTAGGTAGGTAATCTTCAAACATGTCAAAGACCTACAGAATATGGCATTTAAAATGTTTTAATAACTTAGACTTTTCAGAACAGTGAGACATGTCTGCTCCTGGCAGCACCAATTACTTCAAAGAGGATTATGGGCATTGGAGAAACTCATTATGAAGTTTGCTTACAATGTGGAAAAGGCTAGTCACTTGGGCAAGAAACTGTTCTTGCCTGGACTGCTTGACAGTATGTTGTATAAACTGGACATGCAGGACCCATAGGAAAGTGACCACTGAACTTTGCCAAATCAAGGTAAGATGGTCCTTCAGTTCCTGCTTCACAGAAGAAACTGCCAGACATTCTGCAGGACACAGAAAAAAGTGACTTGTGAACTTTGTCATTAGGCATAACAGTCCTTCAAATTTTTTGCTTCACTGAAAAGTCTGCCAGATACTCTAGGCCTATAGGCTGAAGATGAATGCCCCAATGTTACAAAAAAACATTGCGTGACTATCCAGGCACCAGCTGTCTCTGTCACTTCTAGAATTATGAAGTTTCTTGAAATGCAGTTTCTATTTACTTAGGTAATATCCTTCTGGGGTCTTTGATGGAGTTGAAGACTGATAGTTATAATTATAGTTTTCCCTAGTTATGATAAAAGGTAAATTAGATACAAGACTCACAAAAATAGGATAGATGATAGGATATTTTCTTTAGTTTTTCCAAATACAAATATACTAGATATTATAACTGTAATTTTTGATTGATAAATGTTTTGTTATATGTAATTTTACTATGTTAAAATGAAGACCTTCCTTTTTGATTAGACAGAAAAGGGAAAGTGCTGTGGGATGGCCTTTCTGTATGCTGTGAATATGTATTGCTACCATTGATTAATAAAGAAGCTGCTTTGGCCTATGGCAAGTTAGCTTAGAGGCAGGTGGGAAATCCAAGCAGAGATAGAGGAAGGAGAAAGTTGGGGTCAGAGGAGACACTCAGAGCCACCCAGGGAAGCAAGATGTAATGTAACACAGGTAAAGCCACGAGACACATGACTGTACATAGGTTAAGAGAAATGGGTTGTAAGAGATAGTTAATGATAAGCCTGAGCCATAAACCAAACAGTTTGTAATATAAGCCTCTGTGTGTTTACTTGGGACTGAGTGGCTGCAGGACACAGGAAAGTTTTTGACTACAGCTTACTGATTAAGAGCACTTGTTGCTCTTGCAGAAGATCTAGGTTCAGTTTCCAGCTTCCTCGTGGCAGCTTACTACTGTCTGTAACTCCAGCTTCAGTTCTAAGGGATCTGAAGCCTCTACTCACCTCTCTAAACTCCTGCATGCACAAGGAACACATATATACATGCAGGGACACACATACACATAAACAAATAAATTAATAAGTAAATAGATATTTTAATACAAAGTTCAGTATTATTCTTTTAATTTTTTTCCTCTCGTCCAAGATCTAATCAAGAATAACACATTTTCTTTATTATTTATATCATTTAATTTCAGTAGTTCCATAATATATCATAGTATCTTTTGTAACAAAGACTCTTTGGAAACATAAAATGGGATGTTGACTGGATGTATTTTGATTTAAGTGTATCTATTTCTTTATGAGTTAATTGTGTTTAAGCAGTGTTGAAGGGTATAACAGGGTTTTTATTTAGGGCCACCAACCAGCTCCCAAATCATGACACAGAGACGTGTTATTAGTTATGAATGCTTGGCCTTATCTTCGTTCTTATTTTAATCTGTTTCTCTTTATCTACATTTTGCCTTGGAGCTAATTGCCTTTCCTTCCTTCCTTCCTTCCTTCCTTCCTTCCTTCCTTCCTTCCTTCCTTCCTTCCTTCCTTCCTTTCTCCCTCCCTTCCTCCCCCTCCTATCTCTCTTTCTTTCTACCTTTCTTTCTGTATATCTCACTTTCCCTGCTTCTCCATGTCTGGCTGGTGTCTGCCTGGCTTCTGGTCCCAGGCATGTACCTCTCTTTCTTCCTTGCTCTCTCTTCTCTTTCATTCTTCCTGAGCCTAGATTTTTTCACCTCCTTATTTTTTTCTGTCTGCCAGCCCTGGCTATCCCTCTCCTGCCTAGGTACTGGCTGTTTAGCTTTTTATTAGACCAATCAGGTGCCTTAGGAAGACAAGGTGAAACAGCAACACATCTTTAAACAACTAAACAAGTACAGCATAGACTAATGTAACACACCTTTACACAGTGAAAGTAATATTCTGCAGTATAAACAAATGTAAAAAAATCTCTGCCTAGTTAAAGTCATATTCCAGAACAGAAGGGAGAACTATACTCTTAAACATGATTGCTATATGTGACTGACTGACTGACTTCTCTGCTGTGTCTGACCAGAATGTACAGCTTTCTTTGCCTTTTAATAATGACATTAATTGTGACACTTAGGTGGTGTCTGCAAATGTCTCCATTGCAAATATACTTGGCTTGGAAGTCTGGGATAATCCTTTCTGCACTTTACAAGTGTTCTTTACAGTGCTTTTTCAAATATGAGCAGCAGGGGTTCCTGGTTTCCTAATGGTGTACCCTGAAGCTAGCCTGTATCTTTATGTTCTGTGTCATGAGGCTATGGCCTTATTTCAGCAATACTCATAATTTTAAAAAGAATCTAGTTAAATATAACTATCTACCTTATCAGTGCTCACCACTGCTTAAAACACATCATCAATGTTAACTCCATTCTATACTATTCATGTCATTCTCTAATACTGTCTGATTACTCACCCACAAAGGTAGCCTTTACAATTTCCAAATATTTCTCACAAAGTTTATTTCTATAGCTTGCTTCCATCTCAGGAAGTACATCTGTCCACCTCTCGTACTCTGAATAGGCTTTATCTCCCTCTTCACTCCTTATTCTTACTCTGCTTTTCCTATACTTTTCTTGAAGGGGAAAAAGACTCAGCCCAAATGTCTGACTTCATTGCAATTTTCAGTTCCTTTATGGAACAGTGCATTTTGGATTCAGGTATGGTTTCCTTATAAACTGAAATAATACCAACTAAACACAGGAGCCTGCTGCCATCTTGTTCAACCACACTGCAGATCTTCAGGGCTTCTGTTCCCTTCTGTTTGGATGATTCAATATTTAGAGTCACCTGATTTAGTGCCCATGTTTATAACACGAGCTCTTTCCTCCAGATATAGCTGCAAAAATCTAAACAGCATCTATGAATAGTAAGACATTATTTATACCATACATTAAGATAATAATGAACACAGCACACACACACACACACACACACACACACACACACACACACACACATATATATATATATATATATATATATATATATATATATATATATATATATTGGATTCCAGAGACAGAGTCATTCACATTGAGTCCTAGTCCCAGTGCACTTTGCAGATTAGTTGTTATAATTTAATAAATAATCATTAAACAACTGAATAATAGGTTTTATTTAACTAAGCAGAATTCCAAGACAGATTACAGAGTACAAAAAGTTTGTAACATACTAAGTTTCATGAGAGAGTTTTAAAAATCACAAGAAATCTATAGCCAGTGCTTGATTGGAAATCATCCATATTGACAAAATTGTACAACATTCTCTCCACTGTGCTTCTTGTTATTTTATCCTTTAATTCTTTACAAGTCCTGCTGTACAGTCTTTCTCATGGCATGTCTGAAATGTAGAGAGAGAGTAGGCCTAATTCCATCTCCAAAATCATTTCCCACATCCCCTCAGACTCTGCAGTGGAATAAATTGCTGATAATATGTCCAGGTTAGCAGAGTTACTTAAAGGAGCAGACAGTGTATGTGGCACATTTATTAACATCATATATAACTGGGCTGGAACTGTACAGCCACTTTCTATTTAGTAAAAAAGGTGGGGGAAGAAGTGCTGCTGAGGTTTATGAGTCTGCCTCTGGACCCAGCAGGTGAGTTATGCACCCAAATAACTCCTGTGTATCATAAACTGGAAGCTAATAAACCATCTTTAAACTGTACACTGTCTCTCCAATTGAAAAAAATGGATCTATTATTTCCTGTCTTTGGAATGGCATAGTAACAACTCCAGTGAAACCAGACAAACCCCAAAGCCTGAGAAGCTTGATAGATATTGTCAACAAAAGCTTTTTTCTTCACATGGACACAGACAGGTCAACCAAGGACAAGGGAATGCTTTAGACCTGGCAGGAGCTGGTGGGATGTCGTACCAAGTGGGTTGTAAATCATGTCTTGTCACTGTCATTCTCAACAGTAAGAGGCCTTAGCCCGCCAGCTTTCTTAATTGAAGTTGCAGGCTTCAATGATGTGGTTAAGCACTTAACACAGTATAGCACTATCCTGCAATTATGTGTTTACATAGCTGCTTCTTTCCCTTCACTGCGAGCCTTTTTGGGGGTGTTCACTGTGCCACGGTCATCTTTGTGTTTTCCTCCTTCATGACTCATACTTTTGCGAAACATTTCCAACTTACCCTAAATATGCCTTTGTGCCCCTCTTCTTTCCCAGCTCCTGTGGTGACAGCCACTGCATCTCTCCCATGCACTGCAGAGTCCCGGGTCTGCTGTGGAATAGCGTGTCTGTAATAGGAGAAACAGAAGCACAAGTTACTAGTATTTGGCTCAAACTACATGTGCATTTTGAAGAAAACCATCTATTAAGAAAGGGTCAAGGGTGCTCCTGTCTAAATAGAGTGAGAAAAGAAGGAATTGGTGTTTATTTCTATATCAATAAGTACCAGTAGTGAAGGCATCTTGATGAGGTCACATTTATATACTGTTGGTAGATGGCCTTGGTAGGGCTATTTCAGAGTCCCTCTGAGTGAACCTCTCAGACATGTTGACCTATTCCTGAGGTCTTATCTTTCTCCCCAGGACAAATGTTTTAGATAATCCCTTCCCCAAACTGTACCAGTGAGAACTCTGCTATGACATTCTAAAACACTGTTGTGTAGCACTCTTCCTAGGGAGGCATGAACAAATGTCTACTCACCCCAGAGAGGGAATTGAATGGCAGACCAAAGTTAGACTATCTCCAAAGTCCAACTTGGCTAATTAGTGTATTTTACTGGGGTGACTTACAGGAATAGGGGTGAAAGGTTGCTTATAGGAACAGAAATGACTCAAGGACAGATTAATCATGAAATCCCACCCAAGTATGGTGACAGTTCATGAAATCAGGAAACCCGAAGCACACTGAATAACTTGCAGTCAGTTCAACAGGTTGGAGCGCATCTATTTGGAGCTTGGCTGGAATGTGCCTCTTAGAGGCAACTCTGCTTATTTGAGATTGACTCTTAGCTGTCCTCACTTCTTATATACAAGTGAGAAGAGTTAGGCCTAGAGAATCTGGTCAGTTTCAGGGACTTCCTGAAGTTGTGCATTGTTTATTTCTTCAGTTTTAAAGAACTTACATGCTAGATGGAGTATTTCACCTCTCTCTCTTTAGAACATCTTCTGTTTTTACTAGCTTTCCTTCAAGATGGAAGGTTTTTCTTTAATAGAGGGAATTGCTATACAGCACACATATAAGAGTGAAATGTGCCATGAAAGAAAACTAAGATTTTTTTTTGCATTATAGAATTGTTTCCAAGAAATTCCTTTAAATAATTCTTATAGTTTATTTTTAGTGTGCCTTATTTGTTTATCTATCTATCTATCTATCTATCTATCTATCTATCTATCTATCTATCTATCTATCTATCTTTGAGACAGAATTTCACAATGTAATCTTGGTGGCCTGGGACTTGCTATGTAAACTGGGCTGGCCTTGAACTAACAAAGATCCTCTTGCCTTTTCTTCACAAGTGCTGAAATTAAAGGCATGTGCCATTATCTCTGGCCATTATGCCTTATTTTCATACATTCAAACTTGCACATTGTTATTCTAACATGTCAAACAATTTTTATTATTTTCCATAATGTAATCCCCAAATAATTTGTAAACATTTTCTTCAAAATGAAGAAAAATTGTGGCTTAGACTGTTGTTCACTACATCAATCCCATGGTCTTTGACCTCCAGTTGAAGAGTCTGTACCATGCTGGAATTCAGCATCACTCCATGGATGTTGCCTTCTTAGCTCTTACATACCAATGGAAGGTCATGGGCATGAGTGTTATGCATTTTCTAACATGCTGCCCAAGAGACAAAAATGTCACTAACGGTTCTGTTAAAGTAGACTAGCACAGAGACATTTTTGGAAATGATTCTGTAAGTATTGGAAGAAAAATAGAGTGGGAAGCTGAATGAGTAGGAGAGGTAGGAGAGCCATAGGTAGGGAGCATCTATTTTCATTGGTTTCTTAGAGAGCTACTGAGAATGCTTTCTAAGGTTAGGGTTGTTTAGAAAGAAAACATGTAGTAATTTATTCAGTGTTTTTATCTTAAATTGTATTTTCACTTGACATGCCTTTGCCTTATGCACCAAGTACCCCCTCCTCTCTTTTATTTAAGATTGATTTGCAAGGGCTCAGCACCTGGTATTTTCTAGAAGCTGGGCAAAGGCACAAGAGGTTCTTGTGTTAAAAAATTTAGTAGTTTCTACACTCTGAGCACAGAAGGAGGCTTCTATGATATGGATTCATTAAGCCTTATATGAAAAAAAAAACCTCCTTTGGGGAAGACTTATATGAAAAAAAAACCCTCCTTTTGGGAAAAGGCTGAAGGTTTTTTTGTTGTTTTGAGAGGGGGGGAGTCTCATGAAACAGCTCATGTTTTTATAAGGAAGTCATGCAAGATAAAGCACTAAGTCTTCTCAACCTTGGGTTTTTAATTCCACTCGTCTTTGAATGCCATGGAGCAGTTCTTGAAGCAAATAACCACCTGAGTGCTTCCCCTTGGAAACTGCCAGATGTGGCTATTCTTCCTGCTTCAGCAGGCTAAGACAGCCCTGTTCTTTCTCTGATAATAGAAGTTGAGTCAACAGCCACAGCAGATGCCCAAGAGCGAAACAGATGTGAGGAACTTCGGGGATCACCAGAGCATACACTGTGTCAGATTCTAGGAGAATTCTGGGATAGAAAGTGATAACAATACCCCTGTCTCACCAAGAACAATGGCTGGGTTCATCAGGGGAACTCTATGGTGTGCTTGGGTGGACAGCACCATAGCTCTCAGTACCTTGGCTTTTACAGGGACTTCCATACTTAATGAATGAGAGCAAGAATATCCACTTTCAAGGGACTGTGGTACTTTTCACATCATGTGTGTAATGTCTGAACCTCCATATTGTGTTTAACTAGGGAGGTGAGGTGGTTCTCTTTAAAAAAAAAAACAAATAAATAAAACAAAACACACAACCCCTAAACTAAAATTGAAATTTCCTGTAGTAAAGAATATTTGTTTTAAGAGAAATAAACCAAATGGGAGTTTCTTATTCTTGTATTATAAAGTAAAATTCATGTCTACTACAAACACTTCATAAGATATTCATAATGAAGTTTAAAATGAGTAACAAATAGTTTGTAATAGGGTTATTTAGTGGGTCTTAATGTGCTCAATTTTTCATAAAATTAATATTACAAAAACCCCACTTTAGAGGCTGGAGAGATGGCTCAGTGGTTAAGAGCACTTGCTGTCCTTGGAGAGCATCTGAATTCAGTTCCCAGCATCCACATGGTGACTCACTACCATCTGTAGCTCTAACTCTAGGGAATCCATTTCCCTCTTCTGGCCTCTACAGGAACTGCATGCTGTGGCACACATACATGCATACAAGCAAAATACTGATACATGTAAAATAAAATTAAATTTTTAAAAAACTTTGCAAAAATTCTACTTTATAGAGTTGTTATAAGACTGAAAAACAGATGAGACAGTGATTATAAAACTATGGAAACATTGGCAACATACAAAACTGGCACTAGTCAATAGGCCGGAACTATCCAACATATTCACATATATTCATTTTTATTTAGAAGCTGATGCATAAAATATGGAAAAAAAATCCTAAAATGAGTTGTGCCTCATAGTTTCTTTTGCATAACAAATTAACCACCAGTGTAAACCTGATGAAGTGATGTGCATTTCATCCTTTTCCCTGTATCTTTCAGACACGTGCTGAATTTTCTCTGAGTCAGCACTTGTTTTATTTGTAGGGAAATAAGATCTTGGCTTTGATCCTTGTAAATGTGTCATGAGTGTTCTAATAGTAGCTCATAATGTTTCCTTTGTCTGAAGCTCTGGCTGCTGTTTGTACGGGTTGAAATGACCTGGATTTGGGTCTTGCCAAAATTTGACATTAACATTATGATCCTGTTTCTTTCTACACAGAATGACTGATTCTAAATGGTCCAGAGAAGATGACTAGATATGCTACTTCCAAGGACATCCAGTGTCTGGGACACTACACACTTTGATGAGTGCTCCCCTACCCCATGTGCTTTATTCTTCTCCAGAACTTCTTCAGAAACACCCTCAAAGACAAACTCAAAAGTGTATCTCCTAAGTGATCTTGAACCCAGTCAGACTGATAGTTAAGATCTACTATTAAAGTGTGCATTTCTTTTTAAGGAGTATGTAATTTTACTTGGTGACATAAAAAATTCTTCATATTAATGAAATTTTACTTAGTATAGTTAAAATTTTTGCATTATATACTAAGATGGTCCATAATTAATTATACATCAATTGGTAGACATTTGCACTTGGATATTTTGATATTACAAGGTGCAAGAGGCAGCTCTGTGTAACTATTAAAAAGGCCAGTTCCACTGGCTGAAGTGTTATGGACAAGTTACTTTTCAGTATTGACAAGTTACACTATGTCAGATTTAGGCATATCTGAGAGGATTGTACACTCAGCAATCTGGGGTTTTGCTAAGAAAACTGAAACTCATCAGAGACAAGGTTAGACCTCCAATTTCCTCACTTCCTATCCACTCTCCTCACTTCCTGTACACGCTTCTCACTTCCTGTCCACTGTGCTTCTGTGTAAGTTACAGCTGTGTAAGATTGAGCTGGTCTATGCTGCTCAGCAGATTCTCAAGGCACTTGTGTGTTTCAAGTCTAGAGAAAGAAGGAATAAAGTTGACTCTTACTTATGGAAGCATGGGGAGCTTGCAATATGTTTTCTTAAATGATAAAAGTACCCATGCTTTCTAAAGGAATAACAAGTAAACATGGGAACAACTGTGAGAATGTACTGGAAGGTCCTGGTATGTGCTGTCATGAGCCAGTAGAGTATTCCTGCTTCAGATTTTCAATAAAGAAAAAATAAAAAGTGAGATTAGATATGTTGGAATTTATTGACTTGAGGCTTTCTTTTCACGAATGAATTTTAGCACCCGAGTAATATCTTCAGGGAATGGGCAAACATACCCTGAGGATGGCACCTAAAAGGATGGTAAAACAATGGCTAAAGAGCTAGTGAGGTGAAAAGATCTGAGCTGCTGAGGTGACTCAGTGGGTAAAGGCACTTGCCACACCATGCCTGACAACTTGAATGAATTCCCAGTACTCACCTGGTAGAAGGAGTGAATGGACTCCCACAAGTTATCCTCTGATGTCCACACATGCTCTGTCAGTCCCTCCCCTTCTCTCTGTTACACAGAACACCTTACTGGCTCATGGCAGTGATAGGCATGTAGTAATTAACCAGAGAAGATAAGGAGGAGATGGCAGGGATCCTGAATGCCTTAGGAGGACTCATGTTTTCCAGAGACTGAGCACCAAACATGACAATTCAGGGATCTATTAAAGCAATAAAGCTTAGTAGAATTTCAGTGCTCACTGAGATCTCCTTTCCAGTAGTAAGAAAACTTCCATTCCCCATCACAAACCCATTAGAACACAAACGGGAATGCCTCTCCAGCCATTGGAGTGGGCTGCGGGGAAGCTTTCAAATTTTAAGAGTACCTGAAGCAGTAGAAAGCTTTCCAGCAGATCCAGGCTGTAGTCCAAGGAACCATTCTTCTTTAATCAAAGGATCAGGAAAACTGTGGTTTTGGAAATGTTACCGGTAAAGAAATATTCAATGTAAATCTCATGGCAAGCATTTTGGGAAAACATACTATAGGCAGACCACCAAGAGAGATAAGCAACGTTCTAACGTTCTCAGCCAGGGATTAAATGCGCAGATATAATAAAAGTATTTATGACATGTATGAAAATGTCATGATGCAACCCATCATTTGCCAGAATTAATATACACTAATAAAAATGGGGGAAGAAAATCAAACACCTTATACCGAATAGCGCCTTCACAGAGATTCAAGATGAGTGGTGGAACATTCACTTACTGGGGTGAAACCCTGTGTCCCAACCTCAGCACTAAGTGGCAAGGAATCACCATGGAGTGGAGATGTCCTAAAACCGTTTGAAACTCCCCCCCCCAAGTTTATTATGTGGATAGGATGGGGCTGGTGTTTGGGTATAAGCTGAAAATGGATGGCATATGTATTAAAGTCATAGCTGGTGGTAAGAAGTGGAAGAGAATATCCCTGTGGACCCGAGGCTTCTGTTCTTCAGCTTTGTGTTCTCTGGAGATTTTCCTTACAAGTTACAGGTGTATGATATGTTGTGAGCTGTATGCTTCCTGCATCCTTATCTCAGTGAAAAGGACCTGCTCCTTGCTCTACTCATTCTGAACCTGCCTCCAAACAGCAAAATGGTGGAGCAGGGCTTGTTTCCTATGTGTCTTCCTTTTAGTGAGTCCAATTGTACTTTGCCCAATGTGAAACTCCTGAAGTCTTGTGTCTCAAGAAAAATTTACAGTTTGATAACTTAAATAAAAAATACATTTATTATTTATTTGCTTATGTTTGTGTATGTGCAAGTGTGTTCCACAGAACACACATGGAGATAAAAGGAGAACTTGAAGGAGTCAATTATCTCCTTCCACCATGTGGATCATTGGGATTGAACTCAGATCATCACACTTGGCAGCACGCTCCTTTATTTTCCATCTTACCAACTTCAGTTTGATAACCATTTTGTTTGGAAAGGCCAGTCACAAACCAGTCACTCTATTATCACTGTGAGTGTCCTTCTCTATATTGTCTGAAATTCACTTTCATTGTGGGTTTTTTTTTTGTGTGTGTGTATAATGAATGGCATTGGAGATTGAACCTAGAGCTTTGTGAATGCCTGGCTATCTCTCTGCACTGTGCTACTTCCCAGCTCTTAGGTTAACTTTTATGATCATGATGTAGGTGAAAAGTCCAAAGCAGCTTGTGGAGTTCACAGCTTGAATTCAGACATAACTCACTATTCATTGTTATATTCAGTACATTTAAGGTTGTAAACCTCTGACACAAGAACGGATTAAAAATATCATTTGGACCAAATTCCTTCTCCTGTTTCTTAGGCATCTGTCTGGGTTGCATCCTTTTGAAGAATGTTTCATAAAACCCAAGCTGAATTTGAGTGTGATGTGGAACATACCTAGACTTTCGGTGGCCATGATCAGAGGAAGTAGGCATCACTGTTCAATGGTTTATACTTTGGACCCTTTAGTAAACATTTTTTAAAGTAGCCATTAGAGCACTGAGACAGAAGTGAGAAATCCTGACTTCAAGTGTCTCGGAATTCCCCTTCTGAACACTGTCTCCTGCTTTTCTAGTTTTCAGTATATAAATGGATGTCTCCCACATAGGCATGGTTGGAATAGAGCAGGCACAGTAAGGATGAGCATGAATTAATTTCCTATTCCTGATATATTTCTCTTCTCCCCTTTTGTATGCCACATCTCTTAAGTCCTGGACCTGAAGCAAGACAGCATGGGAACTCTTACATGAGACTGTACATATGACAAATGCCTGCAATTTCCTGTGGATCTATTTTATGAGGGCTTCTGTCTCTGGAAAAAAAAAGAGCTGAAACAGCTCAATTAGCAATTGTTTTTGCATTCATTTTTTTGGACCCAAGGATATTTGGCTAATTTTACAGTTGGCATTAGCTGTAGTCATTACTGAATGTCTCCTGCATAAATTATGGCATATTCAAAATGTGAAAATTCTCATTTCAGCAGCAGCAACTCAAGTGGAAAACTGAAAATCCCTAAACAGAAAATTAGCAAACATTTGTTCTGTCACATCTCAAGCATGTGGTGTTCTGTGCCTCCCCTGAACAAAATTACCCTGGCCTTCTAGCCAAGGGATGCAACTATTTTACAACATCCCAGAGGAAAGGCACCCCATGGCTACCAATGAGTCTATTATTTAATCATGAAAGACAAGGGCTTAAATAAGAGAGATAAAAATGTCTTCAGGAACAGCCACGGGGGACACTAGGATTTGGAGAGTGCTTTACATAAGTTCGTCTGGCTCAGTGGTCTGAACACTAGTAACGTTGAAATGATGTAGCTAAGGGTAGGGCCGCATGAAAAATTTACCTTCGTGTGGGAGGCATGTTTCCTATTACAGCATCCCATTGTGGTCCATGAGTTGGTAGTACTCAGCTTGAACTAGAAGTATATGGACCAGATACAAGTTCTAAATATCAGAACATTTTGCTCTTTTTACAAAAGAAAGAAAAGAAAAAGAAGAAAAAAGAATAGCCTGCCTGATTTTTGTTGTAAAAGTCCTAACATTCCACACAATATCAATGCCCCCCTTCTCCTTTTTAAAATTTTAAAAATCACTTTTGTGCGTTTGATAACTGCAGAAGTTATACATGTTCATATTTCTTTAATAATTTTAATGTTATAGACTTTATCATAAAATACTTGTGAACAAAATTCATCTTTTTTTAAATGAGGATGTTACTTGTAGCATTTACATTTACTTTTTGCCCTGTGTCTACTGATAATGCTAATGCTATTCAGAAAGAGCTAAGTTAATCCCTCCCTTAGAGTTACAGGCCTGATTTAGGCAGCTTAGAGAAATGACACGGGTATGAGTGTGTGTGTGCCTGCTAGTGCTGACATTTTGTTATTGTTGTTTTATTTTGCTCAACGTCAAAAGCTGAAGCCTGCTCAATAAATGGTAGATTTTGAGGTAGTTGAGTAGAAGTAAGAATTTCTCATTTCTGGAACTCAAGAGGGGCTGGGCCTGGTTGTGAGACACCCAGAAGGAAGTAGCCACAGCTTTGCCTCCGGACAACCCTATTTTCCCTTACCTGTTAACAGTTTCCAGTTGTGAAGAGGCAATTGAGAGAAACTCCAGCACATCTGAAGAAAGAGTTTTTAGGTAGGAAGATGAACTAAGATCTACATCTTTTATGCATCTGACAGAGTGAGCACAACCATTGTGTAAAATGTGTCTAGTTCTTGTCTCTAAGAGCCAGAGGAATGGAGGCAGCATCCTGAACTTTCCCCATGCCCCAGGGTGGGGCATTGAAAGAGACCAACAGAGGAGATATGAAGAGGAAGAATGTCTTACGGGATGCCATGAAGCTTCAAGGATGCCTGCAGACCTGTGACATCCCTAGACCATTGCTTAATGGTACCTAAGCCACAGCCCTTAAAGGGCTGAAAATCCTGAACTGCCCAATCTCAGCTCTAAATTGACGGCATTTCCCCAGAGTGGGCTGAATGCACCTGGAAATGCACCAGATAAAATTTCTATTACCTGGTAAAGAGGGAGATCTTTGAGTCAGAAAGTAAGGGCAGTGAGAAGAAAAAAAATGTAAGAAAATTGGATTTTTTTTTATATTTGTGTTTATGGTCTTTGAAATTTACAATCACTTGAACTGGGTTTAGCACTCATATGAATATTCTTATTTATGGCTGAAATAGGTACATCCCACTAAAAGCCTTCCCAAGCTCTTTCTTTACCCCAGGGCAGTGGTGCAATTTCTTCCACATTCAGAGACCCTCCAAGATTCAATTTATTCTTTTAATGGTGCTTATCATTTCTCATCATTTGCTGTGCTTACTTATATATTATAAATGCATCATTTGCGAATTGTACAACAGACTAGAAAAGCTCAGTTACTGATAAATGGTGAACCCATCTCGTGCTTTCACATTTTCTTACTTACTCATATTCTGCTTTTGTTACTTTAGAGGTTCTCAGTGCTAGCGGTGTAGAACCACCCTGGGCGATTTTAAGAAATGCACAAGGCACTGGCTTTCTTAGAACCAAATCCATCAGTGCCAGACAACCTATTCTTCCTTGCATGACTCCCAGCTTTCTTCCCTGCCTTCCAAAGTGCAAAACACCTCTCTCTTCCCCTTCCTCCCCTATACTCACCTCGCTGGCAGATCCAGCATCTTACACCATACTGCCTGCTGCTTCACTCCTGTCCCATTTTTGTTCCCATGACTGACACAACATAAACCCTACCCCATCAGCCTTTAGATAAATCAGAGACAAGAGAGCCAACTCCTAATCCAGGATTGAGTCTCATCAGATGGAAGAACTTCTGAGCCATCTATTTCCAACTCTGGTATTATTTTATTACTCATGGAGATCAGAAACTGAGAATATGGTTTTGCATAGTGAATAGAAACATGGGATGAGGAGATCTCAGCCTGCAACCTCCTAGCAGTCATAAGTTGGATAGCTGCAAGAAACCACTTGCTATTGGTTTGTAGTGACTCTACAAAATACAAAAGAGGACTCTGTTGCCTGGGTAACGTTTCTGACAATTTAAACTTAATAAAAGCAATTAGAACAGCCAGTTGTGTTTCAGGGACTGCATTCGTGTGTGTGTGTGTGTGTGTGTGTGTGTGTGTGTGTGTGTGTGTGTGTGTGTCTGTGTGTTTAACTTGCAGACTTGATATCCAAGTGCACAGCTCATTGCATGAGGTCAGGATATTGGGCAATAAAAAAGGAAGAGGGCAGAAAAAATAGGCATTTTTCAAAGATATTGAGCCTCATTTTCACAATCCTATTATGCCTAGATTCTGAATCTCGGAAACCGATACAAAGCTTAATTCTTAGTACACTGTTTAAGTCTCCATCTTGGACCCCAGAACCTGTTTGTTTCTCTAGAAGATGTGGGACAGTGGTTATACAGTTGCTTAAGTTCAAACCCAAATTGTCCACCTTCCTCATTAGCTGTGTGGCTTTGAACAAGTGCTTTCTTCCTGACCATCTCATTTCCTCAGTTGTCAAGTTGGGATCATTTTTGATATGAATGTTGTTTTTCCAGCTATAACATGATATTAAAACAACTCATTAAAATGAACATTTCATTAGTTTTGATTTGGAAAGATCAGGTTTTATTATGACATTCTTTACACATTCTGTTTTGGTTCCTCTTCCTCCCCTGTCCCTCTCCCCTATCTGTCTCCCTCAGCTTGTACTTTTCTGTAATCTGTATTTCCATTCCTACTTTTATGTCACATGTATTTGTGAGTGGGGGTAGGGAGGGGAAGAGGCTCTGGTTAAGAAGTGAGTGAGGAAGAAAGTAAAATTGATGAGAAATACACCCCATTTTAGTGAAACTGAATAATTAAATGGCCATGTTATTTTAGCTCTTTAAGGAAATACTTAGAGGGGCTGGACTGTTGTGGGATTTCATGTTGTATGCTGTTGAATATATGTTGCTCCCATTGGCTAATAAATAAAGCTGCATTGGCCTATGGCAGGGCAGGATAGAGCCAGGTGGAAAAATCCAAGAGAGATAGGGAGATGAGAAAGGAGAGTGAGGGGAGATGCCAGCCCACTGCCAAAGGAGCAACAGGATGCCAGCCAACTAGTAATGCCATGGCCACATGATAACATGTAGATTAATATAAATGGGTTGAGTTAAGTTATAAGAGCCAGCTAAGGGTGGAACCAGAGAAACTTATGGCTACACTGGATAGATGACTAAGCAGTTAAAAACTTGCTGGTTTTGTAGGTGGTTGGGTGTAGCCGGAATTTTTCTCTGGGTCCCACCAAGCCCCTGTAGTCTATGGTGATATTTTAATTGTACTAAAATGTGATTTTATTTGTATGTTAATAAATAAAGTTGCCTGGGGGTCAGAGCTAATAGCAAGCCATAGCAGAGCTGGGCGTTTGTGGCACACGCCTTGGTAGGCAGAGCTAAGTAGATCTCTGTGTGGTCAAGGATACAGCCAGCATTGGAGACACACACCTTTAATTTCAATACCATAGAAGACCTGGAGGGCTGTACATACAGGCAGTGACAAGGCAGTCATATGGTTGGGTTTACAACCAATGAGAAGGCAGAACAGAAAGTCTATATAAAGACAAACTGACAGAAAGTAGGTCTCTTTTGGAGAGGTCTCTTGGCTGAAGAGGCTAGCTGCAGCAGGTGGGTAAGGCTCTTAGCTCTGATCTCTTGGCTTTTTTCTTTGCATTGGTTCTGTGTTTCTTATTTAATAAGATGGTTGGTTACATCTGCAGTAGTCCTGTGGCCTGCTTATAAAATAATCATTCAAAAGCTTATATTAATTATAACTGCTCAGCCATTAGCTAAGGCTTATTACTGACTAGCTCTTACACTTAAATTAACCCATAATTCTTATCCATGTTTAGCCACGTGGCTTGGTACCTTTTCTCAGTTCTGCCTTCACATCTTGCTTCCTCTGTGTCTGGTTGGTGACTCCTGACTTAGCCTTCCTCTTCCCAGAATTCTCTTTGCTTGTCCTGCCTATACTTCTTGCCTGTCTATTGGCCAACCAGCATTTTATTTATCAACCAATCAGAGCAGCACATATTCACAGCATACAGAATGACATTCCACAGCAGTTGGGGCTAAGTTCTCAGCACCTACCTGGAGGCTAACATCTGCCTGTGACGCTGGTTTCAGAGGATCTGTTGCCCTCTTCTGGCCATCTCAGGCACTACTTGTATATGGCATAGAGACACCGGTACAGATAGAGCACTTATACACATAAAACTAAATAAATCTTAAAGTAGAAAATATTTTGAAAATAACTGAGGAGGAAGAGAGGCAGAAGGGTGAAGAGTTCAAGGCCAACCTAGTTTATATAATGAATTCCAGGCTGGTCTGGAGCATATAGGGAGAATCATCCTCTCCCATCCTCTACTCTCCCCTCTTCTCCTCTCCTCCCCTCCCACCTCCCTTTCCTTCCCTTTCCCTCTCTCCTTCACCTTACACCCCCATCATCCTCTAATTCTCTCTCATTTTCCCTTTCCTTCTCTTCTCCCTCTATCATTCTCTCGTTCCTCTCTTACAGAATGTTTAAAAAACAAACTAATTTCTCTAAGCTTATTTAAAACAAGAGATATTAATATCTAGCCTGAAAGACTGTTAAGGCTTCACGCAGTGGTTGACTGAAAGTAGAAAGTGAATTTTCAAAGTAAAAATTTACACCATAATTCAAAAAGTGGCTGCCTTCACATCTGCTGGCTTTAGGGTGCTAAATGAAACTATATGAGTCATCATTGTTTCCAGCATAAGCCTACAACTGTCTTTTCCTGTCAGTTTAAGTTTGACACCCAAATTCATATAACTCAAACTTAAAATCTTCATTGATTTAATGTCAACTTAAATAGGATTGGTGTTTCTATAAGTCATCTTATTCAGTGTTCATATGCAGAGAGTAAAGAACCGAAAGACTTAATTACAAAACATTTTTGACCATTTGAAGATATGACAACTATTATTCATGTAACCAGATATTAATATTTTAGATCTGAGTATATGAAGAAACAAAAGTAAGGTGTGGGGGAGTTTAAAATGCAATAACGATCCATTTATGGAACTAAATACCAACACATTTCTTATATTCTACAACCCAGTCTGAGGACTTCAGGAGAGTTTCTGTCTATGGGCATCTTCTGTGCAGTGTAGCCAGTCCAGTGCCTAATGGCCACATCAGAAATAACTCTGCCAAGCTTCCCTCCCCCCCTTATTTGTCATTTCAAACAGGTTTTCCAGAATTGATGACAGCTGTGTGTCTAACTCGATCTTAACTGGGCAAATGTTCACATGACTTAAATAGTTAACCTTATGTTTGATTTCTAAGACTTTATTATTCTTGGACTTGTGTCAGGGTCAATGCCAAAGAACTGCACTAGACTTAATTTCCTTATTCCTAATTAGGTAACCCCTGTGGATGATTATAACTTCATTGGTTAATTGATTCTATTTGACAGCCTGACAGTGTGACTCTCCTCTCAAGGAAGTTGTCCACATGCTGAAGCAACTTGTAGCAATAGTCAAGACATCAGATTGGGAAAGTGTAGAGACAAGTTTAACCTCTAGCAGGTCTGTCCAGCCTCATGACATGTGACAAGCCATTGTTACCTACAAAATTTGAGAAGCATGTAATTGACTTCAAGGAAAAAATTCTCAGTGTTGTGAGTTTACAGGTTTGTGTTGGACCACATTCACAGCTACCTGGGGCCACATGTGGCTTGTGGGCTGCAGGTTAGACATGATGTTCAAAAGTTCAAGTCATCTCTTCTCTCCTTTCCCAGGCCCTTCAAAGATGAACAAGTACTTAGTGGCTTGTGGAACATGTGATTGAACACAAAGCTCAAACAAGCTTTATAGAGAGAAACTAGACAACTTTACCTAGACATTAGTGCATCCTTCTTCCTTGGAGAATGAAGGAAGAGGGGCCTTGTAGGGCTTGCCTTGACTTATCTAGTTTCATCTGTGTGCATTTTTTTTAACTACCTAAGTGCTATGATCCAGAGAGGATAATCAGTATGTGACTGCAAAGGAGCAAGACCATGAAGAAGGCAATTGATTCGCCCAGAATGTGCAATGTATATAATGATTTGCCCAGAAAGTCCAATGTGTATAACGTGCAGCATGTCTGATAAATCAGGTAGAAAAAGCTGGTGCTGTGGGGCCACTTAGTGACAGAAGCATTCACAGACATGAGCCTATTGTGAAGCCTCTGTGGCTGCCAATGGTGTGATCGACATTCTGGACAGAGTTCAATCCTGTCTTCCAGTGTCTGGTCAGAGGTAGTGCTCACCCAGGCAAATAGCACCTCATGGTTATATGATGTACATGATTACACTGAAAGTGATTTAAATCTATTTACAAGACATACATGGATCATGTTTGTACTCAGGTGAAAGTTTAGAAGCTAAAATGTTTGTTGTTTTCCTTCAGTCACTTTGGGATTTTGCATGCTGAGGTGTGGGGAAAAGATAAAGTCTTACTGTTTCTCTCACTTTCTCTTTCCTTTCTCTCTCTCTTTTTACTCTCACTCCCTCTACCCTCATCCCCTCATCGTGTGTGTGTGTGTGTGTGTGTGTGTGTGTGTGTGTGTGTGTGTGTGTACTATGTGACTCTATTCCTATCAGTCTATCAGTAGATGATATGGACTGTATAGTGGTGGGTTGTTTCTAAGTCATAGGATCAGGAGTGATTTATGTTATTCACACACACACACACACACACACACACACACACACTCACTCACTCACCTGCTTTATGATTATTATTATTATTATTATTATTATTATTTTATCTTTGGTTTTTCAAGACAGGGTTTCTCTGTGTAGCTTTGCACCTTTTCCTGGAACTCACTTGGTAGACCAGGCTGGCCTCGAACTCACAGAGATCCGCTGCCTCTGCCTCCTGAGTGCTGGGATTAAAGGTGTGTGCCACCACCGCCCAGCTCGTATGATTATTCTTTTACAATGATCATCTATTACTATCAAACCAAACAAATATATATTAAGGGGATCCATTATTTAATTCCCAAAACAACTATAACTTGTGAGCATATTAATCTCTCTGTGTTCCACTTTCTAATAGGATTAAGTAATTCCTCTAAAACATAATCTGGTAACATGGACTTTAATCCTTGTTTTCTGCCTCATTCATAATTCTATAGAGTACAGAAGCTCCCTGTGCCATTTTCCTCTGATCCCTTATCAGGATTGTTTCATTGGGACTTTGTGAAGGCTTATGAATCAAAAATGGAAAGAAAAGGACCCAAGAGGCAGAGGTCCAGACATCTTAGAGATGATAAAAATATAACCTCTTCTCTGTGTATTAAGTTTCTGTTATTTTTGTATGTGTATGCATGTGTATTGTATGTGTATGCAGGTATGTTCATGTGTGTGCAACTCTGCATGTGGATATTCACCCATGTGTATGTGTGCGGAGGCCAGAAGCTGATTCTGGGTGTCTTTCTTTATTGCTCTCCACCTTAGTTAGATAGCTTGGCCAGCCAGTAGGCTCTGGGATCCCCTTGGCTCTGCTTCTCTAACACAGGGATTGCAGGTACAGGCTGCCTTTCCTGGTGTTTTACTTGGTGATGGGCAGCATAACTCCGGGCCTCACGCCTATGCAGTAAGCACTTTCCTCGCGGTGCCATCTCCTCATCTCTACCTCTTTATCTTCTAAAGCTAGATTTCTCTGAATATACTCATAGAGATGGATACAACTAATTAGAATTCAGACCCTACTGTCCACAGAGACAATTTACAAGTGACACCAGCTCAGGCATGCTTTTTCTAATTCATCTGAAGGGCACTGAAGGGGAGTCACAGCCTTTAATATTCCTTCACAGTCCTACTGCTTGTCAAGGTGGCTTTATGGTCTCATTTTGGCCTGGCTACTTTCCAGAGGATTTACTCTGGTATTTCTGGAAGGGTCATTGTGAGGCTGAGGTGAAGGTGGGATCAAGGTCCAGAACAAGATTTCTACTAGTCAAAGAAGGAAGCTGAGAGAACTGGAAGGGCCAATGCCTCGGCCGAGTGCCACCCCATCTATTGAATGGGGCTGTAGCAGTCATCACTAACTGATTTTTTGGTTGCATTTGCACATAGCCTATGCAGTACTGTTACACCATTCTTGTGGAAGTTAAGTTATAATCAACTGACTACAGTCATCACTCAGTCAAAGAATATTATTTCCCACTCTGGAAAACAGAGCATGGATGGCATAAGGATATGCTGAGCTGAGGCAGGGTCTATGCACAGGCTGTGACACGACCACCACCAGATTTCATTTCAGTTTCTGTCATTATCTCAGATTGACCATGATATTAGTTACTTTTCTCTGACTGTGCTCCAGTTTCTCTGGACGGTTTTTAGTTCACTTCATAAATAAGTGCACACAAAAGCCACATCAAGATGAGAAAGTCATGATTAGAACAGCCTCTAAAGAGCTATGGGCTGGGGAGATGGCTCACTGGGCTAAGAGTGTTTGCTGTGGAAACATGAGGACCTAAGTTCAAATACTGAGCACTCACTGATAAAACTGGGCATGGTCACAAGCCCCTGTGACCTCAATGCTGTGAGGGAAGAGACAAGATGTTTCCTTGAGTTTACTGACTGTCAGCCTGGCTTAAGGTTCAGTTAGAGACACTATCGTAAAAGAATAAGGCAGAAGGTAACAGACCAGGATATATAATGGCCTCTGAGCATGTGCATATATGCCTGCGTGTACATACACTACTCACTCACATAAATATACGTACCCAATAAATTATTAAAAGAGCGTGGTACTTACCATTCTCAACCACAACATTTATCATTTAGATTGTGTGATAGTGTCCCTCTGCAGCTACATCATTCTATAGAAAAGTTGTATTCAAACTCAAAACATGTGGAACGCACATACAAGGTTAAGCATTTATCATTATGTTGTTTCATTATTAGACCTGACCCATTGCTCTAGGTTGATAGTTATTTGATAAACAATTTGCTTTGAAACATTTCTCTTTGCAAAAGCTTTGTTTTCTACAAGATTGAGCAACAGTGTCCTCTGTTTTCTTTTGCAAGCAATCTGAGATATTCGCATCTCCATATCTCCTCAGAGGAACTCAGCAAGGCAACTTTTTCTCTAATTCATCCTGAACTTTCTGTACTTTTCAATTTCTTTTCCCTGACAGCATGCCCAAACCTACTCTTTTATTTACATGTATGACAATAAGTCACATGATTCACCCATGAGTTGAGAGGTCTAGTGTTAGATACTAAAGTCTAAGGAAGCCATTGCAGTGATTTGTAAACATATTCCTTAGCTTTACATCCTCCCTGTTTAGTTAAAGGTATCATTTTGGCTGGTGCAATCACATTCCTTTCAAATTGCTACAAGAAATACAGATGACTCTAATCTTAGAATTAGAACACAAAACCTCACTCTAATTCCCAGAATTCTTTGTTTGACCCAGAGCAAATTAAATAATAATTAAAATAAGAGTGGTTGTCTGTGCAAACTATTTGCTACTTGTGGCAAATTTAACTCATATTTTTCCTCATCCTGATTGCTCTTTCATTCCTTGATTTGGATGACTACTAAGTATATGTGTGTATGACTCCAAGTAGAGGGGAAAGTACCTCAGCAGATAAACCAACTTAATTCAGTATTTTCTTTCCATTGGTATATGTCAACCAGCCCTGGAGACGCAGACAGCAGCAAAACAGCAACTTCAGCATCAGAGAGTAGGACAGAAAAGAGAAACTGAAGATTGTGGTTTGCTTCTGACTCCTCTCTGGATCACACCAAGGCTATGCATTCATCAGGTGTCTTTCCATCTTGTATTAGAAGATGTCCTATAGGGTATATGTTGTCCTGTTTCACAAAGATCATTTACTTTTGGGGAAATGTAGGGCCTAGAAAAGAGAGAGCTTGTTTCTGGGACAGACACTTTGTCTACTGGGCCACTGGCAGATGAAACCAGGGAGGCTGGAGGTGAAAAGTGTGATTTATGGTCCTGGGTGGGAGAACAAAACTCTCTTTGTCTTCTTTTTGTTTGCAGAAATCCATAGTCAATAGCTCACTTGTAACTGCATGGAGGACCATAAGAGGTGAGAATCCAATACCACTGCAGATAAGGGCATTCTTCACTTTGAATTTCTTGCATTCTAACAATTCTGAATGTCCTGAGCAGATGGAGAGTCTAGAATGGGAGGGGTCTGTGTCAGTCTAGCATTATATCCTGTCTTCTCAGAATTATACATTGCTTTTTGTATAATGCTTTTGTTTGATCTCTGATTTGGTTAAAATTATCAACAATAACAAGATTGCTATTTCTCTTTCTCTTTCATTCTCAGTACGAGCACACTCCTTAGTTTGTGGTTGTCAGCCAAGAAGAATGGAAGGAGAAGGGATCTACATTCCCAAAGAAATCAAACAGATTAGAACAGATCCACTGCCACTTGTGCTGTGAGTTCTGGATCACAAGATAAAAGTTGAGGCTGCTGAGAGCTGACTTACTGCTCTGTGGAAGGCTCCCTTCATGGCCAGCGTGCACCACAGACCAGCAGTCCCTATTCTTTGTGGATGTGGTCCTCACATCCCTCGTCTGCTCTCCTGTGGACTTCGGGACTGTGAAACAAAGTTCCTAACCCCAGGGAACTGCTGGATCCTCTGAAGCTGGACTCTGAAGGAAGTCTCAAAGGTAGGCATGCAGAGCTCCTCCCAGGAGCATCAGCACCTCTGTGCTGTCCCTTTTCATTATCTGAAGTGAGTGCTGCCCTGGAGAACTGAGTGTAGGGAGCCACTGAGAGGTGAGTTCTTGAGAGACACTTCCTTGTTAATGTCACATGCCTTCCAAGGTAGTCTCAGGAGTTCTCTGGCTTCAGGGATTTTCTAATGTTTTTATCAGCCATCCCTCCTTCTGTAATCCAAATGTGGTTAATCTTTCACTGATGTGAAAGGCAGTGCAGGAGAGTCAGTGCTGATAGAATTGCTGAGCTGTAGACCTGACACAGAACAGGAAAACCCATTTTCCCTCTTGAGCATCAGGAACTCTTGCTTTGTATGTAAAGTTTCTTTGTAAATTCTCCCCTGGAAATTTTCATGACAAGAAAATGTCACTTTTGTGAGGAACAGGAGTAAAGCTATTGTGCAAAGTTATCTTTTAAATGTCAAGGGTTTAAAA
Organism: Peromyscus maniculatus bairdii; assembly: GCF_049852395.1. NCBI lineage: Eukaryota > Metazoa > Chordata > Mammalia > Rodentia > Cricetidae > Peromyscus > Peromyscus maniculatus. Next base: position 72,017,315 of record NC_134855.1, read on the forward strand.
ATACCAAAGATAAACAAGGAGTTTGAAGGAAGGAGAAACTTAGGAAACTTACAAAGCAGGCAGGATCCTGGAACAGTTTTGTTGCAAGGTTGACTTGTTTCCCAGAGTTTAGCATCTGAGACACTGAATTTGAATAGTCGAGACTCTTGTCATTGACAAGACAAACAGGTTGGAACATGCATTTGCTGAAGCTTATTGTATCCATACATTTGGATCACAAACAGCAGTGGCTTTTCAGAGTATATTTGGAAATTGATTAACTATTTAATTACTACTTATTCTTTGACTCCACAAGACTATGGCTACATGCCCACCCTCCCCTCACCACACACCACCCAAGTATATGAAGAAAAATAGAACTTTTAAAATGAATGAAAAAGAAAACGCAAATAAGTACAAATTGAGATATTCAATCTAGATAAAAATCATGACAAGGCAATCAATAGTGTTCCTTAAAATATGCTGTTACTAATAATTCTCTTCTATGATTATTCATTTCAAAACTGAAAAAAGTCATCTCATGTAATTGAACAAATATATAATGAAATCTTTTCAAGTATGAGGTTCATGACCCACAAGTAGTTATTGTCCATCTTTAGTAATTATAAGTGCATTGTTTAGTGCATATTAATTACCATGAATAATAGCGTGTTAGAGAACTGATGTTATTGTTTTGTTCAATTTCTCTGAAGTTGCTGTGAAGTGAGCAGAAGAGTAGAAGGAGAAAAGGGGAGTACATTTGGGAGAATGCTGAAATAGTTTTGTGAGGTTCAATAATCCACGACTCAATACATCTAACTCTAACTGTGGTGGAAATACCTGGAGGATAGCACATCTCCGTTAGAGAGGCATAGTCCTAGAAGGTAATGAGTCTTAAATCTGTGTAATAAAGTAAGATTGGGCCTCAAAAACAGACACACCAGAGACTTGAATGTATTGACTCAATCTGACTCTGGCTCCACAAGAGCAGAGTGTCTGAATTCTTGATACAGCAGAAGTTTTGAGCAAGTTTTATTCACTGTTTAACCTCAACTCCTGTCCCAATTCACAGGATGATAGACCCTTAGCTCTGTTCATACATTTTTTATGCCACACCCAATACACCATAACAGAGAAGCTGATTTGTACTATTGGACTCCCTAAATGTGTCTCAGATTCTCTTTCTCTTGCTCAGAATCAGACTTTTCAAACTTGGTTAGGAACATAGGAGATCTGGTCTTGCCATCTTTACCTCCTGTGTGTCTAGCACCCAAACATTTTCCTCACCGAATGCTTTCCCCATAAAACATTGGCTTCTCTATTTAGCATCTATAAACATCTCCAAAGCTCCATTACCTTATTAAGGAATGCTAAAATGTCTATTAAAGGATGGATGAGTAAGTAAAATGCAATACACACTCACAATAGAGTGCGACTCAGCTTCAAGAAGTTGAAATTCTGTTATGTGCTACAAAGCATTGATGAACACTGCCAACATTCTATTAAGTGAAATAATCCAGACACAAAAGATAAATACAGCTTTATTCCATCTATGTGAAGAAGAGACAGAAGGTATGGTGCTTTTCAGGGGCCAATGTCAGTCAAGGATGAAGAAAAATTCCAGAGGCAGGTGTTGGTTATGGTTACACATCAACATTAATATACTAAATACCAGTACAGCATAAATTTAGAAATGGTTATGATGGCACCAATGAGATTGTTCAGCAGGTAAAGACAACTGCTGAAGACATAACTGATGACATAAGTTTGATACTCAGGACACATATGGTGGAAGGAGAGGCCAACTATTGCAAGTTGTCTTCTGACCTCTATACACTCACTGACACAGAGGTGTCCTCACGCTCCCCTTCCCCCAAACACACAGACAGACTGATACATAAATGCACTAAAAATCATAAACAAGAAGAAATGGTTACAGTGAAAATTTTCAATTTGGTATGTTTTTACCATAATGAAAGTATGTATTTAAAAAGATAAAGTCCTTGTGTAACTGTTTCCTGTAAATTGAATTTTTTGTTTCTTTTTTAGAGGAAGGAGTATGGCTTCTAAGATTCAGGAAGCTAATGAAATATACCAGATTCAGGAAATGCAAACAATTTACAAGACAGGAAACTCAGAAATTTACAAGATCTTCAACATGCTCCCCCCCACAAGGTTATATAAATAATTTGTTAGCATAGAGACCCCGGTGGAGCTGTATGCAAGTTGTGTAGGAGGCTCTGGAGATGCACCCTCATTGAGTCTCTATGCTACCTCACATGGCCCCTCACCTAAGCTCCCTTATCTATGCCAATAAACTCATTGATTCACTTAGCTAAACTTTGGTTCCATCATGTATTAAGTCTCTCATTCTTGTTCTAGTTGATGCTTATTAAGTTCTTCACAGGAAAATTCACACTAGTCCTATCCATACTAACAAGACATGACCTTTACATAAGGATATCAACAGTACTCCTTGGAAGAGGCATTGTTAGGACGGAATTTTGAAACTTTGCTGGAATTTTGTCATTTATTTGTGTGTGTGTTTGCGTGTAGTATGTATGTATACGAAATGTGCATGTGCATGCATACCTGTGAGAATGCACAGACATGAAAGGAAAGCATGGCTCTCATCTTACTCCCTTGAAATGGGATCTCTTATTGAACCTGAAAGTAGACTTAAATCTATGATAGTCTGGAGATCCTCCATCTCTCCTCCCCCCCAGCACTGGGATTACAGGCATATATGCACACATTCCAGGCTTTTCATGTAGGTGCTGGGCATATGAACTCAAAGTTCTTATGTTTGTGCTGTAAACACCTTCAACCACCAAGCGATCTCCCAAAGCCCCCAAGGGGTTTTTGAACACTATAATTGGAAACTTCAGCTTTCAAAGCTGAATATAATTGTGTAAGGGTTTGTTAAGTGAGAGCTGTCCATATGTATTCCAATATCCAACCAGTATTTGCTAACATCTATTAAATATCAAGACATTATAATAGACACTGGGGATCCTGTAAGAAATGAAAAATCCCTACCATACAGCTTGTGCTCTATTTAATAGGAAGTAAGCTTGGAAAACAGCTTTGGATGCAAGAGCTTAGACTCTAGAGAAACTTTGAGGCCCCACTTGTATTTATACCCTGAAATACTAATCAGCCAGATAAGATAAAGGTAAGAGGAGCTTGAATGGAAAGTGATGAAGTTCTGACTAAGGAAATAGTGGTAGGGGTAAAGAAGGGACATGACGGATGCAACTAACTAGGAATATCAAAGGTATACAAGTGGCAGCGGACAGAGGAACACAAATCCCATCTCTTTAGCAGAGATCCTTGCAAAGAATAAGGAATGTGACCAGTAGACACAGCTGCTTCTGTGGAAGCCCAGCAAGCTCCTGAAACAAAGCTCAAGGATACACAATATTGACAAAGAAAGAAAACATGAAAAGTTTTCTTCAAATTCAGGTTTGGCTGCAATGAATTTTATTGACAGAATTTTATCTTAACTATCATTTCTTGTGGTTAAAGTTATTTCTTAGACTCTCCCCTCAGATCATTGCTTCTCTAAGTTGTTGAAGTGGTGAGGAGGTTGAAATTTAAAAAATGTGTTTGTTGAAGATAATTTGCTTCATTTAAGGTATCTGATGGCTGACTCTACCATTAGAGTGAGATCGTACTCTCCCAAGATGACAAATAATGAGAGATTTGCATCTGGCCCTTGTGTGATAATTAGCTGATTTCTTCTCTCTGCCTTTGAAATGATGTTTTAGGTAAGCAAATAGTGAATTCAGTCCAGATCTGTTTATGGTATCACACGATGCAGTTGCTTAATGCTCTAACAGCCATCCTAAACAATCGAGCCTTTTAAGGAGCCATGTAAGATGGATGCTAATATCATCTTCTAATTGCCTTTCAAATGTTAGGGAAAATGCTGATTAAACTTTACATTATAGTTCCTAGTAGAGATGGATGGGAATTAAATATATATTTATTACTATTTTAATATCATAAACCATATCCCAGCAATCTATTTGAGCAGCAGGATAAATATGGGCTTCATTATTTTAAAGGTTCATCATTTATTTAAAAATGTCCTTGGAATGTCACCTGCTCAAATCCATTCCGCTGCTGATGTACAGTAAGTCTCCATGGTTAGTGGCTAATTATGGTCCTCTCAGCTTTCTGGATACTGGCCAGGTAAATGTTAGTCACTAAGAGAGGTCTTACTTACGCCAGCTCTGACTTAGTGAAAATGAACATGAGGTATTGGTGTTGTGATTCTGATCTTGGGTTGACCTATATTTTACCTTGATGATAGAATAAAATCCACTGGGCCACAATTTTCCTATTTGAAAAATGGGGAAATATATGAGCTCTCTGACAGGACACATAACGTGAACACTATTGCTGAAAACAGACACTGGGGACCTGAGAGCAAGACCTGCCAAGGCAACTAAAAGCAACTTGCCAGAGCCAATTTCATATCTAACAAGCTTTGCCTCAGAGCTCTGCTTTGTAAGCACTGGGGTTAGCCTCTAAGGGACTATATTTCATTCTAGCACAAGTATTTTCCATGTCTGTCTCTCATACGTAGTCATCTGATTGCAGAAGGGTTTAATTGTGTATTCTGTTTGGACTCAGTGTTTGGGCTGACAGCTAACAGCTCAGATTTGGAATAGACTCCTTCCATGGTTGTTTGGCATGAGTTGCTGGCTGATTACTCACTGGATGTGTACCACTCAGCAGGATAGCCTCTTTGGGCCTCTGTTTCCTCGTCTGTGGAATCTATACAACAGGACTTATTACTGGGAGTTTCCATTGCATCAGGTTTTAGAAACTCCCAAGAATCCACAAGGATGAGCCAGGTAAGACTCCTAGCAATAGTAGATAAATAGTCCGAACTGTCCATCTCCTGTGATTAGATTGGTGATGATCCCAACAGTCATTAGAGAGCCTGCATCCAGTAACTGATGGAAACAGATGCAGAGGTCCATAGCCAAACATTAGGCCAAGCTCAGGCAATCCTGCTGAAGAGAGGGAGGAAGGATTGTATGAGCCAGGGGTGTCAAGAACATCACAAGAAAACATGCAGAAATAACTAACTTGGCTGGAAGGAAATCACAGAGTCTAAACCAGCAACCAGGAAGCCTGCATGGGACTGACCTAGGCTCTGCACAATCAATCTCCACCATCCAGGGTCCAGGCGCAGAGAGCGCGCCCAGAGCGAGCTTGCCCATCCAGCTCCTAGGTTTCCAGCACCTCCCCTCGCCCCGCCTCGTAGGCGTGACAGTTGCCAGAGTCTCAATGGGGGTTGGAGCTTCCAGATCCAAGCTGGAATGGCTACCCACTACACTCACCTTGCATTCTTTTTCCTCCCAGCCATACTACTTCCTGTCTCAACCTCCCTAGTGCTGGGATTAAAGGCATGTATGCCTCCCAAGTACTAGGAGCAAAGGTGTGTGCCACCACTGCCTGATTCTCTTTCTGTTTTAGACTGGATCAATCTTGTGTATCCTAGGATGGCCTTGAACTCATAGAGATCCATCCACCTCTGCCTTCTGAGTGCTGGATTAGAGGTGTGTGCCACCACTACCTGGCCCCTATGGCTAATTAATGGCTTAGCGCTGCACTCTGATCTTCAGGTAAGCTTTATATATTAGAACATACACAAAATATCATCACAGTAAGCAATTTTCATCTTCTGTTCTGAAAGACTTTTTAAGGGATCTACCAATCTGCTCCCAGTTGTCACCCTGAGACATTCTCACTACTAACCTGATTCCTAGGCTTGCTTTTCTTTCTCATTTTGTTGACTTGTGGCCTCAACAACTTCCCAAGGAAAGAAACATTGGATATAAAACTGAGAGAACTTACATGTCTAGATATATCTCCACAATATCCACATCTAGTTCTGAGGTTGGTAGATGCATCTAGAAGTGTCTCTATAATATCCATACTCAAGTACTGGGTTGGCAGATTTGTCTAGACATGTCTCCACAACACCCACACTCAGTTTCTGGGGTTGGTAAATGTACAATTCTGTCAGAAATCACTATTTTTCTTTTACAATCTAAAGCACTGCCAGTTCTTTCTTTTGGTTGCCAGTGATGCTGAGAAGTCCATTGCTACTCTATTTCTGGAATCTTCCTAGGAAAGCTTCCTTATTTTTTCTCTTTTGGAAGATTTTGGAATGTTTTCCTTATTTCCAGTGCTCTGAATAGTGGCAACTATGTCTTGGAGTTGGGGTCTCTGTGTGAGGTGTGGGCATCTCTACAGGTCAGAGAGTTTCCTTCAGGTAGCTCAGCTGGCCAGTCTCCCCTCTCAGCAGTTAGCCACTGCTTCCTTAACCTTGGTGAGAGACCCTGTGAATCTTTTGCATTTCTGCTTTCACAGACATATGAAGTATCCTTATTTCCCAAGTCTCCTGAGACTTGGAAGAGATATTTTAACACTAAAGGAATTGCTACACAAAGGGGGAAGGAGAGAACTGATTCCATAAAGCTGTTCTCTGATTTCCAAACACTCACCACCCATATACATATATCACACACACACACACACACACACACACACACACACACACACACACATACACACACACACATCATATATCACACACATGTGCGTGCACACCCACACACACCCACATACTTTTTCTTTTAATTATAAGAGAGATATCATGTGTGGCTAGATGATGTTACTCCTAGATGACATCCTATGCCACTTAAAAATCCTGGGACCAGGCAGGCATGGCATATCTTCTTATTGGTCAGTAAGGCCCAAAGAACTGTTCACCACCTAAACAATATAGACTCTTCCTATCCATCTTAATGACCACCAGAACTACACGATAAGAACTTCTCACTGAAGACACCACACACTGGACTGTAAAATACGGAACAGTGAAACTGGATGTGCACTTGAAGTGTCCTCCCTGATCTGGCTAACTTTCATTGTGGCAAAAAGTGTAGTGCAGGCTACTCAGGGACAAAAGCCATCAAAAGTATTATCCGTTTGTGAACCTTATGAATTGCAATGTCAACTTTCCAGGGAAGATGAGCTCACTGGTACAACAATGGGATAATTGTTGCAGGGGTAACCAGCCACTCCTTGGTTGGATTTGAGGCTTGTTTCACAGGAGGAAATGTGTGTCTGATACCATAAATCCAGCTAAAAGTCTATGACTGGGAAGGTTATAAGCCTTAGGAAGGAACTTATTACTATTGCTTTACCAAGATGAAATGGTGACATACTGCTTTCTAAAACTTATGTTTATATTCAGACAAATACTATCTCAGTTTTAAACACAGAACCTCCCCTTGGCAGTGAATAATGGTGGGTGTAGAGTTGCATAGCTGCTCAAGGCACTGAGAATCAACAAGTGGTAACTGAATGCTCAGTTCTACATAGGACATTAATGCTATCCCCTCTATGGCTCAGGACACTGTAGTAGAGGTGGTGAAAAGAATGTAAGTGCCAGAAGACAAGGAGAAAGACCTTGAAGTTGTTCATGGAATCTCATAGTCTTTTCTATTGTAATATCAGAGTAGCTATGGTTTCCTGCACTTGACATGCAAGAGACTGAGCCTGCCAATGGTCAACTGTGGATCAAGGGGGGACTTGTGCCCCCACCTTCCGAAATGCTATTAATAGATTCTGAGAGAGGGACAGGCATTGTTTTCAGTTGTGTACCCAATGGTGAACCCATCAGGGTCAGGATAGTTTCAAAATCATGGTCAAAACAGACAACCATGATTAAAATCAACAGGTCACAAAACAAAGGGATACGAAAACAAACAAAGAAACAAAGAATGAAACAACAAACAAACACCATCTTCTTTTAAATGCATGATTTAAAGAGCTCTATCTTTGTTCAGGGGTTGGGTTAGCTTCCCTTCCCATCATTTCTTAGTAGTCTTTCAAGCACTTGCTTCTTCATGTTTGTTTTGGAGGAGGGGCACCATCAACACCTGGTGATGCTTTTCGGCCCATATATGACATTCAGAAGCAGACCGGAAAACTGTGTACAAACCTGTCTCTTCAACTCTAAGTGTTAATGTAGCATGATCTGCCTGGGGTACTTCCTTGGAAGAACTTATGTCCTCTATTATTATGTTATGTATTTTTAAAGTTTATTATTTATTTTTTGAGAAGGGGTGATGCTGAGTCATATTCCACAGAAAATGTCTTTTAGTCTTTTTTCCTTTGGTGACCTGGATGTCTCCTGGCAATATAGTGCAAGCAGATGGATAAAAAGACCGGGCCTTGAAACTTTTGTTTGGATAATTTTCCTTTTTTTCTCATTCTTCTTTTACTATGGTAGTTCTACCATGGTGGGGGATTCAGCTGAGACTTAGCATTCCCTGTAACAAACCTTACCTTTACAGTGAGGTAAGGCAGGTGATCCCAGGCTCTAACTGCTGTTTATATGGACTTTGAACCTTGTTGTTTATTTTTAATCCCATCCTCACCTGTCTTCAAAGACGCTCACTGTTGCTGGTTTCTGAGTCTTCTGGAGGATTCAGAGGCATGAAAGGACTTGCTTCCCTTGTTTTCATGCTGTTGGCTGAGTCCCTACTGTTGTGCTAAATCAGTCTCCTCTCCTCTGTTGGCATCCTGGTTTCCATAGCCACGCAGTAGCATGGCTATTGCATCTTCTGCTTTGCTTGTCCTTGTAACTTTTTGCCTTCAAAATAACCCTTTATTGTTGTCTCAGTTGGATTTCAGGAGTGAGCAGAGACTTGCTTGCCTTGTGTGTTGTTTGACCTAGGAGACCAAGTATGCATTTTTCCTTATTATTAAATTCAAATGACAAAGTCCCTTAGAACAGCCTCTGTTTTCACGGTTCTCTCCTAAGATATCAGCCTCTTATGAATTACTACTTTCTTGTTCCTTTTAGCTTTGTGCCTTATAGCATTCTTATTTCGTTAACATCTTCTCTGGCCTCAGACCAGACAATTAACATGGAACCCACCTTCATTTATCACATACATTTTGTTCCAGAGGTCTCTACAGCTGCTGAGTGCTGGTGACAGGGACCATATTTCAAAGCCAGCTGAAAGGAAAAACGTGGTTAGATTGTGGTTTCTGTTAATTCATTTTACACAATTGGAGAACAACTGCTCATTTGAAGACATTCAGCTTTCTTGGTTTATGTTCTTGGGTTTAAAAAGAAGAGTACACAATTAAAACTGGCCTAGGTATTTACTGAGTCACAACATTGAAAGGCAGGAGTCAAGGTTCAGATGGTTTAGAATTTCCCCAACTATGGTTATTTCATTTTTATGTTCTGCACAATTATTTTCAGGAGCCTTAATACTGTGGTCTCTTAGGGTTCAGTCCAGCCAAGAGAATAAATACGCTTTTACCTTAAAGTTCCCAGCTGAGTATGAATGCCAGTTCTGACTGGCCCAGATTGGAGTATATGCCTTCCTTGTCCCATATCTGGTGAATTAAGCCTGAGTTACCTGTACTGCCCTCCTATTACTGCCTCTGGCCTATCACTGCCCTAAAATGCAGCCTAGGGCCTTTGTGGTGCCTTCTTGCCAGAGTTGACTGAACCAGCTGTGACTGCCAGCCCCAGGAGGACTTCATGAGGTAACTTCTCTCTATTTGAAAATGGAATGAGCATATAGAACAACACAGTAAGACATTTCAGGAGGTGAGCTGGGAAAAGTATGAGACCCTTGGACTGACATAGCATTTTGTGTCTATCATATCAGTGCTATCAAGTTAAGAATAATGAGTCTCCAGGGAGATGAAGCAAACAGACACATGTCAAGAGAGTAACCACAGGCAGAGAAGGGGCACAGTACAGAACAGGGACAAAAAGGTAATTGTTGCATCTGATGATTTTTCAGACAATTGTTTATGTGACTCATATGTGTTTTTCACCTAGGTATCTGTATATGCAGCAGATTTGAATTAGTTTTTCTGAATGAATTGTGACATGATAGACTCCTAAAACAAAAACACAAAGGTGAAAATAATGATAACATTTTAACATATGATCTATAAATATAAACCATGTAGTAAAACATGTTATGTACCAATATGTTTTAAGAGTAACTATAAGATCTCATACAACACACTAATTTAATTCTTGTCATTATTTATGTATGCTAGACATTGTAAGAATGTTTTAAATCTTTCCAACAATGCTACATAATATTTTTATTGTTTGTGTGTCAAAATACAGTGACATTAATAAACTTTCCCATGCTCAAAATTAGCAAAGTAGCAAAACTTTAAAAAAAATAAATTCAATTAATTATCTTTCCTGTGAGTTTGTATGTATGTGTGGTACATGCACACATGATTGGAGAGTATCCTGCTGTATCACTCTCTGCCTTATTGTCATGAGATGGAGTCTTTCACTGAGACATGGGGCTGGGTTGGTGGCCAGCAAGCCCTAGTGATCTTCCTGTGTTCACTCCCTACTGTGGCCCATAGCACTGGGTACAGGCAATGATGCTCTGTCTTTACATGGATGCTAGGGATTTAAACTCAGGGTTGAGCAGGAGTAAATGCTCTTATTCACTGGTTCTGATATATCTTCAGCCCCAAAGCTGAGTTTTAAATTGAGATCATCTATTTCCAGGGCAGAACACTTAGTGTCCGTTGTACCACTAACCTCAAGAATGGCAGACTTGCACATTGATATTCACCACGCATTAGAAACAGGCTCACTTAATCTCATTTGACTATCCTAATGTACACAGACTGGTAGAATCGAACTTCTATTAAGATAAGAAGGCTGAATTTTAAAGCACTTAGGCAGTTTTCCCAAGCCATTCAGCGCTGTATGACAGAACTGGGAGTTTGGTCGTCCTTTTCTCTTTCCTCAACTGTGCTATCATCATACTAGGTTGATATCACTATCTCTCACCACGTCTAGCACTTTTATCAGTATTAGAGATGAGTTCAGATGGATGTGTATTTGATTATTATCTGTTTGACAAAACTATGCAGGTGGAAACCAATGCAAAAATCATAGAACATAGAACATAATTAGACACCCCCCTTGTGTGTGTGTGTGTGTGTGTGTGTGTGTGTGTGTGTATGTGTGTGTGTGTGTGTTGCAGATATGTTTGTCTGTATGCAGAAACTGGAGGAAAATTTTATCTGTCTTCTCTCAACTATTATCTACCTTGTTTTCTGAGATGGCACTTTTCACTGGTCTGGGGGCTTCCCAAGTAGGATAGAGTGGCTGGCCAGCAAGTCCCTGGGATCCACCTATCCTTGGTATCCCCCAGAGCAGGAATTGCAAGCATATCTGACAACACCTAACCCTTGCATGTGGGTTATAAGGATTGAATTCATGTCCTCCAGCTTGCAGAGTGACGGCACTGACTTATTAATTTTCCTAGCATCTCCACATTTTAAAGAAGTGGTTGTACCTGACTTGGGCAGAAGAACAGAATTAGGAAAAAGGCTGTGTGGATGGTGATGTTGGGTGGAGGGTCAATGTGAGAGCTTTCCTGGCTTCAGGGGCCTTAGTGACAGGAAGAGAGATGCTAGCACCCTGGAAGCATCTATAGTGCTCAAATTAGACCTTAGTGAGAGTCAGAGTGGAGGGCTTGTATGAATGAGCCTCTGTGTCAGACAGGTCTGAGTCCTGGTTTTACCATTTCTTAGTTGTGGGACTCTTTGTTTCTTAAGCAGCTAAGCTTTATTTTTCTCATAAAACAGAGTGCTGTGGATATCGCTCTGTATAAAGTAATGATTGGCCAGTAGCCAGGCAGGAAGTATAGGTGGGACAAAGAGAGGAGAATGCTGGGAACAGGAAGGCTGAGTCAGGAGACGCTGCCAGCTGCTGCCATGACAAGCAACATGTAAAGATACCAGTAAGCCACGAGTCACATGGCAAGGTAGAGCTTAATAGAAATGTGTTAATTTAAGATATAAGAACTAGATAGCAAGAAGCCTGCCATGGCCATACAGTTTATAAGTAATATAAGCTTCTGAGTGATTATTTTATAAGTGGGCTGCAGAACTGCGGTGGGCTTGGCAGGACCCAGAGAGAAACTTTCCAACTACAACAGAGATTTAGATAAGATATGTCGAGCTCCACAGAATTGCTGAGTGGATTTTATGTGGTAATGGAATTTGATGCTCAACACTGTGTGCAGAATTTAGGAGGCAGTAGGTGTTAGCTTTTATTAATGATTATTTAGAAAAACAATAAGAATCTTGTGACTCTTTAGAATCCCATTCTGTACATCTTTTCTAGACAACAGACTCCAGCCCATATAAGGGCTCCCCTCTCCATCTACTGTTCACATACTGTCTATCTGTATCCTCAGAAGTATCTTAGCCCCAAGTTCTCTGCTTTGACCTTTCCTTAATAAGGTAATTTTATTCTTTGACATTAGCCTTTGGTGGTTTTAAAACTTCATCTGAAATGAAAATTTGATTGCACCCATTAACAACATCTCAGGTCCTAAATCATCTTTGAGCAATTATATACCCAGGAACCTTACTGATTACTTCTGAGACTTGTGGAAGTTTAGCACATGGCCAATGGTGGACAGACAAGGCCCTTACTTTTCAGACCCATTCTGTAGATGAGAAGAAGAGTGTGGCAAAGTATTAAAGACATATTTGTATTCCTGAGCATATATATATTATGCTCCAAGGCAAAGTCTGCCTTTCCTGTAAAAGTGAAGGGGACATCCTCTGAGGCAGGAGGTAGTCATGTTGGGAAATATGAGCCTGAGACAGAGAACATTTAGAATCATTGTCCCTGGAATCAAAGTGTTCTGTGGGTGTACTATATAAGAGCACTGAGTGGCTGAGAGTGTGTGCTCTCAGTCTTTTTCTTGACATCTTTTGTTTTCTGTCTTTTATATTGGGATTCAGCATAAATATTTTGAAAAAAAAAACAATTGAAGTTAATTGATAAGCCAGATGTTATGAAGCTTACCAAACCCTTCACTAGGCCATGTTTTTAAGTTGGGGAAATTGAGGTCAGGAAGATAAAATAAGCCATTTTTACGTCATGCTGTGAATATGAACTGAGCATCTCCTGTATTCCAGGCATCAGTATTCTGCTAAATTCTGGAGACAGAGTATGCATTGAACACAGAACAGTCTCAGGAAAGCACCAGCTTAGGGAAGCACTGATGACCTTGTCTATTCCATCTGGACAACAGAATTCTACCTCTCAATGTAAATCCTTTTTTCTGGCTGCCTTTCTTGCATCTTTCTTAAGAATAGCTACTGTGTCTTTGGGTTATTTTGGTTTACATAATTTTTGGTCATTTTCTCCATATTATTTTGGTTCACTATTCTTTTCTCTAGTTTCTAAGAGAAGGCATTGCTGATTAGAGGTGGGACTAATAGTTCTAAAGATTTGAGTGGCATGAAAAATCTGAATTTAAAGGTTTATATTGTATGCGTGTGTGCGTGCGTGTGTGCGTGCGTGCATGCATGAGTGCGTGCGCGCGTGTGTGTGTGTGTGTGTGTGTGTGTGTGTGTGTGTGTGTGTGTATACATTAGTGTATGCATAGATATACATGTGGGTACCTGTGGAGACCAGAAAAAGTCATTGGATCATTTGAAGCTCTGTGTGCTTGAGTTACCTGCACACCAAGGGTGCTATTCAGACTCAGCCTTCATGATAGAGCAACAAATGTTCTTAATCTTTGAGTTACCCTCCATTCCTAGATACTTAGGTTTAAGCTTTTGTAAGAGAGAGTGACTTAGTGGTATTGGAAGTAGTCACATATGTGTTCAGAAGAGATTTAAGACTGACCTCATGCTAAAGTAGACTCTCATACTTGTTGACAAACATTTTTCACAACATCACATTATAGGATAGATAACTAATTAATTAATAGACTATAGGCTAATTTCAAATGAGTAGAAGCCTCTCTACAAGCACTTTATAACCAAAAACATGATTTTGCTTTGAAATACTAGGTTCTGATGAAATTCTCATCCACCATTTAGCTAAGGGGCAAAGTCTTCTCCTACTTCCAGTCAAACGACATTCATCATCCTGATTCTGAAGTTCTTTTCTTTGTTCCTGTTCAATATAATCACAAGATTGGTGAAAAGCTCATCAATAGAACTATGTATTTTCCACAGGGTATGTGGTAGTTACCCTTCTCATCTGTGATTTAAAAAAAACACCTCTAAACAAACAATTAAAATATAATTAAAAATGAGAAAAGTTTGAATTTTAAAAATATATTCCTTTTATCAAGAGAGAAAAAATTTCTTTTGTTCACATTTCCAGAGGGTTCAGTCCATCATGGAATGGAGAGCCTGGTGAATGAGGGCCACCTCAAGTAAAAAACAGTAGATGCAAAGAAAAGAAAGGCAGAACAAAGGATGCAGAAGATATAGCACTAAGGGCACACAGAACATCCTACGTCCTTCAGTTAAGTACCACCCCTTAACTTCACCACTTCTTAATAAGGTCTTCATATGATGAAGCCATCAGAGGGTTAATCCACTGAGAACCTTCATGATCTAAGTGTCACAATAAACGCCTTCCAAAGATCCATCCAGAGGTTGCTTCATTAATCACATAAGTGTTTCTTTTTCTTTCTTTCTTTCCTTCTTCCTTCCTTCCTTCCTTCCTTTCTTTCTTTTTTTTTTCTTTTTTTTTTTTTTTGGTTTTTTGAGACAGGGTTTCTCTGTGTAGCTTTGCGCCTTTCCTGGATCTCGCTCTGTAGACCAGGCTGGCCTCGAACTCACAAAGATCCACCTGGCTCTGCCTCCCGAGTGCTGGGATTAAAGGCATGCGTCACCACTGCCTGGCAAGTGTTTCTTAATCTACTAGTTGTTGATGAAAATGAACCATCATAGAGTTTCTCGGGCTCTGTGTAGTTATTAAAAGTTGCAGAAGAGAGGACAGACAGAATGTTAGAAGCAGGAAATATGGAGAAAGGCTGCAAAATGCTACATTCTGGGCATGAGACATCTGTTGAAATCATTATTCCACAGCAGCTAAAGTTGCCTGCACTTGGACTGCACACAATTGGGTCTGTTATCAGTCAATCACAGATCAAGGAGGGGTTCACTAGGCCCTACATCTTTCTGTTGAACTATTGGCCACCATTCTGGTGGATGGACTGCCATGGTCTTCAGTTATTTACCCATTGAGGAGTGCTTCAGTGGATGCTTCCAAATCTGTGGTCCCATAGATGTCCCTAGTTAAACTCAGCATGTTACTAGGCAAACCAAAAATTCGTGAATGTATGAAGGGGACTTATAGGGAAGAGAGGGAGTTGACAGGGGTGGGAGTAGGACATGGAAAGGTGGAATGGTGAGAGAAACCAGGATGTATTATATACATATATGAAACTCTAAACAAACAACTAAAATATACTTAAAAATGAGGAAAGTTTGGATTTTAAGAATATATGATTCTTAGCAATTGGCCCTAATTGCTTTTTGTTCCCATACAACTTGATAACGGTTCATCACAAGAGCAACCTCTTCCTTGGAATGTGGGCTTTCCTCTCATAGTTAGTCTTAGGAAGAGATAGGAGAGCTTTAAACAATACCGATAAAACTATTATTATAGTCTATTTTGGTTTAGGTTTTTTTTCTTTCAAACCTGGGACCTGCGTCTCATCTAAATTTTTTGTCCTTACTACCTAAACAACTATATGATTAATTCTGTGTCCCACCCTGATATGAGAGGAAGAGCTTAGGAATTTGTGAATATACACATTAACGTGTGGGCTGTAGAAGAGAACTTATTTGGTGTGGAGGAGGATTCTAAGTTGATGCTGCTTCATCTCCTGTCTAAAACCTCCCCCTCCTCTAGGGAAACAAAACTGCAGAGACAGGATCAAATAATATCTACATTTTGAGGCCCCACACAGTGATAGCCTTGTCCGTTTCAGATGCCTCTGACCTTCATTTTTACAAAGGAAATAAGTTGGTTTCAAAGGTCACAATGACAACTGAACATTAAAACAATTTCAATGCATTGTAATGTGCAGAATCAAGAGGAGAGAGATTGGAGGCTGTGAAGTCACCAGCTCCTGACTGTGCAAAATAATTCTAATCATAAGGATTCTGATATGTTCATTGCTTGGAATCAGTCAGGTAAAAAATGTACGCAAGGCATTAGCAGTTCGGGTTTAGAGGACTAGGAATCAGGGCACATCCTCTGTTCTATGTAAAAAGGGCTATTTGTTCCTCATCATTGCTCCTTCCCAAACCACTGATGGGTATCATGTCAGATTAGCTTTTTCCATAAGAACAAAGAATCACTAAATTATCTTAAAACAGAAAAACCTAGTGCTAAAATTTGATATTCTCTCACACATTGGATAGTCCTTTATCTATCTAACATCTACATATAATCTTACACACATGCCTACATTCATACTTGTGTTTCTGTTTAACCACCTGTATCTATATTATACCTATATTTATACCTGTATATGTCTGTAACTACAACTGTATCAAATTTATATCCTTGTTTGCATTTACATCTATATCCCAAACAAAAGACCTAGCAAAGGTCGAATGAGACAATCCAGACTGATCAAAGTACGTGAGATTTTCAGTCTTGGTGGTTTAGTAGGTGACCTTCGGAAATGTTATCTTTTCTAAAACCAAGTCTTGGTGTTGAGGTGTCTTCCACTGCTTAAGGTAAAGTTGGACTTTTCATCTTAGTGTGGGCGTCAGTATGGTACTGTGAAAGGGTCTGCTTCTTTGGGATTTAAGCCCTGGCTTATGCTTCTAATGGCTGTACAATCCTGAGAAAACTATTTTCTGAGCTTCTCACTGCCCATGGGCAGGTGGAAGCTCTAATCTAACTGTAAGGTGCTTGTGAAGGGAGTTGGGGGTGTTTGAGGGAAATGAGAAAGCTGACAGAATGGAGCAAATGGCCCCTGAGAACTTGTACATCAAATCTGGGGTCAGGTAGCAGGCTCAGATATTGTTCTTTCCTGTTTTGTCCAAATTAATTTCTAGTTCTTTGTGACCATGGCCACAAAACTTCCCCAGCCACCTGTCCAGTCTTTTCACCATATCACTCTGTGAGATGGCCTCACATTTTAGGAACACCCTGTCCTGTTTCAGATGGTTGAGCATTAATTTAAGACAAGGTAGTCTCAGGAGCTCAGTAAATAACAGGCTGGTGAAGAGGACAATGCACTTTTAAAGAAAAAACATGAAAAGATAAGACTTCTTCAGAGCACTTAAAAATCGTCATTCTTTATAAAAGCTTAGTCAGAGAAGGCAGCTAGGAAAATACAGCATCTGATAGTGGAATGTAAAGACATGATAATTGCTGATCTAAATATTTAAGTATGTGGTTAGAAGTTTAATTTAGAAGTTTAATTAAATGGGAGGCAAGGCTATCCTTTGTGTCAACTTGTAACAATCTAAAATTTACCCTCCCCCTCTTTGAGGCCATGCCTCTACATTCTATAGTAAATTAATCTGTTCAAAAGTAAAATGGTATTCCTTGTGGGACAAGATGATTGCTTTCAAGGCATATGGAAAGAATGTAATAAAATATGTACTTTTAAAAAAATCATTATTTTAATTTTTGATATTTTAATACAATTGTATCATCTCTCTTCCCTTTCCTTCATCCAAAACCTCCCAGATTCGTGGGTGGAGACTCATTTTCCTTCTATTTTCTTTCTACCTGGAGGCAAAGCACCTTTCAAAGTTCAACCAAAGTCATCTATGTACAAGTGCTTAGTCAACAGTTTACTCTCATTAATAAATGTGATGCATTTTTTTCAGTTTTTTTTTTTTATTTTACAACACCATTCAGTTCCACATAATAGCCACAGATTCCCCTGCCCTCCCACTCCCGCCCCCTCCTCCTCCCCCCAGCCCACCCCCATTCCCACCTCCTCCAGATCAAGGTCTCCCCCGAGGACCAGGATCAACCTGATAGACTCAGTCCAGGCAGGTCCAGTCCCCCCCTCCCAAACCGAGCCAAGCGTCCCTGCATAAGTCCCAGGATTCAAACAGCCAACTCAAGCAACGAGCCCAGGACCCTGCACCACCGCACAGCTGCCTCCCAAACAGATCAAGCCAAATGACTCTCTCACCCATTCAGAGGGCCTGATCCAGTTGGGAGCCCCTCAGCCTTTGGTTCATAGTTCATGTGCTTCCATTCATTTGGTTATTTGTCCCTGTGCTTTATCCAACCTTGGCTTCAACAATTCTCGCTCATATAAACCCTCTTCTTTCTCACTAATTAGACTCCCAGCACTCCACCTGGGGCCTAGCTGTGGATGTCTGCATCCAGATTCCTCAGTCCTTGGATGGGGTTTCTGGCACAACTATTAGGGTGTTTGGCCATCCCATCACCAGAGTAGGTTAGTCCCGGCCGTCTATCGACCATTGCCAGCAGTCTTTTGTGGGGGTATCTTTGTGGATCTCCGTGGGCCTCCCTATCTCTCTGCTTCCTCCCCTTCTCATGTGGTCTTCATTTACCATGGTCTCCTATTCCTTGTTCTCCCTCTCTTTTCTTGATCCAGCTAGGATCTCCCGCTCTCTTTCCCTCGACCGCTACCCTTCATTGCTCCCACTCATGACCAGGCTGTTCATGTAGATCTCATCCATTTCTCCGTGTCTTTTTTGGGGTCCCATTTTCCAGGTAGCCTCACTGGTGATGTGAGTAGCAGTCCAGTCATCATTGTTCCACATCTAGCATCTTCCTGTGAGTGAGTACATACCATATTTGTCTTTCTGAGTCTGGGTTACCTCACTCAGGATGATTTTTTCTAGATCCATCCATTTGCCTGCAAACCTCATGATGTCATTGTTTTTCTCTGCTGAGTAGTATTCCATGGCTCAGCCGTTAAAAAGGCTAGGCTCACAACCAAAAATGTGATGCATTTTACTCACATACACTGTGCATACCTAATAATTCCCTCTGCTATATTCCAGGTGTGTCTCATCTCTGGAATTCTATAAAGTTTAGGATTGTTCACAATGGATCATTATAGAATACTGGGGAAGATTTACATTGAACAATACTTACATTTTTCTCAAAACTCTTCTGTATTTATAAATTTATTTTGTCTTTTCATTAACCCATCAAACAAGTAAGGTTATTATTTTTATTTCTCCTTGAAAAGTAGAGACTGTGCCCTCAGGAATACTCTCTCTCTCTCTCTCTCTCTCTCTCTCTCTCTCTCTCTCTCTCTCTCTCACACACACACACACACACACACACACACACACACACACACACACAATGTGTTTTGAGTTGTGAAAATGAAAAAGAACTAGCTAATCTATGGTCAAGTGGAGACTCAAATGTAGGTTTGGTTCTCTTCAATCTCTTCCTATGCTGAATTCACCTTTCTTTCTCAGGGCTTACTGTGCCTTGTACATTTAAATATATGAATACAGTCAGTTACAAATACCTTCCTTACACTCATGTATACATGCAGATAAAAATTCTTTTCTCAAGTTTCTTATTCCTATCATAATAAGCATAAAACTGTGCATTTTATTAATGCAAAGTGTGTTTAGCATTATACAGCATCAGAATTGTTAACTAAACACATAAATGGCTATGATATTTGTTACCATGCTCATAAAATACAAACTTCTCTGATTCAGATGCACCTTTGGACTCTTCTGTAGAATCCGATGCTATCTTACGAAAGGCTGTCACTCATAAAAAATTGGCCAAATCATCCTAGTGTGTATGAGTTGCATCTGTACAACTTTTCCAGATAGAAACTAAATTTTGGATCGACATACTGCAGTTTGGAGTGAGAGGAACCGAGATCTCCAGTACTGCAGATGGGAACTAAGAACCTTGGTTTGATGACAACTTGATATTCTGCTCCACTGAGAGCTTAGCTGGGTTCCCCTTAGGTTGTTCAGGCACCAGTACTGGGTTCATAACTTTATGAGAACAAATGCTAATTTAAAATTCTCTCTTCTGAAATGAGGGGAAGAGACTCATGTCCCACAAGTCTTTCCTTAGAGTAATTACTTCAGAAAATTTGTAATGGTAAGTTCTTTTCCCATTTCTTTGAAATATATGTAAATTTTTTAAAAACTTAAGCCTCTTGTCAGCTTTGCAATCCAGGAATATCTCTCTCAAGGACTCTGGACTCATCTCTTTGAAATGTAATTAAGGAAAATAGCACTCTTACATCCCAGTTTCTGTGGAAAAAAAATAGGAGCTTAACTTGAGCATGTGCTTTACTTCAGGTTCCCAAAACTACCTGTTATAAACCCATCAGAAGTTTATATTTCCTTAGTATAAAGCCAGTAGCTAGCGTAGGTGGCCACCTTCCTACTGCATGAATTGAGGATGAACTGGATGTGAGAAAAGATGTTGCAAGGCCTCCTACATGAGAACTAGGCAATATCTTGAGAACAAGGGTTAAATGGATTGGATCTACTCACCTGTATAAAAGGTTGAGATTTCTTTCTGTTTTGGGGGTCTCTTGAAGGGTAGCCTGTGATTAAATTGCATTTTTGTTTGAGCTTATAAAATACCAAATTATTTTCTTTGCCTGACTTTGTGGAGGGGATTTCCAAGTGAGAGAAGAGTTTATTTTAGGTTATATGTTATAATAACATGGATGCCTTAAATGAGTAAAAACTTAGAAAAAGACCATGGATATAATAATGTTGATCTTTAAAGCCTTGTTCTTTGTTTTCTGTCCATAATTTCTTACTGCCAAATAGGCCTGAAAATACCATGCTGCTGGGCCCCTAGTTAACCTGTGTGTATGTGGCCACCATAAATTTCAAGATAAATATTTCACCTAATTTGTTTTATTTAACACACACAACCGGCTACAAGTGTTTATTGCACAAAAATTGTTTAGTAATGAGCAGAACAGAATAGCATGGAAGCTATTGCTGCTGCTGAATTTGGATATTGGCCCTCTGCCAGACTTTTAAATTCTTTTCTTGATGATCATAAGAACTGGGAAATCCAGCATTCAGCTCAAGCTTGATCACTTCCACTGGCGCTGATAAACTGAAAGAAGGAACCTTTGGGTATAGGACTCCTCATTTTGACACGAGTTCTGTAATGTTTGTTGTAGTTTTGGAAATGATTTCTCTCAGGAAAGTGGGAAAGCCATCCAAGTGACTTGAGTTTTCTTCATGATTTTGCTGTCTTCTCTTATGTGTGTTAATTTTCTCTTCTGTTTTTTTTTTTTTTCCTGAGCAGAGGAACACCTGCAATTTTATTCCCTGATTTTTTTTAAAGCATGTTTTTTTGAGTCCACCAAGCCACCTTCCAGCATTTAATGACAAGGGGTAGCAGGGAGAGCTTAGTCTGTATATCTTTTTAAAAAGATGTTGACTGGTTGTGGTAGTGGTATCAGAAGCACACATTCAGCAAAACTGCAAGCATCCAGGCCAGAGTTGGCGCTGATGTCCCCAAACTTTGGTAGTGAGAATACAGTCCGTGCACAGCTTAAGTGAGAGTCTTCTGTAGGATAGAGCAAGTTGATAAATTTGATAGGGATCAATGAAAGTGATAGTTGGGAGTTGATGCTGTACTTAATTTAAGTAAAACAATAAACCAGAAGTTTTGAAGACATCTTATACCTTACTGCCTCCTGTGTTCAGGCAATGAAGGTTTATTTAAATTTCACAACCAAGGGAAAAGGACATAAAATACGATGGACCATATGTGGGTCAACATGTTGTACCCAAAACAACTGGTCTTGGAAGGGGTCAAATCCATTTGGGAAGTTAAGAGTGTGAAGATACTGGTGAAGTACACGGACAACAACACCCCTGTTAGTGAGAACAGGTGCTCAGCTTCTAGGATCTTCTGTGTAACTGTTCATTTCTAGCTTGTTGTTGGTTTCCAACAGTCTTAGTCTACCTCCTCTAATCCTGTTTAAATCTAGGAAAATATGAAAATATAACATTTATACATTTTCAAATGCCCTACCCAAACTTGGGCCTCCATATAAAGCTTAAATAATAACACCTCACTAATTACTAATTTAATGGTTGTTCTTTTCTACCCTCTGCCTATACATTACTTTTAATAATGTTATGCACATTGAGAGAAGTTTGTATCAGGAGTCACTGTACACATTTGCTTCTCAGAAACAGAAAAGCATGAATACCTGGGAGTATATTGGCATTAGAAGTAGACAGATGTGGCTTCAAATCCCAGCTCTACCCCTAACAGCTGCTTGAACCTGGGTAGGCTCACTCTCTTGATGTAGGGCTAATGGAGATAATACATTATATTCTGGCCCATAGGAGTCATTGTACAAGTTCTGGGTATACTTGGTGTTGTAAAAGGAAACATGATTATAAATAAAAACATTTCCACATAGTATGTGATGCACACATCTAAAAGAATGATCTTCAAAGAGAAAAATACTCTCTTGGGCTATCATAATCTATAGAAAGAAGGGCTATGCACTGTGTTAAGTATTTCTAAAATTCCTGTTATTTTAAAAAATAAAATGACATCTTCATCTTAGAAAAAAAACCCCAGCTTTGTTGGGTATAATTGCCATACCTGATAAAATAAGAACTGCACATATTTAGTGTACTCAGTTTGATGACTTTGAATATATGTATATGTCTATAGGATTCTCATCACAGACTTCTGTGTGTGTGTGTGTGTGTGTATGCTAAGAATAGTTGGCATGTGATCTATCCTCTTAACAAACATTTAACTGCACAGCATATTGTTGTCAACTATAGGCACAAGGGGTCTCTAGAAGTTGTTCATTTTGCATATGTAAAGCTTTCCATCCATTGCACAAGAGCATCCTCCCAGCCATAGGACCATTTACTGTTAGAGTATACCAAGAAGTTACATAAAAAAAATCAAAGGTCAAAATAAGGGAAAATAATTTCAGAAAACAAATCACAGAAAGTAAGATATGAGAAATAGATTAAAATATAAAGATGATCATCATAAATGGCATGGAATTTCACTTCATAACAACGTTTACCATGGTCTCCTATTCCTTGTTCTCCCTCTCTGTTCTTGATCCAGCTGGGATCTCCCGCTCTCTTTCCCTCGACCCTCACCCTTCATTGCTCCCACTTGTAGCACATATACACAATGGAATACTACTCAGCAGAAAAAAACAATGACTTCATGAGGTTTGCAGGCAAATGGATGGATCTAGAAAAAATTATCCTGAGTGAGGTAACCCAGACTCAGTTAGTTTTCTGAGAAACCGCCATACTAGTTTCCAAAGTGGCTGTACAAGTTTACACTTTCACCAACAGTGGAGGAGTGTTCCTCTCCAACATAAGCTGTTATCAATGTTTTTGATCTTAGCCATTCTGACAGGTCTTAAGATGGTATCTCAGAGTCATTTTCATTTGCATTTCCCTGATGACTAAGAATGTTGAGCAATTCCTTAAATGTCTTTCAGCCATTTGAGATTCTTTTGTTGAGAATTCTCTGTTTAGCTCTGTAGCCCACTTTTTAATTGTATTGTTTGGTATTCTGCTGTCTAGTTTCTTGAGTTCTTTATGTATTTTGGAGATCAGCCATCTGTCAGATGTGGGATTGGTGAAGATCATTTCCCATTCTGTAGGTTGGTGTTTTGTTTTATTTACAATGTCCTTTACCTTACAGAAACTTCTCAATTTCAGGAGGTCCCATTTTATTGATTGTTGCTCTCAGTATCTGTGCTACTGGTGTTATATTTAAGAAGTGGTCTCCTGTGCCATCGTGTTCAAGGCTACTTCCTACTTCCTCTTCTATCAGGTTCAGTGTAACTGGATTTATACTGAAGTCTTTGATCCACTTGAACTTGAGTTTTGTGCATGTCAACAGATAGGGATCTATTTTCAATCTTCTACATGTTGACACCCAGTTATGCCAGAACTACTTATTGAAGATGCTTTCCTTTTTGCATTGTATGGTCTTGGATTCTTTGTCAAAAATCAGGTGTTCATAGGTGTGCAGATTAATGTCAGGGTCTTCAATTTGATTCAATTGGTCCACATGTAATTTTATATGCCAATACCAAGCTGTTTTTATTACTAAAGCACTCTTGCATATTTCCATACTATTACTATAGTAGAGCTTGAGGTCAGGGATGGTGATGCTTCCAGAAATTGCTTTACTGTGCAAGATGGTTTTGGCTATCCTGGGTTTTCTGTTTTTCCCTAAGAAATTGAGTATTTTTCTTTCCAGGTCGGTGAAGAATTGTGTTGGGATTTTGATGGGGATTGCAATGAATCTGTAGATTGCTTTTGGAAAGATTGCCATTTTTATTATGTTGATTCTATCTGTTCATGGGTATGGGAGATCTTTCCATTTCCTGATACCTTTTTCAATTTATTTCTTCAGAGACTTAAAGTTCTTGTCATACAGGTCTTTCACTTGCTTAGTTAGAGTTAGCTCAAGGTATTTTATATTATTTGTGGCTATTAGAAAGGGTGATGTTTCTCTGATTTCTTTTTCAGACCATTCATCATTCATATAGGAGGGCTACTGATTTTTTTTGAGTTAATCTTGTATCCTGCCACATTTCTGAAGGTGTTTATCAGCTGTAGGAATTCCCTGGTAGAATTTTTGGGGTCATTTATGTATACTATCATATCATTTGCAAATAGGGAAGGTTTGAAGTCTTCCTTTGAAATTTGTATCCCTTTGATTTCCTTTTGTTGTCTTATTGCTCTAGCTAGAACTTTGAGAACTATATTGAATAGATATGGGGAGAGTAGATAGTCTTGCCTTGTTCCTGATTTGGGTGGAATTGCTTTGAGCTTCTCTCCTTTTAATTTGGTGGTTGCTGTTGGCTTGCTGTAAATTGCCTTTATTATGTTTTGGTATGTTCCCTGTGTTACTGATCTCTCCAAGACTGTTATCATGAAGGGTTGTTGGATTTTGTCAAAGGCTTTTTCAGCACTTAATGAGATGATCATGCAGTTTTTTTTCTTTCAGTTATTTTATAGGGTGTATTACATTGATAGATTTTTGTGTGTTGAACCATCATCCATGCCTCTCTGGGATTAAGCCCACTTGATCATGGTGGATAATTTTTTTAAATGTGCTCTTGGGTTCAGTTTACCAGTATTTTATTGATTATTTTTGCATATGTTCATGAAGGAGATTAGTCTGTAATTCTCATTCTTTGTTGCACCTTTGTGTGGTATGGGTATCAGGGTAACTGTAGCTTTATAAAAAGAGTTTGGCAGTGTTCCTTCTGTTTAGTTTGTGTGGAACAATTTGAAGAGTATTGGTATTAGCTCTTCTTTGAAATTATGCTAGAATTCTGTGCTGAAACCATTTGGTCCTGCATTTTTTTTTGGTTGGGAGACTTTAAATGACAGTTTCTATTTCCTTAGGGGTTATAGGTCTATTTAAATTGTTTATCTGGTCTGATTTAATTTTGGTATATGGTACCTATCCAGAAAATTGTCCATTTATTTTAGATTTTCCAATTTTGTGGAGTACAGGTTTTTGAAGTATGACCTGATGATTCTCTGGATTTCCTCATTTTCTATTGTTATGTCTCCATTTTCATTTCTGATTTTGTTAATTTGAATGTTCTCCCTTTGCCTTGTGGTTAGTTTGCATAAGGGTTTGTCTATGTTCTTGATTTTCTCAAAGAACCAACTCTTCCTTTCATTGATTCTTTGTATTGTTCTCTTTGTTTCTATTTTATTGATTTCAGCCCTCAATTTGATTATTCCTGGTGTTTATCCCTCCTGGGTGAGTTTGGTTCTTTTTGTTCTAGAGCTTTAAGATGTGTTGTTAAATCACTAGTGTGAAATTTCTCTAACTTCTTTATGTGGGCATTTAGTCCTATGAGTTTTCCTCTTAACAGTGCTTTCCTAGTGTCCCATAAGTTTTTGCACATTCATTTTCATTGAGTTCTAGGAAGTCTTTAATTTCTTTCTTTCTTTCTTCCTCAAACCATTGGTGATTCACTTGAGCATTATTCAGTTTCCATGAGATTGTAGGCTTTCTGTAATTTTTGTTGTTGAAATCTAACTTTAAGCCATGGTGGTTTCACAAAATACAGGAGATTATTCCATTTTTTTTTGTGTCTGTTGAGATTTGCTTTGTGACCAAATATGTGGTCGATTTTAGAGAAGGTTCCATGGGGTATTGAGAAGAACGTATATTCTTTTGTGTTAGGGTGGAATGTTCTATAGATATCTATTAAGTCCATTTGAGTCATAATATCTGTGAGTTCCCTTATTTCTCTGTTAAGTTTCTGTCTGGCAGATCTGTACATTGGTGAGAGTGGGGTGCTGTGGATATCACTCTATTTAAATAAAACACTGATGGCCAGTGACCAGGCAGGAAGTAGGTTGCCAGGCAGGAAGTAGGTGGGACAAGGAGAGAGGAGAATTCTGGGAAGCAGAAGGCTGAGGGGGGGAGACACTGCAGCCACCGCCAGGACAAGCAGCATGTAAAGACTCTGGTAAGCCACCAGCCACATGGCAAGGTATAGATTTATAAAAATGGGTTAATTTAAGATAAAAGAACAGTTAGCAAGAAGCCTGCCACGGCCATACAGTTTATAAGTGATATAAGCATCTGAGTGATTGTTTTATAAGTGGATTGTGGGACTGCGGGGCTTGGGGAACCTGGAGAGAAGGCCTCCAGCAACAGTGGGGTGTTGAAGTGTCCCACTACTAGTGTGTGGTGTTTGATGTGTGATTTAGGTTTTAGTAATATTTCTTTTACATATGTGAGTGCCCTTGTATTTGTGGCATAAATGTTCAGAATTGAGACTTTATCTCGGTGGATTTTTTCTGTGATGAATATGTAATGTTCTTCCCAATCTCTTTTGATTGTTTTTACTTTGAAGTCTTGTAGACAAAATTCTAGACAGTCTTAGTAAATAGGAAACACAGAGCCAAATACAGAGGTAATAGCCAGAGATCAGAGGGACATGACTACCTTATCTTACCACCTCACTGCCATATCTTCCCCAGAGAGAGCTTCTTCCTGTCTGATTTGTGTTTTTATTGCCTTTCTGTTCTGCTTTCTCATTGGCTTTAAGCCCAGCCACATGATTTCCTTGTCACTGCCTGTCTATACAGACAGTGTCTCTGTGATTGGTAATGGGATTAAAGGCTCGTGTCACCACAATTGGCTGTGTCCTTGACCACACAGAGACTCTGCCTGCCATGTGATCAGATTAAGGGCATGTGCTACCACTGCCAGGCTTCTGCCTATGGTTCACTATGTGACCTCACTGTGTGACCTATGATCTCCAGGTGAACTTCATTTATTAACATACAAATAAAATCACATTTCAGCACAATTAAAACATGACTACAAATTCTATTTTGTTAGATATTAAGATAGCTACATTAGCCGGGCGGTGGTGGCGCACGCCTTTAATCCCAGCACTCGGGAGGCAGAGCCAGGTGGATCTCTGTGAGTTCGAGGCCAGCCTGGGCTACCAAGTGAGGTCCAGGAAAGGCGCAAAGCTATGCAGAGAAACCCTGTCTCGAAAAACCAAAAAAAAAAAAAAAAAAAAAAAGATAGCTACATTAGCTAACTTCTTAAGTCCATTTGATTGGACAAGTCTTTTCCCAGCCTTTTAATCTGAAGTAGTGTCTGTCTTTGAAGTTGAGATATGTTTCTTGTATGCAGCAGAAGGGTGGATCCTGTTTCCTTATCCATTCTGATAGCTTGTGTCTTTTTTTTTTTTTTTTGGTTTTTCGAGACAGGGTTTCTCTGTGTAGCTTTGCGCCTTTTCCTGGAACTCACTTGGTAGACCAGGCTGGCCTCGAACTCACAGAGATCCGCCTGGCTCTGCCTCCCGAGTGCTGGGATTAAAGGCGTGCGCCACCACCGCCCGGCAGCTTGTGTCTTTTTATAGGTGAATTGAATCCATTGATATTAAGGGATATTAATGACCAGTGATTATTAATTCCTGTTATCTTTTGGTGGTAGTGTGTGTGTATTTTTCTTGTTTGGGATTTGCTGCTGTGGAGTTTTCTATTGCCTGTGTTTTCATGGGTGCTTCTAACTTCCTTAGGTTGGAGTTTTCCTTGTAGTGCTTTATGTAGGGCTAGATTTGTGGATAGATATTGTTTAAATCTGGTTTTGTCTTGGAATGTCTTGTGCACTCCATCTATGGTGACTGAAAGTTTTGCTGAGTATAGTATTCTGGGCTGGCATCCATGGTCTTTTAGTGTCTGCATTATGTTTGTCGAGGTCCTTCTGGCTTTCAGAGTCTCCATTGAGAAGTCGGGTGTTATTCTTATGGGCCTGCCTTTATAAGTCACTTGACCTTTTTCCTTTGCAGCTGTTAATATTCTGTCTTTATTCTGTATATTTAGTGGAGTGATTAATATGTGGTGAGGTGATTTTTTTTTGGGGGGGTCTAGTCTATTTGGTGTTCTATAAGCTTCTTGTATCTTCATAGGTGTTTCCTTCTTCAAGTTGGGAAAGTTTTCTTCTATGATTTTGTTGAATATATTTTCTCTGCCTTTGAGTTGGTATTCTTCTCCTTCTTCTATCACTATTATTCTTAGGTTTGGCCTTTTCATGGTGTCTCAGATTTCCTGGATCTTTTGTGTTATTACTTTTTTGGTTTTAGTGTTTTTTTTCTTTCTTTCTTTTTTTTTTTTTTGACTGATGAATCTATTTTCTCTATTGTATCCTCCATGCCGGAGATTCTCTCTTCCATCTCTTGTATTCTGTGGGTTATGCTTGCATCTGTAGTTCCTGATTGTTTACTCAGATTTTCTTTTTCCAGCATTCCCTCAGTTTGTGTCTTCTTCATAGCTTCTATTTCAATTTTCAGGTCTTAAACTGTTTCCTTCACCTGTTTAATTGCTTTTTTTGGGGGGGGGCTTTCTTTAAGTGGTTTAATGATTTCTTCTAGTTTTTTTTGTCTTTTCCATTTTTTTTTTGTTTATTTGAGATAGTGTTTCTTTGTGTAGCTTTGTGCCTTTCCTGGAATTCGCTTTGGAGACCAGGCTGGCCTGGAACTCACAAAGATCTGCCTGCCTCTGCCTTTCGAGTGCTTGGATTAAAGGCATGTACCACCACCACTTGGCTCTTTCTTTTCCAGTTTCTTTAAGGGAATTTTTCATTTCCTCTTTAAAGGCCTCTATCGTCTTCATACTATTATTTTTAAAGTCATTTTCTTCTGTATCTTTTACTTTTTGATGTTCAGTCTTGCTGTTGTAGAACCACTAGATTCTGGTGGTACCATATTGTTCTTTATGTTGGTGTATTGCATTTTTGCACTGGCACCTACCTATCTCTTCCTCCAATAGGTGCAAGAGGTGTCTGTGTCTGAGGGAGCTGGTCTTGGTCCAATTTGTGCTTTTTGTGTCTGTGTCTCAGGGGGCCACTCTTGGTCCAATCAATGCTCTTGGTCCAATCAGAGCTCTTTGTCCAACTAGGATTGGAGGATTCTATGTCTCAGGGAGCCCCTCTTAAGCCTATCAGAGCTTTTGGTCCTCTTGGTATAATCAGAGCTGGCAAATTCTGTGTCTCAGGGAGCCACTGAGGTCTCAGCAGGATGAGTGGGTTTGGAGCAGAGAATGGGTCTTGTAGACTGCAGGGTTGGGTTTGATGGGGGTTGTTGGTGGGGATGCCTGCCCTCAGGAGTCTTCCCTGCTGGCTTTCACTTGAGACAGTGATGGGTAGGGGAAGAGGGGCATGAGTTTTGACCCTGGGTCCTGGGTCCTAGAGACAGGACTCTTGGCCTGGGAGAGGAGACACTCACCTCTTGGTCCAATCCAATAGTAAATTCTTAAATAGGTAAAGGTATATAAATAAACTGAGAACACAAATGTTGCTTAATATAAATATATTAAATATGTTTCTACTCAAGACTAGAACAAACTGATGACAAATTTATTTTAATTGTTATATTTTTATCTGGAGGCTCTTTTTTCTATAGAAAACACACAGAGGAAAATAAAAATCAAGAAAGTATAAAAACTGAAGAGGAAAAACAAAACTCTCATTACTTTTCAGATTTTACTATTGCCTGCAGTATAAAATCCACAAAAAGCTACAGATGCAATAACAGAATTAAGTTCAAATTTTATAAAAAATATTTATATCAGGTCCAATTAATGAATGTAATTTAAATATAGCATTGTTAGGGATAGAGGGATGTTCTAGTGGGAAATAGCATTTGATGTTCAAGTATAAGGATCTAAATTCAAGACCATAACATTCAAATAAAAAGATAAGCTCATGGAGATGAGAGGTGGGATGGAGTCCAGCTCCAGACTCAGTAAGAGACATCTCAAGAGAATATGGAAGTCAAAGAGTGATGGGTCAGCAAACCTGACATGCCCTCTTGTCTCCACATGTACATCCTGGCACATGCAACTCCTTCCACATATATGCATGCAACACATCCATATTTTACAGCACACTCACACATAAATAAAATTATAGTAATATCAAAATAAAGCATACATAATGTGGAAAAACTTAGGAATCTTTGTTAAAAGAGTCAAATAAAAAATTATTATATAATTGTGGCTTTAAATTCTCAAATCATGAAGAGCCTCAGTTTCTGAAATTCAATCCACTAACATGCCATTTCCATTAGAAGTCCCAAGTGGATTTCCCATGGACCTTTACAAATTGATTCTAAAGTTGGCATAGAACAGAGGATCAAGAATGTCTGGACAAATTTTAATGAAGATTAAAATATAACATTTAGCTTATATTAAGATGTTCAGATATCAAGAATTATTATAATATTTTACTAATTTGAACAACAAGCTATTAATACGTGGGTAGAAATGTGAACTGTGCTAGGAACCTTGTATCCAGACAGCATGTTTTCAGACCTGCTAGGTGGCAGAGGTAATGTCAATGTCAAATAAAAGCAATCTGTGATTTCAAGAGTTCTAAGTGAATAGAACCATGGACATTCCTGGAGGCTGTCTGGAGATGTAAAACTTGATATAATTGACAAAAGCTGCTATAATTTAATAGCATCAAGACTAACAAAATGGCTGGGCGGTGGTGGCGCACGCCTTTAATCCCAGCACTCTGGAGGCAGAGCCAGGCGGATCTCTGTGAGTTTGAGGCCAGCCTGGGCTACCAAGTGAGTCCCAGGAAAGGCACAAAGCTACACTGAGAAACCCTGTCTCAAAAAACCAAAAAAAAAAAAAAAAAAAAAAAAGACCAACAAAATGAAAACTATTAGTGATTTCAAAGGTTGTAAGTGAGTGGAACCATTGACATTCCTGAAGACTGTCCAGAGATGTAAAACTAGATATAATTGACAAAAACTAGTAAAGGAATGTACAGAATGTGACCTATGTATTAAAATGTTCATTGAAGCATCAATTGTAATGATGAAAAACAACATAAATGGCCATTAAAAGGAAAAAGGATAAATCAATTCTATGATACTTATGTAACAGAGTCTTCCCAGTGATTAAAATTAATGAACTAGACATAAATATATCCATATCCAATAAATCACAAAATATAAAAGCTAAATAAAGAAAGTAAATTGGAAAAGAATATCATTGAAGTTTGTGTCCTGTAAAATTAAGGCATTAAGATAAAGTTAGGGGTGCAACACATTTATGGAGAGGGTATGTATGTCTCTGAAGGAAAAAGGGTATGTGTGCATCCAGACCACAGTGCAGGTCTAACTCCTGCCAGAAGTCGATAACCAAAGTCACTCACATCAGAAGCCCTGTGTCATGCAGAATGGAGAACATTAGTAACAAACCTTTTCAGTCACTGTATAGCAGCAGCTTATAGGAAGTGTGGCATAGGGCACCAACTATGTCAACCAGACTATTATGACCATTAATGCAGGATGCATGAGCAGCAAATTTTTATGGCTACTACAAACAGAATGATACAGTTTATGTAAAATTAAAATCTTGCAAAATCTAAGTATTATTCGTGGGTAAATGCATGTACAGGAAAAGTGTGGGGTGTGAGAACATGCTTTATAATAAAGCTTGGCTTCAAGAGATAAGATATAGCTCAACATGAGAGCGCTTGAAAGCATGAACAAGGCTCTTGTTTTTATCTACCAGTAACACACACACACACACACACACACACACACACACACACGCACACACGCACACATGCACACACGCACACACACACACACACACACACACGAAAGGTCAAATCCAGTATATCGGTTGACTACAAGGGATGAAGCAAAGAAAAAATAGTACTCAAGTGACTTCACTTTATACATTTTTATTATCCTAAATGTAGATGTGATTATATTGATATTTACTATGTATTATAATATATATTATATTTACCATATACTATATTATATAATATACTATATACTATTATAATATGGCTTCTATTTACTATATACTATATTTTATATATAATATATACAATATATTAACTATTTTTCAGTATCCTGATATATTTCGGATGGCAGTACACTATTGATATACTAATGGCAGTACTAAAGAAAATTAAGTTAGGAAGCAATGTACTGAGTTACAAAAGATAGTTGAGAAATACTGTTTTAATGGAAAGTAAATGTTGCAGATGTGTATAAAAGTAAGTCTTCACTTAGTATGGTAGATGAAGCAAGCTATGTGAGTGACTAAATGGAGAATAGGATCAGCTTCCTTTCCATTTAGTGTATTCAAAGTAAGATTCTTAAAATAGTAGTGGATTACAGAATAATCTATCACATCAATTGCAATGCCTCAAGATAGGGACAAGACTATATAGAGTAGGGAAAGAGAAACCATTAATGCCTTGCCTATTTTTCTGTCATAATTTCCCTATTAATATTTGATTAACAGTAAATGGACTTTACAGAGACTTCGAAGAGTTTTTAACAAATTCAATTTGAATTTATAGTTTTGAAACTAATGACAAAAATATTGAAGGGAGTTTTATAATTTTGAATAGTTAGCAAACTCACTAATGTGTGCCCTCAATCTGACTTATATTTATAGATTATTAAAAATTTGCTCTTCCAGACATACAGAGTTTCATATATTCTAGATAAGTATGTCCTATATTTTAGAACAGTATGTCTGGAAGAGCAAATTTTTAATAATCTATAAATATAAGTCAGATTGAGGGCACACATTTAAAAATTTCCAAAGAAGTCAAGTATGTGCCAAATAAGCCTATGAGAAGGCTGTGAAGAGTATCAGATAGTTGGGAAATACAAAATAAAAGCACAGCTATCCATTACTGTACTTTAGATTACATAACATTAAAAGGATTGGCTGTGTCTAAGGTTGTCAATGATGTGGAACAACTAAAAGTGCCATATACTGCTGGGGAGTATTTCAGATTGTGTGAAAGATTTGGAAAACATTTTTGTAGTTTCTTTAAATGTCAAACATATGTGTGCTGTAGGACTCAGACACTCTACTCAGTGCTTTACATAATTAAAATAAGACCTTAGGTTAAAAAGAAGAAAACAAGATGTATACACACATAACAAGTTATTTAAAATGATCTCAGACTAAAATCAACCTAAACACTCACAAACACATAAGTGATTCTTAAAAAGATTTTATAGATTATAACATTTTTCTAAAAAAAATGGGCTATTGATAAATTCAACAAAATAGAGGCCTTTAAATATACTGAGTCCTCCTTCAATTTTGCTAAATTAATGAATTCTAATAGCTTTGATGTGGATTTCCTAGAATTTTCCAAGATGAGTAATGACTTTTTCAGTTTTACTTTTTAATCTGAGAACATTTCATTTCCTCCTCTTGATTCTTTGGCCTCTATGAACACTGCATGCTTATAGTAGACATACTTGCTGGGAGAACAGTTGTACACATATTTTTTTAAAGTACAATCTCAAAATGTTTCTAGAACTTGGAAGGTCTGTCACTGGAACACTTTACAGATGGTAGTTGGCATGATATGATGTTGAACTGAGACAGAATCATCCAGGACCTTGAAGCCATCTTAGTGAGTTTGCTAGCTGTTCAAAATGATAAAAATCCCTTCAATATTTTTGTCATTAGTTTCAAAACTATAAATTCCAACTGAATGTGTTAAAACTCTTAGATGTAAAGTCCTTTTTACCAGTAGTCAATTAATAAGTAATATGTAAGGGGTGTCCCTGCATGCATGCCCAGATAGGTCATTGCATGAAACTGTGAAGCAGAAGTTGGGATTGTGTTGGAGACACAAAAATGTTGGATATGCCAGAGTTATGGGATATTTGTCATGAAAAGTTGCAGACTGGATATGGAACCAGCCCAAGAGAGAGAAGTATGTTGCAGACAACAAAGTTAAAAGGAGTTGGGGATCCAAAGAGTGCTTTGACATCAGATATAGAAATGCAAATCCTGGCCCTGCTGTTTTTTTTCTATTTTGGTACCGTATATCCTCACTATGCTCTTTGCCCTCCCTTAGGGAATGGAAATGTACATTATACTTCATTATACATTGGAAGTAAGTGATCTGATTTTTGA
Organism: Peromyscus maniculatus bairdii; assembly: GCF_049852395.1. Taxonomy (NCBI): domain Eukaryota; kingdom Metazoa; phylum Chordata; class Mammalia; order Rodentia; family Cricetidae; genus Peromyscus; species Peromyscus maniculatus. The sequence continues at coordinate 72,051,620 of NC_134855.1, forward strand.
TTTTGATTTACAGAGGTTACAGTTAAGAGACTGCCTTATTTCTCAGAAAAGTCTTTGAACTTTGAACCTTTAAATAATGTGGAGACTGTCATAGACTATGGAAACTTTTGAAATTGGACTGAATGCATCTTTGTATTATGATATGGCTATAAGCCTATGGGGGGGCAAGGACTGGAATGTGGTTGTTTGAATAAGAGTGGCCCCCATAGTCTCATAGATTTGAATGCTTGGTCACTATTTGAAAAGATTAAGAGGTGTTGGAAGAAGTGTGTTGTTGAGCATGGGCTTTAAGGTTTCAAAAGCTCAAGCCAGGCCCAGTGCTTTTCTCTTCCTGCTGTCTGTGGATCTGGATGTAGAACTCTCAGCTACTTCTCTGGCACCACGTCTATCTGCACACTGCCATGTTCCCTCACCATGATAATAATGGACTAAGCCTCTGAAACTATAAGCCTGCCCCAATTAAATACTTTCTTTTATAAGAGTTGCCTTGGCTGTGGTGTCTCTTTAGAGCAATAGAACAGACTAAGATAAGAACCTGTAACAGACACTTCCCCAACCAGCATAATCTATAACTACAATCTAAACATTTGTCCTTATACCCATTGATAAATAGAGTCCCTATCCCTCATCAAGTAAGCTTCCCTTTGCTCCAGACAGAGACCACCACAGAAAACCACAACTAATCAAAATGAAGGGTGGTGGAACTGAATACCAATGGATCAATCTACATAATACTTGCACAACCTAAGAATCAGGGAACATTGTGGAAGAGGTGCCTGACAAATTGTAGGAACCAAAGGATCGGGGAGTTTGGTGTGAGATTGGGTCTCCCAGTAATTTCAGAAGTTACATGCACAGAAAACTGACCAAACGAGAGCAGAACAAAGATGATGCCAGTATTCATGCCAAAGTATATTGGGTAATCAGTAGACCTCAACTCTACACAAAGAACTACAAGCAACCGGGGAAATGCTGACAGTGGGTGATATTGTCTCCAGGGAAGAGTGCACCAATTGATTATCTGATTTCAATGGTCAGCCCTGAAAGCATATACATACAAGTAACAGTATACAGACTGAGGTTATATTTAGAAATATACATGAACATATATTCATGTAATAGTAATTAATGATAAAAATTGGCCATGAATTTGAAAAAGAGCAAGGAGTGATATATGGGAAGGTTAGGAGAGAGGACAAAGGAGAGAGAAATGTTGTAATTATAATATAATCTCAATTCACCCAAATGACAGACTCGTCAGCTTCTTTTTATTTAATGCTAGCATGGTATATATATCTCACCCTTTTAAATCTAATGATTATTTCTCATAGGAAGTGCATAGGGTTTTTTTTTCTTGGTTGTTATTTATTTTAAAATATATATCCAAATTTCTGTCTTTTAATTTGGAGTTTTGAATCATTTATATGTAGTGTGATTATGAGTACAGTTGAGTGTAAATCATCACTCACTATAGGATCTTATTTCTAAGGTCCCCTGTCACTGTTTCCCTATCTTGTTTTTTTGTTGTTTTAGTTTGGATGAACTGAGTATTTTTGTAATTCAATTTTTTCCTTTGTTTATCTAGTTATTGCTTATAGTTTATATCTAGTCTTTGTATGTATTTATGCATGAGGTGTATGTGTATGTAGATGTAAGTGCATGCATGTGAAGGCTAGAGGAAAAATACCATATATCATTCATTTCTATGAACCCATTCTTCCTCCCTCCCTCCCTCCCTCCCTCCCTCCCTCCCTCCCTCCCTCCCTCCCTCCCTCTCACCCCCTTGCTCTCAGAATGGGCCTTCCATCAGCCTTTAAAAGGAGACTAGACTCATTAACCAGTGAGCCTAAGAATTCTACCAGTCTTTGCCTTCTTAGTCCTGAAACTACAAACCTGTGCTGCTGTATGAAGCTATTTTTATGCTAGTTCTTGGTAAAAAACAAAACAAAACAAAACAAACAACAACAAAAAAGAAAACAAAACTCAATTTCTTATATTTGTAAAATAAGCACTTTACTGACTGAGCTATCCCCCCCCTGTGTATATATATATAAAATCTCCCTTTAACTTAATACAAGGTACTTTCAAATGATATATACCACATTATGCATAGTTTAAAACACACATATAGAAACTGTACTTGCATTTTCCTTTTTCCAAATTTTGTGCCACATATATTTTACATCTGTGTGTTACAAACTCATTACATTGTTATTGTTTTTTTTTTTTGAGATATTTTAGTGGGATTCTTAAAATGAAAGTAAAGGTATTTAATGGTCATTCTAGTTGTTACTGTTTCCAATGCTTCAAACCTTCATGTTGATGTAGATTCTTGCTACAATGTTCTTTCTGTCTCAGGAGCTTTTAAAAATCATGTTTTCAAGCTATGGTTCTGCTAATTCTGAGTTGTTGGGGCTTTTATATAAAAAGACTTCTCTTTTTGTTGTTTATGACAGATTTTTGGGAGAGGGCAGGAATAGAATTAGCATTTGACAGTTTTGTTTTTCTCTCACTAATTTAAAGGTGCTATTTTGTTGTCTAATTATGGGCTGTATTTTCCTGCATCTTTATATGCCTGTTCATTTCTTTTTATTGGATAATAATCATGGTGAATTTTACATTGCTAAGTGATAGGTGTTTTTGTGTCGCTGTAAGTAGTTTTGGGTTTTATCCTGAGGTGTAGTTATTTGAACTCGAGATAGTTCATTCCTCTCAGAACCACTTGGGGAGGATTTTGGTAGAGCCAGAGAAACTTATTCTAGAACTATTTGTTCATTATTGAATAGTTGACCCTTGTTGCTTCATTAGTTACATTTTTCATCTTTTTTCCTCCAAGGTTGTACAAACAGAATGCGCTTCAGTGCTGTGTACTCTCTTGGTAGAGTCTGCTTCATACAGGCGTGGCTTCACTTGGCCCTGAGTAGTCCCACATCTGCCTGCTAGGACTCAGGAAGGTTTGAAGGGAGCCTTCTGCAGCTCTCTGAAGCCTTCTCTCTGTGCAGCTCTCCCCTCTCCCTTTTAGTTTTTCTTCTCCATTCTCTAGGTGAGTTTGGTCCCCCTTTCTTCATCGTATTTTTAGTATGTTTAGATTTGCATTTTAGTTCTCTCCTTTATTAGCTCTCTGTTGATGGGCACTTAACTCCTCCCCAACTTACTGGCTGAGAATGATGATGATTTTCATTATCTCTTACAATTTCTGTGCTTCAGGAATTCACAGAGAGAGGAAATGGTTTTTCCCTGTTCTATGATGCTTTGGTTTTCAACTAGATGATTCAAAGTTTGAGGGCTCAGATCCATGTGAAAACTCAGTTGCTTGTATGCCTTGTGGTCTGTGATAGTGTTGGCAACAAATCTTGCTGGGTCTGTTTGCCTAGATATACTCCCATATCTTCTCTGTGCAGTTTAGGCTTCCTTACAGTATAGGGATTGAATTCAAAGAACTGTATACCGTGAGAGAGAGAGCTGGATAGAAGCCCTTTAGTCTTTTCTGACCTCAGGAGTCAAGACTATCATGTCCATGGAATTCTGTTGTTTGAAGCCTTAATAAAGTTCTTTCTTTCCAGCTTCACAGATTCCATCCTTTAGTAAAGTTGTGTTAAAAATATAGTTTAAGAGGAGTATATCATTTGGTACACATTGAGACGAGACCACACTTTGGGATGTACAATCTACCACGTGTGGTTTCTGTTTTATTTTTTAATCTATATTTTATTAAGTTGATATAGTTCTTAGTGTTTGTTTGGCTTCTTCCACTATTGGTTTCAACATCATTCATTTTATTTTGTTTTGCATAACAGTTGCTTTAAATTTGTATGTTAAATATGCATATTTAAATATGTATAAAGTGTTGCAACAGTCTTTAGAATTCATTCATGTGTAGTGAGTATTACAAAATAAGGAGAGAAGACACCTATTTTCTGTCTCCACTCTGAAGCAAAAATTACAAACAACTCACCATATTGTAATTGGCCAAAATTTTAGTTTATGTTTGTTATTAAAATATTTTATTAAGCAATCAGAATTTACTTTCTTTTTTAATCTGGCTCTTGAGAAGCAAGAGAAAAATGCTTAATTTCATAAAGAATTGAGACAGCCTGGGACTAAAGAGATGACTCAGTAGATAAGAGCTCATTTTGCTCTTGCAAGGGCCTTGAGTTCAGTTGTTAGTGCCCACATTAGGCTAATTACAACCACTTGTAACAACAACTCTATGGGATCTGATGCTTCAGCATCTGTGGACACCTGCACTCACATGCACACAACCCCTAACTCACATATTCATAATTAAAAATAAATGATAAGTCTTAAAATCAGTCTAGATTGGTGAGAATTTGGAATATCGTCATCAATGTGTAATTTTGAACAAAGTGCTTACCTGTGTCTCATATATTATGTCTCTAAAATCAGAAGGTGGTCTAAAATTAAGCTAAACTAAATTAATTTTAGAGCGTAGTATTATCTCATAGGAAAAGAAATGAGTCATACATCAAGCATTTAGTAAACTTTCAAGATTGTTTGAAATATTAACAGTGGTTTCTAAATTTTGAACTAATAAAAAATATCTAGATTTTCCATTTTTCTTTTCTGTTTTACTTTTTATTAAATTGATATAGTTTTTGTGTACAATATTCCAAATGTACTGTGATAACCTAGAGTCACAGACAACAGCATGTTCTTGTTTTTCTCTACAGGTATTTTGTATTAAAAAAGGACTAGGTATATGGCTTTGGCTTGCTGGATGAGCAAATGAATTCACTTCTGTGCCAGTTAAATGATGACACTCATGATGAAGCAGAAAGGAGGTATTTTTATTAATCTTTTGAGATTGTATCTGATATTGATGATCTGAACTAGTACACAACAGGTCTTTGTGAAGAGAATAAGATATCTTAATGGCATTTAACTATACATCCCACATTATATATAGTGATGTGTAGACAGAAGTTTCTGTCCTGCTCAGTCACACAGCCATTCAGTTCCAAATAAACACACAGAGGCTTATATTAATTATAAACTGTTTGGCCTATTGCTCAGGCTTATAACTAACTAGCTCCTATGCTTAAATTAATTCATAATTCTTGTCTATGTTTACTAATGTGGCTTGGTACCTTTTCTCAGTCTAGCATTCTCACCTTACTTCCTCTGCATCTGGCTGGTACTCTGTCTCTCTCTTTCTTCTTCTCAGCCTTCTCCTAGTCTGGTCACCCCACCTACACTTCCTGGCTGGCTATTGGCCAATCAGTATTTTATTAATGTGATTGTGATAACACCACTAAGCTGAAAAACACCACCCAAATATCAGCTTCAGACTACAAACCACTCAGGACAGTGTAAAGGCAGTTAGCTAAGATGGTCCATAGACCATCATAGACCACTCCAGCCAGAACTTCAAATAAGCCTTGCACTTCCCCATCACACTGAGACTGGATAACAATTAGCTCTCCCAGGAGTTGATCTTAACCTCATTGTTTTTTCAGCATCTCTTAAAGATGCCGCTGCCCCAAGACAACAGGAAGTAATTTTAAAAACATGACATCCACATTCCCAAATGGTAGCATGGGTGGGTTTTGGTCATTCAGTGGATGTTTATCATTGTTTAAGGGGGTTGGTTACATGTTATTGGTCACGATAAGGGAGGAAACTAAACAAAGGAGATCAGATTCTAGGACCATGCTCTGAAAAGAATAAGGGGGGATATGGGAATGATAGAATAAAAGGGTAGATTATTAAGTCTACTTTTAAACTAAAAAAGCAACTACTAGTCTCAAATATTTCACCTTGGTATAGATTTTTGTATATTGATACAAATTTAAGGTTATTTTCGTTATGCTGTATATATGTTTCTACTCTTGTTTAAGATATTTATGTATGTTGATACAAATTTAAGGCTTTCTGTTATACTGTATGGATGTTTCTATTTTTATTTAAGGTATTGCATCTATGCAGCTCATTTGAAAATTTAGTGTGAAGTTCTAGTCCTTGAAAACTATTTAGGATAATAAATAAATACAGATTAATCTATAAGAATCAAACTTATAGCCATGTTAGGTATGTTTTCTAGGTCAAATAGAGATATATTTTAAGTAGATAGGTGGTCTTCAAACTCTTCAGAGACCTATAGAATATGGCCTTTAGGATGTTTTGATAATGCAGGGCTTTTCATGACAGTAAGCCACATATGCTCCTGGTAGCACCAATTTACTTCAAGGGAGGATAATGGGCATCCAAGGACCTCCAGATGGAATTTGCTTTCAATGTGTCAAGGCTATCCATTTGGGCAAAGGGCTGCCCTTGCTTCTACTGCTGACAGTGTGCTATCCAAACCTAACAAGCAGGGCATGAAAAAAGGCGACTGCCAAATTTGCCAATACAAGGTAAAAATAACCTTCAAAAATTTCTGCTTCACAAAATGTCTGTCAGATATTCTAGGCCTGTAGAATGAAGATGAATGCCCCAATATTGCTGAGGAATCTTGGAGTAATTGTTCAGGCAGATATATGTCTCTGTCATTTCCACAGTTTTGGGATTTGCTAGCTCTGCACTTCCTGTTTACTCAGGTAATATATCCTTCTTGGATCTCTGGATTGGGTTGAACATTAGATAGTTAGAGTTATAGTTTTTGTTAGTTATGATAGAAAGTAAATTAGGTACAAAACTTTGGACTTACCAAAATAAGATAGATAATAGAGTATTTTCTCTGCATTTGCCAGATGCCAATGGACTAGATATTGGGGATGTATGTCTTACTCAATAATTGTTCTTATTATGTACAGTTTTACTATGTTAGAGTTAAAAGCTTTCCTTTTTATTTAGACAAAAAAGAGGAAATATGGGAGAATTATTCATGGGGCCATTCCATTGTGCCAATAAAGCCACCTTGAATCCAAGGACAGAGTCAGTGTTTAGATGACTGGGATTGTCCATAGAGGTGTTGAAGGACTGAGGATGTCTGATAGAGAGAGACAGGAAGAGAGAAGAAAGAATTTCTGAGGCTGGTAGTTGGAGAAAAAGATGGGGAGAGGGTCAGTGTTGCTGGATCCTAATGTCTCCTTTGGGCGAGGGGTGAGAACTTTTGGGGAGTATGTCCATCCTGTGCCCCAGGCACAGATTGGCTTGAATGCCTATTTTCCACAGGTCTTGGACCTGGCCCTCAAGGCCCTCAGAGCCTGTACTCTCTTTGGGACTCTTAGGCTTACTTTTGTAATCTTATCCAAAAGTCAGGGGAGCTCTTTACAGACTTCCTGGCCCATGTCAATAGGGGCCATAGAGTGGAGAATGGATTTGGGCCCCACTGAGATATGTTGATTTGATTAAATGGCTGACTTGGAAAAGGCTCAATGTCTAAACCCATAATGCGGTTGCAGACATGTGACATGAAGACATATATAAATGGTGCAGGCCAGCAAAGATCTCATCCCCAGCACTAGTCCCATCACTGCTCTCACTGCCTCCCTGGATGCTCTCCTTGGTGACAGGCAGCATGTTAATGACATTCCCAAGGGCCCTTAGGTAGATAGGACTTGCTGGGGATGTGGCAAATCAGGCCATTTGTGGCGTGACTGCCCTTGGGCACAACCTAGGACCCAATGCCCCAGATGTAATAAAGAATTTCATTGGGTAGAGGATTGCAGGTCACAGCCTGCAAAATCACCAGCCACTTTAACTCCAGGTGGGGTGTTCCTCAGCCTCACCAGTAAGAGGAGGCTCTGGTAATCCAAAAATCTATTGAACAACGACAATTTCCCACAGTCCCCAGTGCTGACCATCTATCTTAATGGACAAACTATAAAAGGCTTGGTTGACATGGATGCAGATGCCACTGTTTTAATTGAGACTGAGATGCTTCACTTCCCTCATTGGAAGTTTAAACCTGGCCCCTCCATCAGTGGTGTGGGAAGTATATCATAGGTCACCAGGACATTAAGTAAAATGTTCACTTAGGCCTGGGATTCTGGCTCATCATCACAGGCTGATATCCAACTGAGAAACACCACAGGCTCCAAGACAACTTTAAGCAAATAGTACCAGTCAAAATAAGTTTGTAACTGCATGGATCATTGAGAAAGGACCTGTTGAAAGTAGGAGGAATCTGGGCCTGACTTATTGGCTGCCTTCGGGATGAGGGAGAGTTCAGTTATGGGGTAGGAGTACAGGGCTTGGCATGAGCACTTGGGCCCACATTGGCTGGAAGGGCTCCTATAGGCCTATGGACTAATAGTGGCACAGGCTGTGAGGGTTGTAAAGTATCTGGCACTGTAGGAGTGTAGCCACCTCCTGAGGCAGGCAGATTTGGGGTAGATTACCCCAAAAAAATATCATGGTGGAGGCATACCTACCTGCAGTGGTGGTGGAGCAGAGGGGGGAGCAGTGTGTGACTTCATGACAACTGTGTTCTCCTTGACAGATTTCACGGGGCCCAAACTGTCTGTCTCCTCATCATTGGATATCAGAGAGATATTTGACATGGAAGTGGTGGGGATAAGGAAAAGATCACCCATCTTTTAGAGGGAAACAGCAAGTAAACAACAATCAGAGAAAAGATGACAGTCAACAGGGGTGGAAATTTGTATCAGACCCTTATGTCTTGTGCTTAGTGTAGGAATTCCATGGCTTTTAGATCATGGCCATATGTCCACATGGTGTCTCCAGATGAGCAATGGTGTTCGGGAGTCAAGCCTTGGTTCCACCTCCTGGGGGGGTCAGTCCTTATATGGAGGTGCTAGGAGAACTGAAACAGAAAAACAATGTGCCTTTCTAATAGGATGGGCAGACAAACATGCCAGACAACAATAGAAGGAAAGAAATGGGACGCTCAACCTTTACCTGCTGGAAGGACCAAAAGAACACACCACTGAGGGGCCTTCTTATTCAAACACACCATTTTGAGGGTGCTGTCCAGTACCATGAGTGAAGGGAGAAAGATGATCAGAACCTGCACCAGGAAAGAGAAAATAACAGAAGCCCCATATTCAGGTGCCAGATGTTGCTAGATCCTAACAGATCCCTTGGGGAAGAGGGTGAGAAGGCAAGCATCAATGACACAGACACTGGGAGTCAGTTGAAGGCAAACAGCAGATTCATTTATTCAATAATGGGTAAGGCCTTATATACCCTCCTCCCAGCACCCAGGCTGTGTCCCAATCTGGTATCATTGTGTGGTCACCCCTCATTGGCTGGGCACAATCAAGATCTTTGACAGCACCTATTGCTAGGCCCTCAGGCAGACTCCAGGTTGGCTCATAAGAAAGTATGTTATGTGCATGTCTTGGCAACTGGTGTGAACCAGTTTCCTCAACCCTATGGGCCTGTCCTACTACAGGTTAGCCAATTGCCTCTCAGCTGTTCCTTGTATTTATCAGGTCTTTATCTCAATTTCTGACTTCTGGGTCTTTTTTTTTATATTAGAAAAATTTAATTAAATGTTATAATTACTATTCTAGATAGTCTTTGTATATATGCACTATGTCTTCAGACATTTTGTTATTTTGCAAAATAATCAATGGGCCAGTCAAGTTTCCACTAGGTATTGATACTAGTTGGATAGATTATAGTGGAGAAATCAGTTTGCATTTAGAAAGAAGAGAATGCTCTTAGTAATTCTACTTGTATATGGGTTCATAGGCATACTGAAAATATTGAAGACTAGCCCCTCCATTGAATCATCCAGGAAAAGAACTACACACTTTATAATTTGTGTGTGTGTGTGTGTGTGTGTGTGTGTGTGTGTGTATGTAAATATGTTTCTTAACCAAAAAAAATCCATTGGTTGTGATATGTAGCCTGAAGAAATTTTGGGGGAAAAAGTAACAACAACTTAGTGGTTATTCCCCATATGGGTCCTTGATTGAAGTCTGGCAAGCTGTGAAAAACAGCTCTAAAATCTGCTCTCCAGGGAAGTTATTTACCCATGCTCCTGCTATCCTTACTGCTTTCTTTTAAGAAGCAGAAGAAGTCCTTTGCAAATGTGTTTCTTGACATGAGTGTGGCCATATTAAGGACTCCAATGCCTCAGACCCATGGGAATGGCAAAGCATTCCCACAGTGCATGTGTGGATGTTGATACAGAAAGTATCCACCATAGCTTCCTCCTCCAGGATATGTACAGCCTGAAATTAATATCTTCCCTATAAAGATCTCATATCAAGATTAGCTAAACATGTCTTCTACCCCTTCAGCTGCACACAATAAACTAGCTTCCTCCTTCAATATATAGTAAACATGCTGATTTTTCCAGATGCCTCTGGTGCATCTCCATCAGAGACCACATTCTTCTGTACACTATGTATCACTTTTATTTGCTAATTAAATGCTGATTGGCCATTAGCTAGGTAGGGACAATCAAACTGAGGACTGGGGAGAAGGAAAGGTGGAGTCAGGAGTCACTACACAGATGCAGAGGAAGCAAGATGAGAATGTCATACTGAAAAAAGGTACCATCTATGGCTAGACATAGATGAGAATTATGGGTAAATCTAAGTGTAGTTAGCCAGTAACAAGCCTGACAACTGTCCAAACATTTATAATTAATATAAGCTTCTGTGTGGTAATTTTTGAAGTGGCTGCATGATATTTGAAAACAGGTGAGTGGGAGAGAAATATCTGGTTACATATGATGCTCCAATGTATCACATGCATATCCACATAAAGCCCAAGAAAACCTGAAAAAGAATTCTAGACACACAAAAATGGAGCCAAGGGTAGCTTCATAGTTCATGTCTCTCACTAGGAAACATGTTACAGAGATTTGTCTTCTGGCCACAATGTGCAGCTTGAGCTAAAACATGGCAGATTCCCACCATCTCACAGAAGTCAAGGTACAGAGAATGAAGCAGGTTTAGGGCTTTTGCTCATGTAGATAAAAAGGATTAAAGATACACAGTTAAAACAGACTCAGACAAAAAAGGCTCACAGTATGTTTAAAAAATATGCGTAGGTTTGGGAGAGAGAAGAGAAAGGGTAGAGCCAGTCATAGGTTTTAAAAATAATAGTAAAGTTTTTAAAAATAAATAATAATAATAAAATTATAATAAGCCATGTAAAGATGGGAAATACACAAAGAGTCTAGATTCTATATTCCATTGTGTTCTCTTTGGAGTTTTGACTGTTATTGGAAAAATGATAACTGCTAATAGAGATTTGATTGTAAAAGCTGCTAAATTAAACCAATCTATATATTTTAAAAATATCTTGACTCCAAAATTTAAGTCAAAAGATATGTTACTTTGGAGAAGAGATTTTGTTTTTGTTTCCACAGGAAATGAGAGGCTATGAATTCATTCTGTGTTAAGAAAAGTCAGGTTTGATTGAGGAAGACCCACTGAAATCCTAACTATGTACATGGGAAAATAAACCTAAAGTAACTATAAGACACATGACATGTATTTTACCTACTCAAACATAAAACAAAAACATTATCTTTGGCTGGCTTGAGAATAATGCACAGTTTATATTTGCAGTAGTACAAATATGTATATTACCTTTAAAAGTTTATATATTTTTAGAGCAAGGGAACCAGACAAGAATAAAAATGGCCCAGACAATCCAACATCCAAAAAAGCTTCAAGGCCACTGATTGAGATGATCCAGCCTCACAAAATACTCTAGCCAAGACTTAACAATTATTCTAATTTTCTCAAGGTCCTTCAAAGATTACCAGTGCCCTTCCAATCAGCAGGAAGTAGTCTAGAAAACTATGCTCACATTCCCCAATATTGGTTATAAATGTTTGTTTTCATTTAAGGAAGGCTGGTTACAAATTGTTATTGGTCATAGTCGATTTCTTTCTATAAAAGGAAAAGGGCATATGATATAGAAATGATGGGAAAAGGATAGATTATTAAATCTACTTTAATACAAAATATTTATTATTAATCTCAAAATATTTTACATTGGTATAGATTTTAGTTTATTGATACAAATTTAAAGTTAATTTTATTATACCATGTGCATATTTCTACTCTTGTTTAAGGTATTATGCATTTATTTAGCTCAATTAAAATAATATATTTAAAAATACAAATTAATAGCTCTCTATAATAGTCAAACTGATAGTCATGTTAGATACATTTTCAAGGAACTACAGAGATACATTTCAAATAGATTGATGTCCTCAAACACTTAAAAAACCTATAGAACATGGCATTTAATATGTTTTAAAACTTAGACTTTTCTTGATAGTGAGACATGTCTGCTCTTGGCAGCACCAACTACTTCAAAGAGGATGATGGACATTGAAGAAACTCCTTATGGGTTTTACTTTCATTATGGCAAAATCCAGTTTTGTGGGCAAAGAAACTGCCCTTGCCTCAATTGCTACTGTTACTGTCCAAACTTGACCAGCAGGACATGAAATGTGTGACTGCCAAACTTTGCCAAGGTAAGGTAGGACAGTTCTTCAGAATTCCCTGCTTTACAGGAAAGTCTATCAGATATACTAGGCCTGTAAGCCAAAGTTGGATGACCAATGTTGCTGAGGAACCTTGGGTGACTGTCCAGGCAGCCTGGTGTCCCTGTCACTAGGTAACTTTTCATCTTTCTGGAGTTTTTGATGGATGACTATATAGTCATAGTTATCATTTTTCTTATTATGATGAAAGGGTAAATTAGTTACAAAACTTTTGTCTCATAAGGATAAGGTAGATGATAGCATATTTTCCTTAATTTTGCCAAATACAAATAGACTGGATATTGTAACTGTACTTCTTACTTGATAACTGTGTTTGTTATATTTAATTTTTCTATGTTAAAATTAAAACCTACCTTTTTAATTAGACAGAAAGGGAGAGATACTGTGGGAAGATTCCTTCTGTACACTATGAATATGTATTACTCTCATTTACTAATCAAATGCCGATTGGCCAATAGCCAGGAAGAAAGTTAAGTGAGACAAGCACACTGAGAACTGGAATGAAAAAAGGCAGAGTCAGGGAGTTGGCAGTCAGATTCAGAGGAAGCAAAATGAGAATGTTATACTGGAAAAAGGTAACAAGCCACATGGCTAGATATAGATAAGAATTATGGGTTAATTTAAGTGTGTGAGTCAGCTAGTAACAAGCCTGAGCAATTGGCCAAATATTTATAATTAATATGAGCCTCTGTGTGGTAATTTGGGAAGCAGCTGCAGGGTATTTGAAAAAAGGTGAGTGGGAGAGAAATGTCTGGTTACAAACCCCATCCCAGCTTTTCTGTACATGTGTTTGTGTGTCTGTCTTCTCTTTATTCTCTCATCACTCCCATTAGGTTTCCAATCCCAAAGCTGGGCACCTAGTGGCACTTTCTTAGCATTAAAATTAATTAGTGTTAGGTACTTCATAGGGATTTCATGAGTCCACAAATGGAAGCCACATATAACAGCTGCAAACACCATAGGCACCCAATAAACAATAGCAACTGTTTTAACACTTGAGTGACTGAGGATAGGGACATGAGATCATGAGAAGAGATTTTGTATCATGAAATGCCCTCCTAGTCATAGTGATTTCTCACTCACTTCCTAATGTTAAAAGAACGGCTAAGTGTATAATCTGTTAAAAACAGACAGCTTAACTCCTTTGAAAGAGCATAGCGTGAGGCTTTCAGAGATCTTGACATGGTTCAGGAGGTCTCCTTACCTTTCAGAGCCTCAGTTTCCACCCTTTTATTCTTAAAAGATTACCAAGCTTTATTCTTTTTTTCTCCCAGGGTTGTCATAAGATGAAATGTCTTATAAATTATAAAGTGCTATAGCTCTCTCAATCCTTTCTTAGAGCAGTTATATATAAATTATAAATGAAAGCACTATGCAAATAAAAGGCATTATTACAGTTGTATATTCTAGATGTGTCATTCTGATCTATGCATCCTCATAGATTAGTGTATTTGCTTGTGTAGGAAAAAATTGGTTTGAAAGAACCCATATATGTGTGCTTGCAAGAATCAAATGTAATGTGTTGGAAATTATATTGGAAAAGGTAATGTGTTATGATAATAGCTTATAGATGAAGGAAACTTTTCAATTATCTAGAATTCCAAATCATCTGATGGATTCTACCACAATGCCTGAGTACTGTTTACCAAAGTCACAGTGGCCATTCATCATTTCTTAGAAGTAGTGTGCTATATAAAACACATAGATTACCTTCAAGAGTATTTCTTTGAACAGAGGATGGTCTTGTAAAAAATATAATCAGGCCTATGTATAGTTATTTCTCAGATACTCTAGAGATAGCATTGTTACAGTGAAGCCATTTTGAATATTTGGGGACAGTATAAACTGTATTTCCTTCTGGTTTGGATTTGAGATGTACATAGGTATTGACATATACTCTGTGGTTTGACAAGAGATGATATTGTGAGAGGTCTCTTTTGTTTACTAATCAGCTACACATTCTTTTATCCAATGTGCTAAGCCTATTCTGTCTGGCCTTGCTTACCTGGGCAGAATCTCATCTTCTGCTTCGTGTCGGTAATTTGTGCTTTAGTCATTCCAGTCATTTTGCTGTTTTCTCAACAATCTTGTTTTCTCTCTTCATGAATGTGTTTTCCCTCTGCATGGAACAATAACCCACAATTGCATGTATATCCTCATTCTATTCTAACAAATGTACAACTCCTTGAGACTGGGATGCACTCCTATGGGTTTTCTCAGGAGGACCATGGCAAGACAGGTGCATTGACTTGATGCCACAAACTTTGTGTATTTCATAACAACTCAGAGATAATTGTCAGTTTCTAGTTTCCATATTTATCAAAAAATATAGGAGCTGTGATCCTGAGGTGGAAAAGGAATTATTCTGTATAATAATATTAATGAATGGGATTTGAAGTCAGACTTGTCCAACTCTTAAGCTTATTCTATTTCATCTTTATCATAAAAATGAAACAAAATGATGTCATAAAATGCAGAACTCAAGTCTTTTACACCTGTTTTCTGAGCTTGGAGTCTTAGATCTCTGAACTTGAGTTGATGTAAATAGAGGCCAGGATGATGTTAAGGAGTCACAAGGGGAAGCCAAACTAAGGGGAATAGTAAATCACATGTGATATGAAATTAGAGGTGGGGTACTAGTGTGGTTTAAGAGCAGATGGGGTGAGTGTACTGAAAAAAGTTTGGGTGTGGAAAGGTTTACTTAATCTGGCGGTGTATGTAAATGTCACACACTAATAATAACTAAATAAAAATTAAAAAGAAATAGAGATAAAGACAATTGTACTCTTAGGAAATAGATGAGACACACAGAAGATATAAAGCTAGCATGAGTTCACACTTCATTATTCCTCAGAAGGCATCACCCTTTTAGGAGGACAATGAGAACACTATTCAAATGTCAATTCATCTTCCCCAGTGATTCCCACCTTTTGTCCCCATTTTGAAATTATAGGTGTTTGCTATATCCACAGGTGTTCAGGATATGCCATTCAGTTTTCTGTATGAGATTCAGAGGAAACTGTAATTGTTGTTCCATGAAAAAGATGAATTAATTGTGGGGTAGAATTAGGTGATAGTAAACACACATATACAGACATGCATGCACGCGCGTGTGTGTGCGCGCGCACACACACACACACACACTCACACACACACTTTCTCAATCACAAATATGAACAAAATCTTTTTATTTTGGTGTTTCCTCAGGCATCTAGTAAACTTGTATACATTTTAAAATATGTTTATCCCTCATAATGTCTCATTCGTTCATTTTAATTAAAAATTTATTTTTCATACAATAGACTTTGATCATATTCTTCTCCCCTTCCAACCCCCTCTAGATCCTCTCCACCTATCTAACCACCTACTTCATGTTCTTTTTTTCTCAATAAAGAGAAAAAATAAACAAATGAAAATTAAAACCAACAAAGAAATTAACATCAAAACCACAATAAGATAAAAACCAAACCAAACAAAACCAAGCAAAAAACACTCAAAATACATGAAGTCTATTTTTGATTTACTAACTACTACTGGGATATGGGGCATGGGATCTGCCTCAGAATGTGGTTAGTGCACTGGCATCACTCAGTTGAGTTGGGAACACAAATTTTCTTTCTCCCACCATGTGTCAATTGCAAATATCTTCTTGGTAAGGGATGAGACTTTTTGGCCACTCCCCCTTCTCAGTGCTGAGGTTTTGTCTGGGCTTATGCAGGTCTTGTACATGCAGTTTCAGTCTTGTGTCTGGAAGATACTGCTTTCATGGAGTTATCTACCACCTCTGATTCTTTCAGTCTGTCTGCCTCGTTTTTCTGACAGATACAAGAGACTGAAGAAGAGGGATTTGGTAAAGAGTGGTCAGGGCTGAGTGCCCTAAAATCTCTCACTCTCAGCACATTGTGCAGTTGTGGATCTCTGTGTCAACTGCCATCTACTGCAAGAAGAAGCTTCTGTGATGAGGGCTGGATAATGCACTGATCTTTGGGTATAGTAGCATATTATTAGTAGTCATTATTGTTATGTTCCTTTAGCTGAATAATCATATTAGATTTTCCCCTAGGCGCATAATATATCTAGTCTCAGGTTCTTAGCCCCTTTTGCAGTGTCAGGTATGGATTCCATCTCATATAATAGACCTTAAATCCAATAAAAAATGGTTGGTGATTACCATAACATTTGTACCACTATTGCACCAGAACATCTTGCAGGCAGGTTGCTGTTGTAGGTTACAGGGTTTGTAGCTGGATAATGTTGAAGATTGTTTTTCTCTTCTTGTAGTGTACATTTTAAAAGAAATAATGGGCCAATTTTGCCATTAATGTGAGGTAGGACACTCTTGTGGGAACCAAGAGCAGCTGAGTTTGTCAAGGTCAAAATGATTCAGGACAGAGGTAACATCTTATGTTGATGGAACTAGAAGCTGGCTGAAGAAACAAGACCCTTTAAAATATGAAGAAATATCAAGAATAGTTGGATTATTTCTGGAAACAAGACTCTGTATTAGAGACAATTTCAACTGGGTTTCAAAGGCTCATGTGAAATGGCTATCTGGGAAATTTTAAGAAACCTTTGTCAAAATAGCTGAACAATGTAAACCTCTCTGATAAGCACTGTTCAATGATTCAAAAATGAAAACCCCATCATCATAGTCAAACTTTTCAGTGTGTCTGCCTGTGCTTGTGTGTGTCTATACCTGATACCACTTATCTCTGGAGAAGATACTTGGCCCAGAGCTGAGAACTACACTATTTATTTTAGTCACAGTCATTACAAAGAACTGAAGCTTGTTTTTAATTATAGATGGCAACAAGACTCAGCTTGGGGACTTCTGCTTTGATAGGGGAACCACTTCTGCTGCTTTACCAACTTTAACGTGGGTATTACGTGGGTCACAGCAGCTCTAGTCACCAGTGGGAAGGACACGTACATAGCAGGGTCTATAGCTTGTGAAGCAGATGAAACAGGAAATACAGAAAGAGAGACTAATGGAATAAATGAAACTCCTGGATCAGAACACAGCTGAAGCCCAATTCTCATGGAGAATTCAGTGAGGGAGCCAATAAATCCCTCATTGATTTAGCTGGATTGAGTTGTTTTCTGACATACGCCTTCAAAAGATTTTACCCAATACAAGGATGTACAAAGCGTCAATATTAGAAAGTGTATGTGAGAGAAATGGTAGAGATAAAGTTGACGACTTCAGGAGTCAATTGGGGCTTTGGGAAGAAAAAGTATACTATGACTTTGTGGTTAATATCCCTGGTGGTAGGGTAATCTAACATAGTGTGTTATGACCCTCCAGATTCATTTTCTTTCCAATTCTTTCCACATGGTTTTGGCCCAGGACACTAGCCTACCTAAGTTCCCGGTACTAGTTTCGTTGCCTCCTAGGTGCTGTCAGTGTGTGACTGATGAGGAGATATCAGAATGGATCTGTTTCCTTACTATGAAGCTCCCCAGAATTGACTGTGTCTGTGAAGGAATCATTGTTTTTCCCAAGATAGCTTGTTGTTCACAAGTTTGTGATTGGGAGTTTTTTAGGCTGTCTTTCTTATACTGTACCCTCTCTGATTAGGGAAATCACAGTCAAGTTCCTTGATGCCTCAACATTCCTCTGCTCCTTCTCCATTCATTTAGTTAGTTCTTTGGCAAATATTTATATATCCTTAGAATTATCCAATTTCTGGAATATCAAAAAATCTCACCTATTCTTGGTGATGTGTAGATGGGCATGTTCGTAACAGAACAGTTTTGCTTCATATATTTTGATTATATTTACTCTTCCTCTCTTACCTGCTCCTATATCTGTTCTCTACATCTTCACCACCCTATCCACCCAACTTAGAGTTTTAGTCTTTTTCTTTCTTTCCTATTGAGTTTGGTTTGTATTGCCCAACTACTCTTGCCTTCTCTGCATTGTGGTCAACCTACCGGGGTCCCAATATTAGAGCAAACTGACTCTCTTCTTTCAAAATCTCTGCATTGTGAACAATTTCTCCTGTGCCTCTCTCTTCCATGCTGGGATTTTGTCTGGCTTGGGTTTATACAAGTGTTTTGCATGTCACCATATCTTTGAATTCATATGTGCAACTGTACGCAGCAATCTTTTGGTATTACCTAGAGAGATAAAGAGAAGTGTGTGTGTGTGTGTGTGTGTGTGTGTGTGTGTGTGTGGTGTGTAAATGAAGTAATTGAGATTTTTGCATATGAAGAGCCAGTCAAGATAAATAGCAAAATAAAGGGGATTATGAATATGTTTGTGCACCTTAAAACAACAAGCAGTTCCATATGATTTATGTAGTTGGGACAGGCTAAAACCTCACTAGTGTAATAGTTCAGTCATTTGTCTTAGCAACTATCTTGTTATTGGCAATCAATAATGCAGCTAAGATGACTGATGGCTTTGTTTTCTTGTAGTGCCTCAGCTGGTTTAAATTATTTATTTGACATATTGCCTGTTGGCAGATGTAAGGAAAGCAATGACAATACATTTGCATGGCTTGATGTAGAATTGGAAAGGAAAAAAATGCCTGTCCTTGATCTTTGAGCACATAATATAGATAAGGATATACTGTGCAGGAATATCATGTCATGAGCTATGCATATGGAGATTAATGAAGCTGCAGGGTTTTGAAAGTGTTATTCCAGGTTGCATGAACATCTTCATTAACTTTAGAAGCTCAATTCATGGGGATATATGCCTGACTTGCATCCAGTGGAGAGGATAAATGAGGACCCAGAGATTCAAACATCACATTCTGCTCTGATTTATCTGTTAAGATGGTTTTCTTTCTTAATTAGTGAAACTATGTCTTATTATTTTGGTAATCCTAGACCATAGAAGAGTAGTCAGTTAATATTTGTTGATGAATGCATCAAGCAAAAACAAACATATAAATAAACAAACAAGCAAACAAAAGCCAATTACAACTTTTGCCTTGAGTTTACAAGAGGTTAACCTTGTAAGTGAAGTGCTGCTTTGGGAAGAGGTTATTAAACTAGGAGTCAGCTCTGTGGTTGAATCTTAGCTATAACAGGCATGGCGTTTAAGCTTTTTGAGCTTCTATATTTTTAATGCAGAATGAGGAAAACAGGAGTTCATAATGTTATAATACAAATTCAAATATAAAAAATTGAAAAACTTTGTAAACTCCAAAATTAATAAATTTTAGTAGTAAATTGGCTTTATTGTTTTGAAGCCTTGATTTGCAAGATTTTCCAGCTTTTATGGCAGAAATAGTCTCATATCTGATTTCAGGTTAACATAAAGATTAGGAAGCAATCTTCAAAGTTTCTGAATATTTAACAACTGGCTTCTGTGAGCTGGCTTCCTCATACCACTGGGTGAGAAGAAGGGTTTGAGTTTAGATAAGTGAATTTTGTGATGCTTCTGGAAATTTTTTGCCCCGTGGAAGAGTTCTGTTTTGAGAGAAAAACCAGAGTAAAAAATTTCTCATGGGGATAGGTTGAGATGTCATTTCTATACCACAAGGAGTTATAACACAAGCTGATATGGGAAGGGGTGCTCAGAAAGGATTTCTCCCTTAACTCATATGAGGATGCCTCAGTGAGAGATGCTGTCAATTGGACAAGCCCTGGGTCAGAGGCCAGAAGAGGGAATGGGATCCTCTGTAACTGAAGTTAGAGACGATTGTGTACTGTCTTGTGCGTGCTGGGAACTGGACACCCTCTTGACATATTTCATCTGTTACACTCAGACTTATTCCTCTGGATCCATGGCTACAGATTTCTCTGCACATTGGAATCACATCAGGATCTCCTAAAAAGACACTGATACTTGAAGCTAAAACCCATTATTGAATTGACTTGTGATCTTGTCTGACATCAGGATTTTTAAACAGTGACTGTGATGCACAACTGTGTTTTATTTTTGGTTGTGAGCCTAGCCTTTAATGGCTGAGCCATCTCTCCAGCCCACAACTGTGTTTTAAAGTCACCATGTTACAAGAAGCCTCTGAATGGCTTTGGGGTTTTAGGTAAGCTTTTTAAGATTCATAGTTTATTTTGCACCATTTCTCTAAACTCAAGCAGAGAAGGAACTGTGAATGATACTACTGCATCTCTATCAGGAAGAGAAAAATGGTAAAGTGGGACCAGAAGATCTCAGAGGTGGAGCATGTGTTTGTGAGTGTGGTCCTGTTATGAAATGATTTAAATTTGCAAAGATGTGATGGTCAGTAGAGTTTAGATCAGATAATCAGAATATAAATGATTGTGACATATACGGATAGTGTGTTAGTCATGTGTCCTGTTGTTGAAATGAAGGATCTTTCAAAACTTTGGAAGAGAAAAGCACAATTCCAGGTTAGCATTAGAGCAATCATCCAATTAAGAATCTCCACTCAAGTAAGTATAAGTCACTCAAGGCATGTGCTTCCCACTGATGTGGTTATATGTAAGTTCTTGTGTGGAGAGGGTGACCAGCTGTCCAGTTGCTGAAGCTCACATGTGGGTCCCAAGAGGTCCACTTTTGCCCAAATGAGAAAGGAAACACAGATATAAGAAACTGAACATTTTGGCAGTTTGTTACTGCTGCAGAACCTCACCCCCTATCACTGGTTCAGGAGAGAAATCATAAAACAGAAAGAAGACTCCATGAATGCAGTGTGGAGCTGATCAGACTGCTCTGCTCTCATTCCTTATAATTCATGAGCTGATGAGGTCTAGGGATTAGGTGGTATTTTTGTTCTCTGAATCACACTGCAGCCAGTTGATGGCTGGCCATGAGTGAAGACAGAAAATGCACTTGCCTTAATATTTGTTTTGATTTGAACTTCATTTAGACACATAAAATAACTCATTCTGTCCCTAAAATTTACATTGCAATTTTTTTTGATGCACACCTACCACATGATGTATGGTATCAGTCCCCTGTTGATTTCCTTCTGGTCTCAGTACAGTCATGGATAGGCAGACGTTAGTCAGTGAAAATGTTAGTGGCTGAACTGCTCTCCTCCCTCAGTAGGGTGACTTGCAGTTTAGAATTATAGTGATTGAATGTGAATGAGGTCTGGGACTTTTTATTTTTATTTACTTTTCCTGCTTCAAATGAAATGAATATGCATCGTACCAGGAAGGCAGACAAGGTTATTACCAGTGCAGCTGAGAACAATTAGTTCTTATTTGCTTAACACCATTTCTTAATGTGCAATTGTAAAACTTTTCACAGGATGTTTTAAATGTAATCAATTTTTCATTGTGGTTCCTAATAATTCAAAGAGCCTGGCATTTGCAATCAAGCCAACTGTGGTCGATACCTATTTTCTCTTAGTTAAATAGGAATTTAACTCAGGGACACAAGTGGTGGCTTCTGGAACTCATTCTCTGTGTTTATTATTTTGTGAAACTGCACCCAGATTTATGGGCTTTCAGAAAGCACTGTCTCATGTCATGGCCACCCAAACCTCCTGAATACCTAGAGTCAGCCCAATAAGAACTCGCAGCTTGTCACTACTGCCTGATCAAAGTAGTCAGTTGAGTACTTTACATCTCTTCATTGAAATTTTCTCACTTTTAAAATGAGAGAAAAGTCCTCTCATTGTATTGTATTCATATTAAATGAAATAAACAATAATGAATCAATTTACACCCCACACCACTGGCTATAGTTGAACAACCCAACAAAAACTAACTGAACCTAGAAAGGAATTCAGATTCTGGTGAACATGTTGCATGGTAGTTATACTGATTTTAGGCATATATGAATTTAGGCCATCCAAGAATGGCTCTTAGCTGCTTGCATCATATATATTGGTCTCATTTGCTAAATTTTCAATCTATGTTCAAAGTAAGGTCAAGTTTGTAGCCATGAAATGTACAGGATAGAGCTGGTGATGTGGCTCCATTAGTAAAACATTTGCTTGCAAGCATGAAGAGCTATATTCCATCTTCAGAACCCACATACAAAAGGCCAGGCATGAAGGCACATTCCTGCCTGTAATCTCAGTATTGGAGAGACAGAGACAGGAGCATCCCAGGGCCTACTGGTCAGCAAGTCTGGCTGACTTGGTGAATTCCTGGCTGGTGAGAGATGCTATCAAAACAAAATGAAACAAAACAAAACCAAATAAAACAAAACAAGTTGAAACAAAAGAAAATAATGAAAAACAGGAGGAAAACATCCAAGGAAGGACAACTAAGGCTGTCCTTTGACTAGCACACAGACATGTACATGTGCCTGTACACTTGCACACACAAATACATAAAAATAGCATATTTCAGGTCTGGGGGAAGAATAAATATAGAAAAATAAGCACATGTGAACAAGTTGATATAACTATGTTTGCACTAGCTCTCATGGGCTCTCCTTCCCACCACTGTCTTGAATATCTTTTCATTATATTCTAAACCAGACATTGGCAACTTCCAGCTTCCCAGGGTCTCTCTTGGGCTTCCTACCTGTTTTTGTAAGTGGAGTTTTATCAGAACATAACTAAATATACATGCGGGCTTAGGTGTTTTCTAGGGCTGTGTCTAAGGTGAAATTGCAGAGTTGATTAGTGAAGAAAGAGACATTGTGACCGGCCAAAGATGAAGTGCTTTGCATTGGCTTATTTACAGAAAAGGCTTATGTCTTTTACAAAATAAGATTGAAAATAATTGTCTTGAAAATGGTTTGTTTACCAGGTGGCTGCAAGATAGTCCATTGGGAAAACACAAGTATATTTTGGCCTGTATTATTTCTTTCTGTTTCTAAAGAATATCTAAATAATAGTCCTTGGATATATAATGCTTATTCTAACAATATTTAGTGAAAGTATACAATATGCAGATTTATGTTTGTGTATATAGTATGTATATATGCAGATGGTTTTCAATTTACAATAATTTAACTTAACTGTTTTTTTTTACCTTATGATATTTAAAACGTGACATAATCCCAGCAGAAGCCACATTTGTGTGTGTGTGGTAAGTATGTGTATGCCTGTTTGCATTTGTGCATGTACAATATATTGTATGACATGCACAGGTGTATAGGTACACATGTGTCACAACTTGTGTGTAGAGGTCAGAGGACAATCTTTGGTGACAGTCCTACCATTCAACCTGGTTTGAGGCAGGATGTCTGTGTTGTTTGCTGTCATACTGCAGGCTAACCAGCTCACAAGCTTCCATCACCCCCCTGTGTCTGCCTCTCATCTCACCACGTGGAAGCAGTAGGATTACAGATAAATTAATTATTGCATTCAGCTTCATTTATGCTGTGGGATGGTCTGTATGTCAAATTACCTTGATTGGTCAATGAATAAAATACTGATTGGCCAGTGGCTAGGCAGGAAGAATAGGCGGGACTAACAGAGAAGAGAAAAGAAAGAACAGGAAGGCAGGAGTCACTGCCAGCCACTACCATGACAAGCAGCATGTGAAGACGCCAGTAAGCCACCAGCCACGTGGCAAGGTATAGATTTATGGAAATGGATTAATTTACACTGTAAGAACAGTTAGCAAGAAGCCTGCCACGACCATACGGTTTGTATGCAATATAAGTCTCTGTGTTTACTTGGTTGGGTCTGAGTGGCTGTGGGACTGGCGGGTGACAAAGATTTGTCCTGACTGTAGGCAAGGCAGGAAAACTCTAGTTACACACTTAGGTTCTTGGGATTCAAGATTAGGTCTCCAAACTCTCCCTGGTACAGAAATGATACTTTGAATTCTGAATTTTCCAGGACTACCACTACATATTCACTACTGTACCCTGCTGCTAGGCAATAGCAACGAGAGTGCTGCAGTTCCAGTCAGCTACAAGGTTGCCGATACTTAGTGTGCTGTGCTGCTGATTGCTCTGTCATCTGTCTATCTATCCCCTCTCCCCCTGTCTGTCTGTCTGTCTGTCTATCTATCTATCTATCTATCATCTATCATCTGTCTATATACTGTATAAGGGAAAGAGGGATGAGAAAGAGTGAGAGGAGAGAGAAAGAGGCTTCAAAATTTTTAAATGATTTTAGTGCATGGCCAAGAAAACCAAACCAAACCAAACCAAACCAAACCAAACCAAACCAAACCAAACCAAACCAAACCAAACCAAACCAAACCAAGCAAAACCAAACAAAACCAAACAAAACCAAGCAAAACCAAACAAAACCAAGCGAAACCAAACCAAGCCAATCAAACAAAACCCCTTGAGAGACAACCATGCCAGCAGCTGTCATACTATTATCACTTTAGGGAAGTGTGTTTATTCTTGAACTGACTCTCCTTCCCAGCCCTGAGCTATGTGTACCTGCTTCCATGTAGACCTGGGCTTCTCCCTCTTGGGAAGATGGTATACTGAATCTAAATGCTCATTTAAAGGATGCTGTGAAAGAACTAAGTGCAGCAGGAAGAGGGGAAAGGAGTCAGGCTGAGTATCTGATTATTGAAGCCAGACACACTGTGGAAACACCAAACGAATAAACAATCACATCTGCCTTGTTTCTGAATTTTAAAGAGAGTGGCATTTCTATTTATCATTTATCTTGCCTGGGATTTGAACAAATATGGGGTTTCTGGCAGCAATTATTGATTTTTCAATATTTATAGAAAATGACACATGTTCTGCCAAATGTGATATTTGGGAAGTGAGGCAAATTCTATAAATGCAGAAGCCCAGAGATTTCTGCTACCAGGACAATTTGTAAAATATATTAAAGCTGATTAATTAGAAATAGAAATGTCAATGAGTCACTAAAGTGAAACAATAAAGGGGTTGCTGAGATCCAGCAGGAATAATTTTGCTTTGTTTCTGCCTGGACAGGGTGGGCTGGGCTGGGCTTGGCAGGATACAGAGGAGCTTCCAGCCTTCCGAGAAAGTCTGATGATAGTGCAAAGAAGCCTTCAATAGGCTATAAAGGCTGTCAGTGGATGGGAAGATATTCATGGGTGTTTGTTCTTTCTGGAAATCTGGTCTATTTTTCTGTAGAATTTGCTACTTGGATCTATTGGACATCTGCGTCTCATAAATTATATTCATATGCACATGTCTGAGACATGAAAACTACTAGTATGCTGTAGCTAGAGTTTTCCGCCTTGCCCACAGTCAGGACAAATCTTTGTCACCCGCCGGTCCCACAGCCGCTCAGACCCAACCAAGTAAACACAGAGACTTATATAGCTTACAAACTGTATGGCCGTGGCAGGCTTCTTGCTAACTGCTCTTATAGCTTAAATTAATCCATTTCCATAAATCTATACCTTGCCACGTGGCTGGTGGCTTACCGGCATCTTCACATGCTGCTGGTCATGGCGGCGGCTGCAGTGTCTCTCCGCCTCAGCCTTCTGCTTCCCAGAATTCTCCTCTCTCCTTGTCCCACCTACTTCCTGCCTGGCCACTGGCCAACCAGTGTTTTATTTATTGACCAATCAGAGCAATTTGACATACAGACCGTCCCACAGCACACAAATTTGAAACTGATATTGTTAGAAAATGCTATATGTATATTTCTAATTGTATTTATTCCATCCATTTAACAATGTAATGCAAATTTCTGATCCTTGAATGTTATTATTATCAACTATTAGGATATAAAGAAATGAAAGCTAGTAGTTAGACATTATCATAGAACTTGTAGTCATATTAGATATGTTTTAAAAATTGAGCAGAGATGTTTTAGACAGGTCATCTTCAAACCCTTCAGAGATCTACAGAATATGGCATTTAAAATGTTTTAATAACTTAGAAAATTTTTCTTTTTTGAGACATGTCGGCTCCTGGCAGTACCAATCTACTTTAGAGAAAATATGGGCATTGAAGAAACTGCATATGGAGTCAACTTTCATTCTGGCAAAAGTTAGCCACTGGACAACAAAGTATCCTCGAATCAACAGGACAAAATGGACAGACAGATCATGAAACAAGGGACTACTGATTCTTGTCAAAACAAGTGTGGTTATGGCTTTATCAAAAGGCATCTTCTGAGGCCAGGACAATATGGCCCCATCCCTGAAGTGGCCTTCACATCCGGAAAAGGTACGGTGCCCTTTTCTTCGAAGGCAGCTTAACAGGCAGAGGGCCGATGGATTCTGTTGTACAATGGAACAGCAGCTGAAAGCTCATGCCTCTCAAAAGTAGACTGGCATTTAATAGAGGGATGTGGAGAAGAAGGGGATGCTGAGATGAAGCCATATATACACAGCCAAGAAGAATGGACAGCTGAATTAAAAAACTGTCAACAATTTCCAGAATTTAAAATCCTGAATCATGACAGGACACTAGTGGAATTCAGGTGTTTCTGGTACGTGGACTGCTCTCACCCAATGTGAGGTTGAACTGTTGACCTTGTGTACATCCTACTTCACAAATGAGTCTGTCAGATACACTAAGCCTATAGGCTGAAGATGATGCCCCAACACTGCGGAGAAACCTCAGGTGACTGCCCAGGCAGCTGGCTGTTTCTGTCAACTCACAAAATTTTTTGGAAGTTGCTTGCATGCACTTCCTGTTTTTATTTTTGTTAGCTACTATTATTCCCTTCTTGGGTCTCTGAGGGAGTTGAAGATTAGTTAGTTATGGTTGAAGATTAGTTAGTTATAGTTGAAAATTAATTAGGATAGAAAGTGCATTAGATACATCTTGGATTTACCAAAATAGGATAGATAATGGAATTATTTTCTCTGATTTGTCAAATACCTGTTTAGGTATTTATTACTTGTATATATTGTATATAGTTATTGTACTTTTGTATATAGTTTTTCTTTTGTTAGTTATAACCTTTTTCTTTCTTTTTCTTTTTATTAAAATAGAAAAGGGGAAATGTGGTGATAATCTAATTGTACTGAATTATTATTTTGATTGTATGTTAATAAATAAAGTTGTCTGGGAGTCAGAGCTATTAGAGCCATAGCAAGAGTGTGGCGGTGGTGGCACACGCCTTTAATCCCATAGATATCTGTGTGTTCAGGGTCAGAGCTATTAGAGCCATAGCAAGAGTGTGGCGGTGGCGGCACATGCCTTTAATCCCATAAGATCTCTGTGTGTTCAGGGATACAGCCAGCATTGGAGACATATGCCTTTAAGACCTAGGGGGCTGTACATTCAGACAGTGACGAGGCAGTCATGTGTTTGGGTTTACAACCAATGAGAAGGCAGAACAACATACTTTAAAAATACGAACCGACAGGAAGTAGGTCTCTTTTCGCGAAGCTGGGACAGCAGGAGGAAGGGTGAGATTTTAGCTCTGAGCTCTGACTTCTCGGCTTTCTCTTTTACATTGTTTCTGTGTTTCTTATTTAATAAGACGGTTGGTTACATCTACAGTATGCAGTGAGGGCTGTTTAGAACATGTGGCTCTTTGTAAGGAAGGAAGGAGATGCTAAATCTTCTGAGACCACACTTGGGGAGAATGTGCTTATTCTTGTTTGCACTGTCTTTCCAACCTGTAGCTAGAGTTTTCCTGCCTTGCCTACTGTCAGGACAAATCTTTGTCACCCGCCAGTCCCACAGCCGCTCAGCTCAGACCCAACCAAGTAAACACAGAGACTTATATTGCATACAAACTGTATGGTCGTGGCAGGCTTCTTGCTAATTGTTCTTATAGTGTAAATTAATCCATTTCCATAAATCTATACCTTGCCACGTGGCTGGTGGCTTACCGGCATCTTTACATGCTGCTGGTCATGGTGGCGGCTGGCAGTTTCTCTGCCTCAGCCTTCTGCTTCCCAGAACTCTCCTCTCTCCTTGTCCCACCTACTTCCTGCCTGGCCACTGACCAATCAGTGTTTTATTTATTGACCAATCAGAGCAATTTGACATACAGACCATCCCACAGCACTTCCCCTTTTCTTTTTTAAAAAGGAAGGTTTTAACTTTTATACATCTCCAAAGCCAGCTTGGTATATTTGGGAATTTGGGTGTAGCTTCTCTTACTACTTCCTGCTGGAGGGGGGCGCTGTATCTTATGGAGACACAAAGAAAATTTTAGGATCATGGAGTAGTTCGTGAGACTGTATTGTCTGAGCCAGTTGCCTTGAAATGATTCTGGATATTGGATCATCTGGGCCATGGTGTCATCAGAGACCTTTCAGGTAGTCTTGGCTGGTCAAACCTGATGTATCTTAATCTGGAACAAATTCATAGCCTCTGGCTTTCTGTAGAAACAAAAACAGAGCCTCCTTTCCAAAGCAACATATCATTACATCCAAATTTTGAAGTCAAGGTACCTTTAAAATATACATTTTGGCATAACTCAACAGCTTTTGTAATCAAATGTTTTTCTTCAGTTACGAATATCAAAGAGAACATAATCCAGATTCTCTGTGTGGTAGCCATCTTTACATGACTTATTTTTTATATTACCTTGAGCCTATTGCTTTAAACTGCAGCCTTTTAAGCCTGCTGACTCTGCCCACTTCAGCTTCCCAACATGGCGGTGGTACGTTTTCCGCCAGCTCTGGGAGCCATTAATTCTCAGAAATAGTGGGTCTATGCTTCTATCAAAGCAGCCTGTAGCCCAGAAACCCCTTTTTTTTTTTTGTACTAGCAAAGGCTAAATCCACCACGCAGCTTAATGTGCCACTTGCAGAGGCCTCATTCCCGCCATCGTGCAAGTTGAGCGCATATGCCAGAAACCCACCATAGTGTGTAGCTCAAACATGCAGGCTGCCGCTAACTTGAGAGAAACAACTAGGAACTGTTTTTAGCTCCATTTTAGAATCTTTTTTCTCAGGTTTTAGGTGGAAACTCTTGCCCCACGTTGGGCACCATTTATAGCTAGAGTTTTCCTGCCTTGCCCACAGTCAGGACAAATCTTTGTCACCCGCCAGTCCCACAGCCGCTCAGCTCAGACCCAACCAAGTAAACACAGAGACTTATATTGCATACAAACTGTATGGCCGTGGCAGGCTTCTTGCTAATTGTTCTTATAGTGTAAATTAATCCATTTCCATAAATCTATACCTTGCCACATGGCTGGTGGCTTACCGGACTCTTCACATGCTGCTGGTCATGGTGGCGGCTGGCAGTTTCTCTGCCTCAGCCTTCTGCTTCCCAGAACTCTCCTCTCTCCTTGTCCCACCTACTTCCTGCCTGGCCACTGACCAATCAGTGTTTTATTTATTGACCAATCAGAGCAATTTGACATACAGACCATCCCACAGCACCAACCAACAGTGGTACTCAACCTCAACCATGTTGCTGTGTTGTTTGAAGTTTCTGGAAGCTATTGTGATAACTTTGACCAAATACCTGGGGATAGATATGGGTAGGTGTGTACTATAACGTCACCAGGGAAGAGGAAAGAGTAAGTAGGTAAGGTGCCTAGGCACATACTGAGTATGTAGAAATGGTCAAGGCAGAAGTGAGCCAGTCTTTAACAAATAAAGCCCTTCTCTATATTTAACCACTTCACTGTGATAGATATGTGCTCTGAAGATGGGCAAAGAGAAGCATGTTGGTGGATAGTTATACTGGGAGCCAGGGTAGGTCTTAGCTAGGTCCCACTTCACTGAGTATATACAGCACAGGACAGATGTGATATCAGCCTCATGCTTTAGATGGGGTAGCCGTCTCCAGCAAGAACCAAGTGGTTCTTTTCCAAGCTTTTTTTTCTGTTTGATGTTAAAAGTGATATTGAATTTGGGTAAATAATTTCCTTTCTTCTGCATATCAAGTCCTCAGATGATAGAATTTAGATCTAAAATCCAGTGTCTTTAACTTGACTTTAATGAGTATATATATATTTTTTTCTGAAGCTTAGGACTGATCATTCCTTCTATGTATTGATTTGATCTCTGATTTTAAAATAAGTCCTATCCCAAATATTCTGTCAACATCACTGTATTTCATCAAATGCAATAGGCAATTTCTCTATGCTAGATGACAGTGTACTTAGAAGTCCTGTTTCTCAGTGTCCCTTTCTTTCTGATCAGCTTGTGAAAAGCTGTTTTCTGCATGTCACCCTTGATATGTCTGGCTTTGCTGTTTAACTCAAGGTTTTTCACACTCATCAGGTCAGAGACTTTCTGATGTCAGATTAATAGCTATCATATTGACTGTAGATCCAGTCTTTAAGATAATGCAATTTGTGACTTTCTGGCAATATTCATCATGATACTATCAACATATATGACTAGGGGTCAACTAGATCTTGCTTTTATTGAATCTGTTGTTTATAAAAGAATTCTCTCAGGTTCTTGGGTATCCTTCTGGTCTCTGGCACCTTGGGGGCAAATGGTATTCTGAATTATTGAAGCGAGCTCCTCTCCTGCAGAAATGTAAGTGATAATATTAACATTCACTGTGAAAGCCTTGATAACAGACTTATCAACACAGTTGATAACAGAGATAAATGCTGCAGTGTAGATGGGGGTTGGGAAGAGGCACAGACTGCCAGGTTGGGGGTTTTGTTTTTGTCCTGTCCACTGGTTTAGCCCTCTATATACTTGTTTGGGGGGTAATCAGGGTTCTAAAATACTGATGACCCAAAAGGTTTAAGCACTTAAAGTGTAGACATTTAGTATTGTTTTCAAAGACAGATCAATGCGCAGGTTAAAAGGGACAGATGGGCCTGCCACTCACTAGTGATGTGATCCAGAAACTTTCAACTGCACTTACATTGTCGTGTTGCTGAGAGGATGAGGTGAGTTCATTCATTTGACTTTCTTGAAATAGTTTTTAGTATAACAGGTACCCTGGAAATATTTGCCTCTGTGTCAAGTGGGAGGGATATCAAAATAAATAAGAGATCAACTCTGCTCTTAAACTCCTCATACCACTACAGATTCACAGAAATGATTGTATATGAGAAGATGAGACATGAATGTGGAGGGAAGATATTTCATAATGCCTAGGTAGAGGGTAATTTCCAGGGTCAAAGAGGTATGGGATTGAATTTTAGCTCTGTTATAAGCTGGAGCTTAGGCAGGTGGCCAATTTTTCAGCTCTATTAAATTATTTGGGAAGTGGGATAATATGGTAATGGAGCTTGCTAAAATAGTTGCCATTATAGTTGTCAGTGTTATAGAACTAGCATAGTTCATAGAGATAAGAGGCAGTTCTTAGCTTAGGAAATGACATCTGAACATGTCCATCCACTGACTATTGGTAGGCCTTTCCAGTGTGGTTTGGAGATATGCTGCATGAAAGACAGAGGAGGTTGCGAGGCCAGGTTGGTGATTTTGAATGTAATATGGGTGAGTCATCCTTTTGGGAATTTCAAGGTATGCTATACTAGAACCTGACCAATTCAGCTTGTGATGGCATCCTTGTTCTTAAACCACCCATAGCCTAGTAGGGAAAACATCAAGAAGATGAAAAATGGCAATACAGTGATGAATGTCAGGACTAGGGCAGTACAGAGCAGATTGGAAAACTTTAATCTAGTAGATGAGTGATATGAAGGGTGTGGCTGAGTCCTTAAGTAGGTAAGAAGTTATGGGGTGGGGTTAAACCTGATAACCACAGTCCTTCCTCTCTGTATGCCTTCTCAGCTAATATAGCTATATCATCTCTGTACATCTTCTTGGATGATATGCCTATGTCATCTTTGTATGCTTCCTTAGCTGACAAATCTGTCATCCCTGTTTGCCCCCTTAGATAATATACCTATGGCCCTCTCTGTATGTCCATTAGATGGTGTAACTATGTCATCTCTGTATACCTCCTTTGTTGATATATCTTTCAATGCCTCCTAAGCTGATAAAACTATGGTCTTCTCTAGATGCTCCCTTTACTTTACCTCACTACTTTTGCTTAACTTCCTACTTTGTTGGTAATGTCTCTCCTCCCACTCTACTTGTTTGAATGTACTCTCAGGAAATTCAATTTTATGTCCATACTCCATGATCATGGTTTCTAATGAACCATCACCTTTTTATCTATATTCTTCTTATATACATTTTAAGTAACTTCCAGGTAAGGGATTTAACCTAAGTCTTAAGTATATTCTTTGGTTCCTCTTTCTCTTACTGAGCTTATGTTTGGAGTTGATACAGTTGTGTAGGTTTGAAGTTTGATCCCTTCCTCTTCTTTCCAATAGGTCCAAATGTTTCATCAAAGACCAGGAATATAATACACTGTCAATAAGTATTGAATGAATAATTAAATGAGTGATAGGATGCATGAATTAAAAATCTTAGATTTCTTGTTCCAGAAACATGAGAAAAAATTGCACGAAAATGTAGTATTTTGAGGTCTTCAATTTGATTCTTATAGATACAATGAAATCGTGGAGTTGAACTATTAATATATTAGTTATTATTAATTATATGTAGACAGATTATTATTATTATATTAGACAGAAACTAAGCATTACCTGTATGGATAATGATTAATCATACTAGATGTTGATTTAATTGCAATCAGAGGATATGGCATATGTGTATTTTATGTTGTCATAGAGATAATGATGCAAGAGATGGTGGAAAATTAGATACATGAAGTGAAGGAATTCATAGTTATTATTATTCTCCATTATATGGCTACATTAATACATGAGACCATTATTGTATGAAAAAGTTTAAGGTGACCCACAGTTTTAGGATTATTGTTTCATGATCAGTTGACTCTGCTGTTTGACTAAGAGTGCATATCTTGCAGGAAATATATGGTGGAGCTGAACCTTTCACCTAATGGCCAAGAAGCAAACTAAGGAGGAAAAGACTAGAATTCAATAACCTACGTCAAAGGCACACCTACAATGACCTAAAGCCCTTTCACTAGCCTCTGACTTTTAAAATTCCCACACCTGCTAATAGCCTTGCCCTGGGAAGTGAGTCCTTTGGAGAGCACTAGGATGCAACTTATATCGGTAAGTTTGACCCCTGTGTTAGCTGTTTTTAGGTTGTAATAAAACTCCATGACCAGAAGCGGCTTATAGAAGGAAGAGTTTATTTATACTTATGGTTCCAGGGAGATAGTCCCTAAATGGTAAGGATAGTAAGGCAGAAGGGGGTGGGAGCAGGAAGCTGAGGGTTCACATCTTCAATCACATGCAGAAAGCAGAAAGAATGAACTGGAACTGGGGAGAGGGTATGAACTCCCAAAGCTGACTGTCATGTAACATACTTCCTCCAGCAAGGTTCTGCTTCCTAAAGGTCCCACAAGCTCTCTAAACAAAACTACTGACAGGGGAGCAAGTGTTCAAATATGTGAGCTTATGGGGGGCATTTCTTCCCCAAACCATCACAGCTCCAACTGAAAATTTAAATATTAAGGAAGGCCCATGAAGATCTGTGTAAAACAATTCATAATTGCCATTATAACCACCATGACATATTTTCTAACCTTGTGAGTTTCATTTTCTGGAGAATAAATACATGTCTGTTGCAGCCATTTAAAATAGATTTCTTCTTAAAAAAGCCTTTTATGCCAAGACTATTTTAATTTATTCTTAAGTTGACATACAAAAATATCTTCTTGGGTAAAATATGCTAGTGAGGAGAAAGTAAGATTTGTATCTCATCCCAAAATAAACAGATATTTAGAGAAGTTTTTGATAGCAAGTGATTTTTGAGACTTTAAAAATACTTTCCAAGTTTTATTTTTGTTAGTGGATATAATAAACATATCCTACCAGTTTCACATGTATAAGACTGTTACTGTCTTAGAGACTAGGTTCATATAACCTCCTTCTCTGACAGGTCCCCCAAGACTTTCCTCTCTCCACACCCAGGGTCTGATTCTTAGAAGTTTATCTTATTTCATGACCTGGAGAACCAGGCGAAATCTGATGGTGTTATAGCTTGTCTAACCATTGAAGTTTACTGACATCTGGGTGACTCTTGACTGTCTTTTACTAATTTTGACAATTTTGAAATTTAATAAATTTCCAGTGACTACATGTTTTTCCCAAAGGTATTATGGAATACACTTTCTTATATGAGACTACCTCACCTTCATTAAATTCTCTCTTTAATTGTTTTCAAAAGATTAATACTACCAGGTAACCTATCATCTGGAACTGAGGCTCAACATTTGATGTGACAAGTCTTTAAAAAGGGAACTAGTTTTCATACATCTGATTTATAGAATATCCCACTTCAACCCTGTTTAAAACAAATCTTGTATCCACCTCACTTTTCTTGGATATCTGAAACTTCAAATATCTTCAAGTGACCCATGATCTCCTTCATCAAACCTGCTCCTTCACTTTTGTTGCTAGCTTTTTTGGTTACTGGTCTCATTGTTGTGACAATGAACGGGAGAAAGCAACATAAAAACAGAAGGGTTTATTTTGGCTTACAGTTCCAGATTAGAGCCTGTCATAATGGGCAGTGCATTGCAGCAGGAGTATGATACAGCTGGACACATTGTATCTTCATCCAGAAAATACATAGAGATGAATACTGATATTAAGCAAGCTTTCTACTTTTAAGACAATCTTAGATCCCAGTGTATGCGATGGTGCGACTCACCTCAATTAACTAACCCTGATAAGCTTTCATAGACTTACCCAGAGACTTGTTTCCACAGTTCGTTTAGATTCTGTCAAGGTGACAATCAAGAGGGACCATCATATTCAGTGATCAGCTCCTTCATGTACCCATCTGTATAAGCTGGAAACCTGGCATGCATTGCTGGTCCTTCCCTCTCTCTTACTCCTGAAACCTAAAACAACACCACACTGTGTTGACTCTCTTCCTGATTGTGCCTTTATTTCACCATCCTCTCTTGATGTTGACTACAATTCTAGCTACTTATCATCTCTTAGGCTTTCCACTGTAAAAGGAACCATTCTCATCCTCTGCAGCTGATGCTGTAATTTTTTAATCCCCTCCCTGAACAATTCTCCTTCTCTAATTCACTCACTACCAGTCAGTCAGAATAATCTTTAAAATGTGTAAATATGGTGATACAAACATCTTCCCTTCAAATGACTTTATATCACTTTTAATATTGAAAAATTAAAAATGTATGACGTGGTTTACATCAACTAGGATGGTCTGGATCCTCCTCCTTTGCAGCATGTAGTACATTTGTTCTGCCTCCCTCCACCATTCTGCTTCAGCCACATGCTTTCCTTGTTTACCTCTCAGCCCTCGACTGAGACACATTACACTGTACACTCTTCACGCAGTTTCCCCTTTTTCTTGACTGAATGAATGTTTCTTTACCTTTCATTTCATTGTTCCCTTGGGGAAATTCTGAAGTCACTAGGTAGGTCAACCTTCCTGGGATTGGCAGAACACAACAAGCCTTAGAGTTGAAAAGTCAGATTACCTAATAATCAGAGTTTCCGGAGGGTATGTAAGTTCTGTGAGAATGGGGCCATTTCTCATAATTTTTTTCTCATAGCTTGGTACAGCTTAGATGATTACTAAGTATTTCTTTAATGAATAAATGAATGAATGAAAGTGTTTTTCTTACAGCTGACTCTCAAGGATTGATCACTGAAGTACAGTAATATTTACTTATGAAAGTGACAAAAATATCTCCTAATACTTAAAAGGAATAAAATGATATACAGCCAGGGAAGTAAGGAAGGGAAGAAACTAAAATGGATTAATTAAAATTTCAGTTTTAAGTATATCTTGAGTTAGTTTAATTTAATCAGAAAAACAGTTACTTTAAAAATCTTGAATGTTGATACAGGCTTTATTACATATAAAATTTGTGATAATAATTGAGAAGTGAAGGCTCTACCAAGATGATAGGTGAAATGACCAGTAATCACCTTAACCCAAAGATTCAACATGGATAGAATCAGGAGTGTCTTGGAAAAGTCAGAGAAGTAATCAGAGTCTAGGTACTTCAAGGAAGTAACCCACCACATATTGTACTAAGCTGTTGGGGCTGCAGAGCTGGAGTATTGTGGAAGTGGGGAAACATTTCAGATCAAGGGCAGGTCTTTTAAGCAACTCATATGACTTCTTGGTTCCAAAGCCGCTAATAAATGCCTCTCACAGTCAAATTCTGACTCTGACCAAGGTAGGAAAGCAGAGTGATGATGGTGTTGGGAGTAGACAATTAATCATGGAGCCCATAGGGGCTGTTATTGATTCCAATACAGGACCAGAGCTACTAAAGTAAAATTCAGTCCTAGAACCCACTCTACAGTGTGCCATTTCCTCCTTGAAGTCTGTGGTTTTTAGATGAGAGGAAGTTTTAAACACATATTACTTGATCTTAATGTAGAATTGGGTGTTCTAATTTTTAGAGATTTTTTTTCCTCAATCCAGCAAACAGCACCCATGTGATCTGAGTCTACCATGGCCCCTAAGCAGTGAATGAGTCTCATTAGTTTTGTAACTGCATGGAAAGATTTAATCTTTGGTTCCGAGATTTCTTATTTGTAGAGGAAATGAAATCCCTTTCCCCTGTGGTGTCATAATGGTCATCACAATGAGACTGTTTGTTTATGGGATGCTTGTCATGTGTCATGTCTAGTTAATTCTGTGCTTGAACTCTGGCCCATAACAAGGGACAAGAGGATACAAAAGTAGTGATGCAACTTAGCTTGATTTAAATGAGATATTTGCAAGACATTTAGCATATTGCCTAAGACAAATCTTTCCTCAGGTGACTTCCAGTGATGTCTATGACTAATAAATGGAAATGTAGAGAGTCAACATTGTATTCATCCTGCAGATATTTTGAAAGGTAAACATTATTATTGTTATGCAATGTTTATAAGTAAGATATTTACAAATAAATAATTAAGAAATAAAATTAATTTGACTCCCCATGGGAGGCCATACCCTTTTGGAGGAGGGAATGGGGGGGCTGAGGGGGGAAGCTGGGGGAGAAGGGGGAGGAAGGATGAAAGAGGGATCTGTGGTTGGTATGTGGAATGAATAAAAAATTTCTTAATAAAAAAATAAAAGGTTACTCAAAAATTAAAAAAAATACAGCAATAAAGGAAGAAGTTTCATTCATTTTATTTTTAAAAAAGAAAATTTAAAAAGTTTGTTTAGTCTTTGCATTCTCATATTTTCTTGTTATGTTCTGATCATTGACTTCTCTATACAGAGGTCACTCAAGAACAGCAGAAAGAACATACAACCCTAAACTTCCTTTTTAATTCAGAAATTACTTTTGCATGTGCAATCTCATTTTATCTTCTCAGCAGTTCTTGAACATATCCTGCAATTAATTGTTATCTTCATTTATGGATGTGAAAAATGATTTAAGAAATAATAGTTTTCTGTTTTCTCACAGCTTCCCTTGCAGCTGAGAGAGAGAAACAGTGGAGACAGTGTGCTGCAGTCATTTTTCCTCACCCCAGGAAAGGACTGCAGCCAACTTTCCTCATGGGCCTTTTCTCATCCACCCACAGGGTGTGGGATATATACCATGGGTGATATGCCTCCTTGCTCTGTAATCAATAAACATGGTCCTCATGCCTGTCTCAGTGTAGATGCACCTCTCTTTGTGATTTTCAGTTTCATTATGATGTCTGGTAAGTCCAACAAAAATGAACTTTTGACTGAAGAAGAAATTATATTTATCAGGTACTAAAAATTGGGAAATCTTTGGCTTCCATCATATTTCCTTCTTTTACAGTTATGAACCAGAGAATCATAATTTTTAAAACCAAATAGCTGAGCAATTGGCTAAGGTCAGTGCTGAATTCCAATTCAAACTCAGAGCTGTACAGTTCCAAAGCTACTATTATTTACAGGATAATTGCATTCTAAAATCTCATAGTTAATCAAGAGCACAGCTTCTGTGGGGGGACTTGGGAGACTTTGGACTCTTGAATTCTTTCTAAAATGATATTCTCAACAATAAGGTGTTTTTGTACCCAAATCAGTAACTACTACAATATTGATCAATAGGAAAAGAATTAGCACTGTGTAAATTTGGTGTTCTATTTAACCAGTTTCATAGAAATAGTGCCTGTCATTCAGCACTCTCACTCTTTTTCCTTTTGTTTGTTGTTGGAGAACAAGTTTGTCTGTGTAGCTCTGGCTAACATGGAGTTTGCGCTGTAGACCAGGCTGTCTTCCAACTCAGGGATCTACCTGTCTCTGCCTCCCAAATTCTGGGATTAAAGGCATGTGCCACCACACCACACTCCAGATTCTTAATTTCAGTAAAGGACTATCAAATCAAATTGAATAAGTAATACTTGCTTTTATCTACTTCTTTTGTGTGTGTGGTGTACATCAGTGTGTGCCTACATGTTCACACATGTAAGGGCACATATGCGAGTGTAATGACCAGAGGTTGATGTTGAGCATCTTCCTCCATCATTCTCTACTTTATTTACTGATGTAGTATCTTCTCCAGAATCCAGAACTCTTCACTTCAGCTAGTTCAGATAACCAGCTTGCTTTGAGGACCCCCTACCTCTGTCTCAGACATACTGAGATTCTGGGACATGCTACCAGAACCATTGGGGTTTATGTGGGTTCATCCTCACACTTGCATGGCAAGTCTTTCAATTGGCTGAATCATCTTTTCAATCTGTTTTTGTTTTTTACAGGTTTATGTTGTATTTTTGTTTGTGTTTGTCTATGTGCATATTGACACAGAGGTGTATACCTAATTGAGCCCTATCTGAATACAAAATATTGATTTTGTATATTGAGAGCTTTTACGGCAATATGCAAAGGATTTATCTATATTTCATCATTGGAACTGAGACTAAAAAAAAATCTCAGCCTCTGGAATGGAATCTGCAATTTCTCTTTATTTTAGAGGTTATTCACTTCCACCTTTAAGCTTGCTGAGCAATTTACCTCAATAATATTCCTTGATTCAGAGTTCCATAGATTAATTTTACATTATGTAAGGATCACTTTCCTTTGATCTAAATGCTGTCATAGTCAAGTATTATGGGACAAGGTTAATCGGATCACACCATTAGATTTTTTTTTATATCATCCTCATTATTTCATATATCTTTATCTCCTCTTCTCTTATAATTTCCATTCAGAGACTCTTAAATCATTTGCCACATGCAGAAAGTATTTGAAAATTTTCTTGAAAAGCCAAATCACTCTGAGTTTAGGAATTGGAATAAACACTGTTGATAACTTCTCTTTTTTTATGAAATCTACCTTAAATATGATACATGTGCAATGAAATCTTTCAATGAGATCCTCTTCTCTATGAGACAAGATGCTTGGAATGTATTCACATTTGGAAAGCAATATCATTGGTGCCCAGCAAAGGACAATCATTGTAGAAAGAAAGAACTAAAGGAGATTCTCATGATAATAAAAATACCTGCAAGGAGGAAAACAAACATGAGTGGTAAATTATCCTCTCAGAGGTTTGATAGAAAATATCCTGGAAGAAGAAAAAAGGTTGGCAGGAAGACCTTGAAAGAAAGAGAGATATACATGCTAGTTATGTTTCATAAACAACATATTTTGAGTATGATTTTTGTCATTTAGTGCTTCAGCTAGGAGTCAGTAAGTTGTTTTTAAAATCCATCTATATGATCCCCCTTCTTTCTTTTCTCAAAAATGGCCTTTTCCTCCTCTCTTTCTCTGTTTCTCTCCTTCATTCCCTTTCTATTTTCTCCTTTCTCTGCATTCTTCTTTGCCTCTACACTTCTGTCCTTCTTCACTCCACCTTTAATGACATTTGACTTCTCTATCCCTTTGATATCACATGATTTACAACAACACCATGATCTATAAGCCAAAACAATGTAAAGGGATAGGAGGCTAGTGAAGCATGACATCTTTACAGTTGGTTCACATGGCTTCAAATGGTCACTTCTAATTGTCTCAGACTGTCTCCTTAATAACATTATTTGAGACTGATACCACACATAAAGATGTGTATTTTTCCAAGTTCATTTGTCTGAAAAGAAGGTTTCTCCACTTATAATCACCTGGTATCTCTTTAACTTCTGTTTTGAGAAACTGTGGACAATGACTGTCTGTGTTTACCTAGGACTCTGTAGTTGGTTGTTCTAATTCACTCTGTCTGAGATACTCTTCATATATTTGCATTTAATCCCAGCCTTTAGTCTCAGTTTGGTGGAAAGAACATTCTCTTTACAAAAAAAGAAGAAATAATTAACAGGCAAACACTGAAAAAATCTGAAATGATAATAATTCAGCTGATTTATTTTTCTTTTAGAATGTCTTCAAGCTTTTGTAAAGTTGCAAGAAGAGCTTATAGACTCTCCCATTTGGGAAGCTTCTTTCATTAAATAGTGTGTATTTTGATAATGAAGTCATTGTCTTACATAACTTTAATGGGATTTTCAAAAATAGAAAGTCAAAGTGAGCACTGTCTCCACACATAGACTTTATTCACATTTTCCCAGCTATTCTAATAATGTTCTTGACTAAGTTTGCTGATGTTTTGATCACCATATGAAACCTATCTATCTATCTATCTATCTATCTATCTATCTATCTATCTATCTATCTATCTATCTATCTATCTATCTATCATTTACACACATATATTATGTAATATGAAAGCTATATGTATAGTGATTTGTAATTATTAGATATGTACATATTATAACATGCTTATCACAAACAGATTAATTAATATATGTATCATTTCACACTATTACTTTCAACTCCTGTGATGAGAACAATTAAGGTATACTAGCTAACCTCAAATATATAACACATTCTATTAAGTATAGTCACCCTGCTATAAGTTAGGGCTCATTTGTCTTATAACTCGAAGTGTGTACCAATTGAATAGTATCTTATTGATTCTCCCATGTTGAGGAATGTCCATTTGTATCCTTGGCACATTTTTGTATTGTTTTGTCTTGACTTTTCTATTAAGTTGTATGAATTCTTTATATGTTAGAAATAAGATCTCCTTAGAGGGTTGTCAATATTTCTCATTCTGTACCTTGCATTTTCATTTTGTTGTATTTCTTGAAAACCTTTTCAATTTGATGTGGTCCTGCTTGTTTGTTTTTCTTTTTGTTACTTGTGATTTAGAGTCTTATCCAAAAACTCACTGCTAAGATTAGTGTCAAGGGGCCTTTCCCCTGTATTTTCTTCTAGGAATTCTAAAGTTTCCAGTCTCTGTATTTACTTTTTAATCAATTTTAGAGGACTTTTGTGTATAGTTTGTGTATAGTTTTAGTAGATGACTTCAACATCCTACTCTCAGAAGAAAACAGGTCATCCAAGAGAAAATTAATTAAGAAATTGTAGATGGGAACTATATTTTAAACCAAATAGGATGGAAAGATATTAGCAGAGCTGAAAGCATCAGAATATGCATTTTTCTCATGTGTTTGCAGAATAGCTCTGTGCGCTGCTGGATAGATCATATATTAGGCAGCAAGACAAACCTGAGTAATTTTAAAAAGATTGAAATCATGATGACTTTATTTTCTGACCACAACAGTATGAATTGGATCAACAATAAAAGGTGCATAGTATGTGGAAATGAGATAATGTACTCCAGAACAACCATTAAAAATGAAGACATAGAAGGGAAAGAAAAACTTAATTTTGTACAAATGAAAATGGAAATTAAGAGAGCAAAACTTGCAAGGTATAGCAAATGTCAATCTAAGCAGGAAGTACCCACACTAGGAAGAAAAGATCTCAAGTCAACCACTTACCTTCACATTGCAAGAGTACACGAAATAAAAGAAATGAAGCAGAAAATTAGCAGAAGCAAAGAAATGAATCATAGAATAAATAAATTGGATTGATACTATAAAAAAGTTAGACAGTATCAGCAAAACTAACATGGTTTGATAAGAAGAAGTTAGTTTGGTGGAAAGGCCAAATGGATAATTCTGTAGCTAGAACATCAAAGAAAGTAGATCAGAGATTAAAAACTCAGGAATAAAGTATGATACATTATTACAGATAAGACAATAAAAGCACAATAATTGCAGTACTGTAAAAATTATCTGCATATAAATTTGGAAACCTGTAATAACTGGGCATGGTGATATATACCTGTAATCCTAGCACTCAGTATGTGTAAGAACATCAGAAATTCCAGCTCATTCTTACTATATCATGGGTCTGTGGCCACTTTGGGTTACATAAACCCTGATGTGAAGAATGTAAAATATGTTATATATAAAGATGAACAAATATAAATTGATAGTAATTTAGAATAATTTGATGAGATGGATATGGAACCTAATATTATTCAGTTAATAATAACTAGACAAAGCTGCTAATAAGTTGTGAGTTAGACAGCTTCTAAACTACTAAAACAACATACATATGGATTTCTCTTCAAATTTCCAGTGCCTATTTACTAGAAAATATTAGAAAATAGGCCCTGAAAGTTTCTTCCCAGTTTGTATGGTTCTGGGATCTGAACTCAGGGCTTTCTTCATCCTGAGGAAGCACCTTATCAATTGTCCTATAACCCCAAAGTTTTTGCATATACCTAAAAGTTGATTCAGACAGTATTCTGTGCACCATCACATAAGATTCTTTGGTTTCATGTAAATAATGCTAGGCACATGAATGAATGGATGAATAACCAATTTTAAAGCCATTAGTTGTTTTCCCCATAGTTCAGGCTGAGCAGAATGTAACTCTATTTCTTAACTGAATTGCAAAGTGTTCCTGACATAAGCATAAACCATTTTTAAAATTAGAATAACAAAACACCACCAAGGGAAAGTTTTGAGAAGAAACTTGGCTGTTAGTTAAAAAAAATAGGTTGCAGAAGGGCAGGGAAGGAGATAAGAGGGCATGACAATCATCACGAAATGAGGGCTTTTCAGTGATGATGCTTGGTTGGAGAAGGATGGACAATTTCTAAACACATTTTACAGGTGTCACCAGAAAAGCTTGAAGCTTGTTTCTTGAAATGAATGAGAGGAGTGGAGAGAGAGAGAGAGAGAGAGAGAGAGAGAGAGAGAGAGAGAGAGAGAGAGAGAGAGAGAGGAGAGAGAGAGAGGAGAGAGAGAGAGAGAGAGAGAGAGAGAGAGATCTAGAGAAATGCCTACAAGCCATTTGCAAAATATCACAGATACATAATTTTTGCATCTGCATCATATTTCAGATTGAATTACCGGTTTTCTGAAACCACTGGAAGTTTATCTTTATTTAGCTGTATGAAAAAAAATAGTATTAATAACCAGGCCTTCGCAGATAATTCAGGAGGTCAACGAATTCTCTAAACTGCACAAAATTTAGAATTTATGGATATGCTTTACTGCCAAGAAGCTTCATAGCTTCCATCATGTAACAACCATTCCAAAACTCAGTGCCCTTAACTACCTTAACTGGCATCAGTGTTTCTCATGCACATCCTAGTAGTTAGCCAGATGGTTTCTGCTGATTCCCACAGGCCTTGTTCGCATGCTGCTCCCCGCCTGGAGTTCAGCTTATACTGGCTGCATAGCACATCTTTCTTGACCCAAGGAACTGGCAATGTGCTCTTTTCAAGAGGATGGCAGAATATGAGAGTGAAAGCCTAGGTCAACAAGGACATTTCATGTTTCTGATCAGAAGCAAAGGCTGGCATTCCATTGGCCCAGAGTAAAGAATTACCAAGATAAAAGATGAGAATACTGCATCTTTAAGTTGGAAGAGCACAAAATCACATGGCTAAGAGAAATGAGATCTTGCTTGAATATTCTTTTTGTTGCTGATATTTTTTTTTTGCGGGGGGGGGGGAAGGGTTTATTTGGCTTGCACTTTCACATCATAGTCCATCCTTGAAGGGTGTTGGGGCAAGTACTTGGATGCAGGAAATTGCTCTTGATTGTGGAGAAACAGCTTTTAATTCCCCTCCCCAACCCTCCCCCCCCAAAAAAAAATGTGGGCTGGGACAATGATTTCATTGGTACAGTGTTTGCTGTGAAAGCACAGGACCTAAGTTTAAATCTCCAGCATCCATGTAAAACCTGGGCACAGTAGCTGGGGGCAGTAGCCGGGCACACAGAAATAGTTTATCATAATAGACAGACAAAGAGAAGATAGAAAGGAAGAGAGAAAGAGAGAGGGAAAGAGAGAGGGGTCGAGGGATGCACATCTCGTGGGAGTGGAGGGAGAGAGAGAGAGAGCTTGTTGTTGTTATTGAGTCAAGGTCTCATGTATTGATGCTTCCACCACAGCTTACTGTGTAGCTGAGATAACCTTGGGTTTCTCATCCTCCTGCTTCCACTTTCTAAGTGCTGGTTTTACACATCGTTTATGTATGTGTGTACGTATGTATATATGAATGTGTGTGTGTGTG
Source organism: Peromyscus maniculatus bairdii (assembly GCF_049852395.1). Classification (NCBI taxonomy): domain Eukaryota; kingdom Metazoa; phylum Chordata; class Mammalia; order Rodentia; family Cricetidae; genus Peromyscus; species Peromyscus maniculatus. The sequence continues at coordinate 72,096,067 of NC_134855.1, forward strand.
TGTGTGTGTGTGTGTGTGTGTGTGTGTTTGTGCACGGATTAGTGCCAGGGCTTCAAACATGTTAGGCAAGCACTCTACCAACTCACCTATATCCCTACTCCCTTTCATTTGCATATTCATGATTTTTAATTTTCCTTCTTTGTCCTGTGCTACCAAAGGTGTGGAGTTGGGACCTTGTGGATCTTGAATACAGCCAGTCCTCCCATTCTTGTGGCACTCCCTTCCAGGAATCTCCCTCCTGATCTTTGCATGTGATTTGAAGGGTGCTAGTGTGAGATCCTGTAATTTGTCTTTCTAAATGAACTTGACAATATTCAACCTCATGGCTTGTGAGGATGAAATGTTTTTTCCCTCATTGACATTTTCTTCATCTGATAGTTATAGTCAAGTCTTAATTAAAAATTGAAGAAACTTAACAAATGCCAAGTCTGTAAAGACATTTCTACTCCTTGCAATGTGATTTCAGATTCTCAGTAACTAGATAATCCCTGGAACTATCACTAAAGATGAACTCTGCTGGGGAAAAAAAGGACCTGAAAATAAAGAAGAGACTACTAGGGAATAGGGAGGGGGGTGGGATGGGATATGAAGGAACAATAGTTAGGGTAGATATGATCAAAGTGCATTATACTATGTATGGGAATGCCATAATGAAACTCGTCCTTTGCAAAATTAATATATTAGAATTAAACACATAAACAAAAAATCCATTCAGAATATATTATCTTTCCAATTTTGAGAGCACATTTTGACCACAAGATATCATATCTTAAATCTTTCAAAAAATTGCAAACAACGAAATTATCTACATACAAAATCAGCAAATACAGGCTCTTGTATACTCCTGCCTAGAGGATTAAAGCTCATCTATGGAGCCAGAGATTCCCCATAATCACATCCAGAGACACTTCAATCAAAACTCTGTATAGAAAAGTTTCTCAGGTTCAGATGCATTTTAAAATATTTCTTTCATTTTCTTCATCTTTTCTTGAATAACAATCTGTATATTTTGGAAAATATCTCTATCTTTTAAGAAAGTTATGCAACTAAAATAATATTATATACATATAAAATATAATTTTTATTTATTATACTTTATTTAAATTTAATATATATGTTATAATTGACATCTTTTTCCTCCCTCTAGCCTCTCCCAGGCACCCTACCTTGATAGCTTGTTTTTCTTTGATTATTATTGTTAAATATAAAGGTATATGTCTACACAAATATGTAAATACAAACTGTTGAGTTAATTTTTGTTGTTTGTGTATATACAATTTCAGGTTTGAGCACTCTATATTAGATAACCAATAAAAGGCCCCCATCAGAGATGAGGCATCTTATTGATTATCCAATACAGATAATTCTTCTTTCAACAATCATTAGTTACCCGTAGCTCTTTCTCTAGGGGTGGGGCCCATGAAATTTACCCCCTCTCATGTTAACATATCTGTTGATCTTGCCATTGTCCTGAGCTTTGTGCAGCCAATTTTAGGAGGCACTGTTCCATAACAGACTTCCTGGTATTCTGACTCTTATAATCTTTCTGTCCTTTCTTCTGTGATGTTTCCTGAGCCATAGATTCAGAAAACTTGATGTAGATGTATTCTTTGGGATGGGGATCCCTACAATTTATTAATCTTGGTATTGTGTTTAGTGGTGGTTTTGCATGATGGTCTCCTTTTAAGAGGCTTCTTTGATGATAGGTGGTAGCTACACTTACCTGCATATATAAGGATAAGATTTAGAATGTGGAAAAGAATTATGCTGGTCTAGCAAAGTGATTAGTAGATGCTTTTCTAAGGTTCATGATCTCACTTGCTCTGGGAAACTGACAAGTTTTCCCAGACCAGGTATAATTCAGAGCTTTTAGTCCAATGCTATTGGTTACCACTAGCATGCGAGTCCCATCTATTACAACTTTAGGGATACTTTCATATGCTGGTCATTGTGATCTGCAGGTATTGTGGTTGGGTAGGACTATTTCATCACTTCCTTCCCTTGCTAGCTTGTGTTTTGGAACCATGGAAGCTAGAACACAGGAAGGAAGCTTTAGGTCAGATCTAGCTCGAATCATCCTACTCCTGTGTCCTAAGTGTGCAGTAGCTCCAGCAATAGGGGCCCACCCTCAAGCTATGGGAGACACCCAAGGGCTACATAGATAGTTGCAGCTTGAGTTTTCCTGCCTTGCCCACAGTCAGGACAAATCTCTGTCACCGGCTAGTCCCACAGCCGTTCAGACCCGACCAAGTAAACACAGAGACTTATATTGCTTACAAACTGTATGGCCATGGCAGGCTTCTTGCTAACTGTTCTTACAGATTAAATTAATCCATTTCCATAAATCTATACCTTGCCATGTAGCTCGTGGCTTACCGGCATCTTCACACGCTGCTTGTCATGGCGGCGGCTGGCAGTGTCTCCCTCTGTCTTCCTGTTCCCTCCTTTCTCCTCTCTGTTAGTCCCGCCTATACTTCCTGCCTGGCCACTTGCCTATCAGTGTTTTATTTATTGACCAATCAGAGCATTTGACATAAAGACCATCCCACAGCAGATAGTCTATATTGTTTTGAGAGTCACTTGGACTACCCTGATCAGTCTTTCAAATGGAGGTTTCTTTTGTCTGGTACTGAGGTGTGTTTTTTCAGTCTATGGTTCTTATGGAGGGCATTTTCAGCAGCTTAGTGTGTGTGTGTGTGTGTGTGTACACTTAAATATATTGTGTATGATTTTTTGTTAAATATAAATTAATATGACTTTTTGAGGCTTTATCAAAAAACTCTGTTATTGTTTTTCCCTTTCCCTTCCTTCTCCTTCTGTATTGATCTCACTTCCTCCACCCCAGTTAGAGTCCACACCATATTTTTCCATTTCCCAATTCATATCACCTATATTTTGTTATTTTCTTCTCAAGCCTCCCTGGCCCCTTTTGCACTCTGGTTTCTGTGGTTACTCCATGTTGTATACTTACATCAGAGGACTTGGTGTTGGGAACTACAGATGAAAAAGAATATTTAGTCTTTCTGAGACTGAGTCTCCCCTATCAGTTTAATCTTTTCTAGTTCCATCCACTTACGAGCAAATTTCATTTTTTTCATTAGCGCTAAATAGCATTCCATTGTGTTTATGCACCATTTTCTATTATTCATTCAACTGTTGAAGGACATTTAGGAGACATGTGCAGTTTTTAATCCCCTCTTTATACCAGAGCAAAAAAAAACGAAGGAATCTGTAATTAACTGTTTGAGAAATATTTACACTGTTTTTAAAAATTGATCCAAATAGTAAAGAGTTACATATAGCCACATGTGTCATTTCATTGAAGACATGCCAGAGAATTCTTCAAAAACTGCTAGATTGATTTTAGTATCTTCTAGTTGACCCTTTAACTGGTTTGGGTCAGCTGTATTTCAGAGGCTCTCCTGATACTCTCATGCTGATTAATAATTAATCTTAGATGTTTAGAGTGTGTTTTTATTTGGTATCAGTGGACTCACCTGTGTGAACTCTTTGGTTTTTAGACAAAATCAACCTTGCTTAATTAAATAGAATTTTGTTTTTGTTCTTTCAAAGCTGTCTGTTTTTAGTGAGAAAGAATGTATGCATATCTCTGCCCATTGATTTCTTACCTTGTAGATTATGTGAGTGAAGGAGAAACTTCCTATAGAGTCTGTCTTCTGCATAGGAATAAGAAGACAGATGAATTTTAAAGGCATCAAAATATAGGAGGCAAACGAAGGACTGAGGTTTGTATTTGAATCATGATTTCCTCATTCAGCTACTTTGTGACTTAGTGTTAACTTATTCCTTTAAAGTTTTTATTCATGCAGATCAGGACAAATCATATATATAATATTTCATGGCCAAATTCCTACCACAATGTATGAATTTAAAAACTGCTTAATAATAAACATCTATATCTACTAGTCTTGCTTGTCTCTTTAGACATAAGAGGCTGTAAAAATGAATATAACTTGTTGGCATAACTTGAACTAAAATGAGAGTTGAATATCCTCTGCAGAGAAACTCCTTCTACCCCTGAGCAACACTACGAGCACTAAATGACATTCTACTGAAGTGACATTCTCCAAGTAATTTTTCAATAACTGCTTGCTCCCAAGCTCTAACCAAAGTCTAAAAGTGTGGTCTGGGTCAAGTAGGTTATTCTTCCGAGAGTCCATGGAGGGGGCAATTTTTGAATCAAGTTTTGAATAGGCAGAAAGGAACAAGAAGAGATTTTGCCACTTTGTTACTTACCTTTTTTTTTTTAATTTTCCTTTCTTGTTTGACTGTGTCTGGATAGATGCATTTGGATATGCCTGCTGTCTTAGTCAGGGTCCTATTTCTGTGAAGAAACACCAGGACCATAGCAGCTTATAAAGGAAAGAATTTCACTAGGGCTTGATTACAGTTTGAGAGGTTTAAGTCCATTATCATTATTATGCTGAGGATCATGGCAGCTTACAGGCAGACATGGTGTTGAAGAAGTAGCTGAGAATTCTACATCTCAGGCAGCAGGAAAAGAGAGAACCACTGGACCAGGTTTGGGCCTTCTGAAACCTCAAAGCCCACTTCCAGTGACACACTTCCTCACCTATCCCAATAAGACTACACCTCTTAATCCTTCTAAATAGTGCCACTCTCTAATTATGAAGCATTCAAACATATGAGCCTCTGGGGGCCATTCCTATTCAAACCAGCACACCTGCCATCTCTCCAAATCTTCCTCAATGCTACCAGGAAAAAGATCCTGTCTAGGAGGCTCTGTTTCAAAATTAGTCAGAGATATAACTTAGTGGTGAGATCAACAGGCAGGAAATAACCAGAAATGCACTTACATATGCCAAAAGCTGTACTGGGCAAAGTAGGTGACATGTGAGTGGACAAATAAACATTGGTGGAAGTTTTAAGAACGACTCAAAAGGATCAATCTAGAAAGAAAGCGTAAAACCAGTTTTTAAAAAAATAAGTGACACTGGGTATATTAAATACCTTTAAGGGTGGACCCCATGCCCAGTAGTAGATGACCAGCCAAAAATGGACTCTACATTTTTGTAGACTTTTTATCTCACATTGCTTTGTTTGGTTATTTTTTCTCTTACTGGTCTTTTGCCTGTATATTATGATTTCTGATTTTGTGTTTTATGCTTATTTGTTTATTTATTTTTGTGTGTGCTTCTTGTGTTTTTAAAATTCTGGTTTTGTTTTTGTTTGCCTGTTTTCTAAAGAAAGAGAAAGAAAGGGCACAGCGTTAGATGGCCATGGAGGTGGTAAGGGTGTAAGAAGAATTAGGAGAGGGGAAATCATGATCAGAACATATTGTATGAAAATTCTTTTCAATTAAAATATATTAATAAATGGTATTTTATAACAAATTCATTTTTAATTAAAAAATGACAAAAAATAAAAAATGAGTAAGACCTTGGTAATGTCACCAGGATATTAATTAGAGCTGAGATGTGAGTCAGTATTTGAAAATGGAGTAAGAAAGCCTTCTTAAATTGAAACACAAAGACAAACAACAGCTAAACAATAAAATCTTTAAATAGCAACATCAGATAAGAAACCCAGTGGACTGTGACAAGAGAAGACATGGAACAATTACAAAGATTCATGTTCCAAATGGGTAAGAAAGAAAGAATGAAGCAGAAAACAAGTGGTGAACAGTTTCACACCGCCATGGAAGCAGATCTAGTTAGATTCACATTATAGTCATACTTTCAAAAAAATTTAAAGGGATTTTCTTGAAATAAATGGAAAAAAGGTATTCTTTTTTATAGAGAAATGGACATCAAAATTATAGCAAACTTCTTGTCAGAATATATAAAGGCAAGAAGAGACTGGTGTGGGCTGTTTAAATTACAGAAAAGAAAATCCATAAACTTAAAATTCTGTATTGGATGAAATTTACCTTAAAATTGACAGAAAACTTAGCAAGGATTTTTTATGGAACTTCAACTAGAGGACAAAAGTAAAAATAGACAAATGTGATTACTTCAAGCAGAAAAGCTTTTTCACCACAAAGAAAAGCTCATAAGTGCAGAGATGCAACCTTAAAAATGGATAATTATTTACAAGCTTCATATCTGACAAGTGGTTGGTATTTATAGGAACTTCAGAGACTTAATATTTCAAAATCCAATTGAATGTAGGGAATCCGTCTAAGCATTCATGTCTCAAAATGATACACAAAAATGGCCAACAGTTATATGAAAATGTTACAATAACTAATCACCAGGTAAATACAAATCAAAATCATAACAAGGTATTAATTCACCCATGTAAAATATTTATTATAAGAAATACTGAAGAAAAATATTTCAAGGACTTGGAGAGAAGCAACCACTGCTAGTAGGAATACAATTTGTTGCAGCCATTATGAAAAACAATATGTAGATTCCTCAAGAAATACTGAATTTCCACTACTAGGTATATAATATCTATAGGAAATGAAATCAGCTTGTCTAAGAGACATCTGCACGTCTGTGTTTGTTATACTCTTCACAATAGCCAAGAAATAGAAATTGTCTAAGTGTTCATCAGTTGATGAATGGATAAAATGATGGATAAAATGGATGCATAATGAAGTACTACTAAGCCACACACTGAATGAAGTTATGCAGCAGTGGAGAGGAACTGGAGATTCTTGAGCAAAACCAGCCAGAAATGGAAAAGCAGGAGGTGCCTCAATCATTTATTGGTGAAATTATTAAGGCCACTCCACGTAGTTAAAAGGAAGATTTATTTAGTGGGTAACTTACAAAAAAGGGATAGGTATGTCGTGGGGTCTGGGGAAGGTGTATCACAATCCAGCGGTATTCTCTAGAGCTCTGCTCAGTCAATCTCCACCGTCAAGGGTCCAGGAACAGAGAGAGTGCTCGCCCATCCAGATCTCGGGTCTCCAGGTGCCTCCCTTGGCCCCGCCTTGTAGGCGTGACAGTTGTCGAAGCCTCAGTGGGGGTTGGAACTTCCAGATCAAAGCTGGAATGGCTACCCACTACAATCATTCACATGTGCAGCCCCAAAGACTGATATTGTAGAATTTGATAGAAAAATGGTCAATATAGAGGTTAGAGGAGAGTAAAGGGAGAAAGAAATAGGGAGAGTTTGATCAATGTATATTAAGTTACAGTTAGATAGGAATGCAGCACTGGCGTGCTATTTCATGGGGTGATGATAGATAATGAGAATGAAGAATGTACAGTACCTTGTGAAGGATGGAATAAAGAATTGTCCAACTTTTCATCATAAATTTTATCAAAAATGATCAGTGTATGAGGAGACGAATATGTAGAATTGATTTGAACACTATATATGCATACATAAATCAAACATTATATGATATCCCATTAACATTCATAAAATAGGTTTCTAATTAAAATTAAGGGGAAATAAGCTTTCTTAGATCAATGGAAAGTGAGGGAATTCACCTTCAACAGATCTGCCCTGGGGAAAATAAAATCATTAATGTCACAATGAATAAAAATGATACACTCAGAAAAATGGATATACATGGGAAAAGAGCATCTGAAGTAATGGCAGAAGGTCAAAGAAAGTATTTCTTTGTCATTAATTGTTTTAAGACATAGTTGTTTAAAGAAAGCACTAACAATGTGGTTTGTGCTTACAGTGGAGGTATAAATGAAATGAGTGGAAGCAATAAGAAATGATTTATAAGATGCTGCTTTAGTTTTATTTTATGTTGCAGTGATAAAACACTGATCACAAGCAGCTTGGTGCAGGAGAGACTTTACTTGGTTCACAATCCATAATCAAGGGAAGCCTAGAGACAGGAACTGAAACAGAGAGCCTTCAAGAATGCTGCTTATTGGCTTGGTTCCTTTGGCTTGTTCAGTTACCTTTCTTTTACAGTCCAGGTGAACTTGTCCAGGAATAAGACTACCCACAGTGGGTTGGGTGCTCCTACATCAAGTAGAAATCAATAAAATGGCCAACAGACATGCCTATAGGCCAATGTGATAGAGACACATCCTTGATTAAGGTTCCTCCTTCTTTACTGATGTGCCAAGTTGACAACCAAGACTAGTCATCACAGATGTCTTCCTTACATAAGAAGAATTACTTTAAGGTGGTCTTTAATTGGTTAAGAAATGTATATTGAGAAGCTATGGAGATTGCTCAGGTGGTAAGTCACCTGCTCTGAAAATGTAAGGAGAAAGTGAGAACCAGAGTTAGTTTGGATTCCCAGTACCCAAGTAGTTGCTGATGAATGTGGTGGTCTACCTGCCATCCCAGTGCTTTGAAGGTACTTGCACTAAGATTTGTTATTTTTCTAGTAGGTTTACTCTTTTATTATTATTATTATTATTATTATTATTATTATATATTGTATATATTATTAAGATAATATATCTTATTATATTCATTTTTTAATTTAGTTTCTTTTATATTGGTGGAGTTGTGTTTGCTTTCTATTAGGGTTTCTACAGCACATTGTGACATCATCTGCTATACTGTCAACTTGTGTACTTCCTCCGGCAAGCTGGCTGGCTACTCAGATTAGCTAGCTCTGGGTTGAGGTAAGAGACCATGCCTCATTATATAGAAAGGAATTGAGGAAGACACCTGGTGTCAACTTCTGGCTTCCACACTCACCCAATACATGTGCACCTCAGAACACATAAATATACATATGTACACACATAACACACACACACACACACACACACACACACACACACACACACTGGAAATATATAACCACTTCTAAAAGTTTTAGGGAGTGTGCTGGACAAGGAGAAAAAAAATGGAATTACATAACATACTTTTGTATAACCAGAGAAGACAGAAAGAGAAGGCATGAGAGAAATAAATAATAAATACAAAAAATAGAAAGCAGCTACAAATATATTGAGTATAAAACCAAATATAGCAAGTCATCATAATGATGAATGTTTTAAATATTATAGTCAAAGGGCATAGACTAACAGATTAGGCAAAACGATGAACTCTAAGACTAGGGAAAGATATGTACAAGATGAATTTGCAGCAGATTTTAGTTACTGGGGTAAAGAATTGCTCTAAAAATAAAAAAGTAAAATACACAGATTGAGGCAATATGTCAAGGAGACATGGGTACCCACCAAGGAATTCCTAGTGACTGAAGCTGGAACAATTTCAGCAACAAAATAAAGCAGCAATGTACTACATCCCAAACCAAAATCAGTGAGTGGATTCTGAAGCACACAAAAACAAACAAGGGGGATACAAAGTAGCAAGCCCCTTATACCCTGACCTCTCACTCCACAGTGCAGTTTTCATTTTGACTGCACTGGAAGTGTAAAGTATTGGAGGTGAAAAAAGGAGTCACCTTCTAGTAGATCAAGCTGAAAGTCATTGCTTCAACATTACCCTTAGCATGATATATTAAAAATGGCCACTTTCCTCAGTGGGTTTCTCCCACTCCAAACCAGTACAAAGATATTCTCCACACTGACTATGCGATAATTATCTAATAAGATCTTCAGAACCAAGGAATGTCTGAGAAACTGTCACAGCTAGGAGGAGGCCATGAAGGCACACAGACTGAATGCCATGGGGTGTCCTGAATGACATCCTGGGATAGCAACAAACTAGAAAATGTGTACATTTCTATGATTAGTGGAGGTAATAAGTGATTATTTTAAAATCATGTCAAACACGAAATATGATGAACCTTGAACTGTCTTAGGAATTAAATACTTTTATATATTTCATTCTGCAGCTCTCTCTCTCTCTCTCTCTCTCTCTCTCTCTCTCCATATATATATATATATATATATATATATATATATATATATATATATAAACACATAGCATGACACACATCTTTTCTTAGAAAGATAGTCAAGTGAACATCATACAAATCCTATGATTACAGTTATTTCTGCATTTCCTTTTATAGACAAGTAGGATTTGTTTCAAAGTTCCAAAAGCTGTATGTGCTGCCCTTTCATTTACCCATTATAAACCTTCCCCATATCTTTAAATGTACACAGATGTGATGGTCCAAAGTGCTCCACAGTCCTGGATTGATCATACTTTGTGGTGTTCTAGCCTGTGTGTGAGTAGGTTCACTACATCAAGCAAGTCCTCTGTCCTTAGGTTACCTTGGATGGGCTGGCCAGATTGTTCTGGATGACTCTATGGCTTATGGGATCAGGGTTTTCTTTCCATTGCTTAATTGTGTACTCTTAGGCAAGTTTCTCCCCTTTCCTAGTCATAACAAACAGAATATATGTGGATGAAGTGTCAGAATTCTTATAATATCTGCTACATAGGTGTTAGCAGATGAGAATTCTTCTAAATGTAGATGGGAAGGGCTATTTCTGTTTCTCAGGGGGAGCCCTGTTTCAGTGGGTTCCTAGCACCTGGTGACTAACTTCAGCATCAGGCCAGAGATGATGCATCTTCAACATGGCTTCTTTGTTTGAATTATTCCTGGGTAGTGGGGAGAAATACCTGTGCTTAACAATTTGCTGTCCACCACACGAAGTCCTTAGCCTTAGATAAATATTGAATGTGTCCTTAAGCTGCCCAAGGTATCACTCACCATCCTTAGCCTCAGATGATATTATCCCTTGCTAGTCAGCTTGCATAGCCATTTTAAGATGCAACAGACTGAGTGAAAATTTAATTCCCCCATAGCCTTTGGGGCTAGACTTAAAAGATCAAAGTGCCAGTGAGACCCATTTGCTATGTCCTTGGGTGGCCTTCCTGGTCTATGTGTTCAGAGGAAAAAAATGGAGGTAAGGGAATGGGAGAAAGTGGGGGCAGTTGTGTATAATCCCTATATAGGAATACCAGTCTTATAATGCCAGGGCCCCAATTGTATGTGCTTACTCAACCTTCAATATTTTCTTAAAGCTCTTTCCTCAAGTTAGCGTCACATTGAAAGTTGTTATGATCTCCACATGTGGATTTTACAGGAACACAGCTCTATCTGTAATAAACCCTGTGCAGTAGAGTGAAGGTTGAAATGAATTCCATGAATGATTAGGAAAGTGTCTTCAGTCAACATCAGGGGCTGCCATTCCCATTCTCACCACCTTTATTCAAACTTACCAGGACACTGTACCTATAGTTATCATTTGTTTTTCTAGAGGCTCCATTTTCAGGGCTATAGTTACATTCCTTTTCTGAAATGATGTCAAATGACTATCAGAAAGAGCTAATGAATTGTGACCATGGGGCTGCCCTAGAGTGGGAGGGTTTGTGAGTTCCAGTTTCGTACATCTCTCCTAATGACAATAAACCTTTGATCCCACAAACCTCCAGCATCTGTTAGGCTACTTGAATTCAGTCTTGTGAATGTCTTGGGTCCTTTTAAGTATGTTCTAAAGGCTAAGAACCTTTCTGCCTATCTTTGTATGGCCTTTGGTGTCTGTCTGCTCCTTGGTTCATTTTACATCGTCATCCCTTCTCTGTCTCTTTTGGTATCAAGTGCAATTTGTAGTCTTGTCTGAAGCCACCAGCTCACTTCACAGATGGTGAATTGCAGTTGAGAGTAATGGGCCTATTCGGTTCAGCCCAGAGAGTACATTAGTGTCTGATAGCCTATAACTGCTGAACATTAGACATCATTCTCACTGCTCCAAGGTCATCTGTAGGGCTGCCTCTCTCTCCCCTTCCTCACTCCCCTCCATTCCTCTCTCTACCTCCATCAGATTTGAATTATGCCAAAGTCACGAGGCCATTAGGGCCCGTTCTTGGACTATAGAGCAATGAGTCTTCATTACTGGTCTGGGTCAGTTTTGCTCCAACAAACTGAGCAGACTGAACACTTGAAAGGGAGCTCAGCTCATGAAACCACAGAGCTAAATGTATCCACTTAGGGCTCCTGGGTCTTCTCATAAGGGGAGTGTTGGCCACATGTTCCAGGAAGCATCATTTCAAATAAGAAATCAGAAACCAAGCAGCTGGTGATGCATGTTAACAAATCTAAAACACCACTTACTGTGTTTACAACACAGTGCTGCTGACACTGATGCTGCATTCCCGGCTTATTTACTAATTAAATAAAGCAAGGTATGCGCATGTGTTAAACAGGTGTCTCTCCTCTTTTGTCTCTCTGCTGCTCTCTCTTTTTTCTCTTTCTGTGTCTCTGACTCTTTCTCTCTCTCTCCACATCTTCCTTGCCATATCTCTCATTCTCCCTTTCTGTCTCCTCACTTTTCCTGTTTACCATCACACCATAGGGAACACTGAGTGGCAGAGATTTCATCCTAGTCTATTCTATATAGATCTGGATTGGTATTTTCAAAAATATTTTTTTTCTCTTTTCTTTTATAGCTTTAAAATACTTTCCCCCCCAAACACCCTTGAATAATAACGCTAAGACTGAAAGGGCAAATTGAGAGCCTGGAAACTCGATGTTTGTCATGACTTTGTTACAAAAAGCAAACTGTGAATGATCATTAATTGACCTATGGCTGGCAATCAATATAGAAGGATCAAGAGTCGCTGAGGTCTGATGGTTAGCTGGCACCATCAGATTTCCCCATGATTTCCTAGGGCATCCTGCTTTGGGGTAACCAGCTTGGGTTTTGATGAGGCCTATGTCTTCCTGCCTGCTCTTTCTTTTCCCCCTTCTTGTCCTCTGCTCTTTCCTCTCTCTTCCCCTGTCCTTACCATTCTCCTTTTCTTTATTCTGGGGTAGTTTTTCATGTCATTTCATTTTATTTTTATTTTTTTTACAACAAAGATTACAAACTCTACCCTAGAAGGTGCTAGAATTGATGGAGACCTTTAAACAGAAACAAGGTCTGCAAATGATTACTCTCCTGACTGTCTGTCACTGAAATAGGGCTCCCTGGTAACAGTGTAAAACTCCATTTGTCTTGCACAGGAAGGAAGGGGAGGGTCAGTACCTCATTCATTGTGGCTTTTGACCGCTCAGCTTCAATTAACTTGACACTGGAACAAGCTTATTTTATTTGTCTTTGTAACTTAGCTTGTATAGCAGAGAATGGAAAAAGGAGAATAGAAAAAGAAGGTAGGCATCCAGTTCCAGAGACCAGCTCTTTGTGCAAGGTCAGCTTTGCCACCAGGGCTTCAGCCCTTGTTGTTGAAGTCTTGTAATTTTTAACGGTGTTTGAATGAAGGGTCCATATTTTCAGTTCATAGTAAGCTCTTTGATATGTTCTTGGTCTTACTATGCTGATCTGGAGTCCTTGGCATGTGCATGGCTCAGAGATTTTTGCATATTGTTTCACATCCACCAATGCCACCTTGTCATTCATATAGGAATGTTGGTTCCCAATTGTCCTCTGTCATTAGATGCTGGGATTTGTCTACAGCACATGAAGCAAGCTTTTCCATCAACAATGTGTGGGAACTTTGTGGGTAGAGAAAGCTCACAAGAGCTAATACCAGGTACCTTACTGTCTATACTTGTCACCTTTATGCTATTTAACCACATCACTAATTATCCCAGGCAGATATTTTATAGACACAATTCAGGGAAATGAATCGACTTACCTGTGACCACATAACCAATAAATGCTAAAGCTAGGGATTGAATTTCAATCATGTTGCCTTTAAATATAGACAGATACATTATTTTTCTGAGTAAGATTGTGGTGGAGGAAAGTAAAATGACTAGTGGAAAACTGTTATAGGTAACTGAAAATATACTGGAGAGAGAGAATAAAAGAGACAGAGAGACAGAGAGACAGAGAGAGAATGAGAGAGAAAGAGATAGAGAGAATGAGAAAAAGGAAGAGACAGAGAGGGAATGAGTTAGAAAAAGAGAGGGAGAGAGAGAGAGAATGACAGAAAGAGAAACTCAGAGAAACTCAGAGTAAAAACTAAAAACAGGATGCAGTAAGATTTTATAGTAAATTGTCTCAGGAGCACCAAGAAGAAACAGTGAACACAGCATTCAGTGCAGGATGCAGACGAAGGTTTTAGAGATATGTTCACAAGGCTTATGGTAAAATCTCCTGAACCACTTGCCCATTTCAGAAGTTGTAGAACAATAGAGTGAATCTTTATAAGGAGAAGTTATGGGGGGAGGCGTTTAACTATGCTATGAATCACATTCCTCACCACAAGTGAGCTGGGGTTGGTCCCCATCTCTGTCTCAAGCTTTATGACTGCTTTCAATGGTCCAGGATTAGTTAAAGCCTGTGCCTCCTGTGACATCATACTGATTGAGGTACTGGTTGCAGACCAGAACCAGTCCCATGCCCTCAGCTTCATTACTATTTGGTCCTGACACCAACCTCAATGAACAAAAGACTGGGAGATTACATCTCATTTGTTATGAAAGAAACATGGCCATTGGCCTCTTCTCTGGTTACAGACCCAGAAGAAATACTGGTCATCCTGTTTCAGCCTTGCTGTTCCATGGTTCCAGATAATCATAGGCACACAAGGACTGTTGTATTTTGATTTCTCTTTCTATGATAAGTGCCATGACCAAAAGCCACTAGGGGAGGAAAAGGTTTATTTGAGTTACACATCCTGGTCGTAGTCCATCATTGACTGAATTGAGGTCAAGAATTCAAGCAGGAGCAGAACCACTCAAGATTTGCACTTAGGAACAGCTGAGAAACTCTTCATGCTGTGCACACTCCAATAGGAAAGGCTACACATTAAAAAATTTTGGTGATACTCTCCTATGACTCATAGTTGTGCAGAATGCTGGCTGATGAGAGAGTCTTCCTAATTGTGGCAGGTGCTGCTGATGTTCCATAGCAGGTAGTATCTAACACTCTTAGATACTGTGTATTTAGAAGGTATCCGGAGTACGAAATGTAGGAATCTAGAAAGGTAGCCAACAAGGTAGGTAGTGACTTAATTCATGGGTAGACTATAGAGATGGGTCTCAGAGTCATTTCCTATGGTAGACTTTTGGTAGGCCAATTCAGATATCTTCTTTCCTAGACTCAAGTCCCAATCCCTGGTTGTTGAAAGCACTGGCTGTTGAAGGCTCACACTTTCTTGGGAAGATTTTCTTTGGCTAACATGACTACTAACATGTTTATATCACCATGCTTATGTCTTAGTTGTGTCCCTATAGTTGTTATTGACACATATGAAGACTCAGAAGTCTCAGAACATTGCCTCAAAATCAAGCATATTTGTAGATATCTCCCTCTCTATATATGAATATATTATATATGCATATATATTCTATAGCTCTTCAAGTGTTCAACCCAATTTTAGAATTCAGAAGAATCATGTCTTTTTAAGTTATTCTCTTTATTCTGTCCTCCTCTTTATCTTTACCAATTTCCTTTTGAGAACATTTTTTTTCAATAGTTCACTTTCATAAAAAATCTGTCTCATATTTTGATTCTAAAAAAAACCTGCCATATGGTAAGGAGTAACTTTAGGAGACTGACCAGAAAGACTGGCATTCTAGAGTTCGAGCATTTTCTGACTGAATGGCAAAGAGGACCCCATCCTTTGCTATAGCTAGAATGTTCATGATCCTCACCGTGATGCTGTAGCAATGCAATCTCTTTGATTTTTACCTGTGATGAAGTGGTGTGTGATGTAGGTGGCAAGAGAGAGACTGACTTTGCCTAATTCCTGTAACTTTAGTAGGGTGTTAACTATAGTTACTTAGGATTGAGCACCAAGAGGGAGAATTACAAGTTTAGTCTATTGCTTACCAACTTGAAGCAAAGGGTGAAATTTAGAGGTCCATCATAGAAGCATTTAAGGATATATAAATTTCTGAAGGTGCATGGCACTCTGAAGGGATGGCTAGGGTCCTTTGGGTTTGGTTATAGTATATTTCAATCACAAATACTACTTTTACTTGTGTATTCTTTAGTATAAAAAGGTACTTATTCTGAACGTGAATTAAAGCAAAAAGAGCCTATTCACCAATCCAGAGTTCTGTTTTTCCATTTGAGCCACACCACTCTTCTGATCTCATGCTACTAGAGGTATTTGCAGTGAGCAAAGACATCATGTGGTGACTCTGGCAAGCCTCAGTAGAAGAGCTACAGCACATGTCCTTAAGGCTCTGGAGTATGGCCATGCCATCTGCAAGAAGAGTCATACACAATTCAAAAAACAGCTGCTGGCATGTTTCTGGGTCCTTGCAGAAACGGGTTATGTAACTAAGGGGCATTAGTTGAGTGTGGGGAAAACACTCATGAACTATGTGCCAAGAGGGCCTCCAGTCATGACTGTTGAGGGCATACAGCAGTACTCATTGCAAAATGTTATTCATACTTCCCTAACTACATGTGCGCATGCTAGAGATCACAGTTAGCTGCATGAACAGGTGGTTCTGTCTCCTACACCATTTACTGTTATTGCTCTGGTGATCTTCCTATGGTTTATAATTGTAGTCTTCTAGAGAGTTCTTATGATCAGTTAATGGGGAGAAATCCGATAAAAGACCGGTGGCTGGGTTATGCAGCACCCATTTCAGATATAGTAGTGAAAACTGAAAAATGGGATATGGCTGCTCTATTGCTCTCTTCATGAATGACCTTCTAAAATAGTAGTTAGTAAAACATCTTCCCAATGCAGACTTGAAGAAGTCTAGCTTTTTTTCTCTGCTATTATATTGTGTGAACAAAGAAGTATCATAAGCTACATAGACTTAGGTGCTATGGTGAATTGTTTTGCTGGTTCATTCAGAAATTAAAAGGAGCAAGATTAGATCCAAGAGACACACAGTTGGGCCTAAGGAACCTGGTATGAAGTGTGGAAATCCCTGGGTTACATTTTGGTTACCTGTCACGCCATCTTTATTGCAGAATATTTGTTTCTAGCCAAGTACGCAGAATAACATGGTTATCAGCCCCCTTTCCGTTATTGCACGATGGGCCCATAAAAGGTAAAGTCACAATGGTGGAGACCGAGATTTTGCAAGGCACTGGCTATGTTTCCTCTTACCAGGTCTCCCAGGGAAATATATTTGATGACATACTCGTTCTCAGGGTGAGATCATTTCACATTTTGCTTTCTGTCCATTGCTTGCCATCCTTTAGTCCTTATTTTGATTGCAACTTCTTCTGGAGATGTATACTGCCTATTTGATGACTGAAGGGCACTGTCATTAGAAATTTGGGGGAGCTTCACATGGGGTGCCACATGTTGCTAAGGAAATTGGAATGCCTTCTTGGGAATTCATAGTCTCATTAATAAAAGAATTTAAGAATAGACTTAGAAGAAAGCTCAAGGACAATTTTATTAGAGTTTAGGAGAAAAACTTCAGGGCAGGCAAGCTGTAAATATCAGTACCTCCTGGCAGAAGGAGATGAGGGGGAAGAGAGAAAATGACACCATTTGTTAGCAGCCACATGGTAGAAGGGGACAGGGGTGGTGGTGGTGGAAATAACTTTATAGAAACAGAGCTAAGAGAAAGTCTGCTGCATCCAGGAAAGAATCTCACAGACTTATTAGGTATTCAAAAACAAACAAACAAAAAGAGATAATAAAAAGGAAGGAAAACCCATAAATTTCTGAGTTATTCAGAAAAGGACAGACTTAATCCAGCTGTATAGCTGTGGCTCTGTAAGCAACTGTATCAGGGGTGAACTTCCTATTTCTCTCATCTCTTTAGTGATGCACAGGTGAATCTCGAGCGGTAGTCCCTTACTAGGCTGGGCAGTTGACGATCCTAGCCGGATTAACTCTTATGTGTTTTATGTAGCTTGGGTTATAAGCTCTTCACTCAGGCCAGAGGTTCCATTCTCTTGACCACGAGTAAAATCTTTCCCTTAATGGACTTTTCATGCTACTGTAACAGCACTACTGTAAATAACATCCCTTCTTCCTTTGAAGTGAGGCTTCTCTATGGTACAACTCAGGCTTCAAATATCTCTACAGGAATAGATTGCAGCATTTCATAGCAAGATGTGGCCTTGAATGAAGTGGCTATTACCTCTCGAGGGTCAGATGTCTGCCTGAAAAACAATGTTACTGTTATATTTAAGAGGATTCAATCTCTCTCTCTCTCTCTCTCTCTCTCTCTCTCTCTCTCTCTCTCTCTCTCTCTCTCTCTCAGCACTGGCTCTAGGGCATAAGCAGTGAACAAATGATAGATGCTATTAATAGATGATAGTATAAAAACATCTATGCTTGGTGTTATCCTTGTACTTCCCTCTAATAGTTTGGTATCTTGAATATTTGTATTAACTTTTCAAGAATAAAGTGTGAAAAATTTATTGCCAATTAGATGTAATGTGGCATATAGTTTTATATATATGCAAATATAGAGATAGATCTAGAGATAGAGATAGGCATACCACAATTATACATTCTATGACTTTTCTTTGGATTGAATTTTATCACAATTATCAGACAATGTTAGGTCACTGTGAAGCTTCCTCAGAGCAATAGAACATATGTCTGCTGAGGATGTAGGTGGTTATTATAAATCTCATATTATTTTATCTCTCCTTTCTTTAACTGTGTTGTAAAAAATGTTATTTTATGCTTCTTTCTCTGGGCTAGTCATATCTTCAGATATGGATGTTTGAAAATAAGAGGTTCTCCCTCTTATAATAACAGTGTAATTAGCCTAGAGAGTAGTGTCTAGTTTTTCTGTTATTGACCTTGGAATATGCTAACAGATTGTACACATAATAGTCTGTATGAAGTGCAAACTAAAGATTAAAACTAGAGTCTGGAACATTTACATTTTTCAACTTGGAGCTAATATTTGAAACTAAATAGTATTTCCCTAAGCTGGACACACTTGATCTACATTTATATTTACTTATTTTTTATAAATGTATCTGTGTCTTTATGTATCTATATACTGTCTATATATCCATCCATGTATCATCCACCATCCATCCATCCATCCAGCCAGCCAGCCAGCCAGCCACCCAGCCATCCATCCAGTCAGCCAGCAAGAGAATTTCCTTGAAAATAAATTGGCAAGAAAGAGAGCAATGCTCTACAAAAGCTGGCACAGCCCCCACTAAGAGAAACTAGACATTAAAGCATGATTATAAGACATAAATAAGTATATTTTGAATATAACTTTTCAATACATATATACCTAACAATTCAGTTTTAGCATAAATAATGGGAAAATTAGCAAAATGAAAAAGCCTTAGAAAGTAACAAGGAAACTGGAAAACAAATGAGAAAATTAACACCGAGGTCCTCCTGTAAGGAGCATTTACTACAGGGAAAGAGAACCTCAGCATCTTCCTGTTGGCCCCACTAAGGTGAAGAAATCCCGCTGTAGCAATGAGAAATTACATAAGAACTGCTTCTCTGATAACTGCTTTCATACCAAACTTAGAAAAGTAATGAAGAACTAAAAATGAGGACAAAATCAGTAAGGAAGTGCATCATCAAGGTCAAAAATTGCTAAGAGCTCGGAAGGCTGGACAAGACAGCATCCTGAGTGTTCTGTGTGATGACAGAATATTCCTCCTGTACTTTCCA
Source organism: Peromyscus maniculatus bairdii (assembly GCF_049852395.1). NCBI lineage: Eukaryota > Metazoa > Chordata > Mammalia > Rodentia > Cricetidae > Peromyscus > Peromyscus maniculatus. The sequence goes on from NC_134855.1 coordinate 72,115,444, forward strand.
CTCTTCCTCCCTTCATCCTTTGCCAAAAGCACTGTCTCTCCAATGCGTTTCAGGAGACACCTTTCTGGGAAAGGGCTCCCCGTGTCCCAGGGGTGGACTCCAGGATATGCATTCTCATGACTAATGGAGGTTCGATTCTGCTTGTAACACTGAACTCCGATGTGTGTCTGCAGGTGCCTCCCCCAGCAATATGGGGCTTTACTTTACATTCCCAGCAGTATCACATTTCAACCTTACCTAAAATCCCTAACGTTTTAAGTATTGGCTTTATGGAAGTCACTCAGAGATTATTTGTCGGATGAGTAAAAAGGAGAGAATCTGAATTGCTAATGCTGAAAAAAATAGCAAATACTGTTTCTAGGGATAATTTTCTGAGGAATTTTGACATCAACTAGCTGAGGAGGCACACTACGTTCTCAGTGGAATTGCTTTCTTCACTAGTAAAACCAACATGCCATTTACTGTTGGCTCTCTAGGTTTTGTGGACAATTTTACTTCTGAATTTAAGTAAATATTTTAATTTGGGACAAGAATCTTTCTGCTTATTTTGCTGTTTCCTCTTATTTTTAAATGGGGTTGTATTCATCTAAAATGTGTGGTGTCCCAGTCTCTCCTTGCATGTCTTTGTTCTTTTTTTATTCCAGGAGGCGTTCTGAGCACAGTGCAGTTAAGACCCACATGCCCTGCAATGGCCTAAGTACATGTCAGCAGGTGCTGAAGGGTTGCTGGATGAGAAAGTGCCATCACTTCCTGGGTAATTGGAACAAGGCAGAGGACAGTGCACACGGCTATTTGACAAAGGATTAACCTGTCTTCTTCTCTGTAAAGCTGTAATGGGCTCATTTGTGACTCATGGCACTGCTTGTCACCACATGATAGGGCTAACACAGCTTCCAGCACACTTTCCCAGGATCCTCCACCAGAGCTCAAAATGGAGATGTGAAGACACGACCTAGAAATTGATCTATTCATAGGACACACATCAAAGTTCCTAGGGGGTGTTTTGCTAAAGACACGGATATGAGTATCAGCCCAGGTGCTCTGTGGCTCATTAAACTGAAGGGAGGTAAAGAAGACCAGACAGCAGGCTCCAAAGTCATGTGTTTTCAGTTCACATCCTATTTTGAATGACTTTCAGGGTAATTTGTGATTGAGGGAAAGCCTGGTGATATTTGCTCATAGAATGTTGGTGAAATAATACTGCAGGCAGACAACAGGGAGTGTATTTTACTGATCCTAGCATAGAACTTGAAAGTATGTAAATCTGTTCCCTGACACTCTGGCTAAATTATTATATAGATACTGACTGATGAAATATGAAGGTATTTTTAAGTCTTTGTGAGAAAGTGAATGCTCTGTGGGCCAAAGCATACACTTTTGCATTTTAATAAGTTAACAATGCTTAACTCACCAAAGAAATAATTTAAAATCAGCTGTGTATGGTCGTTCATGCCTGTAATGCCAGCTCTTGAAAGGCTGAGGCAAGAGTATTACAATGAGTTCAAGGCCAGCCTAACCACAGAGGAAGATCCAATCTCAAAAAAAAAAAAAATGCACAATAACACATTGCCAATACAAATTTATTCAGAAGAAAGTACTCAATATAGAATTTGAAATAAAACATTCTTTATTGTAAGATTTGTTTAAAAAAAGTTCTGCTATGATAATCAATGTAATATTGACAATCAAAGGAACATTATGAACTATCTTTTCAAAAATGTTAGTAAACTTTCCCCAATAGAGTTAGTGCTGTGTCATCAAACACACAGTAAAAGATTTGTTTCAGCTAACTCATGCAAAGAGCCCAGGACCTGGTACCACTGCCTAGATGCCTCCCAAACAGATCAAGCCAATCAACTGTCTCACCGCTGTTTGAAACTTGGGACTTATGCAGGGACGCTTGGCTCAATATGGGAGGAGGGGACTGGACCTGCCTGTACTGAGTCTATCAGGTATATCCCAGTCCTTGGGGGAGGCCTTGATCTGGAGGAGGTGGGAATGGGGGGTGGGCTGGGGGGAAGGGGAGGGGGGCAGGAAGGGAGAGAACAAGGGAATCTGTGGCTATTATGTAGAACTGAATAGTATTGTAAAATAAAAAAAATAAAATATAAAAAAAAAGATTTGTTTCAGAACTATGAGAACGCGCATCTTTCCCACTGTGTAGAGGAAAATTGGGGCTCTGAGTGGCTAAGTAGCTTGCCCAGATTACGTAGGTACTAGGGCTCAGTGTGAGACCCTAAACCTAAATTGTCTGATACTGTATCATATGATTTAATCCTACCATGACACTGGCTGTAAGGGTTCAGAAAAAGCAACACACACATGTATTTATCTATGCATGTTTCCTAGTTTTATTACTACATAGATATTTTTAACTGACTCCATTTACTTTTCCTCATAGATATTGATGTTAGCTAGAGTTAGCAAATCCCATATTTATTCATTCTCCAAATATGTGGTCTCTATCACTAGTACATATTTTCTTAAAGATTTATTTTTATTATTTTAATTGTGTTTACATGTGTGTATGTCTGTGCATATGAGCACAGGTGCCTAGGAAAGCCAGAGGAATTGAATGCCCTGGAGTTGGAGTTACATGTGGATGTGAACCAAACTTAGGTCCCCTGTAAGAGAAGTGCACACTCTTAGCAGCTGAGCCACCTCTCCAGCTCACAATTTTCTCATTGTGGAACCACATTTCCTCAAAATTTGTGGTTTATTCAAATAATAATTAAACATGGGCAGCACCCACAGGGTTTTGTGGTATTTTTTCCGTTTTTCCCCTTTTCTTCAAGTTTGTGGTCTTGAGGAGCTTTTTTCCCCTGATTCTTTCTGTACATGATCTTCAGATTCACTGCATAGGTCCTCTCCTGGCCTGTCTACCTCTGTCTGGCAGGCTTGGAGCCTCTGTTTTCTGATCCTTCATTTGCACTTTTCTTCCTCATCTTGACAGAACACTTACATAAGAACCATCATGGGCCAAAGTGCATGAAGTATAGATGTAGAGTGCCATGGCATCATGTAAGGACTTTTTCACTGATAAATAGACTGGGCACATTCCTTCCATGACTTTCCATTCTGTAGTTAATTTAAAACTTACCACAGTATATGTGCACCACAGAAATCACCAGACACCACAAATCTGTGGTTTTGTTTCTTTGTTTTTCTAGACAAGTTGCTAATGTTTACCAGTATACCCGGGATGTTACTTTTGTGGGTTTTCTTATTATTTTGAGGCATTAAGCTGGCTAGATTACTTAACAACCATCCTTCCCTCCTTCTTTCTTTCTCTCTCTTCTTTTTGGGAGATGGTCTAATGTAGGCTTTGCTGGCCTCCAATATACTATGTAGCCAAGGATGACCTTGAACTTCTGATCTTCCTGCCTCCATCTTCCAAGTGTCTGGACTTCAAGTACGCAAGTTCATACCCAGTTCTTGTGTCTCAGACTCTTTGGTGCTGGGATGACAGTCTTCTTATCCCATGCTGATTACCCATGAACTTGTAAGAAGCACTAACTATGGAAGTTGTTGTACTGATGTGTCTCTCACCAGCAGCTTTCTCAACTGGACAGGTGATTGCCCTCCTTGGATTGGCTTACTATCACCCCTCTCCATAAAACTTGTTACTTGTTATTCCCTTTTCAGTTCTTAGTTATGACCAATTTGAAGAGAAGAAAGTAATTCACATATTATAAAGTGATATTTATTTTTATCTGTCTTTCCATCTTCCAAGTGGAATGGAAGAAGACCTCCTGAGTTTGTTGTTGAAGGTAGACATCCCAGGCTATTAGTTGATGCTTAGGTCGGAATACAAGTGGTGACAGTAAAAGTGAAGTAAAGTAGGTTGACTTCTGAGTTTCTATGAAAAATGGAAGATGTTGCAAGAATGTCTTCCAGGGTCTGAGTTGATGGGTCTATGAAGATCTACTTTTCATTGAATGAGAAGATAACAATCTGAAGGTCGATGGAAACAGGAAATAATAACTGACACTTTCTGCTGGGATGCATTACATTTGAGATGACTTCAGGTTGTCTAAGGAGAGCTGTCTAGTTGGCCACATGGGAAGGGAGCACAATAGAATTGTTTAGTGCATTTCCAGCCTTTCAGTATGATTTGCTTTTCTTCATGGTAATGTGTTGTCTTTGTGTTGGTGGGTACATATATCTTCTCAAGAGCATTTGTATAAGAAGGCTCACTGACATATGAATGTATCTTGAGGATTCTTGGCAAGATCCATAGAGATATCCTTTAATGTCACCTGGTCATTGGATCTGTCAGATGGAAGAGAAAGTGGTGCTGAAAGTCTTATCACCTGTTCTGGGCATTCACTTTTCCCTCTGTTCTGGTTGAGATGGAAGACTGTCTAGAATCTGTCAGCAACATTCATTCTGAACCATAGTAAGGGATGTCACACTTCACCTTCTGCTATAGGGACACATCATGACTCCCTGAAGCAATTTCATGAGTGCTCTGTAGAGCCATAGCTCAGTTTCCTCCTCTTCCTCCACTTAGAGTACAGAGGAGCCACCTGTACTTGTGGAATCTGAGTGAGATTCAAGTGCATCATCTTCGATTTTTTTTCCTACATTTGTCCCTCAAATATTTCAGCCTACTATTTAGATAACATCTTAGTGAAGATGGTATTGGTATTTATTCACTGAAAATGAAAAATTTCAGTGTGGTAGGCATAGAAATGAGAAATAGACTATTGTTAAGATTTTTTTATTTATTTAATATTTTTATTTTATAATTAACTTAATTTCACATATCAGTCATGGATTTCTCCGTCCTCCCTCCTTCTACCTCCAGCCCTCCCCCCAATAAACCCCCCATTCCCACCTCCTCCAAGGCAAGGTCTCCCCTGGGGAGTCAGCCCAGCCTGGTAGACTCAGCCAAGGCAGGTCCAGTCTCCTCTTCCCTACAGCAAGGCTGAGCAAAGTGTCCCAGCATAGGCCCCAGGCTCCAAAAAGCCAGCCCAAGCACCAAGGACAGGTCCACTGCCTGAGGGCTTCCCAAACAATTTCATGGTAATTTTAAATAGCTTATTCACCCATGGTTTTGACCTAGAATGAAGAGCTAGGATTGTCTGTTCTACACATCCTTCAGTGCTGTCTCTTTTCTATCCAGAACCTTCTGTAATGAGTTCTGTCTCCCACTTCCTTCCAAGCAGGCAAAGAAAAACTTGTTCACGTTATAACCTCAATACCCTCAATCCATGGTTTCTAGTCAGTTTCTATTTTTAAACCACAAGCTTTATTTTATGTAAAGGTAGTTTCTGGATTTTGAAAATTCAATCTCTCTTTTGACCAATTCTGCCTTTCAAAACTAATGTATGTTTGTTCACAGTAAAAATGTCAACTATGAGAATTTATGAAAACAAGTCTATTTCTTTCTCTTATATTTCTTGTCTTAACAATATAAATCATTCTCAAAGCAGCCAAACTTTTAAAAATTGACTAAAATGCCATAATGTAAGAGATAAATAGAGGAGTGTATCTATTTGAATTATCTCTCTATTCATATTTTACATAAATGGAAGTTGAAATAGTGGGTGTTAAACATGTGAGGCAGAGTGTATGTATGGGTACCGCACTAATGAATAATTTTTAAAAATATGTAAGTGCATGTTTGATTGCTGATGGGAAGGATCTACTCAGAGATAAAGGACTAATCTATGAAGAAAACAAATTTAATAACCACGGTTAATGGAGACTACAGGAGATGGAACTGAAGACTTTCAACAAGAAGATGAGAGATGTCTTCTGCTGTTAAAACCCAGAGAAATGCTGAAGATGCTGCAGCATTGTAGATGACTAAGATCTGTAAGAACTCAAGATTTATAGCTCTTCCTCTGTCTGGGTGAGCAAGTACTTAGTTATGACAGGACCAAGGAAAACTACAACCACAGCTTGGTAACTATGTCTCCGACTTGAGCAGTGAGTTAGACATGAGACAGTCAAGGAAACAGTAGTTATGCTGTGGTAGATATGTCCCTTGATAATATTTTGTGGGAGTTGCAAGTATTCTTGAAGCTGTAGTTAGGCTTTCACTGCTGTATCCCAAATTAAAATACCAAGAAACGTAGCCAGTCATCACAGTGAACAACAATGAAGGGTCTTTTTAAAAGACCATTATAATGCCATTTTCATTGTTGTTTCCCACACACACACACACACACACACACACACACACACACACGCACACACCATTTTTTTTTGCAGGCTTTTCAAAAAGTATCAGAAGAAATTCCTAAACAGAGGGGGGAGCTCTGTTCTACAATTATTTGGGAAAGAAAAATGTTCTCTAGACTCATGAATATACTTGTCACTTCCTAATGGTCATAAGAGTCTTAAAAGTCTATAGTTCAGAATCTGTCATGCTGCTAATCTCTTCTATGGGTCAGACTTCTCCAGTCTATCTCTGTGGAGTGTTTTATCTTTTACCTGCTGAGTAAACTGCTTCAACTGTCTGTTCCACTTGGGTGAATTTTTCCTTTGAGAGAATAAGATGTAAAGAGAAACCATCATCTGGAGACAGAGCAAATAAAAGAGACAAGCTGGCACATGCATGCCTCTTCTATAGCTTAAACATGACTTCTTCAATGTGATTATGAATCATGATAAGATTATCAATGTGAAAGAGAACGTAGAAGGAGAAAGAAAGTAGAAGACAATGAAAATATATTAAATAGTAATTACAGGTGTTAAGAGAGCACAAGAAACATCAAATATCAGTTCTGAATTTGGCAACCTTTATGATCCCCTTGAATTCTAACCTGTGTCATTCTTTGGTGCATAGGAAGAACACTTTCTGGTCAGTAAATCTGAAGTAACTATCTTCAGGTTTTCCCAACTTCATAATTTCATTCCATGTATCTTTGCAAATTTGGAAGTCTTGTCATTAGGAGTCATTCACTCTTGGGTCTCTCTAAACCATTGGGGAGATGAACAATGCTGTAAGATTCAATTAAAACATTCTGATCTTCTCGTATGACCCATATAGTACTCCAAACTTCCTGTTCCTCTGAGTGTGATAAAAGAAAATTCTGGAAAATTAATCTATTGACTTTAAATTTGTTTATTGATATAACCTTGCCTGTTACAAAAATGTGCATGGAATTTGACACTCAGAATAAATGAGAGAAAACACGCTATTGTTCAAGAATGAAATGGGCCCCCAGAGCCATCACAAGCTGGGTGTTTATCCTTCCAACTACTGCCATGATACTTAGGAATTTGCTGTGTGTATTCTGGATCCTTATATACACCTTTCTGGCTGTCACATAAACAAAGGACTTTGGTTCTTTCTTTAAATTGAAAAAATAAAATTCAGTGTACTGGGTATATGAAATTATCTGTGAACAACCTCTAAATTCCACATTTGAGAAAATAGGGATCCAAAGTGGTCATGTGCCATGCCATCTCAGATTACTCACATAGTGTCCTAGCTGGACTGGAATTTGAATCCCTTATTGCCGAAGCTGATTCTTTTTCTAGTTAGTACAGTACCTACTCTGAACCCCAGGAGTGCTTGTAGGAGGCATATTCCTTGTGATCACACCGAAGAAGTGATGCTTCTGCTATAGACAGGCTGCTTGTGCCAGCTGGTCTCTTTACTGGCCCCGGTGCAGTATTCATTTAATTTGTTAGTCTACTCCTCCATTAGCTTTTTCCTATGGAGGGACTGACCAATTTATCCCTGTTTAAAATTTAATCAGACGTTTCACTGCTCATCAACACTTTAACGGGACCATTTAGAGCCATGGAACTCCACACATCTCTGCTTAATTACTGTTAGTTGACAGATGTCACTTTCATTGTCCTCTGTCCCCTCTCCTTCAGCTGCTCAGACTTGGAGGAGAAGCCTATTTTTTTAAATAAACCTTAAAGCAGAAACACAACCAGAGATTAATGAAGAGACAGCAGCCCGTGTCTCTGCCTGATTGGACTCTAGTCATTTTAAGAAGTTAAGGGTTCTATCTGGTACCTTTTCAGGGCTTGATGCCCACTGTAATTTTTTTTTCTTGTACAAATTGAAAGGACTTTGGGGAGGAAGGGCACAGAATAGATGACTGGGTTCCCTCATTGGTTGTGATTGTCATTCTTTTCTCAAGCTACTGTCTGCTCACACTTGTTCCTTACTGAACTGTGAAATTGGAATTGAGAGTGGAATGTTGCTCTTCCACCACTGACACTCCTTTTGTGATGGAGCACAGTGAAGGGAGACTGCTTTTGCAGCTGGAGAAGGGGACATGGCAGATGACACATACTCATGTCATGCAGCAATGGGCTGAATTTATTTGGCATTATAAAATCCTGGCTTTCTCCTACTCTAAACACCAACCCCATATACACATAAAAAGAATGTTTTCATGGTCACTGTAAATATTGTTTCATGGAAGCTTTAAACATGAAAATTTCCTTCAAAATAAAATGTTAGTAGCTCATTGCTTTCTCTTTGAAATAGCTACATAAAGAGCAGGTAGTATGTGATCTTTTGAAAGTATGGAAAGATTCCAGATAGCTAATTGTCATTCTTGGATTGAACAAAAGGGATTTGTATAGGCTTCTTCTAGTCTACTGCTTCAGTTATCTAATGCCACAGTAATGCTGCATAAAACAATCATAAAATTTTATGAGTGTAGAGCAATAAATGTGTTTTTGAGTTCCAGCTGCTGACCTGGCTCAGGTAACCTCAGCTGGACCTGCTAGGGTACCTACAGAGAGTCAGCTGCAGCTTGTGGGTGGTTTTGCTGGTTTTGGCAGGTTTATTTATACAACTGGGAAGGGGGTCACTATGGCAATTAGTGGGGAAACTTGACCCTATTCTACATTCCTTTAATTTTTTAACGGCTTAGCACAGATAGTTGTTATGGATATAGAAGAGGATAAGAGATTACATGGAAAAAAAAAAAAACAGATCCTTTCTCCAATCTCTTATTGATTCATGGTTGTTTAAAAGGTCTGCCAAAGTTAGATGCATAGCAATATCCAGAGTCTGAGAGAACATCATAAAATCACAGTGGGATGCAGTAGATAGAGTGAATAATTGGGTCAACAAATACTCAAATCCACCATATCTAAGAATGAAGTAATGATTGCTTTCTACCCAATATAACAGACAAAGCAGAATATTCATTCTAATAATGTTAACTCAGGAATGTTTTAGGGAACCTTGCTTATGTAATAAGGCAAGAAAAAAATCTTAAGAGAAAAATATATTGGTAAAGAAATAAATCTATTTTTTTTCACAGATAACAGGGTCAAATGCATAGAGACCTTGAAGGTATTAGTAATATTAAAACTGGTTAATAGACTTAGCAAAGTCTATTAATCCAAGATCAAAATATAGTAGTTATTTATGTTTCCACATACTGCAACTATGATTTTATCTCTTTTGTGGTATATAGTCTTTATAGAAGACTAAGAACATGAGTAGTGGACATTTATAACTGCATTCTAAATATTTATCCTTACAGACATATGTAAGTATAGCTCTCATTGCTCATCAAAAAACATTTTTTTACAGTAAGTGGAGACAATTATAGAAATCAACAACAGTGCAAAATGCAGAAAACAACTGATCATTGGGTTCCCAGCCCTAGATGATACATATAAAATACAGCCCCTACACCTGCTCAGAGAATATTGTGGAAGTGGGGACTGGAATTATGCTGCAAGATTGTATCTTCTATACATGATAGGAAAACTGCACCCATGAATTTTCCACAATATGGTCACCTAAGTTATAAATTTAACTATAACAATACAAATTGACATGCCAATGTGGATGCCCAAAAATCCACCATTAGGCAAGTATCTGTAGACTATTAATGACTTCCAAGAGATAGAGAATCACTCTTCCAAGAAATCAGCCCCTAATTGTTGTCTGATACAAACCATCATTCCTAAATACATAGACATATGAACAACACTAAGTGGACTCAGATTGTATTTGTATCTTTATATGTATATCACCACAGCCATGAGGACCAGTATCCAGCAGCACAGGGCTGGAAGGGGATCCATGGAGTCGGTATACTAAGACTTGTTTATCTGAGGAAGTAAAGAAAAAGACATACACACTATCTTGATGGTTTCCTTTTTCTGTATTCTGACTTTATTTTTCCTTTACAGCTTATATACCCCAACAAAATCTCCCAGGCAATATAAAAATTACAATGTGGTTACATTCTGTTTTTAAGTGAATGATTATAATGAATACAGGTAAAAACAACAATATGTTTTTCATTTCCTTTACATGATTAAAACAAAGTCATCCCAAGAACCCACATACATTTACATCCAATTAACTTGTTATAGAGGTACATCTATGTAACTTGTAATAGATAACAGAGTGTGAGTAAGCAGGGTATTTTTCTCAGCCAGTTCTTTTACTGGCAGACAGCACATTGCAGTTACAAAGAAGAAATCAATCACTTTATTGCTTATCTTGAAAAGTAATCTTATAAGGAATCTTAAAAAAAAATCACAAACCTAAATTTTTATATATGAAAAAGAATCAGTCACTTCTGCTTTAAATCTTTAGGGTGCATACCCGTTCATTAACAGTTTTTTTTTTAATATTAAGAAGTTGAGGGCAGAAATGGGTACCAGGAATTAATCATCATCCTTGGTCACCAATCAAGCCTAGCAAGAAAAGTAATTAAGCTAATAATAATTGGGCTGCTTTTTTGTTGTTCTCTGACCTTAAAAAGTCCCTCACTCAGCTATATGCCTTTCTAAAACTTTAGATTGTCTTCTTGGATTTTTTTTTACTTCAAGGCTATTTGTCAAAAATATCTTAGTCTAACCTTAATTATTTTCAAAGCTTTGTTTCAGCTATGATGCAATCAGAAACCTGTGAACACATCTCCCAACATTAAGGTTAAAAGAATTTAAGCTAGCTTGGCTACTGGGACTCAATTGTTTTTCTTAACCATTAACCTAAGCCACAGCCTATACAGCTCCTCAATAGAAACTCATGTATTCTAGCTGTGTGACACTTCCTTGTTTTATTTTTTATCCTCCGAAGTCTCTGCTTTATGAGAAACAGGAACAACATTTTACCCTTCATTTACCTATGTTAATTTTTCCGCTAAACTAACCTCTATCATAATTCCTTACTATATTTATTAAAAAATCCCAATCATCAAAATCCCATTTAAACTAACACTATTATTGTATAACATCATAGCTTCATTTAAACAGTACAGCTTAGGAGGAAATCATCTTCATAATAATCCACAGGTAAAAATGCTCAGTAGAACAGGATATTTTCAAGAGATGATCATACTGCATTAAGGGCAATGGGGTTCTCCCTACATCCATTCACACCATGCCTGATACCAGAGAAAAATGGCAGCAGCGAGCAGGCAAAGACACAGCAGTAGCAAGAAACATTCTGGGGCTGCAGTCTATCTGAGGTTCACCTGTCAGGGTTGTGTTTTCTGGTGGGCCAGTTCCCTGAAGTCAATTGCCATCTGCTTCTCCTCTGACATGGCCACGAGCAGTACATATACATATAACAATAATATTTAAATAAAAATTAAGATATTATGTAAAAATAGAAGTTAGAAGGAGAAGTTGAGATAGATGAAGGGGAACAATGGTAGGCAAACAGGATATGATTATAGGGGATTGAAGATGATCAAAGTAATATACATATGGATGAAATTTCATAATTAAATCCATTAAACTAATAAATGATAGCAATAAAAAATAAGAGACTACACCTCTACTCATATGATCAATTGATTTCCTACAAAGATGGTTTGTGGATCCTGTCTGGAGGCGTATAGACATCCTGTCAATTAATAGGGATTATGGTTAATTAATTAATAAGATGATGATATTCTACAGACTAACAAGCACTGAGGGTAAATTCCTTAGGTACATAAGAAAGTCTAGGGAAGAACTTTCCTTTACCCCAGGGCTACCCTTCTGCCATTGTACAGAGTATGTATGGACTGTTTGAAAAAGACAGTGTGCTGGGACTTCTGAGTGGTTAGAGAGTACTACTGGAAGACCATTTGTAGTGTAGCAATTTCCTCCAGTGACTGATAAATTCATCCTACAGAGAAGCCCTTTAAAACAGAAGGTAAGCAACTCAAAATAGCTTTAGGAAGTCCCTGAAATTGGCCAGATTCACTAGACCCTTCCCTCCCAAGAGTAGACACACAAACCAAGCTGCAAAGACTCTCTCAGATCAGACAAGTTACAAAGAAGATTCTGAGACCAGACCATCTTCCTGGAAGAGGCAGAAATCAGTTGAACTGCCTGGAACAGGTTCAGACCAAATGAATCACTTGAAAGGGACACGTTCCAGTCTGTTGAGCAGTCTGAAGGCACCTGTTCTGAAGGGCTTTGGTAATACAAAATGTCTTTGAGTCATTTCTGCTCCCGTAAGTAACTCATCACCTATTTACAATAAAACTCATTGGTTCATCAAGTTGGATTTTGGTGGTATCGGCATTTAGGTCTGTTGTAGGCTCTGGTTCTGAGGGTGAGTGGAAATGTGTATTGTGCTTCTCCAGGAAAATTCTTGTCATAAACACCACTCTATACAGTGACTGGAACTTTGAACGCTCCTAATTTTCACTTTTAACTGTCTAGTTGTGGTTCAAAAAGTGAAAGGGTGGTGGGTATTGAAAACTGTTGTCACTTGGACACCAAAATTGGAGTCAAATTATTTTTGTGACTATTTTTTTTATTATTTAAAACATTTTTTTTAGCTTAACCATTTAATTATAATGTACACTGTTTATTATAATAACAGACTTCTGAAGAGAGGTTTTATTACTCTTATTACAGTCAACCAACTGTAATAAAGTGCATTGTTTGTGGCAAGCACTTAATTTAAAACAATTTTTAAACTTAAATATATTTTGATCATATTTTCCCCTTTTTCAAGTCCTTCCATTTCCTTTCTGCTTTTCTACCAACCCAATTATAAGTTCTTCTTCAAAAAAACAAACAAAAGCCTGGTATATCAATCCCTCCAAAAACAACCCCAAGAAAACAAAGTAAAACCACCCCCTCAAATAAACAGCAAACTGTAACCAAATAAAAGCACGCACGTGCGCATGAGTGCGCGCGCACACACACACACACACACACACACACACACACAAAAAAAAAAAAAAAAAAAAAACAAAACTATTTAGTCCATTAAATATTGGTCAACTGCTCCTGAACATGAGGTCTGTCCTGAAGTGGTTGATTTATCCACTGTCACTCTATTGGAAAAAACTGATTTTCCTTCTATTAGCAGATATAAATGCAAGTTCAGTTGTTAAACTTTACCCTAGTAGCTAGGTTTTCATTCATATATTCATTCGTTCATTTTTTTAAATAACAAGATAAAATGTAATGAGATAAAACAAATCTATCATATTTAGGTTGGACAAGACAAATCAACAGAAGGAAAAGAGCCCAAGAGAAGGCACAAGAATTAGGGACGAGGAGCCAAATTATTAATTACATATGTATAGGTAGTTCAATGATAAAGCATAATAATTTTAACAAATAATGTTGGAATAACTGCCTAATCCTTGACCACTTTTTCCTAGCTTACATAAAAACTAATAAAAAGCGGATTGTGTAAAATAATTCTGTTAGATTTCACAACTAAATTAAAAAGCTCTATGGTGCAATATGGTGGCAATAGTTAATTACATTGTGTTACATTCTTGAAAATTTCCTAGTGTATAGATAGATTTTAGGCATTTTCATTATGAAAACTTGAAGTATGGAAAGTAAAACATATGTTGATCAGCTCATTTCAATGTTCCAAAGTATATACATATTTCAAACATGTCATGTGTACATAGACAATAAAAATATGTATTTGTAAAATAAATAATGAAAGAAAGAAATAATGGAGTGTAGATTAAATGTAATATGTAAAACCATCAACATCCTCTGAAAAAAATGTCAGATAAAATCTTTGTTACCATGAGTAAGAGAAAGCTTTCTTAGCTTGGACATCAAGCCACCAGTCTCAAAAGGAGAAGATATTTGTAGGAAAAATTCAAGATTTACAGCAGTAGGAGATGAGACAGGGTAAGAGTAATTAAGTTCATTATGTGTATGTATACATATACACAAGAACACATGCATATATGAACATATTTAATTAAAAATGTAATTTATATTTTGTCAATGGAATATGCCAACATTATTAGCTGGCATAAAAAGTGCATGATGGACTAGAGGAGACTGAGGTAGATATCCAACACACATGCCGTTTGTTCCCTGAGATTTGACTTTGTAGATCTATCGCAAAGGTGTCTCAGATGCTCCAAGTAAGTTAGAAGTTATAGACGGATTTTCTGAAATTAACATGGTATGTCATATGTAATACTGAAGTAATTTTGAGTAAAGATGCTTTTAAATCAATAAGTAAAAGAGAAGAGACTGAGTTATCAAAATTAAAAATGTTTGCACATTGAAAGATTTGGTTATGTAAATGGAAGAGCAGCAGCAAGGAGATGGCTTAGTGAGCAGAGCTTGCTACACAAAGATTGGGACTTGAGTTCAGAGCCCCTGCCCCCATGGAAAAGCCAGGCATGATGATACATGTGTATAATGCTAGTACTGAGGGTGTCAAAGACAAGGTGATTCTTGGAGCTTGCTGTATATCTAGTCTTACTGAATTATTGAGCCCCAGATGAAGAGAGAGAGCCTTCACCTCAACAATAAGGTGAAGGACACTCGAGGAAGACACTTAATGACAATCTGTGGCCTCCAAACGCAACCTGTGTAGGTCCACATAAATAGCCACATATGCTCACACCATCTAAGATAAGAGAGAAAAATAATAGGATATGGAAAAACAAGCCATAGATTTGATGAAACTATGACCTGCTCCCTTTGAAAGGGACTCTCTAAGTCTGACATTGTTGGCCATTTACACAAAGGACTCCATATATAACCACAGAAATGTGCATATGTCTATGTTTGATGCTACTTTATTTATAGTAAAAAGAAAATAGAACCAGGTGGATGGATAAGGAAAATGTGGCACATACGGACAATGGAAATTCATTTAACTGTAAAAAAAAAAAATCAAGTTAAGAAAAATTCTGGAAAATGGATGGATATAGAAAGAATGGCATTAAATGAGCTGACTCAAACTCAGAAAGTGGTTTTCATAAGTAGACTCTAAACTTTCATCATATACATCACGCAATGAAGCACAGAGAGATTAAATAAGTTGTCCAAGGTAATCAAGCATGCTACCTTGTAAGTTTTGGAGTTAAACCTCAGTCTTACAAAATTTTTGTTAATATTTTCACCACTGCATCATCCCACTACTTCAAGTTTTAAAAATATATCACCATCAGTGAATGTGTCATGTACTGAATGGAGAATTTTTTTTTTTTTTCCTGAATGAAAGTCAGATGAGAATCCTCTCTTCTAATGCTGTGTGTTGGTTCTAAACATTATTTGTGGTACTCAGATGAAACCACATTTTCAAGTTCATAGCATTTCTTTATTTGAGAAAAGGTAGAAAGAAAGTAGGTGGGGATTAAAATAGCTCCTGGTAGTAAAACAGAATGACAGCCTCATAGAATTTGATTCTGTTTTCAATATTTTATAACAAGTTCACTTTAGTCCAAATGAATGGTGGCTCATACAATTCCAGGATAAATTCTTTCCATAAAGGCTCTTAGTCTTTAAGAAATATGGACACAGCCATAAAAACAATTCAGTCTTTTACTTCATTGCCTCCTTTTTCAGCTGGTAATAAATTGTTGGCTGAGCCTCAATAGGCACATAATAGGCAGTGGGAAAGCCCTCCATCAAAGAGGAGATTTATCTGTGAGTTGTCTGAGAAACATTCCTTTATGCAATAAATACTAGAGGAGCAAGATACAGGCCAACAAGGAGTGAGCTGACTATAAAGAGGCATTTATCAGGATAACAGTTAAGCATCAACTTTCAAAAACAAGGAGAATTCCATAAAGCACAGTCAGCCCTTAAATTGTGCATATGTCCCTTTTGATGGGATCAGTTCATCTTCTTCAACAAATCTATCTCATAATTCCATAGAAATTTTTACCCACAACAATTGTCTGTATTATACATGGAAGACATGTTGCTATGAAATATCCAAGTCTTTGGGTATTTTGGTTCATTTTATTTGTGTACCAGTGGTCAACACATTTCATGGTTTTGTACCTGGTACATGGCAGGCTATTATCCACATAAGTATAGAGTGCCCAAGGTTGCTTTTAGATGCTCATTTGAAAAATGGTTAATGCATAGAAGGATCCATGATTAGTAGCTGATTGCTTTCTGGGACTGGCTGTTTTCTTACTGAAAGGCTCTTGACTTAGTTTGTGGAGTGTTCCTTTTAAGATGTTACTTTCTTTGAACTCTTTATTGTAGAATTATGTAATTCCGCCCTTTCTTAAATCTTACTCATTTTGTATTTTGTCCCTAATGAAGAGATTTGCCTGGAGAGTTGTAGAGGATAGCCCTTGTAGATAAGGACGCACCTGGGTAGATTTTTAATTATTTCTTTAAAGGTTTGTCCTATTTCTGGGAAGGTCAAGATCAAAGTTGAACCTAAAGAGTAGAAGATAAAATTAATTTTCACTCAGAGCTTTATCCTGTTTATGATACATCTTATTTTAGAAATAGTTTAGTTATATAATATTTTAGAAATTATTTTAGTTATATTTAGAAAATATAACTGAAGAATATCAGTGAATTTTAGACTGCTTGACAGTCAGTATGCTAACTTTTAATAAATAGAAATGTTTTGAGGTTTGGATGAATGGGATAGGTTTGAACCACAAAGTTTAAGTGACTCGTTTATGCTTCACTGACCAACCATCAAGTCCCCTTTGGAATTCTGTGATTAAAATCGGAAACACTCAGTTCCATGTCCAACATTGCAGCATATTATTGCTTGATGGATAAAATGTTTAGAGTGACAGTCAAAGCACATATTTAGAGGGCCAGGGAGTTTGACTTGGTGGATGAAAGCACCTGCCATGCAATCCGAGAGACCTGATTTTTATCCCAAGATCCCACCATGGAAAGGGAGAATTGACTCTTTGATTTTACGTGTTCACCGTAATGTACACACACACACACACACACACACACACACCATACAGATACACAGAATAAAAACAACTAGGGCACATCTATGAGTTTAGTCTTGTGGATTAATGTACATAAGGCAAGATCAGTGTAAATCTGGAATTCAAGTTCAGTAAGCACTTACTATGGGTCTAGCACTCTAGGTAGCAATCTGTGTGCAGCATTTCATCTAATTGTTAAGGGCACGGAGGTTCAAATAAGACAGGTTATTCACCTTACCATAAAACTTGAACTCGAGGCCACACTTTTAAGATTCCAAAGTCCCCATCAGAACCTGAACATCATGAAGAATCACAGCTGAGAACATTCATGGGTCCAACTTCCCTCTGCAGTTTCATTTAGAGTTAATGCAAGAAAACCTGAATTTTGTTCTCTCTGTATTTCCAGTAATTGAAAATCTACTGGCATTTAGTTTGTGCTCTACAAATGTTAGTGAGTGAATACATGTATCAGAAAGGATGCTTCTCCTTGGGGGTTTGTGTGTTAACCTTGAATGGCTTCTCATTTCATTTGTTAAAACACAGACAATAATGCAGAGGTATTCAGAAGGACAAAGGAGATCAAACAACCAAGTTAAAATGTTTTTTTTTCCCAAACACTAATAACACAACATTGAAATGAAAGCATTGAACATAACAGATGATTTTCTCGTCCTCTAGAGAGTACAATTTTTTGTGAAATGAAGGACAAAAACATTTTGTAGCATTTTCATGAAAGAAAAAACACATATCATAGGACATAATGGAGTTTTTGATAATAGAGTTTTGCCTTTTTATGCCAAAGCTATCTTACAACATACATTCTTGATGAAGGAAAAAACGTAACAAGCCACAAACAGATCTTTCTGTGAGAGATAAAGCAATTAGGGAATACAAAGGAAAGAAAAGAAAAAGAGGCTCCAATAAACTGGGAAAAATTACAAGCATTATAAGAAAATCAATAAAATCAAATCCACTCTTGAGGCAAGAAGTCTATTCACTCATTGTTCCAGACTAGCTGGTCATTATGTAGGGGTCTCAGTTTGCAAAATTCGAGTGGAACTAAACAAAACCACCATGTTAGTAATCAAACAAAAAAGAATCGCAACTTTTGTGCTCTGCAAGGAGCCGACATTTCAGCGTGCCTTTATGCAGAAGGAGAGCCACAGAAATCTGGAAATGAATGCAATACAGGAGAAACAGGCTGGAACTGGGGTTCATTCCTTTCACCCAGATATTGTTAATCATTCCAATCTTGTCACTTCCTCAATGATACCATGTTACAATATAAGGCCAAGGACTGTGTGAAAAATGTGGAATACATTGATTTGCAGAAGTTCAGTTCTCTCCCTGCCTTTAAAAATTCTAGTTGTCCCTCAACAATCATGTCACTTGTCACTGCCTCTGGGCCAGTCTCCCTGATTCCTTCAGTCGGAGTGGATCTTTTTGGGGGGCAGAGGTTGTATAGTTCTCAGTCTCACCAGTGCCAGTCTTACCCTGGTATGAGTTGCTCGCAGCTGATTTCTTAGATTAAGAGCCATGTCTTGATTGACAAGGCAGCAGAGAATCATATAGCCAAGGGATGTTTCCTGAAAATGAATAAAGGGATAGAACTTTTACCTTAACTGAACACCCACTTAATGACTTCCACTTAGGAAATGGATTTCACAGCATTTTTTCATTCATTCATTCATTCATTCATTCATTCATTCATTCATTCATTCATTCAACAGGCCTTTACTGAAAATGCATTTCATGTTAAAGACCCTGTTAGGCATACCCGATACAGGACAGGCACTTCCAGTCAAGACATCTAAGTTTAGGAATGTGACCAATTTATCAAAAGTGTTTACCTAGATGGCCAATTTTACACTGCAGTTTTTAAACTATAACTACAAAAACAATTGGCATTCTATCTCCTAAAATAACAAAGAAAAGAAAAGGATGAGGAACTACTTGAGAGTGAGAAAACAAAATAAAAAGTGATGCCTTTTTATTATTAAAAAATCAATGCCTAATTCTCCAATTGCTTCCTTCTACTACAAAGGAGTTTATTGTAAAAATCCTAAGAATGGCATTCTGAGGGTAAGGTGGTAGTAATGTCATTGTTGATTTCCTGATTTTCAGGCGATTATTTACAACATTGTTACAGGAAGTTGGTGCTAGACTTACATCATTATGACAACATACCTGACACAAAGATCTTCAAAGAGGAAATTATCTTGTTTCATTATTTCAGAGGTTTCCTTTCATAATTAGGTAGCTCTGTTGCTTTCAGGCTTGTAGGAATGCAGAACATCCAAGAAGAAGGGCTGCTTACCTATGGTCTGGGGAAGGAGAGAGAGAGAGAGAGAGAGAGAGAGAGAGAGAGAGAGAGAGAGAGAGAGAGAGAGAGAGAGAGAGAGAGAGCGCTCCAATGTCCTATTTCCCTCAGTTGGACCCAATTTTCTGTAGATTCCACCACCTCCTCGTAGTCCACTCAATTCTAAATCCATCTATACATTAATTCTGATGAAATTAGCCATGACACTATCCCATCACCTCTGACAGGTACTTAATGGAAACCTGCCCTTCAGTACCTGTGCCACTAGAGTGACATCACTTATATAAACTACAGAAAAATTCACTGCCAAACGAGGAATATGTATCCAGACATAAAACTGTATTTGTGTAGGGTAATAAAGTCCTAGAAATGGCAATAACCATTCTCATCTTATATACCCTAACAGAGATGCCGCTAAACTTCAGTAACTTCAGATTTGATGTTGCCAATGGAAGAGTTCATTTTATTTGTTGTTTATTCATTTTTCCTGGAGACTGCTACATTCTTAAAATATCAAACATATACATCATGCAGGCTGGAGCAAATGGACCACTGAGGAGGGGCTTTTAAGGGGGAAACTCTTTAAGAGCTTTAGTGTTCCTCTGGACACCCTAACATCTCAAGTTTCTCAGAGAAAAGAACCAAGTAAACATTTTGAGATTGTTCAAAAGTGAGGTGGGGTCCATTTTATCTATAAAAACTCATTGTATCAGTTCATACTTCATTGGTAGGCAAGTAGCATTTTGTATTTTCACTTAAAAAGTGTGTGTATGGTGTATGGGTGATTATAAATAAAAATTAAGTTACTGTTACTTATAAAACTCCAGTGAGAGATAAATATTTTAGTATTTCAGCGTAGTCCTTCCATCTCTTATCATACATGTGTAACATGTCAGAATTCTGCCCCAAACAGTATTGGCAAGAGGCTTGGCATCTCTGATTTTCTGAATCAAGCCATTACAGTCTTTGTATTCTTTTCTTTGAATCCTTGTTCTCATCTTCTCTTTCTTCAATTCTACAGAAACTTGAGAGTTTACCTTTGATCCATCTCAATGACTACTGAGATACTCATTGCTTGAGCTCTCTCATTATTTGTTCTCTGGCTTGTGGTACCAGAAGCTTTTGCTTTACCAGACCACAGCACCCATCAGCATGGATGTTAGTGTTGAGAATTTCCCATTTCTATCAACAACCTGTCTAGAAGGTCTGCTCTTGAGTAGTCTCTAGTTACCACACACTTGTGTTTCCAACACTCTTCATTTGGTTCAGGAGATTTTCTTATTGCTTCTTGACTTAACCTTTCCTAGGCTGTGCTGCAGCCTGTGTGTAGACCTCAGCTCCTTGCCTCTATAATTCATAGCTTTTAGCAACAATGAAATATAACTCCCTTATTGAGCTCTCTGAAGCTCATGATATAGGTTCTAATGCTTCATGGTTTCTTTCTGGAGGTAAGTGTCATATGTCTATTTCTTTCTTATTCTTCTGTAGAAGTGAAACCCCATCATACATTAATAAATAATTCTACAGATTTCATGATATTCTATGGTATAACAGCTAAACCTTTATGATACATTGGATATGTATTTACTGCATGTCTAATATTTGAAGTACAATAATGAGGAAGACACTTTCTACAACAAACAAATTTATCATTTGGGCAGTATGGGGTATAATCCTCTCAGTGGTCATATTCCACAGATATAAATGATAGTCTAGGAGTGACTCTACTTTTAAGAGGGTCTCACTTTTCCCCTTGATGTTACTACTTCCCTTTTACACACTAGCACACACATAAACACATGTGCAAGTGTGTAACATTTGTGATGCTACATAGGGAAGCAATTTAGCCACTCTTTGGGCTCAGTGATGCCAAGAGCAGTGGGTGTTTCTCATATCTTTCTTTTCAGTTGATTTCAACTCTTTACTCTTCTATAGCACAAATGGGAGTCATTGGTGTCCACAGACACCTGCTGGGTGCAGAAACTAGCTCCAGATGCTGCTATAATGTCTAGTTCACCCAGGCAGAAATACTCCTTATTAAGACAAAATTCTGCCAGCATTAATGCTTACCTGACTTTTCCTACTGTGTGATATTTAAATATCGACTATAATTCTTCCATTGGGGCTACCCAATCCTAACATTATAACACCCCAGGAGTAGTTATTTAATTGGGTATTTTTGAAAGTACAAAATAATGTGTTTGAATTGCCAACTTTCTCTCTCCATGACCTGAAGTTCCTCCACAAATTTGAAATGAGAATTCTGTAGATGTGAGAATGTATGTGTACTATAAACAAATGACTTGGTTGAAGTCATTATATACCAGATCAATTTCTTTGTTGAATGAACCCATTTGCTTTTCATCACCCCATAATGTAGGTACTGTTATCTTTCACTTTATTTGTAAGTAAACTTATGTTTTAGATGCTTGATCCCAAGGTCAACAGAATAGTTGAATGATGGAATTAAATATTCTGATCCCAGCACTCATGCCTTTAAACATGAAATTGTCCTGGCCTAGAATGTGCACAAAATCTTAAACACTACTCAGTACAGTTCTGATGTAAAGCATCAGTGGCTTTCCCAGAGAAGAGCATCTATGCCATTTCTTTGTTTACACGGTTGGCATCAGACTCAATGGTACCTATTTCAGAGGTACTTTTTAGAGTTACATAAAACTTTGTTACTGGACAATATGGCTCCAAAGAATCTATCTGTATTATCCTTATCCTCTGCAAAATGTCTGTTGGTTATTATTTATCACAAACCCAGTTTTTTCTTTTGCCATTCTAATGAGCCACCACAAACTCCATAGCTTAAAATGGCATGCCTATTAATTCAGAATCCTAGAGTTTAGAAGTCCAAGTTGTTCACACAGAGATAGGGTCAAGGTATCAACAAGGCAGTGTTTTTTTTAGAGGACCCTGATTTCCTTTTTCAACTTCTCAAGTCTGCCCATATTCCTGGGATCGTGGGTCCTTCCATGCAAATTTAATACTGGTGGCAATTTTCTGATATACGCTGATACTCAGTGATTCCTTTTTCTCTTCTAATATCTTTATTGAGCTAAATATCAACTCAATTCCATCTACACTTTTACTTCTTTGATAACAAATTATTGCTTTTAGAGATGCTTGGAATCAAGGCAAAGGAACCTGGTCGAAGGAGCTGATGCAAAGGCTCCTCCATGCATGGAGGGATGCTGCTTACAGACTTGCTCCTCATGGCTTGTTCAGCCCGCTTTCTTATAGATCTAGAATCACTGGCCCAGGGATTACTCAATTGATAATTAATTGGCTGGGCTCTCTATCATCAATCACTAATTTAGAAAATGCTCTGTGAGCTACGCTACAGCCTGATGTTATGGAGGCCTTTTCTCAGTTAAGTTTCCCTCTTCTCCAATGACTTTAGCTTGTGTCAAGTTGACATAAAATTAGCCAGCACACTGGACAACCCTAATACATCCCCCCCCTCTGTGGAATGACAGGAATCATTCCTTGTTCCTGCTTCACTTTTTCCCATTTAGTGTGACAGGGCTTAAGTCATCCATGGGTCTTGGAGGCCCTTAACTACTTAGAGTGCAGAGCCTGGGGCTACAGTGTTGGGAATGTAATTGAAAACTTCGATTTTAAGTGAACACATGACCATTCTTAAGCAAGTCTTATTGGCAACCACTGAAAGTTTTTAGCTTATAGAATATTAAAGAATCTGGCTTAAACTACTTTTTTCAGAGACAAATTCCAAAAAGATGAAATGATTTTCAGAAGAATCTGCTTCCAATAACTTGCAACGTTTGAACTGTGATTCTAATATCTTCTTGAACAGTTCATCATGTATTAGTCACCCTTAGGTGACAATTCACTTATACTATATTCAATGTCTTGCCAAGGGTCATAGAACTCCAGGGCCCAGGATTCTTGTTTGCTGGTCTAGAAATGCCCAGTGTTTCTTTTTTCATAAAATAGCACATCCAGGGATATAGTGTTCTTGGGGAGACATTCTACCTCTGAATGAAGCATTTCATGAGTGATAAGAGAATGGTAAAGCTTGAGTAATTCCAAAGGCAAGGGACAGCATCAATATTAGGACAAATAAGTAGGAAAAACTGCTAATTTTGAACTTGCATCCTTCATACCAGGCTGTCACTGCACTGAAATAGGCATGTTGTCAATCTTTACACAGACCTCTGTCTACATGTGTTAGGTATTGCTAGACTGGTCAGCATCTTATTTGCCTTTTCTGTCTGCATAAAACCCTGTGCAGTGCTCTGTCCCCTGCTCATCTCTATCAAGGGCAAGGACTGTACCTTTGTGGATGCAGGAAGAGGAAGTGACTGGACAGTAGGCCTCCTGCTAAATGTCATGTGTAAAATGAATTGCTAAACGGTCTTCTTAATAATAATAAAAAACAACCCCAGACCCAAATACTGGGGTGAAAACTGAGAGATCAGAGGAATAGGACAAGCCACAGCTAACCTCAGCTTACCATCTCCTCAGTTTCCAGAGAGAGACACTTCCTGTATACTCACCCCTGTATATTTTTCTGTGCCCTGCCATCTTACTTCCTCTCTCCACCCAGCTACATCACTTTCTCTTTCTGCCCATCTCTATCACTTCCTGTCTGTCTGTACAGACCTCCAGACCTCTATGGTTAGCAAGTACTGGGATTAAAGGCATGTGCCACCATGTCTGGCTCTGTTTCCAGTGTGACCTTGAGCTCACAGAGAACTGAATGAATCTCTGCCTTCTGAATGCTGGGATTAAAGGTGTGTGTGCCACTACTGTCTGGCCTTTATGTCTAATCTAGTGGCTGTTCTGTTCTCTGATCCCCAGGAAACCTTTATTAGGGTGTACAATCTATCAACCACAGTCATGGGGCATGAAGACCGAGCAATAAACTCACATTTTGGCAGAGCTTCTGGGACTGCAGCTACACACCCCAGAATGAACCTGGCTGGCCATGCTAATAAAAACAGGAGCTAGTTCTTACTAGATGGTAAGGATTAGGGGTAAACAATGGGGTGGGTTATTAATTAATGACAGAGCAAAGATATATCAAGTCTGTGTCTGGCGGCTTTCAAAGCCTGTACTCTGGATCCGAGTGCCAACACTTGCTATCCCTTAGCTAGAGAAAGGATAGGGAAGAAGCCATGGGACAAATGATAAGCTGCTTTTGTGGAAGGCCTTGTGCATTTGTTGTCTTTAACGTCTTTTTCTCTAAGAATTTTCAGAAGTTACTACTTTCATTTTTTTCCCTGTATCCCTTTCTTTATTCTGAGCCTGTGTCCTAAAATAACTTCAAACTCTTGAAAAAAAATTAACTGCAGTTCCAATTCTCCTTCCATACCTCAGGGCATTTTGCATGTGACCTTGAATAATTTTTAGCCTTAGCTAAATCTCTCTCTCTCTCTCTCTCTCTCTCTCTCTCTCTCTCTCTCTCTCTCTCTCTCTCCTGAGATGTATGCCTGCTGCTATCTCTTTCAAAAACTAAACAAGCAAGCAAAGAGAAGACAGAGCTAGGGCAAGGGTTCCTGGGAAATAGGAAAGAGACCTTTGGTGGGGAAGGCACTGATTAGAGTGACTTTAGCAGACACAGAAGGGTGCCTATGTATCAGTTAGGGAACTGGAGAAAGGAAGCAGACACTACTGGGCATGGGAAACTTGATCATCTCATACTTGCCTTCCCAGCCTTATTTTCAACCATTAGACTAGGAAAACTATAGTGAGGAGGAAGCTTTGACCCAAGAGAGACCACAAGAAGGGAGGCCTTCTGACACTTTTTCATCCTCCTCCTCAGGACAGCAATTATAGGCCATTATCTACAATAATCTCCATAATCTATATCTTAGTTGAAATACCAAAGGGCAATTTATTTTTCTAGCCTTTTGATATAAGTGTACAAGTCAGATACATATGGCTTCTGAATGTAAACATAGAAACTTTAATGGAAAAAAGTTTCTATGGCAAGGATTTTATTTTACATATGGTAAATAAATAGATCATAATGGATTATGTGAGAAAAAAATAAAACCATGGCTATCTAATACACAGATGCTTGGGAGAAGTGAAACTCACATGATGCATTTATGGGTCTCCAGACCCATGTAATATTTTTTCCCTAAGTGTTACCCAGAAGAGTTAAAAAGTTGCTGTCAACATGGGCACACCGACAGCAAAGAAAGTATTTAAATGTAAACCCATTTGCTGGTTTTCTAAGCAAAGATGGCTAAACATCATCCTCATCAGTAGATAGCATTTAAAAACTTTTAATTGTTCATTTATTCTATAAATATTTATTGAGAACTTACTACATATGAAGTACTGTATAAAGTATGCTCACAAATTTTAAAAAGTATCACACACTGTCAACATATTCTTTAAGAGCATAAACTATGGTAGGAGACTCAGAGAAAAGTCAAGTGAAGGTTATCCAATAGTAAGACTGTAATGTACCAGACCATCAGACAACACGCAATGAGGCATCAACTAAGCAGGAATACAGGTAGCGGAATATACATGGGTCTCTTCCACCTGACACCTGACAGTCCTCACAACCAGGAAGAACAGATTTTCTGCCCCATCTGCCTTGCATCCAATGGCAGAAAAACCATCTTCAGAAACAATGGGCTGGAGCCATGTTCCTTTTTCTCTGATTCCTCGAGCCTATTTGCCTATGTCTTTCACATTTCTGATGTCTGTGCATCAATTCATGCTGGCAGGTTCCTAGATACTTTGTCACACAGATTTGCCTGGAATATTTGCCTGGAAGTTTTTGTTTGGAGACTCAGAAGCCTAATCAGACTTAAAGTATGGATCAACACAGGCTTTAAATTCTATCAGCACTCACCCTTCTCACCCTTGCTGTCTTCCAACACTGCTTTCCCTTCAGTGGTTTCAAACATTGCAAAATTTTGCCACTTT
The DNA here is from genome assembly GCF_049852395.1 of Peromyscus maniculatus bairdii. Classification (NCBI taxonomy): domain Eukaryota; kingdom Metazoa; phylum Chordata; class Mammalia; order Rodentia; family Cricetidae; genus Peromyscus; species Peromyscus maniculatus. Next base: position 72,141,784 of record NC_134855.1, read on the forward strand.
GTAGCAAACAGGCCTCAGTGCAGTGTCACCCTTGCCTCTTAAAAACTGTTTTTGGGAAAAGTGTGCATTTCTGAATACAGTGAAGACTTGAAAATTATTATTATATGCTATGTAAGAATCTGATTAAATACCATGAAAATAATTATTCATCTCAGGAACTGCATATTTGTTACCAATACTTCCTTGAAAGCAGGGAAGCAGGCTTTAGTATTTTTGATTTTTCTCTCTTTTTATTGTTTGAGAATTTCATACACATATATGAAATTTATGCACATATGTTTTGATAAAGTTAACCCTCTTTCCATCTCCCCCAATTTCTCCCTATGCTCTCCATCATTATTCCTTCTCAAATTCAATGTGCTCTTTTATTCATATGCAACTGATTCCAGTAAGTACATGTGGGTGCAAGGCAATCTACTAGAACATGGGTAGCTTCTCAGGGTCCCATCCCTAAAGAAAACTGGGTCTCTTTTCTGAGCAGTCTTCAATTGTAATAGTTCTTTAGAGGGTGGTGGAATATCATAATCTTTTACACACCCATGCAGGGATTTCGTGAGGCTTGATTTTGGGCAGGTCTTATGCATGCTGTCACAGCTCCTTTGAGTTCACTGGTACAATGGTCCTATCATGCCTGGCAAACATGGTTCCTCTGCAGAAATCCACTGCCGCTGGTTCTGAGAATCTTTCTGTCTCCTCGTCTGGGATGAATCTTGATTGTCAAACTCTGGGCTCCTTTTATAAACATATATGTATGCATTTTTTTGACACAGGGTTTCTCTGTATAGCCCAGGCTGTCCTGGAAGTAGCTCTGTAAACCAGGCTGGCCTTGAATTCAGAGATCCACTTGCCATTGGTTCCTGAGTTCTGGTAATAAAGGCACATGCCACCATGCCTGGCTCTATATGTAAGTATTTTTGGAAGCTGTATCACCATGATTTTAAAAAGAGGGTGCTCATTTTATTTACCCTTTGAGCAAATACCCTAAGGAAGAAAGTAACTACCCATTTGTAACCAGCAATCGTGATGTAGGTGAGGGTTTTGTAGTAATTCTGGAGCTGGAGGATGACAGAAACTCAAAGAAAAACTGGCTGGTGGAAACCAATACATAGTCCTTCAAACTTGTTCTTCAGGGATATAATTCCCTAAACATATCATTGATTTTTTTTTGATGTATGATCTTAGCTGACTTGAAAAGAGAAAGGCATTTTAGTAGATTTGTCTGGGTTTATATAATATTTCCAAAATAAATCCACCAATGCTCTAACATTATTAAGAATGGTAATTCTTAGATTAATGGAAGAGAAATATACTGGAACACTCTATCATCTATCTATCTATCTATCTATCTATCTATCTATCTATCTATCTATCTATCTATCTATCATATCCTTCTCTCTCTCTCTCTCTCTCTCTCTCTCTCTCTCTCTCTCTCTCTAAATTATGTGTATGCGTGTGTGTTTCTTTATTGGTATGTGCTCTCATTTGCAGGTGACCAGAAGACAATTTTAGATGCCTTGGGATTGGGATTATAGTCAATTGTGAGCTTCTTGCCATGGGTGCTGGGGACCAAACTCAGGTCATCTGCAAGAGCTATTAACCCCTAAGCTGTCTCCCCACCCAGCTCCTGTGAATATTTGACCTGTTTTCCATATTTTTTTAACATTAGAACAAACCACTTTTATTCTGTTATGCCATGTAAAACTGCCTGATTGCTTTTTATTGTTATTTACAACTGACAACAATTATTTACTCCATGGGAAAATAGAATGCTGTCAAGGGAATCCTGTAATAATTAGGTGTAAAGGTGTATGTGAACATAATGTGAAATGAAGTAATTAAAACCAAATTTACAGGTTGTCATCCAATATGCTTGGTGTAGGGTAAACATTTATTTTAAAATCCCATTGGAAATACATCAAAGCTATGTTTTCTCTCATAATAGAGCTTACCAACACATGTCCCTGGGAATACTCATAGAACACATTTAAAATGGACTTAAATTTACCTTATTTTATTATTTGATATATTTATCTCAGGAAACAATAATGAGCTGGTTTGCCAGGGTCCAGACTTGGCTAGAGTTCAGGTCTTGAGGTGGGAAAGGGGCATCGGCACAAGGAAAAATTCTGGCTACCAAGTGAATTGCACTCAAGTGGCCCTAAATAGCTCAGGACATCTTTATTCATACTTAAACAGAGTTTTCCTTACCAGAGTTACATGAACAGCTTTCTTATTGGCTCCTATTTTTTTACCTTTAAGAAATACATCATATTTTAAGGAATACATCATAATAATTATGAAAGCCCCCATTGTTCTCTTATGTTTCCCCAAATACTTTTTCCCATCCCCTAAATAACCTTATTCTAGACATAGAGTTCAGCATTTTTGCAGGATTAACTAAATATTGAGCCAGACACACCCTGTTTTCACAGAACTTATGTCAATTGCCAGTTATTTGTGGTTACAAAGTTAAAAAGTAATAGACACGGCTACAATGCTTAAAGGACAACAATTTCAACACAGACAATTCTTTCATGTCTGCAAGATATGTTTTTATACAATTCCCCTTTCTACAAGAGGGTCCCATGTCTCAAATTCTCTGTAAAAGCCAGACTTGTTAAGGCATCTTTTTCATCTCACTGTATCATACTTCTTCCAACAGTATAAATCTCTGTGTATGGTAAAGATGGATCTATTCATTCCACATTTTGCATTGTGTTCTTTCCTCTTGGAGCATACCAGATCCTGCCACTGATTCTATCCTTGGTGTCCAGGGAACTTACTCTCAACAGTTGGCACTCAGACTTTTTCCCTGTTGAGTGTATGCATGTTTTACTCTCCTTTCCAAATTGTGAGACATGGTTAATGTTCCAAGTGTTGTTTTCTCATATGTACCTAGCTATTTCTATTGAGTCAGAAAAATTCCCAGGATTAGGAGTTGTAGTTAGTAATTCCAGATAAGATTTTGAGAAACATTAGCCCCTTGGTAAAACTTAGGGGGAAATATTCAAGAAATAACAGAATTTCCAGGGAAAATTACAGCTATTGCATGTGTGAGTGTCAAAGTAAAACTAAAATACACCCAAAGAATCACCAATATAATGAGAGAGAAAAGAGCCTGCGAGCTGTATGAATTTTGCAAATTCCTATGCTGTCCCATGGACTGCTGGTCCTTGCCAAGTGAGAGTCCATTTCCACAGGTGCCTTGCCCTGAGGAAATATGTTGGACAGACATGCTGATCTGAGACTAGGCTGCATGGCTCCCAACACTGGTTAACTTAGAAAAAATGAATAATATTATGGTTCTTGATTGAAACAGAATCAACTATCTCATAGATTGCTATTGTCCTTGGTTACTGCCCCTACCCTAGAGTGTGAAGGTAAGTCTCTATTTCTGAAGATAAGGCATATCAGAAACAGGGCCCAGAAACCCATGAGCTGGAACTGACCTGAAAGCCCTTTCCCTGAGGACTAGCTTTTATGCAAGCTTCCAAAGGAGGAAGGCAACCAACAGTCCTACCCAGACATGATGCCTATGAACTATATCAACAAGCAGCATGGCATAATAACCCCTAGGGTGCAACAGTGGTGCACATACCTTGGTGGTAACTAACAGCTCCCTAATTGGAATTAAAACATAATCAACAAAAGGGAGATGTAGCTAGAGTTTTTCTTGTCTGGCCTGGCCCATGGTCAGGACAAATCTCTCTCACCCACTAGTCCCACAGCCGCTCAGACACAACCAAGTAAACACACAGAGACTTATATTGCTTACAAACTGTATGGCCATGGCAGGCTTTTTGTTATGTACTTCTATCTTAAATGAACCCATTTCTATTAATCTATACTTTGCCACGTGGCTCGTGGCTTACTGGTATCTTGCATCTCCCTTGTCATGGCGGTGGCTGGCAGTGTCTCCCTGCCTCAGCCTTCCACATCCCAGCATCTTTTCTCTGCTTGTCCCGCCTATACTTCCTGCCTAGCTACTGGCCAATCAGCATTTTATTTATACAGAGCAATATCCACAGCAGGGAGACCATTCCTGGTATTGGGAACCTAGCAAATTCTCAGTGCTGGGGAAGTCATGGTTATTGGAGGTGAATCTACAACCACTAATTTACTAAACTAGTGCAATCCCTAACAGCAATATATAAACATTCAAAATGTAATTTTTACCTCTCATCAGGGAGATTGCTGTGATAATGTGTCTCCTAGCATCATCAGAAACTACACCCATAAGATCTCATGAACATGACTGCCAAAATGTGAGCTGAATAAGAATGACACAAACAAACATGAAAACCTGGGTAAGGGAAAGCCCATAAGGTCTCAACTCTACAAAAGAACTATGGAAAACTGAGTAAAGTGGGAAATGGGAAAGGTGGCATGTCTCAGGTAAGAGTATATCAACTGGCCAATCCTGAAAATATACATATAGGTAGCACTATAAAGATGGAACAGGCTATGTTTAGGAATATATATGCATGCACGCATACACACACCACACACACACACACACACACACACACACACACACACATACACACATACACATACACACATACCACACACACACAGACACACACACACACACTCACCACACACACACACACCACACCACACACAGACACACACCACACCACATACACACACGCACACGCACACATGCATACACACACACATTTACACGCAAGCAATAACAACAAGAAAAGAAGGTGTGAATTTGAAGGAGAGCTAGGAGGGGTATGTGTGAGGGTTTGGAGGGAGGAAAGAGAAGAGACAAATTTCATAATAAAATTATAATCTCAAAATAAAAAAAGATCAAAAAGAACAACTGGAAATATTATCAATGCTCTCAGTTCTTAATATGATGCCCTTTAAGAATCTCCTGCAAATTGCTACCCCAAATAAGAAACTGCTGTGATTTGGATTGAGGCCTATATTCAATTCTGCATCTATCACCAACAGACTAAGCCCATTCATCTCCTAGTTTTCTTCTTATTGTTGTGATAAACTCTATGATTGAAAGCAACTTGGGGAGGAAAGGGTTTATTCCAAGTCTATTATGAAGGGAACTCAGGACAGGAACTCAAGATACGAACCAGAAGGCAAAAGCTGAAGCAGAAACTATGGAGAAATGTTGCTTAATGGTTTGCTCACTGTGGCTTGTTGAGCTTTCCTTGTTATATTAGCTAGAGCCACCTGCCTAGGGGTGGCTCTGCCCTCAGTGGGCTAGGCCTTCCCAAATAAACAGATAATCAAGAAAATGCCCCACAGACTTGCCTATAAGCCAGTCTTAAGAAAGCATATTCACAATTAAGATCTGTTCTTCCCAGATGACCCTAGCTTGTGTCAAATTGACAGAAAACCAACTAGCCAAATTCATCTTGCCATATGAGGAATTACAAAAGAAAATTACTTTACAGTTTGAGTAATATCATTCAACTGAAGTAGTACTTTTTTAGTGCATATGGAACTGTCATACCAAACATAAACAGAAATTTTCATTTTCTTTGGTTCACCTTTATGCATTTCCACTTGTCTGAGATTGAATAACAGAAATAAACTAAGATAATGGACAGATGCTACTTGCAGTGGCTTCCTGGGGAAGTGTTGAGATGCCTTAAAGTGGCACAAGAAGGCTTTCTAAGAATGATGGAAATGCTGAATTTCTTCATTGATTGTTTACACAGGTGGGTAAATCTGTCAAAAACTTGTCAATATGTTAATTTATACAAGTTTTTTTGTAAATTGTGATTTAAAAGAGAAAAATTCAGTGCATAAAAATGCATAATTTTTTAAAAAATCAGAGCAATAGACATTTATGGAAATAATATACATTCTATTGAAAATGGTCTGTAATAGCACTTAAGTAGTCCTAAAGTAGGTATAAAGATTAGTGTTACGGTTGAATATGAGAGAAAAATAACTTATCCACCATTTGAAAACATTCATTTGAAAGGAAAATGCCCAAGGAAAGGATGCTTGAACAGAGAGCACCTCTACAAGGTTTCGTTGCTCAAAAAAATGCCCACATAGGAAAATTATTTCCCAGTTTAAGCCATGAAGATGATTACTTTGTATCTTGATTTGGCTGGAGAATTCAGACTCCTCATCAACCTAATGCTGTGCTGTGGATTTTGCTCTGTATGCTGTGAATGTGTTGCTCTGATTGGTTAATAAATAAAGTGTTGATTGGCCAGTAGCCAGACTGGAAGTATAGGTGAGACAAAGATAGAGAATTCTGGGAACAGAAAGGCTGAGTCAGGAGTTGCCAGCCAGACACAGAGGAAGCAAGATGACAAGGCAGAACTGAGAAAAGGTACCAAGCCATATGGCTAAACATAAATAAAAATTACAGGTTAATTTAAGTGTAAAAGTTAGTCAATAGTAGCCTGAGCTAATTGCCGAACAGTTTTAATTAATATAAGCCTTTGTGTGTTTACTTGGGTCCAAGTGGCTGCAGGACTGGCAGGTGAGAGAGATTTGTCCTGACCATGGGCCAGGTGAGACACAGGGAAACTTCAGCTACAGTTTTTCAGACATACAGAATGCAAGAATTTTGGCTATGGAGACTTGTGCACTAAGGTTTCAGAATACTACAAAGTTGACATTGAAGCCACAAGGTGTTGGAAATGTTAAAATGTACTAAATAAAGTAGCAGGCGATGAACACAAGTCCAAAAGAAAAAGCATCCTTGGTGAAAGTAGCAGAACTGAGTACCTTATGTCAATTAAAGCTCATGAGATGAAACATAGATGGTACTATGATCCCCTCATGCTAGACATGAAGGGAAAAGCACAATTTCATGTTTGCCCTGTTCCTACTTTGGTTTACTTGATCATTACAATTCCTCTTATCCTTTCATTCATAATGTGGATGTTTGCTCATTCTCTATTGAAAGTATTAAACTATTTAATTTTACATCTTCAATCTCTGAATAGGCTTTGAGCTTTGGGTTTTCAACCTGTAAGAGAACTTTAAAACTATGTAACTTTTGATGTATGCTTTTGTCATTATGATATAACCATAAGCTCATAGCCACCAGACGCAAAATACTGTGAATGAGAAATGTCCTTCATAGACACATGACTTTTAATCCTTACATGCTAATATATTTTATTTTGGGAGGTCCTGAAGCCACCTCTTTATTGTGGGACACATGGCTGGAAAGTAGTTCACTGAGGACAGTTGGCTTATGGGTTACAACCTGACCTGGTTCAAGATTGGCATTTCTCTTCCTGATCTTCTGAGATCTAAGAAAGCAATCGTATATTTCTGCTGCCACAACTGCAAGCTGACATGAATTCTGCCATGTCTCCCTTGTCCTGATGAACTGTACTCTCTGATACCACCAGCCTTCCTTACTCACTTAATTTGCCTCTTTCTGGTATATTTATCATATATATGTATATGTACACATACATACTCATGTGTGTGTGTATATATATATGTGCATATATATATATATATATATATATATATATATATATATATATAAAATTACTTCTCAAGGACCTATATACTTGTTAAACAATTATGGGCTGGTGGGTTTGTAGCTAGGGCCAACCAGGGCTCTTTTCTTGTTTGTGCCTTCCATAGGTTCTTTTTCACCTTCCCTCCCATTTTTATCCACTTCTCCTTTCCTCTCATTTTCACTTTCTCTTTTGCTTTTCTATTGCCAATCTTCCTTTTCTTTTATACGTTTTAATTTAAACAATTAAAAAACATATTGTACTAGATAATTTTATGTCAACTTTATATCTGATAGCGCCATATGAGAGCAAGGAACCTCAATTGAGAAAACGCCTCCATAATATCAAGCTGTATGCAAACCTGTATGGAGTTTTCTTAATTAGTGATTGATGAGGGATGGCCAAGCACACTGGGGTGATATCATCCCTGGGATGGGGTCCTGGGTCCTATATTAGAACAGGCTGAGCAAGAATTGAAGAGGCTAGTAGCAAGCCTCTATGGCTCCTGCCACCATGTTTTTGACATGTTTGAGTTCCTGTCATCCTTCATTGGTGGAATACATTGTGGAAGTATAAGCCAAATAAATCCTTTCCTTCCCAACTTGCTTTTTGTTCATGGTGTTGCATCACAGCAATAGAAACCCTAACTAAGATAGGTTAGTACCAGGAGTGGGGTTTTGATGTGACAGACCTGACCATGTTGTTTTGTGGAGGATTGTGGATGTACTTTGGAACCTTGTACAAGGACAGCCACTGAATATTCAGTGCTTGGTGAGCTCTTTTCTAGGAGTTTGAAAGATAAAAATGTTGAGAGCAGTGCAGAAGATGGAGGCCTGGCTTGTGAAGTTTCAGAGAGAAATTTAAAGACTCTACTAGGACCATTTGCTATTTTGAATCAAGATTCTGTGATTTTGGTTAGCTGGCACTGAAGAATCAGCTGTGATTAACAAGATACCAGATCTGCTAAAGTGAAAGTTTTGCTTTCTTGGGATATTCAGTGCTATTTGGGTGGAGTTGAGAAGTTAGTGGAGATTAAGAAGAGACCTGCATCACTGAAATGAAATGTTCTGGGAAGTGTTTCCTGAGAGTCAGCACAGACAAGCTGTGTTTCAGAGGCAGTGAAGGCTGTACCTTGTGCTGGCAGCCAAATTTTGTAGTGTAAGAGTCACACAAATGGTACTGAGTTTGAAGGCATGAAGGGGTCATGGAAAGTAGCAGAGGCTTGGCATTGTAAGAGGCCAGAAGAGATCACTGGTGAAGGTGTAATCCCAGTGGCAGTTGAAAGCCCAGGACTGAAGGGGTCATCCAGAGAAGTCAAGGCTTGGAACCATGAAGAGAGCTTAGGAGAAGCTATTGGTGGAAGTGTAGCTTAGTTGCAGTAGAAGACTCAAGCATTTTGGAGATGCCAGTACCATGCATGGGATGACTATCTAGTAGCAGTGGGGTGGAGCTAGTCTAAGGTAAGAAGACAAATTATATGTGCTGCAGAGAAAAGAGTTGGAGAAATGACCCAAGACCTTTGGAGGAGCTCAGATGATTGTGAGTTTATCCCAGACACTGGACATTATGTTATTTACAGTGATAACAGTTGGGTTTCACTTTGATTTGATTGTTAACTGTGCCTTGGTTCTTCCCTCTTGAAGTTAGAGAGTATTTAACTTTATTTTGGTTTCTCCAGGAGCCCACGGTAGAGAGATTTCAAACTTTTCAAAGAGATTTTGGATTTTTAAAAAAGAGACTGGATATTTTAAAGGGGTTGAATTTTTATTGTATGTGAATTTGTAAAGACTGTGGAACTTTTACACTTATTTACGTTTTTAGTGTGAGATCTTGTGGATGAACAAGATAGGAAAAGTTGTGACTTAAAAATGATGTGCCGGGTGGTGGTAGCGCACACCTTTAATCCCAGCACTTGGAAGGCAGAGGCAGGTGGATCTTTGTGAGTTCGAGTCCAGCCTGGTTTGCAGAGCGAGATCCAGGAAAGGCGCAAAGCAACACAGAGAAACCCTGTCTCGAAAAACAAATAAAACAAAACAAAACAAATGATGTGTTTATATGTCAAGTTGCCCAGGAGTCAGTTCTTCTGGATAGTTTTATGTCAACTTGATACAATATAAAATAATTTGAGATAAGGGAACCTCGATTAATCAAATAACTCTGTAAGATCAAGCTCTAGGTAACTTGTAGGGCATTTTCTTAATTGGAGCTCTCAGCCCATTGTGGATGATGCCATCCCTGGGCTGGTGGTCCTTGGTTCTATAAAAAAGCAGGCTGAGCAAGCCAAGATGAGCAAGCAAGCAAGCAAGCAAGCAGCACTTCTCCATGGATTCTGTATCAGCTCCTACCTCCATGTTCCTTCCCTGTTTGAGTTCCTATCCTGGCTTCCTTCAATGATACTACACTGTGGAAGTGTAAGCCAAATAAATCCTTTCCCTTCTGAACTTGTTTTTTGGTTACAGTGATTCATTGCCATAATAGAAATCCTAATTAAGATACATACACATATGAAAAGTAACCTGAATCATGCCCATTTATAATTCCAGAAAGTTCTACCATTCAGTTCATTTTGCCTGTACTCTGTATTTTAGATGAAATTGCCTGCCTCCTGTTAACTTACCATGAGAATTTTCTGCTAAAACTCTTTCTAAAGATTATCTCATCAACAATACACCTCATTATATGGCATGAAACAGTTAATTTAGTTGTCTTTTCTGTGACTATTAATAATCAGGTAGTATTCATTTCCTGAATTTTATGAACAATCATCATATATACATCTATATGATTATTTTTGTCAAAGTCACACATGTATATACTTTTAAAGAGTCAAATACTCATTCAAATGTACTAAAAAGATAATAAAGCAAAGGATTCTGTCTATCTCATCTACACACATGCTATTAAGTATTTCTTCAAGAAGGAACCACTTTCAATTATTATTGTGCTCTCTTCTGAAGGTTTACTTCCCACTTTTAATTGATGTGGTGATACTGGTGCTTATTGATTTTATAAATTTGAATATTATCTGTTGAGTGTCTACAATGTAAAAATGCATTGAATTATCTTCCATATTACTAAGCACAATGTTTTTGCATATACTGACATATGAATATACTATCTTCCCAATAAGGTTATGGATGTCTATAACTCATTAAGTAGTACTTTTTTTTCTTGTTTTGAGAGGTAATTACAGCCAGGAGTAGTATTTCAAACTTCCTCACTCCTACAATGAAGCACCATTATAATATAATTTTATGATACTTCCATCCTTATTATGGTTTTTGACGTGTATGAAATGAACATATTTAAAGATATTAGTTATTGGAAAATAAATCAGCTTTAAATGATCTTTGATGTTTTGGATGACTTTCAAAAAATAAACACAGAATTGGCTTTCATCAGTGTTTCCCATTGCCAATACTACAGGGTGTGAAGTAATCTCTCTCTCTCTCTCTCTCTCTCTCTCTCTCTCTCTCTCTCTCTCTCTCTGTGTGGGGGGGGTGGGTTGGTGGGTGTCTGTCTGTCTCTCTGTCTCTGTCTCTGTCTCTTTCTCTGTAAAACTCTGCACCATATGGTTACAATGCTCTCATCTGTGGACATATGCTATTGCTATGGAGTTATAAAGGGAAGTGCTCATTATTGTAAGAGTGCATTCCTTATGATAGAAAATATATGTCTTTTTCTAACTTGTTATCTCTTTTCCTCTCTCCTGTCTCCTTTCCTCTACTTCTATTTCCTTCTTCTACTTCTCTCTTCATTTCTCTAACCCTCTCAACTTCTCTCAAGGAATGATTGTACCATGAAGGCCATGCAGTATGTGGGTCCCTTAACCTTGGATTTATCCTCCAGAAGTATAAGAAATGAATCTCTCTTTCTTTTGAATCATGAAGTTTCAGGTAGTCTGTAATAGCAATAAAAATGTATATATAAATGCATAAGTATACAGTCATGACAAGATTAGACCTTGTGTAATTGTGAAAGCAAATTAATCATATTGAGTAAGAATTTGGTTTGAATTTTGTACTCTGGAATTTGAAAACCATAGTCTAGGCAGTCTTGAGAGAAAGATGGATGTAAAGTGGAGACAACAAAGATAAGTCAAAATTTGTGTAATTCTTGGGGTTCTTCTTAGCGGTATGTGCATCCTGTGGAAACTGTTCCTTGATGATGAAATAAAATACACATTTGTCCAGGAAGCAATAAAAATGAAGATCCAATTGGCAGGTAGAGCCAATGAGGCAAGTCTGCAGATCTACCAGAAAACAGGAGCTGAAAGTGGCTGCTTCTGTTTCAGTACCACTTTTGCCTCAGGATGAGTTCTTGCTCACTACCATATCTGCCAAGTGCACGTGCACTGGACTATGGTACCAATGGATGCTTTGAACTGGGTCATGGTGATTGGATTAGAGGAATTGTAAACTACAGCACATTGAAGAACACCATAGTTACTTCCTTGTGGCTGTGATAAAATACCCTTACAAAAACAATTTAAGAGAGAATTGGGCTTACTCTGGTTTATGGCTGCGGAGGGTTATAATCCATTATGTCAGGGAAGACACAGTGGCAGGAGCAGCATGCTGCCTGGTCACACTCTATTCATATTCTGGAGGCAGAGATTGAATAGGAAGTGGGTCTAAGTTATAACATCTCAAGGCCCATCCCAGTTACCCATTTTCTCCAGCAAGCTTTCACCTCCTAATGGTTGCACAACCATCCCAGACAACATTGCCATCTGGGGACCAGGTGTTCAAACAGGAGCATATATGAGGAACATTTCACATTCAAAACACAACAGAGAGTAGCCTACTTGTAACTCATATAACTATGCATTTCTTTTTGTCTGAGCACACCATTTGACTCAAGAATTTCCTCCCAGACCACATGCCAAGGTAGTTCTTTCTCTTTCTCTCTCTGTCTCTCTGTCTCTGTCTCTTTCTCTCTCTGTCTCTGTCTGTCTCTGTCTCTCTGTCTCTGTCTGTCTCTCTGTCTCTGTCTCTGTCTCTGTCTCTGTCTCTGTCTCTGTCTCTCTCCTCTCTCATTCCTGGGCCAAAATACAAAGAATCATTTTCAGGTTGTGATAATGATGTGCAGGAAACCTCAATGTCAAGTATTCCACTTCTATTCTTTGTAGTTAAAAAAAACCCCAAAAGATCTATGAACATCCAAAATAGAAAGATTTGCTTCCTTTGAAATGGAAAGGTTAATAAAATACCTTTAAAAATCCATTCAAATCCCCTTTAACAGATGATAACAAAGCATGATGCTACTTTGTGAAATTATTTATAGACCTCAATGGTAAAATAGCTCTGCTGAAAACTTATGCCAGCCACTATTTCATATATATATATCATCACTCGGTGTTTAAAACAAATGAGAGACAGGTGGCATTAATCTCATTTAAACATAGATAAAGCAAGGGATGCCATGGCTGAAAGCATCCCCAATATCTAGATTGAATACATTTTGGAATCAGAGTAGAAACTAAGTCTGGCAGATTTTGCTTTATATAATGTGAGTTCATGTTTCATGCCTATGAGTAAATGGATAAACCTTTGAATGGAGGAGAAATTTATTAGGTATTTATTCTAAATTACTTTGACTTAATTAATTTATCCCATTACAACTGATGGTCGTTTTTAAATGATTCCATGGAGTTATTTTCTGTTTATGAACCATTTGCATCAACAGTTTCAGTGAATTCAAACGTTCTTTTTAATGCTTTGACTGTTTGAGCCTAAATTAGAGATCACTATAAAATTTTTTGTGATGGTTGGTTGACTGTCCACCTGATGGATTTAGGATCACCTAGGAGACTTCCTTCTGGGTATGACATTGAGGGAATTTCCAGGGAAGATGAACTGAGTGGGAAGACAGGCCTTCAGAGTGAAATGCATTTTCATGTGAGTGGCTCAGACATAAAGAGTTCAAAGGGAAAAGCAGTGTCACCTTCCTACCTTTCCTTCCCCTTGAATGAGTTTGCCTATCATTGTTGGTGCTGTCCTTCACTGATAGGACTAGGTCTTAGGTGGCCGTACAGTGAAGACTGGAGAGCAGCAACTCTCCAGGGAGCTTCAGGACTACAGCACAGGATTGGGAACTTGAGACTGCTGTGACCTCCAGGTTTGTGGACTGAGCAGTTACCAGCTAGGTTTTCAGATTCTCCAGCATGTAAGTCAACCTAATAAATTTGCTTCATATGTCAAATATTTCCATATACATTTTGTTTGTTATCTTCCTTTAGAAAATCCTGACTAAATCAGTTCATTCATTTCATTCTGTTATGCTTAAGTAGATACTCATGGAATAAATGAATAATTAAAACCATTTTGACTGCATTTATAGATATGAAACTTGCTCTACTACCCAAACATCCTTGAAATATCAATCATCTGAGCTTCCCATTAATACCTACTTGTAATTATTGTGGCCTTTATCAGACAAGAGATTCTGTCTTCTTAATAGGATAGGTTCAACAGAGACAGAAACTTCAAGAAGACCACAGCATAGAAGCCGAGATCTTGAATATTCGAGTAAGTTATCAGATAAGAGAATTCTATCGCTAATTTTCTATGTGAATCTGTTTATATTGCTTTATCATTATATGTTGTGTTCATGTATCAAAAAATATCAATATGGTAGCTAACTCATAAGTGGTTATTGAATTTATATTAATGAAAAAATGAGTAATGGACTGTAAATATTTAAGAAATCTTAGCTAGTATTATCATAACATCTTTAGCATCGCTGTTACCATTATTGTCATTGTCATTATTATTATGGCAGGGGAATGGTCTTGAGGGATATGCTATATCCCTAATTTTCTGATGAAATTCACAATTTATGAAAAGCCATATAGGGAATTGTATTAGAGAGGGTTCTCTAAAGGAACAGAACTGACAGAATATATGTTGTGGAATATTTTTTAAACTGTATGAATACATGTCAATGTGATTGATTTAATAAAAAGATAAATGGCCAATAGCTAGGCAGTATTTTCTGAGCACAGAGACAATGGAGAGAAGAAGGGCTGAGATTCTAGGAGTTGTGAACCAGACTCAGAAGAAGCATGACATGTAGGAGACTTCAGGGATACAGAGCAAGTATCATGGGCTTTACAAAGTAAGGGTAACTGGTCCAAGTAAAAGAATGTAGGTTAAAAGATATGGATTAATTTAAGTTATAAGGACTAGTGAGAAAGAACCCTAACCTATCGGCTGAGCTTTCGTAATTAATAAGTCACTGTGTTGTTTTTTGTGAGCTGGAGGCCCTTAAAAAAACCTGTCTACAAATGGTGTCCCGTGTCCAGCCATGCATATCCATATAAGACCCGAGAAAGCTTTAAAAAAAAGGTTCTAAACACATAAAAATAGAGCCAAATGCAGTTTCATAGACTTGTGTCTCCCATGCTGGCCGTGGTACAGAGACACATCTCCTGGTAGCTGCCTGCATGCTTAGCTGCCAGTGTACCAAGAGCTAAGCCATGTGGCAGATTTAAGGTTTTGCTCATGCAGACAGAAAAGGACATAGATATTCAGTAAAGCAGGTTCAGTTGGAAAAAAAAATTCTTAACAGGTTACAGTGTGTTTAACAATGTACACAGGCTTAAGAAAAGAAAATGGATACAGACAATCACAGAACAAAATACTTTAAAAATAATAAAGTCTTTAAAGAGAGAGGGTAAAGTAATAAAAAAATAAGTCATGTAAAAGATAGAAAATACACACTGAGTCTGTATCCTATATGGTGTCTTGTTAACTTTTAATTTTTTAAATGCTAATGTACAAAAAAAAACCCCAATAGCTGCTGAGAGACATTGAATTATAGAAACTACTAAATTAAACCAACCTATATATTTTTAAAATGTCTGGACTTCAAAATGGAAGTAAAAAAATATGTTGCATCGGAGAATTGGTTATGCTTTTATTTCAACAGAGAATGAAAGGCTGTGGATTCATTCCAAGTTAAAGAAGATTAGGTTTGACGGGGGAGACCCCATGAAAATTCTGGCCAGACATAAATAAATAAACCTAGAAAAACTATAAGAGAGGTAATATTTATTTTGCTTGCATAAACATAAAACAAAAAAATCATCTTTGGCTGGCTTGTGTACAATGCACAGTTTTTTACTTGTATCAATGTGTGTATATATATATATATATATATATATATATATATATATATCTTTAAAAATTCACATGTTTTCAGAGCAAGGGGACCAGACACCAGTGAAAATCTGGTGGCCCAGGCAGTCCAGAATCTCAGAGTGCCTCTGCTAAAATTTCCTCAGAGTTTTACATTCAGAACAACTTCAAGGCTACTAGCTGAGATGGTCCAGCCTCAAAGACTATTACAGCCAAAAAGTGATAATTATTCTAATTTTCTCAGTGTCCCCTAAAGATGCCAGTGCCCACAAACAACAGGAAACAGTCTAAAGAACACGACACCCACATTCCCAAGATGTGGGGTGTGGGTGGTTTTTGGTCATTCAATAGGTTCTAGATGTTTGTCATCATTTAGTGGGGTTGGTTACAAGTTGTTAATGGTAATGGTCAAGAAAAAAGCTAAACAAAGATTAGATTTAAGAATCTCTTTCAGAAAGGAAAAGGGGGGAATATAACATAGAAATGATGGGATAAATGGGTAGATTTTTGAGTCTACTTTTGAACAAATACAGTCTCAAATATTTTACATTGATATGGATTTTTTTGCATTGTAAAAATGTATACTGTATAAATGTTTCTACTCTTGTTTAAGGTATTGTACCTATGCAGCTCATTCAAAAATGTAATATAAAGTTTTAATCCTTGAAATTTATTTAGGATAATAAAAAATATAGGTTAACAGTCATCTATAAAAATCAAGCTTATAGTCATGTTGCATATATTTTTAAGGTAATACAGAGATATATTTTAGATAGATAGGTTATTTTCAAACACTTCAAAGACATACAGAATATAGCATTTAAAATGTTATAATAACTTGAAGCTTTTCATGACAGTGATACATGTCTGCTCCTGACAGCACCAATTTACTTCATAAAAGGATGATGGGCATTGAAGAACCTCCATATGGAATTTGCTTTCTTTGTGACAAAAGCTAGCCATTTGGGCAAGAAATTGCCCCTGTCTTGACTGCTGACAGTATGCTGTCCAAACTGGACAAGCAGGATACAAAGAAAAGCATCTGCCAAACATTACCAAGACAAGGTAGAACAGTCCTTCAAAATTCCTGCTTCACAGAAAGATCTGTCAGATAATCTAGGCCTGTAGGCTGAAGATAGATACCCCAACATTACAGATGAATCCTGGGATGACTGTCCAGGCAGCCAGCTGTCTCTGCTATTTATTAATTTTGGAAGTTGTTTACTCTGCACTTCCTGTTTACTCAGGTAATATTATTTTCTTCTGGGGTCTTTGATGGAGTTCAAGAGTAAGTAATTACAGTTTCAGTTTTCTTTAATTTGATACAAGGCAAATTAGGTACAGAGCTTTGGATTCATCAAGAGAAAATAAATAATGGAATATTTTCTCCAAATACAAATGGAATGGACATTGTAAATGTAATTCTTACCTGATAATTGTTCCTATTGTATATAGTTTTATTATGTTAGAGTTAAAACCTTTGTTTTTTATTTAGGCAAAGGGGGGAGTTGTAGAATATTCCTTTATACTGTTTGAATATATGTCACTATGATTGGTTTAATAAAAAGATAAATGGCCAATTGCTAGGCAGGATTTGGGGGGTAGAGAGTATGCTGGGAAGAAGAAGGGTCTGGAGACACCAGGAGTTGACAGCAGACTCAGAAGAAGCATGACATGTAGTAGATACCAGAGATGCAGAGCAAATAGCATAGGCTTTACAATGTAAAGGTAACCGAGCCACATAAAAGTACAAGGAGGACCCAAAGAGGGACACATGGATTGCCCTGGGAAAGGAAATAGATGAGATCTCCTGGGTAAACTGGGAATGGGGAAGAGTAGAGGGTAGGGGAAGGAGATGATCAAGTTGGGAGAGGATGGAAAGGGAGATCATGGAAGGAGATATTTTAATAGAGGTGGGCATTATAGGTTTAGGGAAATACTTGGTGCCAGGGAAACTCCCATGAATTCACAATGATTACCTCAGCTAAGATTCCTAGCAGTAGTGGAGAGGGTGCCTGAACTGGCGTTCTCCTGTAATCAGATTGGTGACTCTCTAATTGTTATCATAGAACCATCATCCAGCAACTGATAAAAGCAGATGCAGAGATCCAGAGCCAAGGTCCAGGAGTCCAGTTGAAGAGAGGAAGAAAGGATTATATTAGTAAGGGAGGAAGGGCAAGATCATGATGGGAAAACCTTCCGAGACTGATGTCCTGAGCTCGTGGGAGCTCACAGACTATAGACCAACAGCTAGGGAGCCTGCATGGGACCGACTTAGGTTCTCTGAATAGGGATGACAGTTGTGTTGCTTGGTCTGTTTGTGGGGCTTGTAGCAGTGGGACCAGGATCTGTCCCTGAAGCATGAGCTGGCTTTTTGGAACCTATTCCCTATAGCGGGATGCCTGGCTCACCATTGATGCAGAGGGGAGAAGCTTGGTCCTGCCTCAACTTGATAGGCCATGCTTTGTTGACTCCCATGGGAGGCTTTACCTTTTCTGAGAAATGATGTGGGGTTAGAAAGGGAGTGAGGGGAGGGGATGGGAGAAGAGAAGGGAGGAGAAACTATGGTTGGTATGTAAAATAAATTAAAAAATTAATAAGAAGAAAGAATGTACATTAAAAGATATGCGTTAATTTAAGTTGTAAGAGCAAGTTAGAAACAAGCCTAAGCTATTTGCCCATCTTTTATGATTAATTATATAAGTCTATATATCATTGCTGGAGAGCTGGTGGTTCAAAAAAAAAAAAAGGTCCAACTACAAATATACGTATAGCCAGGTGGTGGTGGTGCATGCATTTAATCCCAGCACTTGGGAGACAGAGCCAGGTGGATCTCCATGAGTTTGAAGTCAGCCTGGGCTACAGAATGAGTTCCAGGAAAGTCTCCAAAGCTACACAGAGAAACCCTGTCTCAAAAAACAAACAAACAAACAAACACAAAAACAAAAAACAAAAACAAAAACAAAACCGAAAAAACAAAACAAAAAAACAAATATGTGTGTGTATATATATATATATATATATATATATATATATATATATATATATATGCCTCATCAATCATAATATGGTGCTAGAGATCTTTGGGTCTTCAGTCTATCCCAAAGAAGTAGATTCTTTTTTCTTTCTTTTTTTCTTTATATAAATTTTCTACTCACTCTACATACCACCCATAGATCCCACCTCCTCCCTCTTCCCATCTCCCAGCCCTCCCTCCCAAGCCACCCTACATCCCCAAATCCCCCAAAACAAGGTCTCCATGACCTCAGCAGAGCCCGGAACACTGAGCCTAGGCAGGTCCAAGCCCCTTTCCACTGTACCAAGGCTGCGTAAGGCGCCACATCATAGGCACCAGATTCCCAAAAGATTGCCCATGCACCAGGGACTTCTATCAGTGTTCCAGAGTGCCTGGACTGCTCTACTCTGGTGATCGATGAAGCGAATACCCTAACTATCATCATAGAGCCTTTGTCCAGTGACTGATGGAGGTAGATGCAGAGATCCACGGCCAGGTGCTAGGCTGAGCTCTGGGAATCCAATAGATGAGAGAGAGGAGAGATACTGCAGGCGAGGGACATTGAGATCATGATGGGAAGAAGTACAGAGATGACCTGCTACACTATTGGAGGCCCATGAACTGTAGACTAGTGGCAGTGAAGCCCCCAGGGGACTGTACTAGGCCCTCTGGATACAGAAGATGGTTGTTTGGCTCGAAGTGTTTGGGAACACCCAGGCAGGGGGATCAAGAAGTAGGTTCTAATACTAGGGAAAGAATGCTTTAGGAATAGAATAGATGAACTTTCCAGTGAGAGTGAGGGCAAGCAGGTAAAAAGTGAAAGTTTCCTCCCTTGATGTCCATTAATGAGGGCTGCCACCAGAAGATCTGGCCTAGGCTGTACCTACGTCTCTGAAGTGAAATGTATCCTGGCTGTCAGAAGCCTATCTATACCTTCTTCTCTGACTGGAAAGGTCCTGACTGCTGGAATCCAGGTGATACTTACAGCTCTGTTCTGGTGGAGAATGGTTTCCCCACAGGAATGTAGCAATCCTACATTCTGAGAGACATCACAGTTCTGCTCCACTCCACTCTGCTAAGGGGATTTTCCCACAGAGATGTAGCAATTCTGCTCCTGCTCTGGAAAGAATTGTTACTTCTCTGCTCCTTTCTACTAAACAGCTCCTCCATCCTCACACAACCTGCAGATATGTAGCAGTTTCCTCCTGCTTCGGTGAAAGGAGGTCTTCACCCAAACCTCATTGGAGAGATTTATTGAAAGGGAGGATTCCAGGAGAGTGGCTTCCTCTGTCAGGGTAGAAAAGGGTAGCTCCCAACTAAACAGGTACAAGGTAAAGTTTTTCCAAGGTGAAGATTTTCAGGGTGGGAATTGGTCAGATTTCAATCTCTCACTTTGGACAAGCTCAGAGATTGGCTTGATTTCATGCTCAGGGATTGGTTGGCTTCATGCTGAGTTGTTCAGGGGCAGGAGTGTGTTTCTGTGGCTCTGGTTTCAGGGTCAACTTCTATTTCTTTCATTGGTTCTGTTTTTAGGGCCAGGATGTTTCTTTTGCCCTACACTTACGGTGGTTCTTCACACCTCAAATGATGCAATCAAGAAAATCCTTCACAGGTATGCCCAGATTCTTTGGTTTTAGTTGGTTTTGAAGGTAGTGAAGTTGCAAACCAAGATTAGCCATCACAAGCATTCATGTAGGCTCATCCATATCAAGCACTTAGAGTGAAAAAAATAAGAGACATGAATCCAGCTCACATATTAGACTTCTTTTTTTTTTTTTTTTTTGGTTTTTCGAGACAGGGTTTCTCTGCGTAGCTTTGCGCCTTTCCTGGAGCTCACTTGGTAGCCCAGGCTGGCCTCGAACTCACAGAGATCCGCCTGGCTCTGCCTCCCGAGTGCTGGGATTAAAGGCGTGCGCCACCACCGCCCGGCCATATTAGACTTCTTAACTGCAGAGGGAAAGACATTGGACTAAGTAACTTTGAAGTTTACAGGAGGCTGTGGTTGTTTGCTCCTAAGATACAAAGTATATATTCCATGTAATCTGTATGAAAGGAATAAGGGTAACCTCCATTTATTTGTTCAAAATGTACTTATGCATTGTTATTGTCAGTTTAACACACCTTAATCAGGAACTGTGAACCCCCCCTTAACTGAGATAAAAACTTACAGTTTCAAACAGCTTTTATGATAAGGGTTGGTACAGAAGATACCAAAAAGAATAAAATACATAGGCAATCAATAGTATGACACATTGGTAGGAAAAATATAAAGCAAAACAGGAAAATTTAGAGGTAATTCTGGGAGGGCAAGGCTACAGTTTAAAATAGAGTAGTAGAAAAAAAAAAGACTTCACATGGAAGGTAGCATTTTATTCTAAGAAGCTAAGGAAGTATGGTGCATAGAAAAAACATGTGGGGAACAACTAGCTCCAAGCACTGAAATGAGGCCATGTTATATTCTATGAAGAGCAAGAAGGAGTCCAGTCTCTCTCTCTCTCTCTCTCTCTCTCTCTCTCTCTCTCTCTCTCTCTCTCTCTCTCTCTCTCCACATATATATTTCTGTATGTATGTATGTGTGTGTGTTGTTTGTGTATGTCCATGTGTGCCAGTGTATTTGAGCCACATCCCACATTGAACATTCTTCAGAGTCCGATGGACTTATAAGAATTGTCCATCCAATGATTGTGGAGAGATTAGGAGGTCATAGGTCCAGAGCCTAATAACAAATGATCATAGGCTATCTAAGGCCCTCTTAATAGCCACTCATGGCTCACATTTATGTCTGACCTAACATCCTCTGGTCTATCAAATGACCTTTTTGCTATATTGACAGACCATTAACTTCCATCAACCCAAAATGTTATAAATGCCATTAAATACAGCCTTACTCCTTTTCCAAGAGTTAACCTTTGTTTACAATGAAAACATCTTAATATTCCCTGTAACCCTTTTGACCAAACGTTTTATCTCATCAGCTGCAATCCCATCCAACTCATATTAGGAACCATCCTATCATCTCATTTACATAAAAAGAACTGTCTCCTTAGTATCCCTTTGAGCTCTAACTTCAGAAGCCATCCAAATCACTATCTAGGGCAACTGTAAAGACACATCATTCCCTTAAGAGACCCACACCCATACTTTTTGGTGTGCCTTACTGCTCCTCTAGGGTTCTCTCTTTCTATTAACCTCTTACTTAGTATTGCTTTAAAATATCTTTTATTAAATTTCAGGTCTGTTTAATACTGACTCGTTCAAAGACATTTGGGATACAATTACATAAAATACTAACAATTGGTGACAGGATTTTTATATTTTAAATGATAAAATGTTGATTTTATTGATTACAGACTATGTGGGAATAAAGTTAAAGATCTTCAGGCCTAATCTAAGTAAGATAATTGGTAGAGTTAGATTAATTTATTAAGATTTGTGGATAGGTTAAATTTGGAGTTTAAGAGGAAAAATGAAATGCAAATAATTCCAAGATATTTGTCTTGAGCTACTAGAAGGACAGAGTTACTATTTAATATGATTGGGAATACAAGGGAAAACATAATAATAGTGTAAAATCAGCCAGATGTGGTAGTGAGCAGCTTTAATTCCAGCATTTATGAGACCAAAGCAGGCAAATTTCTATGAGTTCAGAGTCAATCCAGTTTATATACTGAGTTTCATGACAGTTAGAGCTGCATAGAGAGACACTGTCTTAAGAAAAGAAGAGTGTTAGCCAGGCGGTGGTGGCGCACGCCTTTAATCCCAGCACTCGGGAGGCAGAGGCAGGCGAATCTCTGTGAGTTCGAGGCCAGCCTGGACTACCAAGTGAGTTCCAGGAAAGGCGCAAAGCTACACAGAGAAACCCTGTCTCGAAAAACCAAAAAAAAAAAAAAAAAGAAAAGAAGAGTGTATAATATTACATATTTGTGGAGATGGCAGACAAGATGTATATACAGATAGGCATGTATCAATGTTAAATTTTAGAAATTTATTAGGCATCAAAATATTAAGAACTAGGTAATAGGGCAATTGTCTGGAGTTCAGGAAATAGGTCAGTTCTGAAGAAATGCACTAGTGAGTCATCAACTTATAAATAGCATTTAAAGTCATCATTAAGATGATACCACTAAGTGATGTAGTCAGAAAAGAGTAGAATTCAACAGCTGAAGGTTGAAGGGCAGGTTGATGAAGAGAATTCAGTAAAAAGCTGTGAGGAACAGAGAGGTGGGAATAAAGCTATAGGCTAGGATGTTGAAAATCAAATGAAGAACAAGTTTAAGCATCAGTACTGCCCCGTTGAGTTTTAAAAGATGAAGGCTTGGGGTGAATTCAACACTAAATTAATTGGAGGTTGCTTTGATTGGCAAGTTAATCTGACCTTGCCCTTTTTCTGTTGTAGAACTCTAGATGGACACTTTGAACTAGATGCTTAGACATATGTAGAAGCAGGGCATAATATCAGAAATACCCAGGTGTATTTGTAAAATACTAAGTTAGCCCAAGGAGTAATCAGTTAGACTAGTGATGAACAGAGTTCTTCAACATGGTTATAGTACTTACAGTTCATAACATAATGTGGTCTGAGCACCAATGGCAGCTAAAAATATGATCACTTTTCATTTGATACTAAAGGTTTTTTTTTTTAAAAAAAATTTACATTCCAATGTTCTATTTAAACCAAAGTATGGCCCATAAAAGTATCCTAGTAGAATGCTGTGAGTACCACTAAAGCAGGGACAATTTCTCCCTTTGTATTCTCAAAGCAGTTCTTTTTAGAACTCACAGTATCAAATTACTAACCTTAGTAATTCTGCTTAGTAAATGATTAGTAGGCAAGGAAGACCTAGCCATTTCCCCTGGGGAAATCTGCACCTTCTATTAACTTGGTGTATACAGCTTCACTCACCTTTATAACTTGGGATTTTTTTAGCCGTGTTGATTTGTTCCTCTTTCTAATACTTTCTCTTTCTCTGTCTAAATTGTTGGGTGACTCCTTTAGGAATAAGGGTCAGCTCTTCTGCTGTCTGGATTATGTCTGAGCTATAACTTCTTCCATTTCTGATTTTGGCAACTGTCTATGCTTGGTAATTACCTACAGTCATTAAGATACCTCCCTCAGCCTACCCCAGGGTCCCTGGCAATTTGCATTTATGATGTATGGCTTTCATTATTACTGAAACTGGTACTAGCATTTCACCTTGCATGTTCTCTGGAATTGGGTTACCTGTGAGGCTGTTGCTGAGCTCAGACACAAGGCAGACGGATGTAATTATATTAGTAGCATGGCATGGGGATTCTAAGATGTAAGCAGAGCAGTGCAAGGTTTCTGATGTCAATATTTAGACTCATCGGAAGTTTGGTGAACAGCTATGTCAATTTCCTTGCCTTTAGTCAACGTTCTGCCCCTCTATGAAGGCTGCCTGCCACCTTGTTATCCATAAAGACATTGCCAAGTGCTTTCCTTAGTCATGTCTTTCCCACTTCACCTTTCAGAAGCAATTAGCCAGCTAAGGAAGAGTAACATCACGATATGTTTAGTGAGATTTTTTTCTTCATTGTTTCGAACCCCCATGACTCTGTGGCAGATGTTTGCCCACTCGGAGACTCAGCTTACATAACTTTAAAACATAAGTGACAGCTCCAGTATGGTGAACTTTTCTGCCTTGTACTCAATAAGCATTTTAATAAATGGCAGGGCTTCCCCACAAAATATTTTCTTTATTCTCAGTCCTGTTAAAAATAGTGGACTCAAACATAATTCATAATCTGTGTTTCTCACAAAATAAAAATCTTATTTTGAAGTTAGACTTGAGTTATAAATGATCACTTAGGACAATATTGCTTGATCTGGGAGCACTCACTTGCTTATGCAACACAGATCTGCTTTTGGAGTCAGGTTCCTGACAGTAATGCCTTCATCCTGTATTTTCTAACTAATCCCTCCTCCCATCACTCCCTGTCATTGCAATAGTGCAGAGAGACCCTTTCTAAGAATATCTAGACAACTGAGTTACCATCTCGATGTGAGTCTAGTTTGGTTCTTACTAATTGAGAGACTAATTGATGGAGGTTTGGTGTAAAGTAAGAGACTCTTTTACCTGCATGCCTGCATGATGCCTCAGCATAGATGCAGGCTCATTGGACCAAGTGTGGGGGGGTACTAAATATTGCTAGAGTACCTCCAAGCATATACTAGGTTTCCCCTTAGATTACTTTTGCAGCTCTATTCTCCTCTCTTTCTGTCCATCAGTCTCACTTATTCCTTTAGCTTCTCATGTATATCCTTCCACATCAAAACTTCTCCCAACACCAAACCGCTTACAATTGCTTGACAAATACTCTCTCCCTTCCTCTCACAGTAGCCTTTTATGGCCTGCCAAGACAATCCCAATCTCAAATAATTACTGAGCTCAAATTGTCAAACACAGAGTAAAAGCCCCACCCCTTACTCCAGGATCAGTTTTCAAATGAATCCAATGACTAGCTTCTGAGTGAAGAGGCTTAATTTTGTCTCTTCCTAGGGAAGATGGCCTTCTCCAGTAGAACACATTGAGTTGTTCCTTCATGGACAACAGAACCCTGGCATTTCCATGTCAGAAAATGGTTGAATTTCATATCCTACAGCGTTTACTGTAACTCAGGTGCCACAAGAGGAAAATGCTTGTGTAGGATAAAGAGCTCTACATCACTGAGGTCTCCTTGCTCATCTGTCACAGTAGATTCAACCTAGTTATAAGTGTCACTGCCATCCTAAGAATCAGACATTCAGAGACACTGTTTCCCTAATGGGTAAGAAAATGCATAAGGAAGGTATTTTCTCACAGGGTAATACCCATATTGTCTGTAGATGTTGACAACAAATGTTGGAGAATAATTTGAGAGAAAAAAATAGCCTGTTGTTTTGTTCTGGGATTTCATAAGTCAAAGACTCATGCCTAAATTTACTTTTTTAGTTCTTTGTTTACATATAATTCATATACTACAAAATGTAGGATTTTTAGTACTTTCAAAGACTTGTTCAACCATCATTGCAATGGATTTTAACACATTGTCATCATCCCCAAATTATCATTTACTCATTGGCATTGCTTCTGTTTCCTCTGCTCCAAACACTATAAAACCACCCATCTACTGTCAGTCTTGGCAAACCTGCCTGCCTATTTTGGACATTTTGTATATATGGGCTAGTACATACACTGCCTTTTGTGACTTTCTTCTTTGGTTTTGAATATCATGTTTAACATTTTTCTATGCTGTAGCATGTATCATTACTTTATTCATGGGGGGCCTGAATATTAATGTCTATATAATATATAATAATGTATTTATACATTATGTATTATTTATCTATCATTGGTTGATGAATAATTGATGTTTCTTTATTTTGGACATGTGAATATTAGTGCCATAAATATTTGCATGCAGGCTTTTGTATACATGTATGTTTTTACTTTGAGGGAATTTACCTAGGAGAGGACTAATAGCTCATATGTTAGTACATTGTATCTCCTGGTGAACCATTATGAAAAAAGTAGCTACAGCATTTTATAATGCTACTCCTGGTGTGTGACAGTTTGAATCTTTCTTTACATTTTCATCAACATTTATTACTGTTTATTTTTTTTCTTTATAGACAATCAACTGGATGTGAACTGATATATTTTTATTTGTACCCCTATGATAGTAATGGTGATAGACAGTTTTCATGTCTTTTTTAAAATTTGTATATCTCAGAAAGATACAGTCCATCATTTGTCTTTGACCTTTTGCAATTAGGTTATCTATCTTTTATCCTAGAGTTATGGTAATTATTGTAGATCCGAGTCTTTTACCAATGACTGAAAATGAAGCAGGAAATTGTGCTTCTAAGATCAGGTGAAAATAGATATTGGAAATTGCCGTAGTAATTTTTGTAGCTTAAACATTAGGAGAGATTAATATAAAGAAAGCCAAAGAGTGTGAGAGAAACATTACTAGACCTGGATCCAGGAGCTGGGAGATTCACTGAGACATAGATACAGCAAGTCTATGAAATGTTAAGAGGAGGTAGCAAGTACAGGAGGCATAGGTGTGATGATGCCCTAAAACAGAAGACTCATTGAGTACAGATTGTCTCCAAGGAGCCTTTACTCAAAAGTCCAAGCAGCACATAAAAGTACCATAATTCTATGGTAGAGCACTTGTGTAACCTTGGTTTCAATCTCTAGTAACACACACACACACACACACACACACACACCAAAACAAATACACACACAAAGTGGCAAGCTATTGTGGAAATGGACACTCATTATATAATTTATCATGTAATATATAGGAGAGATATTAAGTATTGATCTTCCCTAGAGCATTATTTGGAAACTGTAATTAAGAGTCTCATGATTTTCTATTACATTTATGATTGCAAGTCATTTTTTCCTAGGTTATTTCTTCTAATAGTTAAATTATATGCTAATACTTGAATGCATGAAAATTTAAAAATAGATATCCTGTTATTATACTGTTATAGTGTATCTGATTTTCTATTACTACAGATAAATATAAAAATAAGATGATAAAACATATACTTAATTTAAAAATGTACATTCATTATAAAAATTAAATTGGAAAAAATGAATCACAGTTTTTATTTTGTTCTATTTTATTTTTTCTTCCCTGTTTTCTAAAACATAGAATGTAGGATTTGCAATATAGTTTTGTTCAGTAAGTATATGGTTACTCTCAAGAATAGTTTCTGAAAAATCAGTCACTTCTTGACTTTTTGGCTAAGAACTTGTGGATAGATGTCTTGGTTCTATGACTCAATTTATTAGATCACAAAATAATGACTTCCAAAATATGATCAGTAATATTTCACTTGTAGCATTGTAAAATCTTGTATTTAATATACTTTGGGATTTTTTCCCGTTTGTTTGTTTGGCTGCTTGGCTGTTGTTGATATTTTGGTGATGTTGTTTTTCTCTCTATATATCTTAGATCTGGGCTATCCAACCTTAAGTTTCTGGTCATCCACGCAGTGTTGGACATGGGTTTCCTTTCCTGGTGTGGACTCAAACCTGACCAGTCATTGTTTGACTACTCTTACAACTCTATGCCTTAATTGCCCCAGCACTTCCTGTAGGCAAGAGAGATTATAGGTCAAGGTTTTGTGGCTAGGTTGGTGTCCTGGTTCTACAACTGGGAACCTTGCCTGGTTACAAAAGATGGCCTGTTCAGGTTCTATATCCTCCATTACTAGGTTTCCTAGCTAGGTTCACCCTTGTAGAATTTTGGGAGTTTCTACTGTACAAGTTTTCCTCATTGCTCTCCAGATGCCCTCCAATTTCAGTCATCTCTTTGCATCCTCTCACCCTCTATCCCTCTCCTCCATCCCACCCTTCCTGTTCCATTCCTATTCCCACCTACCCCAAGTCTACTTGCAAAATATATTCTATTTCCCCTTCCCAGGGAGATCCATGCATCCTTGTTAGAGCACCCCTTGTTACTTAGCCTATCTGGGACTGTGGATTGTAGCATGATTATCATTTACTTAATAGCTAATATTTACTTATAAATGAGTACATTTCTTGTTTATCCTTCTTGGTCTGGGCTACCTCACTCAGAATGAGTGATTTAAAGAACTTATTAATTCTTTGGAAATGATATGAATCTTGACTTGAATTATTATTGAGCATGAAGGCATATTTGAACATGGACTAGATACTTAATAATATTAATAATCATAGTTTCTAATTAGGTGCAAGAATGAAATACTTATACTTTGTGTGTATCTTGAAATATTTCTTCCTGATATTTTATTATGGATATTTGATGTTTTATTGCAGCAATCTAGTGATATAGAAAGAAAAGTACGAGAGTGTTGATGGGATAGGGTTACTTAGAATTTGATAATTGCTAAATCTCGATAGTATACATAGATACATTTTGTCTTTTACATTTGTATCTATTTGGGAAAATATGATTATTTTCATACAACATTATAGAAACCAGGCCTTCTAAGAAACTAGAGCCAAAAGGGAACACTTCCTTCTGCAATAGCGGTCAAAGGCAGTCTGACTACTGTCACATTGCATGATATCCAGGCCCCATACCTCTGTTCAAAGAAAGAGTGACCATATCTGGTGGAAAAAGTCTCTTATGTCTAGCTCTCCTACCTTGGTTACATAGCACTGGTCACCTATACATTTTTTAATACATTGTTTGATTAAAGGACATTCAACTTAGTACCTCTTTTCCTCTCTTGAATCCCCTCTTGACTCTCTAACACCTAAAGAAAAAAAAATTACAACAACCAGGATTGATTAGTCAGGTTACATTGGGGAGATAGGGAAGTGAACCCTGGCTTTGAGCCTCAGAATCTAGTCATTAGAACATGGAAATACTTGTGAAGGGGGAAACAACATCAGAACAAAACAGAAAAGGAAACAAAGCTGCAGATCAACTGTAGGAAATGGTTACTTATAATCACCCACTAAAAAACCTCCAATTATCTTGTTTTACAAAAAGAAATGTATCCCAACCTCTGCATTCCTACTGTGCTTCTGCAAACATGCCTGTGGTGGTTTGAGTGAGAATGGCCCCCAGAGGCTCATATGTTTAAACATTCAGCCCCAGTTGGTGGAACTGTTTGGGAAAGATTAGGGGATGTGGTCTTGTTGGAGGAGGTGTGACACTGGGGACAGGCTCTGAAGTTTCAAAAGCCCATGTCATTCTCTTAACTGTCTCTGCCTCCTGCTTGTGGATCAAGATGTAAGCTCTCAGGTACTGCTCCAGCATCATGCCTCTCAGCCTGCTATCATGCTTCCAGCCATGATGGTCACTCCCTGAAACTATAATCCTCCAGTAAACTCTTCTTTCTATAAGTTGCCTTAGTAGTGATGTTTTGTTACAGCAGTTGAAAAGACAATGCTTGAAAAGACAAGAATAATCAAAATAATTTCTCATTTTGATATTAGTCTCATAGATACTCTAATGCTGATAAAAACTTAAAACAATCAATGATGTAAAAATTAAAAATAATGCTGAAAAGCCTTTGAATACTGTAAAAACCCTTATGTCAGGACTCAGAGTTATGGGCTGACTCCTCTGGTCCCATTAATACACTAAATTTTTCTGATCCTCCATTCTGTCTTCGGTGTCTATTCCGTTTACCAGAAAACTCTTGTTTTATTGTTGGTGCCACATGGCAGCAAAATAGCTAGACATTTTCACTTCAACTGGATTTTGGGAATTAGCTCTTTGTATCTCAGATCTCAAAAGGAACTGACTGTACACTTCTATTAAAAGATTATTAACTCTGGTATAAAATATGTCCTCAGAGACAACATGTTGTCCTAGACTAAGTAAGGCAGGCAGGGTCCCGAGTCTGTTACTATTACCTACAGCTATTTATCTGCTGTGGGTCTTAGAACTCAGGCAGCTAAGATCTTCACTCCCAATCCTTCCATCTCCCACTCTTGCCTATCTATTGGAAGCAGGAATTGCTAGAATCCTTTTCAGGAAAGTGGTTAGTACTCTGAAGCACTGGGCTCATACCCAGGAAATCAAACCATATTAGGAATTAAACTAATTGAAAACAAGCCCCCAGGAGGTGCTGGCCAATTAGCAACAGCTCCTTGACTGGCACAGGTGGCCTCTCTTTGTACAACAGGTGGTCCCTCTGAAATTACATGCTAATTGAGCTTATAGAAAAAAAAATCTAATGATGTGTTAAATGGTTTTTTTTGGAAGAAATTTGAAGTTAACAGTTTCCTAGCACATTTTTATCACCATGAGTCACTCCATCCTTGTTTTTCTCCTTTGTAAATATGAATTGGAAGTGTAGCACTTTAGGAGTATGTAGATGAGTTGGGGAATAACAGATCAACATATCAAGGAGTCTCTACTTTGACTTCAAATTAAAATGAAGAAGGAGGTACAGATATCCTGGTCATTAGGTGAGTCTAGAGAGCAGTGACGTAGGAAATGGTACCAAGCTCCTGGGGGGCCAAAGACCTGGATCTGAATTCCTTCTCTGTCAC
The DNA here is from genome assembly GCF_049852395.1 of Peromyscus maniculatus bairdii. Taxonomy (NCBI): domain Eukaryota; kingdom Metazoa; phylum Chordata; class Mammalia; order Rodentia; family Cricetidae; genus Peromyscus; species Peromyscus maniculatus. The sequence continues at coordinate 72,172,433 of NC_134855.1, forward strand.
TTCTCAGGTAGTTACCCTTAGGTGAAAGCTAACTCCATTTAAATCTGATAACAATAAAATCACACTCCTCATCTGTAACCTAGTCATAAATGCCTTGGAAGATTGTTGTGGTGAATAATCATCTTAATTTTCAGTGCCTGGCAAGTGATAGACCTCATGGACTTAAAGTATTTGGTGAATTTTCACCAAATATAATCATTATGTAATTGTTAATGTAATTTTAACTGTCAAGTAACTATTAGTGTAATGAAAATGTGCCATTAATTGTTAGTCCTTACAGAGAACTGGATTTATTACCTGGATTTCAAAATCATAGCACTAACTCAGAGGTAAATTCAGCCAGCACCGACTGGTCAGTTACGGTTATTTTCTTTTCATTTTATTTATTCCCATTATGAGTATGTTTGTGGATGGGGGACTGTCTTTTTTGTACGCTGTGAAAATATGTTGTTGCTCTGATTGGTTGATAAATAAAGCTGTTTGGCTAATGGTGAGGCAGAATAAGGTTAGGTGGGACATTCTAACTGGAGCGGAGGAAGGAGAAAGGCAGAAGAGAGGAGACATTGCCAGACGCCACTATGAGAAGCAAAATGTAAAAGTACTGGTAAATTACAAGCCACGTGGCAAAGTATAGATTTATAGAAATGGGTTAGTTCAAGATGTAAGGTCTAGCTAGCGAGAAGCCTAAGCCAATGGGCCATACAGTTTGTAATTAATATAAGCCTCTGTGTGTGTTTACTTGGGTCTAAGCAGCTGTGGACCCGGTGGGACACAGGAAAACTTTAGCTACATTTGCGTATGTTTGTGGGTTGCAGGCCTGTGTGCAGCAGGCCATGCTCATGAAAACTGGGGCACAATTTTGTGTGGTCAGTCCTCCGTATGCACTGTGGGAGTGGTGGATTAAACTTGCATTGGCAGGCTTGTGCAGAACAGCAACTATCTTTACGGTTGAGCCGTCTTACAGTTTTCCAGCTACTCTTCCTGGACATGTACAGGTTAATGTGGTGACATTTGATCTGTGTACTCCAATAAAGTTTATGTGAAGATCAGAGGGAAAAGCCAGCCACTGTAGTAAACCTAGAGGTCCGGCAAGGGTAGCACAGGCCTTTAATCCTGTCACTCAGAAGTCAGAGATCTGTCGTGAGTTCAAAGCCACATGGGAACAGAGCCAGGTGTAGTAGTACATACCTTTAATCCCAGTACTAACCATGAAGGTCAGACAGGAAGTGACAGAGCTGGGCAGGAAGAGGAAGTGATGTAGCTGGGTGGAGAGAAGAAATGAGATGGCAGAGCAGAAAGGCACATAGGTGCGGGTAGAGAGGAAGTAGCTCTCTTTAGTGGAGGATCCCCAAGTGGTAAGAATGTGGCTGGTTTCTTTCTGGTTTTCTGATCGCTCAGTTTTAACCCCAATATCTGGCTCTGGGTTTTTTTATTAATAAGACCGTTCAGCAATTCATCCTACAGGTTAATGATATTAATAATAAACACTAATGAGTGGGAACATGATCACTGAGTTTTATACTTTAGTAACATAATGATTTAGAGTAAAACATGTGGAAGTATGTTGTGTTATTGCTATTTTTCATATTAGGAATATGAAGGTATGAGAATGAGATCTTATCTAAGGTCATGATGCACTGAGAGACCTAGACATTGGGAAGATATGTTCTCTGAACTTAGATTCCCACTGGCTCTCTCTCTGTCTTGCTCTCTCTTGCTAGCTCTCTCTCTTACTTTCTCTTGACCTCACTCTCTCTGTCTCACTTATCCTCTCATTCTCTCACTCTTGCTCTCTGACCCTTTCTTTGTTTCTCTCCCCCTTTCTTTTTCACCTCTCTAAACTTTTCATCTCTAAACCCTTCTTCTTCTGAGCTTCTCATCAATTTATGTTCAATTAGTTTTTGGGCTTAGTTTCCAAGAAAGGATTTTAATATATCCATGTGCTCCTATAGTCCAAATTCAGCTCCATCACTTTATAAGGTGGCATCTCCCCCCTTTTTTTACTCCCGGGAATGTGCCATAGATCAATCAGTGCTGTATGGTTGCTATTAGAAAGATGTTTTCATTAATGTGTCCACCAAGGTAGAGTCATCCTCTACCCTCAAAATATAAGCATATGATGCTTGTAAAATGGAGTCTGTCAGAGCAAGGCACAGCCTGAAAACACACGGTTTTATACAAAATAGAGGAACTTAGAACAAGGTGTAGCCTCATCTCCACAATGACATCATTCACTCTAAAGGATCAGTTGTCCTTTTGATTAGATCATACACATAGGACTGCAGCTCTCTTACTCTGCTCAGCATTAAAGCTGAGTATTGGCTCCTCATATTTCTAGCACAAAGTCAGATTAAAATTCAAAATATTGTTTCTATTGAATACATAGCATGTACCATAATAAAATAAGAAGAAAGAAATTGTAAGACAATCCATCCTAAAACAAGAACAGTCTTCTGTAATGCAGAAGATTCAGCACATGATTTTGAAAAAAAAAAAAAAAGGGCTAAGAGAGGTAAACATAGATTTAAGTAAAGAAGGAGACTGAGTGAGTTTAAAATGCAGCTTCATAAATCTCTCAGATGCCTGCTAAGCATTGTAAGACAAGAGGCTAGCACAATTTTAAGTGGAGAGGGATTGATTTCTGGGGAAACATTCTGCTTTGTCTTCTCTGATTTATTTCTTGGCAACTCCAGGAGCCTGAGAACCAAGTACATTCCCATTGTTGACTTCAAGGGCTCAGGTGAAATACCCATTAATATTCATAGGAGGCCAGATGGACTGTCCAAAGCCTGGAGCACATGGGTTAGTTTTAGAGGAACCATCTGGGACTTGTTCTTATGCCATAGTAAAAAGAGCCAATGAGAGCCCAGAACACAACACAACCAATTAGAGAGTGTTGCTGGGGGGCTTGCTGACTCTGCCAGACTTTATTGCTCAAGAACAAAACTGGGCAGGAGAAGGGGAAAACTTACTACCTGTTTCTTTCCTTCCTTTTTTTTTTTTTAACTTTCAAAAACCAATTGGATACTTGTTAACAATTAAGAACATAAGAAGAAAAAATAAAATATAGCCTGGTACACATTTCTAATTTCCTAATCAAATTTTTAGAACCTTCTACAGCAAAATCTGGGATATTCTTTTTTTGGTTGCAAGTCTTACTCTGAATCTCAGGTTGGCCTCAAAGTCCTGACAGCTATTCTTTCTCAGCCTTGTGAATGCTAGGATTACAGCCACCACACCAGACCCATTTCCATGCTGGAGCTTGGAAGAAGGTTTGGTTCAGAAGGGTTCCTGAGTGGCCTAACAATTTGTTTTCAATAGATGTGACCCACTTTCCTAAAGAGCTTTTGGCATAGAAAAATCGATACCCCAAGTACCATAAAAATGAGATACTTTTGGGGTCCCACATAAAGTTCTGTGGTTCTTATTTATTAAATTAAGTTTTAGGTTGTTTTTTTTTTACTTTTATTTTATGTCTATGAGAGGTTTGTCTACATATGTGTATGTGCAACACATGAATACCTGGTGTCCATGAGAGCAGAAGAGGGAATCAAAAGTATGAAACTCTCTCACCTGGACCCCATTAAGAAGTTGTATTAGTCGCTGGGCAGTGGTGGCACATGCCTTTAATCCCAGCATTTGGGAGGCAGAGCCAGGTGGATCTCTGTGAGTTCGAGGCCAGCCTGGGCTACAGAGTGAGTTCCAGAAAAGGTGCAAAGCTACATAGAGAAACCCTGTCTTGAAAAACAAAAAACAAAACAAAACAAAAATTGTATTAGTGTTTTCTAAAAGACAGAACTGATAGAATGAATGCATACACATTAAAAGTGGATTAGACTGGCTTCCAGGATAGTCTCAGTCATCAGGTAATGTTTGTCTCACACTGAAGAGGCTGAGAGTCTATTTGTTGCTCAGCCCACAAGGCTCAATGTCTCAACCTGGCACTGAAGGCCTAGAGCAGTGATCCTCAACCTTCCTAATGCTTTGACCCTTTAATACAGTTCCTCATGTTGTGGTTTCTCCAACTGCAAAAGTATTTCATTGCTACTTCATAACTGTAATTTTGCTACTGTTATAAATTGTAATGTTTTTTTTTTTTCCTCGAGACAGGGTTTCTCTGTGTAGCTTTGTGCCTTTCCTGGAACTCACTTGGTAGCCCAGGCTGGCCTCGAACTCACAGAGATCTGCCTGCCTCTACCTCCCAAGTGCTGGGATTAAAGGCATGCGCCACCACCGCCCGGCAAATTGTAATGTAAATATGTGATATGCAATCCCTGTGAAGAGTCATTCGTCCCCCAAAGGTGTCCTGACCCACAGGCTGAGAGCCACTGTCTAAAGGATTCCTGAAGAGCTATTGGTCTTGAGTTTATATTGGAATCCTAAAGACACTGATCCTAATATCAGCAGAGGAATGCAGCAGCAGCCTCATAGATGAACATGCCAGCAGCAGTGTATGCAAATAGGAATAAAAGCAGTCTCCTTTTTCCATGTCTGTTTGTCCAGGTTGCTGCTAGAAGATACTGCCCATATTTAGGGTGGGTTTTCCTGCTTCAAATAACTTGATCAAGAAAATTCCTCACAGGAGCGTCTACCAGTTTGGCTTTGGTTGATTTCAGAAGCAGTCAACTTGACAACCAAAATTAGCCACCCCAAGATGGACACTTAGTCCTATAATGCAGAAGGCCCCATCAGTCTGTCATCCAACCACTAGGTGAGTGAGGCAAGGCACTGGCAGGAAGAGAACTCCTGAGTGTCCTAAAGGCTTCAACCCCACTTGGTTTCTGCAGTTGATGTGACTCACTGGAACTGCCATCTGCCTGTCTTTCTAGTCTTCCTGTTTGTCTAGTTCTTCCATCCATCTACCCCTCTTCCAATTCCCTCCCTTACTTTTACCTTGCTTCTGTAGCTCACATCTGCCCCTACCTCTTAGCACTATCACAGTAGCAGAAGAATCCCCTGAGAGCTTCCCCCAGGAGGTTCTTCATCTTAACCCCACAGCAACTCTATTTGTATCAATATAACTTATCCAGTTTCACATGCCCCTAAAACCTTTTGAACTCTGTCTTTTAACAGCCAGCCTATAACCTATATCTATATGTGTTCTCAGAGTTAATATTGTAATCTGAATAAATGAACCTGTATTTGGCTCGGCCAGACTATCAAGGAAAGTGGAATTATCCAGCAGGGTTCTTCTAACAAAACTGCCAAAACTTGTGACTTCATTGTTACTCTATACATTCTGACAATGTGGAAAGACATCAATGTGTTCACATGAGTTTTGACACAACACACTCATGATGACCACTGAGCACTGGAGTCCTGGATATTAGGTGTTTTGGATGTATTTCTACATACGACCTGCTCAGTTTACACTGAGCCTATCAGAATGTAACCCCTTCATGAGTCGAAGAGTGTCTGTATTTCCTTTTCTGTGGACAGATGATAAAGGAAACAACATTGATTTGTCAACTGTCACCAATCCTATAAAGATATCTGTGAAGTTTCCCCATTTTACAGTTAATTATTCTGTAACTAAGGGAGAGAAAAATGACTTGCCCACCGAATGGGCAACATGTGTATGCACAGCCAAGCTTTAAGTAGCAATTTCTCCAACAGGCCACATCTATAACAGCAATTTCATAAGATGACAATGAAGCCAAAACATTCCTGTGACCAGGGACATAGTGGCTGCTGTAACACTGAAGTGCCAGCATTACTCTTACGATTGTGGTGTTGCTGATGGAACCAAACCTAATGTGATGCCAGCTATAAAACTATAGTGTATAACAGTGTATAGTGCATTATACCTGATGATGATAACAGTAACTTACTGGTTTATGTATTTACTTCACTATATTTTTATAGTTACTTTAGAGAAAACTTCTACTTATAAAAATTTTACTATGTAACAGTATGTTATATTTTGGCAACAGAATTATACATCTCCTGTTTATTCTTTTTATTGTAACAATTGCTTTTGTACTTGATTTTCTTTGTGTGTGTGTGTATGTATGTGTGTGTGTGTGTGTGTGTGTGTGTGTGATATGTGTGTCCATATGTACATATGGGTGTGTATGCACATGTGTGCAGACATTTAGAGACCAGAGGTTTTGTCAGGTGTTTTTCTTGATCATTCTCCATATTAGTTTTTGAGACAGGGACTGTCATTAAACTAGAGCTCATTGATTTGGCTAAACTTGTCAACGAGCCCCAAGGATTCATCTAATTGTGCCCCACCCCTCATAGTCCCTTTCTGCCAGTAATCCAAACTCAGATCCTAAGACCTATGTATCAGGTACTTTGCCAACTGAGCCATCTCATTTTTATCTGTGGTTGTTTTGTTCATTACATACCTCAACAAATATACTATTTCATTTAATATGCATTTAATATAAAGTGTATCTCCTAGGTTCATGGTAAGCTGTTACATCCAGGTTTGTGTAACATGCAATAACAAAATTGCCTAATAACACATGTCCCATGACTCTCACCCCCCACTGAGATTGTGAAGGAACATAGAGTATGATCTCTGTTCCATTATCAAGCTTATGCTTTAAAAAACTATGTCAAATTCTGTTGCTAAAATGCAGATTTGTTCTAACCATGAATCTGACTCTTGATATTTTATTAGTTTTTGGAATCTAAGTATGTTCTACAGCAAAGAGAAAAGATTAGGACGCAATAACATGCCAATGGATTAAAAATATAATAAAAAAAGGTGCCATCACATGAACCAGAGTGTTTATAAACAAACACGGGCCAACTGGCTAAACACAGATCACACACACCAGCCAAATAAAATGGTGTGGAAGTTTACTGTATTTTCTATACTCCAAATTAAGTACATTATAGAATAATTTTTCCCTTGAACAATTGAACTTTTCTTGTAGTGCTAGGTAAAGAATTTTGTGTTCTTGTGTGAGAAATTTCCAAAATAGCAGCAACTGTAGAAAATTTGGAAGAATTTACCCTAAAATATGAATGTTCAATATAATAATTTACAACAATTCACTATTCCACTATTAGCCACCTAATACACATTTTGATTGGGTCTGCACTGCTCTACCTGGGCTAGGGGAATGCTCATTGAACACATACTCAATATTCATAAATTTCATTTTCTTCCTTGTCAAGGTACCTACAAATAAATATAGTGGAAATTCTAATATTTCCCCACATCATTTGATCTCTCCCATGCACCCTTATAGTGTTTACATAATCTTCTACCTAAGCTTCATTGTATTTTTCCCTGAACAGATTATCATAGTGATAATATCAGTGACTGAAAAGCCTATGCTTCCCCAATGTAGTTGGATGGCCATCCTTTGGGAATGTAGATACACCCATTGAGGGTGCTGCAGGGAAGTAGTTTGTAGATTAACTTCTTAATCATACCTCACCTTCCTAGGACCAGTTATTAAAAGCCTGTTTTTGTCTCTTATGCTTTTTAAAAGCTAAACAGAGACCTCTTCTTGAAGACTAATCATCTGCTCTCCTACTTTTTCTCTGGAATTTGTTGTAAAAGATGCAATGAATAAGCACACTAAAGAAAAGCGTGGTTATTTTTTTGTAGGCCCATATAGCAGACCATAAAAAAACATATACTTGGCTAGCAGTAAAATCTATCAAAGTTTTTCAACAGCCCCATATTTTTTACATTCCTTCGCTGCCACCAGCAGATGCGTCTACATATGTTCCTTGATTTTATGGGTGCATTACAACGACATCAAAGCTGCTGTAACATTGCAGGCACGTTTTTATGGGGAGTGATTTCAGCATCATGCCATCCGGCTGGCCCACCCCAGCCTTCTGTTGCCGGAATAGAATGGCAAAGACACTTAATGAAGAGGATAAAGCATAAGGCAGAGAGTGGGTGGCCCAGAATGGATGCTATCTTTCCTCCATGCTAGAGGAAGGGTCTTGGAGCTCATTGGGAAAACCAGGTTTGTCAAAGTGTCAAGGTGTCATTTCTGTGAGAATATGGCCTATCACAAAGCAGCTTACAAACTTCCTGATGACAGTGAGACATGTTTATAAAAGGTAGGGTGCTTATCTTTCAAACTGGTATCCCCAGTGATCATATTACTATGTCTGATTATAATATATTTATGGAATTATATCATTAATATCAAGCACTGAGGGGGGCACTCATCCTGGCTTGGGCTTCTGAAAGCCTAAAGCCAATTCCCACAGACACACTTTCTCCAATAAGGCCATGTCTCTTCCAACAGGGCCACATGTCCTAAGCCTTTCACATAGTGCCACTCTTCCTGAGCCTAGGGGGAACATTTTCATTCACTCCACCACAAAGACAGAAGCTCACGTGGCCACTTTAAGTCTTTGAAGAAGGCAGAAGCCTCCATTTTTGTTCTTGAAGAAGTTATACCTTAATGCAAGAGTGTGTAGAGTTGGATTTCGAGCAAGCTGTGCTTGCTCCAGTGTAGTAAAATCCAAAGTGATTATGTATTTTAATTAAGAGAAAATTAATTAATTACTTTGAACATTAACTAAGAACTCACTCACTTACTTTAGACTTGAAGATGTATTTTCTGGCATAGTTTCTGATTCTCTTCTATAGGTCCACGTTCTGTGCTAAGGCACTGTCTAGTAACTTTCTGATTTCTTGGAGCAAATCGATCTTGTATCCTTTGTCAGAAAAGAACAAACATGTTTTTTGATGCTGAAATAGACCTCAGAAATAATATACCCACTTTCTCCATGAGGTAAAATTGAGATGTAGAAAGAAAGTGATCTTTTCAAGGTGTAACACAGAGCGAAGAACAGGCCAGGGGTAAAGCCTTTGGATTCCCTTTTCAAGATATAGTCTCACAGTTGCACTTGACTTTATGCTTGCAACTTTCAATGTAAATCGCCTGTTCTCTAGCACTTCTTTGCATGGCTCTTATGTATTCTGATAGTGTGTGTGTGTGTGTATGTGTGTGTGTGTGTGTGTTTTTGTGTGTGTGTGTGTGTGTGTTTTGTGTGTGTGTGTGTGTGTTTTTGTGTGTGTGTGTGTGTTTTGTGTGTGTGTGTGTGTGTGTGTGTGTGTGTGTGTGTGTGTGTGTGTGTGTGTCCTGGCAAGAAGACAATCTCTGCTGCCATTCCCCAAATACCACCTATCTTAATTTTTGGTACCAGATCTCTCATTGGCCTGGGACTTGCTTATGTCCAGCTTATTTCACTTGGGCTCTCTGGATCAAATTCATGTCCCTGTGTTTACAAGGTGAGCACTTTCACTCCCAACCCATATTGCAGGCCCAGAGAGCACCCCGTGGGAGGATGTGTATTTTATCCTTGGGGCATATTTTTCCACTGGAACGGACAGACTGGCAGTGAGTGAGCCTGCTGGAGTTCTCTCATTGTTACCTCTCCTGAACAGGTCCCCACTATTGCAAAATGTGCTCCATATCCAATGCCCCAGTATTCATTCTCTGTTTCCTTTACCACATCTAGAACAACTGACTTCACCCTGTGATCCAAGCCCTTAACTCCTTTCATCCTTGTGAAACTTCACTGGAGTTTTAGGCCACAAATCCTAGAACCACCATGGTTCTTCTTTACCACCCATATGGTAACTCTTGATTTATTTATTTATTTATTTATTTATTTATTTATTTATTTATTTATTTATGTATGTTTATCTATTTGTGCAACAACTGGTAAATAAAGAAGTCAGAGTACATACTGCCTTTTCATTGAGGTTTGAAATATATTTTATGAAGAATTTAATTCCTAGAATGGTCTTCTGGACTTTATGGTTCAGAAAATTATGCTCAGCATCTATTTATAATAACTATTTCTCCCACTATCACCTTGGTGAAAATTGACAAGTAGATTATATTGCTTTGCATTTTCTAAGTATGATCCCAAAAAATAATGAAAAAAAACTTTCTTAAATTGATAAAAAGGACAAATCAAGAAATAGGCTCTTGTCCTTGACATTATATAGGCAATGTTTTACTTCTTTCAATAAACTTTCAAATTCAGTGTATTTTCTGTGTTTCAAATGAGGCGCACACCTACAGAGCTCAGTGAAGCCGAGATGCCTGTTGACCCTTCATAATAATAGTGGCACAGTCAGACTCCCTTATTCCATCTTGACTCACACTCATGTTCTACACCATGGACCAGGCCCATGGTGGAATGCCAAAATGTTTTTTTTTTTAAGCTCTTACTCTTTTGACTCTTTGTTCTTTTGGGGGGCCCGCCACCAGCTCCCAAATAAATCACACATGGAGGCTTAATTCTTAATTATAAATTCCCAGCCTTAGCTTGGCTTATTGCTAGCCAGCTTTTTGTAACTTTAAATTATCCCATCTACCTTTTGCCTCTGGGCTTTTTCCTTTTCTTACTTCTGTAATCTTACTTTCACTTTTACTCCGTGGCTGGCTAGGTGGCTAGCCCTTCTTTTTTCTCTCCTCCTTTTCTCACTGTTTTGTCTTTTCCTCCCAGATTTCTCCTATTTATTCTCTCTGCCTGCCAACCCTGTCTGCCGTTTCTCCTGCCTCGCTATTGGCTGCTCTGCTCTTTATTAGACCATCAGGTGTTTCAGACAGGCAAAGTAACACAGCTTCATTGAGTTAAACAAATGCAACATAAACGAATGCAACACATCTTTGCATCATTAAATGTTCCATAGCACAAACAAAAGTAACACATCTTACTTAAAATAATATTCCAAAACAGGCCAGACCACGCACGTATTGAGTATATTACCATAATATATCTCATTTAGTCCCCAGAACAGCTCTGAGGCAGGTATTCTGGGTTGTTTTTGCAGATAAACAAATTGAGTCTCAAAGAAGTTAAGTAATCTATTTAAAGTCATTCAGCTAATAAACACCTAAATTGAGGTTACCTGACTCCAGAGTTCATGTTCTTTCCACATGAAAATGTTACCATTAAGTAAAGGCAGCCATGAAGTAACTCTGTTAAACACACTGTCAAATCACAATGGTCTGTTTAGGAATCATTATTTGTTTGATCCCAAAGGGTCAACTTTGCTCCTTATCTTCTGTGGAATTCTGTTCTCCTTGAGTAGCAGAGTATTAGTGAGAACTAAGGGAGAGTATAGAGCTGTCTAGGCAGAGGGAATGGTACTCAATAGAAGATGTGACTTAGAGTTCTAGTTTTATTTCAAGGGTTTCCATATGGAGATGGAATTATCTTTTGTTCAAAATGACTTGCTAGATTAGAGTTACGACAGATGATGAATGTAAGCTACAGGGAAATATTTTGGAAGAGTATACAAAGAAGTTTTCTAAAAGTCCCATCTGTCTAAATATGGAGTACGCTGTCTTAGAATGTGAGAATACTCAGAAGAAGCCTGGAGACCACTTGGCTGGGTCACTATCGCCAAGTTCTGATGACATTTAAGGTCCTTGAATCTGGATGCTTTTCTGACAGGGCCTGGCATTACTGTGTATCCATCCTGGATGAATGCCTCCTCATTCTGCATATCTGGGCTGTGTTCCCTAGCAGTTGGCACAGGTAGCTTAGAAATGCAGCCATCCAGCAAGGGTTGGTCTCTGTTCCAGTCTTCATCAACTCTGGGAGTGTCAGTCTCCACCACAAGAAATATAAGAACATTAGTGACAAATGCCATTACTGGGATTGCACAAAGGGATACATAATGTATGGTGCTTTTTTTTTCCGCTTGTGTTTTCCTGTACCTGTGTCACAAAAACAAAAGTGAAAAAACACTCAGATGCTATCTCATAAGACCAGTATCTTCTTTGGTATCACTTGCGATGCTAATGGTTTCCTGTTTTGTTTGAGTGGCCATAATAATGATAGTGATAAAAATAATTATGACAATTGTCAGGAGATTACTGTGTTTTAGGTGTCATTATTCTTGACCTCTTGCCATTGAGCAGAGTGAGATGCAAAAGGTGTTTATAGCAGGGTCACACAGGTCCTAAACAGTACAGTTACTGTTCAAATAGAGGCCTATTTAGTATCAGAGAACATATTTTTATTTTTTTATTGTTGCTGATATTTCCAAATTGATGGTACTTTTCACTCTTTATATTATATAGTTTTCAGCACCATTTCTCTATTGTTGAATGTTTCTTGATGAGACAATGTAAAGGAAGTACAGTTCTGGCTGTATTTACAAACATATGAACTGTCCATCAATACAGAGTGGAAAGAACACTGTGTTCAGCATTTACCTTGTTCGAGTCATACTCTTTCTTTTGTATTAATGTGTGTTTCCTCATAGCAATTATTTTGGTGGCAGGGTTCCTTTTCTGAATGTAGTCTTGCTGTGTAGCACAGGCTGGCCTTGCATGCAGCCTACCAAGTGCTGGAATTTGAGGTGTGCCATCTCACCTGCAGAAAGAAATTTTTTAAAGGAAGTAAACCAAGAAAGCAGATATAAGGGAGAAAGCAGGCTCATGTCAGGGTAGATGGTGAAGGGTATTTCTTTAGGTAGTAAGAACCAGTTCTTCTTAACACCATGATTTGCATACCACATACATTTTAACATGAAATATGGGTGACCAGATCACTTGTCCATCTTTCTGTTGAGGGATTTACCCAGGGGCTCCACTTGTATGTTATTAAGGGAGTTGAACCTAGAGCTCAATGTGGAAATGCAAGCATGAGAACTGAACAAGTCTTAAGCTGCCCCAAAGCTATCCATGATGCTAGCAGCTAAAAACAGAGGTGGCTTTACAGAATACGATGCAGCACTAACGAGATCTGCCACACAGAATCATAACAAATGCTGTTTGCTTTTTGCAGTTATATTTGTGTGTGATGTGCACACATGTATATGTGTTCAAATGTGTGTGGAGACTAGAAAATGATGTTAGGTGTCTTTGTCCATCACAGTCCAATTTGTTTATAGCATGCATAATCAATGTCCTTCTCCTGGATTGAAAGTCCTGAAGATGGTTATCTGCAGTGACTAGCTGAGCCTTTCAAAAAGTATTCATTCCTACAGGGTTGCCTTATCTTTGTGAATGGCTTGCTCCTGCGAGTGCAGAGTAAGGAAATCAGAAGGAGCAAGGAGGTTCCTTCTTCAGTTCATCTCACATTGCTCATCTCTATTCTTTGTGCTCCTTTCCCACTGCCAGTTGCATTTGCATGTGTGTATTGTGCACAGCAAAGGCTTTGAGAGTGACAAGAAGGGATTGCCAGCACATGAAATCCAATAAGGACACAGAGTTTTGTCTTGTGAACTAAGGAGTGTGGTAATTAAAGCAGTATTTACAATGCAATAAAGGCAGAGCTAATTACTGACAAACGACAGTGAAACAACACTCTTTCCCAGTGAAACTAGACTGGGATCAGCCTTCATTATGAATCCTCCAACTGTCTCTTTTGTTAATTATGATCTTCATAATCCTCTCCCTGGCAGTATTTGCCTAATTTATTGCCACTCTATGATGCAGGATTAATAGAAAGTGAGGTAGGAATAATGAGAGAACTGAGAACTACTGTGTGAGTCCCTGGATCTCTAACGTGAAGATAAAGTCCCAGAAGAGAAAGGCAGTGGTGGTTGTACCAACTTGCAGTCAAAAGTGGAAGCGTTCATTTGACTATGCAGCAAGACACAGACCTTTGCCAATGTGCATGGGGCTTTACTTTTGAGACCTGAGTCCAGACTGCACAAGAGTATCAAGTCTAGAGATGTCTTTTCTATGTTTGCATTATTGAAACATATATTCTGAGGTAGACATGTCTTTGCATACTTCTGCAGCAATTTATTGCTGCTGAAAGAGAGTCCTTTGAACTCTCTTTGAAGCCAGTTCTACATCTGGTTTCAAAGCACTTGAAATATAAATTGTTAATAGAAAACCAGATTTTTTTTCTGTAAAAAGCCAGATAGTAAACATTTTGTCTCTGTAAGGCTACAAATCTTAAATTAACCCATTTCTATAAATCTATATGTTGACATCTTATTGCTCCGTCTGCGGTGGCCTGCTGTCTCTCCCCTGACTCTGCCCTTCTCTCTGTATCTCTGCTTGGATTTTCCACCTGGCTATAAGCTTTCTTGCCATAGGCCAAACCAGATTTATTTATTATCCAATGGGAGACACACATATTCACAGTATACAGAAAGACATCCCACAGCAACCTATTTGTATCTTTGATTTTATGGATTCTTGTTATTATGCCCCTTCCTTCCATTCAATCTTGTCTTTCTCTCTATTTATTGTATTTGGTAAAATTTCTAGAGAGACTATCAAACTATGATTAATTTTAATATCTGAGGAAATACTGAGTTGGTAACATATAGTAACATGATGGGAGTAAGAAGAAATTTGGCATGATTTCCAGACAAATGCAAATTCCATGGCCTGGTTATTCAGGAAAGGAATGAGTTTCTTAATATGTTGTGGTGCAGGCTCATGTATCCTCTTTAGGTTCCTGGTTCCTTCCCACAAAAGTCAAACCAGCTCTTGAACACATGTGGAAATGATACTTCAAAGACTCTCAGATAATTTCCAAATTCTATTACTAGCACCCTTATCCAGTAGTGGTCAGTGTCTCCCATGCTTGGGAATTACTTCATTAGCCAGTTTGTAGGGCCAGGAATGCAATGTAAGGTGGCAACTCATAGATTAAAATATGGCTCTAAGGTGATGGTTTACATATGGTAGAACAGAGCTTTATACTAACAACATATTCTTTTAAATTTAAATTAAAATACGAAATTTCTCCTTCTAGCCCCTCCCATTTATCCCCCACATCTTCCTCCCTCTTGAATTAGATATAAATATGTATGTATGTATGTATATATATATATATATATATATGAACATAAAACAAAAGTCTGAATGAAATAAGGAAGTCAATTCAAGATTTGAAGAGAGAATTCAATAAAGAGTATGTATATTATGTTTGTTATGCATGCCTAAATATATAAATGCAACCTATTGCGTCTGTTTAGTGCCATATATATAATTTATTTACTGACCACCCTCTTTTAATTCTAACCAATATCATAAATAGAAGATAAAAGAGAAGGAGAAATCCTGCAACACACAAGGAAGCCTGTAGAAGGGGCTGCAGCAGTGCTGACTAAAACAGGTATCAAGATGTATAGCTTCTCACAACATGTATGTTGCAAAAGAAGGGAGGTGTCTGGTGCTAACTCAGGGTTTTATTTTCAGGTCCATAGGGCACCACAACACACAGCCTAGGCTTCAGGAGTTGGAAAGGCATTGGAACTGAGTGTTGCAAAGAGAGCAACACCAGATTACAACACAGGCAGAAAACAAGCAGAGCTGTGTTGGCCCCTGGATAGTGACTGTTATTGCAGACAGTAATTAAGAAGACTAAGAATGGACCTTGTGGCCCTGAATACAACTGTGCATAGTAAAGCAAGACTTCAACCCTACTATGACTTAATCATCTCCTAGATATTGCAAATGTCTCCACTGAAAGAACAAAGGTGGCTTGAATAAAGAAAAAAAAAGAAAGAAAGAAATAGTACACTCAATCAACCGACAAACTGCTAAGCACAGGTTGAAGCACATTAATAAAGTAACATAAAAGACAAAGGGGACATATCTTCTCTAAAAATTACCAGACCTGTATTAGTATCCCTAATGAGAAAAACATAGAACTTCCAGACAAATAATTCAAAAGAATGATTATAAATATGCACAAACAACTCAAAAAAGATATTGGTGTACCCTAACAGAACATAAGACAAAAGTCTAAATAAACTAAGCAAGTCAATTCAAGATTTGAAAAGATAATCCAACAAACAGTAATGCTTGAAGGCAGGACAGGGGAATCCATGGCTGATATGTAGAATTGAATTGAATTATAAAATAAAAAAATATAAAAAAAGAAGTAGAAAAAATTGTTATGTATTTTGCACAGACTTACAAATATAAATTGATTTTCACTTGAAAAAAAAAAGAAAAACCAAACTGAAAGGTCACTAGAAATGAAAAACTCAATAAGCCAAATAAAAGGCTCAGAGGAAAGCCTCACCAAGAGAATAGACAATGTGAAAAAAGAATCCCAGGTGAAAGGATTGGATCATTCAATCAAAGTCAATGATAAATACTTAAAAAAATAAATGGAACGTAGCAGAGTTTTGGGACACCATGAAAAGACTATGTCGACAAATCATGTAGATGAAGGAAAATATGATGGAAAGGAAATAGAAAATATCTTCAATAAAATAGTAGAAGAATATTTCCAAATGTTTGAGAAAGAGATGCTCATCCTTACAAGAGACCTGCAGAATACCAGGCATCCTGAAGAATACCAAGTAGACAATATGATGAAAGAAACTAAACTATTCATGGAATAGTGTATTTAAAAGACTTAAACCACAGACAAAAGAAAGGTTATTAAAAACAGAGGGAGAAAGACACAGACAGACAGAGTTAGATAGCAACAGAGACAGATTGAGACAGAGATAGGTATAGAGAAAGACTGAGATAGGTAGAGACAGAAACAGAGATAGACAGAGAGATAGAGTCAGACAGGGACAAACAGACAGAAGTAGGGGGCAGAGAGAGAGATTTATAAGGTTATCTAGACAGGCAGGCCAATCAGAATAAAACTTGAATATTCAGTAGAAATATTTAAAGCCAGAAAGGCCTAGAAAGTTGTATGTGAAGTTCTATAAGATCAACACGACAAAGCTTGACTATTTTATACAGTAAAATTATCAATTACAGTTGGAGAAATAAAATCTTTTCACAATAAAACATACTAAAGGAATTTATTTTCACTAAACTTTTGGTACGTTTTATTGAAGATGCTAGAAGTAATACTGAGTCTGAAGAGAAGAATAAACATATTCAAAAAGCCACAGAGGGATAAACAAATAATACTAGGGAATTAATCAAAAAGGTCTAGGAAAATATAAAACTAACAAAATGCCAAGAATGATTACACATTTTGCTATCACAGCTCTGAACACTGATGTTTTCAATTCCCTAGGGAAAAGGCATTGACTGGTTGATTACACAAAAAAAGTAGAATGTCTTTTTGCTGCCTCCAAGAAACCATCTGACCATCAAAGATAGACAGCACTTTAGGGCAAGTTGGAAAAGATGGTTGTGAGAAAACACTAAGGAAACAAGAAATCATAGCTATTCTGATATCTGACCAAATGGATTTCCAACTACAATTGATCAGAAGAGATAATGAAATCCACTTCACACTTGTTAAGGCAATAATCTACCAGGAGGCAATTATAATTATAAATATATATGCACTGAATACAGATTGCTTAGTTCTATAAATACTAGAAAGTAAGAAGCTGCTGTGGGATGTTCTGTATGTCCTGTGGGAGCCCTTCTTGGGTTCTTTGTGGCGTTACCCAGCAGGTCCGCATAGAGGATGATTAGGACCATGGGCCTGAGTGCAGGTGTCTGAGATGGTCTGCACTTGGCTGTGCTGGGGGATGGTCTGTATGTCAAGTTGTTCTGATTGATCAATAAATAAAACCTGATCAGCTGTGGCTAGGCAGGAAGGATAGGCGGGACTAACAGAGAGGAGAAATAAAAGGACAGGAAGGCAGAAGGACTGACTGCCAGATGCCGCCATGACCAGCAGCATGTGAAGATGCCGGTGGGCCACCAGCCATGTGGCAAGGTATAGATTTATGGAAATGGACTAATTTAAGCTATAAGCACAGTTAGCAAGAAGCCTGCCACGGCCATACAGTTTGTAAGCAATATAAGTCTCTGTGTTTACTTGGTTGGGTCTGAGCGGCTGTGGGACTGGCGGGTGACAAAGATTTGTCCTGACTGTGGGCAAGGCGGAAAACTCTAGCAACAAGAAGCCCCAGATTAAGTTCAACTCAGTAATAGTAGGTAGCTTCAGTATTTCACTTTTACCAATAGATGTATCATCCAGACTAAACAAACAAGAAAAATAGAGAATATTAGAGTTAAATGACATCATACCCAAGTATTTGTACCTAACTAATATCTTCAGAACATTCTATCCAAATACTAAGTAATACACATTCTTGTCAGCAGCTCATGGAAATTTCTCTAAAGCAAAACACATATTAGAGCAAGAAGCAAATTTCTACAAATATGGGAAAATTTAAATTAATTATGGTCTTTTATCAGACCACAGTGGAAGAAAACTATGTATTTGAGAATCAAGATAAAACTACAAAAGATAAACAGACTCATAAAGATGAAACAACACACTATTCAATGATGAATGGTCACTGAAGAAATTAAGAGGGATATTATAAAAGATCACAGAATTGAATAAAAATGTAAACACAAGATACCCAAATTAATGGGAGAAAATGAAAGCAGTCCTCAGAGGAAAGTGGAAAGTTTATAATCTTATTGCCTACATAAAAATGAGAGACAACCCAACTAAATAACTTAATGATGCACCTTAAGGCCTGTGAAGAACAATAACAAAGGAAACCACAGACAGTGGATATGGATACAGTCAGCATAGAAATTAATAAAATGGAAATGTAAAAATACAAACAATTAGTGAATTTTTTCATTGAAGAGGTAAACAAGATTGACACTTAGACAAAGCAACCAAAATATATAGAAAACACAATTAATAAATATAGAGATGTAAAGAAAGGCATCATAAGAGATTACAAATAAAATCTAAAAAAAGGATATACTTTTAAAAACTATACACCACTATATTGTAAAAATTAAAAGAATTGGATGAATTTCTAGATCATATGACCTATCAAAATTTAAGCAACATAAAATAAACAATTTAAACAGATAAATACCAATAATAATAATGTAAGTGTAATAAAATACCTCCCAACTAAAAGAGCTCAGAATTCACCAAAGGATTCTACCGGATCTTGAAAGAAGAATATCAATATTATTCAAATTATTCCATAAAATTGAAAAGGAAATTAATCCTTCCAAACTCTTTTTATGAAATCAGTATGTCCCTAATACCAAAATAAGATAGAGATACAATAAAAATTGGAAATTATTGACTAGCCTTTTTGATGAACAAAGGTATAAAAATTATCAGTAAAATACTTGCAAACTGAACTAAAGATCATATCAACCTATCTTTCATCCTAACCAAATTAGCTTTATTCCAGTGATGTGTATATGGCTCAACATATGTAAATTAATAAATGTATTTCATCACACAAATGAACTAAAAATAGAAAACACATGATCACCTCATTAGGTACAGTAAAATTTTTTGGTAAAATCCAACATCCCATTATGATAAAAGTCATGGGTGACTAGAAAAGGAGTGAAAATTCCTTGAGATAATAAAGGACATATATAATAAAACATTTTTCCAGCATCATGCTAAAGGAAGAAAAACCTTAAAGCATTTCTACTACTTTCAAGAACAACACAAGATGTTTACTCTCTCTACTCCTATTTAGTGTGATCTTTCAGTCTTAGCCAGAGCTATAAGGAAAGGGAAGGAATTTAAAGAGATAAAGATGGGAAAATAATAATTCCAAGTATCTCTCCTAGCAGATATTATAAGATCCAATACATAAGAGACCCCAAAGACTACACCCCAAATCTCCTAGAGTTGAAAAACACTTTCAGAAAAGTGACAGAATATGAAATTAACACAAACCAGATGTTTTCCTACATATGATGAACACACTCAAATAATTCCATTCACAGTACTCTCTCTACACATAAGAATACTTGTGAATAATTTTAACCAAGGAAATGAAGACATCTACAGCGAAAACCATGTCTTCAACAAAAGAAATTCAAGAAGACTCTAGAATAAACAAAGGCCTTCCATACACATGGATTGTAAGGAAAATATTGTGACTATGCCGGACCTACCAAAAGCAAGGTATAGATTCAATGCAATTCTAATATAAATTCTAGGGTCCTTTGTTGTTGTTTGTTTCTTGGCTCTTTTGGGGGCCTGCCACCCAGCTCCCAAATAAATCATAAGGAGGCTTATTCTTAATTATAAATGACCAGCCTTAGCTTGGCTTGTTTCTAGCCAACTGTCCTTAACTTTAAATTAGCCCCATTTATCTTTTGCCTCTGGACTTTAATCTGTCTCTATTCCTGTATAACTTTCTTTGTTTCTTACTCCATGCCTTGCTGTGCAGCTGGGTGGTGACCCCTAATGTCCTCCTTCTCTCACTCTTAGATCTTTCCCCCAGATTTCTCCTTCTATTTATCCTCAATGCCTGCCAGTCCTGCCTATTTCTCTTTTCTGCCTCACTATTGGCTGTTCAGCACTTTATTAGATCATCAGGTGTTTTGAACAGGCATAGTAACACAGCTTCACAGAGTTCAACAAATGCAACATAAACAAAAGTAACACACCTTAAAATAATATTCCACAACAGTCCTCCATAGATATAAAAATACAATCCTAAGACTTATATGAAGGCACAAAGACCAAGGATAACCAAAGAAATCCCGGGCAAAGAGAACATTTGGAAAGATAATTGTAATACCTGGTCTCAAGTTATAGTATAGACAAGAGCCATAACACAGCTTAGTACCTGTACAAAAACAGTCATATAAACCAATGCAATAGACTAGATAGCCCAGATATAAGTTTACATTTACCTGACTTTTATTAAAATCACCAAAAAAATATACATTGGAGAAAAGGCAGATTGTTAACATGCTAAACCTAGGTTTTAAAAAACCTGGATTTCAACATGCAGAAGAATAAAAGTAGATCCTTATCTCTTACCCTGTACAAAATTCAACTGCAAGTGGAAGGAACAGGGGCCAATACTCTGAAACTGATAGAAGAAAAAGTAGAGAGTATAATTAATTTATAAGCACATATTAGATATTTCTGAATAGGACTTGGATAGTATAAGAAATAAGTCCAACAAGAGACAAATTTGATTTCATAAAGACATTTCTACACCATAAATGAAACTGTCATTTGAGTTTAGAGGCAGGCCACAGAAAGGAAAAAAAATATTTTCCAGCTATACATCTGATAAAAGATTACCACATAGAATATAAAAAGAACTCAAAAATAAATATCAAGAAAGAAAAGAGCCAAATCGGTAATGAGGTGTGGAACTGAACCAGAGAAGCCTCAAAAGCAAATGCAAATGGCTAGTCAATACTTTAAAGTGTTCAATATCATTAACCATCCAAGGAAAGGTAGATTAAAACTACTTTAAGAATACATTTCAGCCGGGCGGTGGTGGCGCACGCCTTTAATCCCAGCACTCGGGAGGCAGAGCCAGGCGGATCTCTGTGAGTTCGAGGCCAGCCTGGGCTACCAAGTGAGCTCCAGGAAAGGCGCAAAGCTACGCAGAGAAACCCTGTCTCGAAAAACCAAAAAAAAAAAAAAAAAAAAAAAAAAAAAAGAATACATTTCATGCCAGTCAGGATGGTTATCATCAAGAATACAATTGGCAATAAATGCTGGCATGAAGTGGGGAAAAGTGAACGTTTATACACTCTTGGTTAGAGTATAAACTAATGTAGTTACTTTGGAAATTATGGAGTATTCTCAAAACTCTAGAGATGAAACTAGAAATCATGGAGCATTCTCTAAAATCTAGAGATAAACCTGCCACATGATATAGGTATTCCACTATGGGACTGTAGCAAAAGAACACTATGTCTTACTGATAACAACACATCTATGTTCATGGCTGCTCTGTTCACAACAGCTAAGAAATAGAAGAAGTATAGGTGTCCATCATTGGTGAATGGACAATGAAAATGTTTATATAACACTCCAACTAGGGAAAACAGGAAGGCTAACTGCAGATTTTTGCCTCCTCCTCCTTTCTTCCAAATATCAGCCTCAGCTCAGTGCAGACCACCTGCTGCAGCCTCTGCTCCTTTTTTGCTCCCATACCTAGCAGAACACATATATCTTCTTTCAACAACTTTCCCCAGCACTCATCATTTTATCTAGTCCCCAACGCCACTGGGCATTCCCTGGCAACCCACAGGCCACTCCAGCCAGGGAATCAAGCAGCCTTCTGTGGATCTTTACCCCTCCCTCCTCTCTTCTACATCCAATTCCTCAGTCTCAGTCCCAGTTCTGTAGCATCTCATCTGCTGTATCCTGTTGTCCACATCTTAGATGGTCTTATAAAAAAATACAGAGCCAGCTATTGGGGTGAAAGCTGAAAGATCAGAGAAGCAGAGCAAGACACAGCCAACCTCACCTTGCTAACTCTATGAATCCTCTGACTGAAAGCCTCTGAGTCCTCACCTGAAAGGATCTCAGCTGAACTGCTTTAGTTCCTGTTTCCTCACGCCTTATATACTTTTCTCCACCCTGCCATCACTTCCTGCGATTAAAGGCATGTGTGCTTCCTAGTACTGGGATTAAAGGTAGGTGCCACCACTGCCTGGCTCTGTTTCCAATGTGGCCTTGAACACACCTCCCGATCTCTGCCTCCTGAGTGATAGGATTAAGGGTGTGTGCCACCACTCTCCGGCCTCTATGTCTAACCTAGTGGCTAGCTCTGTCCTCTGATCCCCAAGGAAGGCAAGCTTTATTAGGGTACACAATATATCACCACAGTAGTCTTTCCCTCTTCTTCTCCCCATTTGCAGCAGTTCATGCAGACATTCTCCTCTAACCTTCCTCTCCACTCATTCTATTATCCCAGTCCCCAACTCAAGTAGTCACTCCCTAGGAACATTCCAGTCAAGCCTGTCATCAAGCAAATAGGCAAGCTTCAGATTTTCACTTTCCTTCCTCTCTTTCATATCCAATCCCCCAGTCTCACTGCCAGCAATATAGCAGATGACCTGTTGCGGCTCTCCTTACTCTCTGCCCCCATTCTCAGAGGACTAAGAAGCTCCTGGTGGAACACCCTGATTTCTTTCCTCCTATAGACCCATTCATACCATGACATCTACTCACCCTTATTCTTAAGTATCACCTTCCAATACCTAGAAACACATTTTACCCAGGAATCCCAGTGGTCACACGTAGCAGAATCCCAGAAGAATTTCCTACAAGACAACACATAGCTTACACACTCTCCAGAGAGCAAGAGGACAACAGAAATCAAGGAATTAAAACACCTGTCCAACAAAGAAAAGACCAGATATCAGCACCTAGAATTGTAATCATCCCCAAACCAGATGTCTAGATATCAGTGTGGAAACAAACAAACAAACAAACAAATAGCAACAGCCAGGACAATATGTCTCCAGTAGAGACCAGCAACCCTACTACAGTAGGCCATGAGAACTTCAACATAGCTGAAGCACAAGACAAGAACCTCAAACTAGCCTTTATGAAAATGATAGAGGTCCTTAAAGAAGAAATGAATAATCCCATTAAAGAAATCTAGGAGTACACCAACAAAAAGTGGAAATAATGAGTAAAATAGTTCAAGACATGAAAGTGGAAAATGACTCAACAAAGAAAACCCAAACTGAGGGAAACCTGGAAGTAGACAATTTACAAACTCAAATGAGAAGCTCAGAGGCAAGCCTCCCCTACAGAATACAAGAGATGGAAGAGAGAATCCCTGGCATTGAAGACTCAGTAAAGGAAACAGATTCCTTGGCCAAAAAAGCTTCTGCATGGCAAAAGACACCATCTTTCAGACAAAGCAGCAGCCTACAGAATGGGAAAGATGTTTACCAATTCCACATCTGATAGAGGACTAATATCCAAATTATATAAAGAAATGAAAAACTGGATATTAATAAAAGAAAAAAACAATTAAAAGTGGTATGCAGATCTAAAGGATATTATCAAAAATAGAGACTAAGATGGCTAAGAAACACTTAAAGGAATGTTCAGCATCCCTAGTCATCAGGGAAATGCAAATCAAAAGTATTTTCAGATTCCATCTTACACCTTTAAGAATGGCTAGGATCCGGGTGGTGGCACACGCCTTTAATCCCAACACTGAGGAGGCAGAGACAGGCTGTGAGTTTGAGGCCAGCCTGTGCTACCAAGTGAGTTCCAGGAAAGGCACAAAGCTACACAGAGAAACCCTGTCTTGAAAAACTGAAAAAAAAGAAAAAAAAAGAGAAAAGAATGGCTAGGATCAAAAGAACAAATGACAGCTCATGCAGGCAATGATTCGGAATAAAATGAACATTCATCCTTTTGGAAAGGAGTGCCAACCTGTACAGCTACTATTAAAATCACTGTAGCTGTTCCTCAGGAAGATGGGAATTGACCTACATCAATATCCAGCTATAACATTCTTGGGCATATACCCAAAGGTTCCTTATTCCTACCCCAGGCAACTTGATTTACCATGTTTGTTATTTCTCTATTCATACTGGCCAGAAATTGGAAACAACCTAGATGTCTGTCAGAAGTTGAATGGATAAAGAAAATGTGGTACATTTACATGATGGAATATTACTCAGCCATTAAAAAAATAAATAATGGAATTTTCTGGGAAATGGATGGAACTAGAAAAAGAATCATCCTGAGTGAGGTAACACAGACCTGAAGGACAAATATATTATGTATTCACTTATATGTGGAAATTAGCTGCTACATCAATGATAAATATGCTATAATCTATAGAGCCACAGAAGTTAGGTGTAGAGTAATGGACTATTAGGAAGGGATAAATGTCCCTAGGAAGGGGAAATAGACTAGATAGGTATCGGTGGGAATGCTGGAGACTAGAATGGGAAGATTAATCCAGCAGCAGGAGGAAAGAAGGGGATGAGGGAGGGAACATGGGTAGAGGCAGCTACAATCAAGGGTCATTTGAATGACAGTGTGGAAATCTAGTATAGTAAAAGCTTCCCAAAATATATACATATCTGAATGCAATCTGAATGAAGTCAACAAGTAAGAGGGACTACAGAGACTCAACTGCCCATCTCTTGTCACCAAATGTAGCTTCCAGGACAGAAAATATGTTCCATCTAATTGAGTTGTTGGACAAAGGGGGTCTCATGGGAATCTCCAAACAGCTCAAGTTGTTGCCAAGGCTTTAGGTTTTTCTCCAAAAACTGATAGCCAGGCCCTGTTGCTGAAGACAGCACATTGAACAGAAAGAAGTTGAGCTGGTGCCTACCTAGAGCCTTCATTCATCCAGTTGGTGATCTTGGTACCAAAAGGTACTCTACATGCTCCCAAAGGAAAAACTGAAACACCAATCCAGCTACAAACCTTTTGTCCTGCAATAGGTTCCTGCCTGTGAGATACACTGGTACAATGGCACAAAGCTTGGGGGATAACCAATCATTATCTGATTTGATTTAAGGCCCACTCCATGAGATGGAGCCCATGACTGATGCTGTTTGGGTGACTAAGAACTAAAGACCAAATGAGCCATGGACCTAAAGGAAAACCAAATACTACTGTTATACTAAAGAAACATAGCAACAAAATGACTATTAATGACATTCTGCTACATTCGTAGATCAGTGTCTTGCTCAGTCATCATCAGAGAAGCTTCCTCTCACAGCAAACAAGAACAAATACAGAGACCACAGACAGACCACATGCAGGGAGAGAGAGACCTCAGAACAATCAGCCCTAAATGGGATGACTCCATCAAATCCCTTCCCTAGATGCTCAAGGAACCCTGTAAAGAGGAGACAAAAAGAGTCTAGAACCAGAGTACATGGAAGACACCAAGGAAACAAGGCCTTTTAAAACAGTGGTACTGACGCACTGACAAAGATTGAGGCAGCATGCACAGGACGTGCAATGGTCTGCAACAGACAGCATCCTAGAGCTGAAAGGAGAAGTGGACACATGCTCCCATCCCTAACCCAGGAGCTTTCTCCTCCATCCCTAACCCAGGAGCTTTCTCCAGTTGATAACCACTTGCAAAATTTAGTTTTCTCTAAGGGAATCTCACTAGAGAAACAAACTACTCTTAAGGGTAGCTTCATACTCAACAGTAGATGCCTAAAGAATATAAACACAATGGTATTTTTGGAAGTTCTTTCTCTGATAATGTCATGTCAGGACTCTCTCTCTTACATTGAATTTATTTTTTTCATATTTATTTATTTTTACCCTACAGGTCCTTTGCATGTATATTATGGCTCCAGTTTTGTGTTTTTCTGGGACTCTTCAGTGTGTGAACAAGTGTATCTCTGTGACTATATCTATTCTTGTTCCTTTTCCTTGGGCTCCTTTCCTTCTGTTGTTTTTTTCTCTATCCTGATATGTTTGTTTTTGTTTTATCTTATTATATTTTATTTTCTTATTTCTCTAGTTGCTTGTCTGTTTTCTATCAAGAGACAGAATGGGCATGGATCCAGAGGAGAGGGTAAGTGGGAGGAATAAGGGGAATAGAGATCGGGGGAAACAGTAGTCAGGATATATTAGATGGAAAAAAATCTATTTTGGTAAAAGAAAAAAGAAAAGAAATAACCAAACTTATTTTTGCATCATGTCAATCAAAAAGGAAGTAAATTAAATGGAAAGAAAGAATTTTTTGGTGTATTTTTAGAGAGTTTTTTTTGTGTGTGTGTGTGTGTGGTATGTTTTGTGTGTATGTACAGATTATGAGTGTACATGCCTGTGCGTACATATGCATAGACTGGAGATGAATATTAGGTGTCTTCCACTATTTTCTCTATCTTAATTTAAGACAGTCTCCCACTGAACTGGAGCTTGACATTTTGACCACACTGGCTGGCTATAGAGCCTCTGGAACCCACATCTTTCCTGCCCTGCCCGTCCCCCATCATCCAGTGCTAGGGTTACAGGTATGTGGTGACACACCCAGCTTCTATGCGAATTATATAAACCTGAACCCAGGTCCTCATATTTACACAGAAGGCCCTTTACCCACTGAGTCACCACTCAGCCCCCCCAGAAATTTGAATGCTGAGAATATTTAGACTAGTCTTTAGGTTAGCCTTTAGAACCCAGACTTAAAACATGGATAAACTGTCATAAGATGTGTCAAATGATGAAAGCCTCTTTGTTCATCAAACTAAAAGTGAAATTCCCTAATGACTCATCACCTGTGGATGCCCTTGGAGATGTCATACCTCTGGGTTTTATTTCAAACGTTCTCTGCTCCTCCCTCCCCTTCCAAGAATGTTGTACTTTGTTTTTGTCTGTTACCCAAGGTGAAATTAGCTTTATTTCTATCCCCCAACCAAAAAAAAATCACTTAAAGAATCTATCTATAAATCTGAGCTTCATTGAAGATTTGAGGTTCTTTTTGTATATTTTATAGATTACTGGGATGTGCTATGTCAGTTTAGCTAATGCTTGGAATCTATAAGTCTTACTGTGAAAATATGCAACAAGCAGGTAAAACACACCTTCATTATTAACAGGTCAAATAAGAGCTTGCCCAAAGAAGAAGCTGAGTATGACTCGAAGGTAGGGGTCTCTTAGAAGGTAGAAGAGAAGCAGAAGTAACTGTCCTTTTGCTATGATAGACAGATGGTGGTAGGTACACAGAGAAGGTTCATGGGAATCCTGGCTCATCCATGCTCCCTTGGCATCCAGATTGACTCTGTTGTCATTGGATCTGTTGGCAGCTTTGTCAGAAAACTACCAGCCTACTAGCACACCCTTTAGCTTTAAAACTTTCCAGTCAACACAATTGGATGACCAAATTCCTCAGTATTATAGATGTTGTAGTCTTGAGTATGAAATATAGAGGCCAGCTGGTAGGTTCAAGTGTGTATGTATGTGTATGGTGGTGCATGCACATGTTTGAACTATGTTTGCTCTATATATGCACATGTATGCTCTATATTTCTGGAGAACTTTTAATCATTCAACAGTAGGTCACACATAAAAAGAAATTAGCTAAGCATCAGGCTGGATATGCTAGGAGTTTAGCTCCTGTTATCCCTTTAGTAAACAGTAGTGCTTGTTACAAATTTGTGCAACACATGAAAGTTAATATGCTCTATCCAGAAAGGAGCTAAATTCATATAATAAAGGCCATTTCTTATCCCTAGAAGCTGAGATGATGTCATGATATGGGGGAGACACTGTACTGAATTAGAGAAGAACCTGGCTCTACTGTGTTTTTTCCCTTACATGTGTGTCCTGCACAGGTAACACTGATAAAATTCAGCCTTGTTGGCTTGATCAGATGTGACAGATAACTGGCTGACTTTCATCCACTGGATGCCTTCCTCAAGACATCCATGCAAGTTAGCTTTCCTGAAGAAGTTTGCCATTTTCTGTTACTCAATCATATTCCCTCCCTACGACCTGTAACAGCTGTTCTTTCACCAATTACACCATTTCATCCCGATAAATTAAAAACAACTCTAATTAAATGCTATAATGAAACTATCAATCTATGTTGCTGAGGCAGAACTTTGATATAATTAGTTATTGATACTGCAAAGCAGGTTTTTTTTAGAAAGAAAGTAGGATGGGTAGTTGATTCTTGGATTCTCACAAGACACACAGTCACAGGTAGAGATACATAAGTGACTTATCTGATTGTGTCTCAAAGAAAGACATTTGGCTTTTTAATAGTGCCCATGGGTGAAATACAATAATATTATTCTGAAATATTCAAAATGTTTCTCATTACTACCAATAAGGCCTACAGGAAAAAATATGTATTTTCCTTTTAATTGCCTTAGCAATAAATAATTCCATGAGTAGAATAATCGATTGAGAAATGAATAGAAATTGAGGGAGGTAAAAGGAAAACTTTTCTAGTTTGGATGACGTCTCATTCCTTGAGAACCGTGATAGTGAAAACTTATAGAAAACTGTAGCTATTATCTATTATTAACTTTGTGACTTTCCTTGTTGGTATTTACCAGACAAAGTATTCAGTAACTGTTCATAGAATGAATGCCCGAGTGTTTAGGGCAGTTATATCAGGCAGACCAGCTGAAGTTTTCACAGAATAGTATTAAAATAAAACACCAATAATAAAAGCTATACATGCAAACATACATCTATTTTAATGACTAAAAATGAAAATGCCAAAAGTATAAACACATGAAAATTTATTTACACAGTAAGATTAGACCACCATGTCCCTTGGGATATGTAACAAATGCTTAGCAATTGTGTTTTTTCCTGAGACTCAGTGATAGTGTTAACATGTTAATAGGGATGAAATTAGTTCATCTTTTATATAAATATAATATATGAATAATTATTTCTTTGTTGAGTAAGCATAATTATTTAGCTTTGCAAGCATTTAATCAGTAGAAGAATTTTTTGAAAGCTTAGTTGTAAATTATATTTCACTAGGAGTCAATGAAAACAATTCTGAGTCACCACTTAGGAACCATGGTTAATACTATTTAGTGGGTCTTCTAAAGAGAAAATGGCATCCTCCACTGCTGTGTGTTCTTAAGGCTGGAAGAACTGCTACTGCTATTGGCAAGGAGTGGAGTATTTCCTCCATTCTACATTCTGGAATATCAATGTTCACAGACTATCAATGGGCCAGAAACAGGTGTCAGTGACTTTAGAACCCATGTGATGATGTATGTGCACATGAGTGGCAGAGTCAGTATCACATTTCTGTACTCTCTTAACATGGGGGAAAGAGAAGGCAAGTTCCTTGGTCCTACTCTGAGAGAGTAAAGTTAAGAACAGAAAACAACTAGGACATAAACCTTGTTCACGCATGTGCAGAGCTCACAGGCAATACACATAGAACTTTTCATAGAACATCAAAGGCTTATATGCTCTGGAATGTTCAAAATATTTTGAAATAAAATGCAGTGATCTCTAATTTATAAGCTTTTAACTTCATCAAGTTATTCGCTGTACTTCCATATGAGAACAAATTTTGATTCTTATAAGGAAGAAGGTACAAAATGATGTAGAAGAAATTTCTGGATTGCATAATGCAAGAAACACGTATAGACAGATTCTGGTTTTAGTGACAGTTTCTTTGTGAAAGAACTTTTAAACTCTAATGGGAAAAAGGTACTGGATATGTTTCATTGATTTGGAAATAAATTATTTATTTAAAAAATTGAAATGAATTTTAGATATATGACTTAACTACACACCAAAGGGCAAAATCAGAATGACCAGTTATTGGTACTGGGTATATTTTATAGATGGAAAAATTCTATTCAGGAAAACAAAGATTTCTCCCTAGAGGTAGTTCAGGGTATACCTCGAAGTATTTTGGAGAAATGTGCAACAGGAAAGAAAGCCTTTGTTGCAAGTTTTAAATTTTGAAAGAGATTTCCAGTTGAGTTCTATAGAATTGCTTGGAGGCAAAGAGA
Source organism: Peromyscus maniculatus bairdii (assembly GCF_049852395.1). Classification (NCBI taxonomy): domain Eukaryota; kingdom Metazoa; phylum Chordata; class Mammalia; order Rodentia; family Cricetidae; genus Peromyscus; species Peromyscus maniculatus. Next base: position 72,202,504 of record NC_134855.1, read on the forward strand.
TCAGCAAAATCAGAGGACTTTATTCAAATTTATGCTAATTTCTTCCTCTAACTTCAACTTCATGCTAATTTCCTTCCATATAACCTCACAGATTCTTTTTTCTCCTATTTCTTGGGAAAGTTTTAAAATATTAAACAATGTGTTTTTTCCACCTCTCCTGATAATTCTATCCTCTTGAACTTTCTTATCTACACAGTGAGGACAGGCTAGCTGCACCAATCTCTTCCTAGCTTTAGTTTAATGCCTGAGCACTGAAGTAACAGAGGTAGTACCAAGCATTGAAAAAAGTTTGCAGTAATGTACTAATGTACTGAGACAGAGGAATGTGCTTCCTCCTCTCTGGCCTTTACTCACTGTACAGTCCCTCTCTCTGAGTCCATGACCACCTTCCCTCAAATAGATTCACTAAGTCAAACCAGGAAGAAGTAATGTTGCCTGAAATGGCTGCCTATCACATCCAATGGATCTTTCCAAAGCTTTGGAGGGACCCAGGATACTCAGAAGCTGAAAGATTTCTTCAGTGACAAGTATTTTACTCAGAAAGAAAAGACAGCCTGTAAGAGGGTCATGTGGAGGAATGTGAGTGTCACTAGGGCTACCTGTTCAGTCTGATGAACAAAAACCTTAACAGGATTAAAGACTTACTATTAGATGTTTATATGGAGAAATGGATATAGAGAGGGGATAGACTCTTTAAATGAGACAGAGACATGGGGATACAGGTAGTCACGGGAATGTTCCCTGTATGTGACAAAGACCAAAGTTCAGGGTGTCCAGTAGGGATGGTGTGACAGCATCCTGTATGAACCTGACAGGTTCACCTGACGGTGGATATTCAGACTAGGGGGTCCTGACTACAAGCCTCTAATAATAAAACCTCTAGAACACAAGTTATTTTAGGCAACAAGACTTGCCCACTTCCATTCATTGTGAGTTTGAAGAGGAAGAAAGGGTAAAAACCCAAGACTTAGTTCAGCATCCTATCAAGATCAGTAGGCCCTCTCTCCACCAATCAAAACTACTCTTTTTTTTTTTTTTGTTCTGCAACATATAAAAAGCACAGACACTGTCTCCTTCTTGGAAGACCATTTTTAGGTCCCCTCTTAATTACTGAGAATATTTTCTTTTACGTAGCAATTTTTGCCTTCTCACTTCTAAAGATCCTGTTCCTCATCTTTCCTGGTCCAGGGATAAGGCTAGAGATGAAATAATCTGCAATCAAGTGGCACCAAGGAGAAGAGTCCCTACCTCGACAAGTCCAATCTACAACTTGGATGCTTTCCTCGAGAGAAGAGATGTGAAACATCAAATAAGATGAAAATTCAAGAGTGGATGAAGCTTGAAAGACATGCTTCTATAGAAAGCAACAGCAGCAGCAGCAACAAAAACCCCAAATATTTATTTTTATAACTGAATTGTGAATGGAGATAGTAACTACACAGACTAGGGGAAGAAATAACTTCCTTGTTCTTTGTTTTTAGTTACAATGGTTTAATATAGATATTTTTTAAATTCAAATGTACCTAGATGCCATTTATAGAATTAAAGATTCTAGGTAGATAATTATAAATATGGTTTACCTCTTGTTTATATTTTACCAGAGGAACATATAATTCTATCATACTCTTATGAATTGTCTATTACCACTATTAGGTTCTTGTTTTCTACTTTATTTTAATAATTCCATTAAATATGCACTGAATAATTTCTTTCAAAGAGGGAAAAATTAAATAACAAATAAATAGTGCCATATCACATTTTCAAGTAGAAAAATATAGACTTTGAAGATTAAAAAATTGAAGCATTTACACATTTTAGAAACACAGGAAAAATATACACTTTGGCTATTCCTCTGTCATTAATATTTTAATGCTTCATGTACTTAGGATTAGATCAAAGACCTAACAGAAATATTATTTTTGTCAGCATGATGTCTTTTTATCTTACCCCAGAAGCCTTTCCAAGATTGATTGATTCTTTTCTGTTATCCCCAATCCTGTTCTTTTCTAGATTACAATTTCCCTAACACACACACACACACACACACACACACACACACACACACACACACACACACAAACACACAAAAATTCTTTATTAGTTTCCATTTTAAAAGATGCTAACATTATAGACTAATGCTAACATTATCTTCTAATCTTACCATAATGCCTTTGTCTTTTATCCCAACTGAGCAAGAAGAATAAAAGGAAAATAACAAAATCCCATGAAGTCAGTGGGTGCATACAATATTAAGATATGGAAAAAATAGAGAAAATTTCCATCTCTTCATAGAACTTAACTCTAATTTTACTTCTGTTATTAATTTCCAGGAAGTATTTTACAGCTAGTTTAAGTAAGAAGTGAGTTAATCTGTAGGAATGAGTATTTAATTTACATGAAGAACAACTTTCTGAAGTTTGAGCTCAGAATTTATCAACTGTTTCAACCTTAGTCTAATCGAATCTCTTTTTGCAGGTGACAAATCTTTCTATTTCCATGCAGGTTTACCCTGCTTGTAAAAACACACTTAAACATTTTTCCTCCTCTAATATTTATGGAGCACTCAATACTAAAAACCACTGTGCAATGGCATGCCTGAGATACAAGGATAAACAAAATCCCTTCCCTCAAGGAGCACAAGCTCTTATAGAAAAGATAAGACTTGTCCACATATAAAGATAATAAGAGCAGAAAATGATAAATTCCATAAGAGAGGTGCAGATAAATTGTTATGAGTGTGAAAGGCTAAGGAGATTACAGGACATAACAAGGTTTTAAAATAGATATAAGTTGTTTCCTTAAAATGGTAAGTACAAAAACAAAACAAAACAAAAAAACCACATTCATTTGCTCAGTATATCTCTTGAGTATGTGAGACTACCTTATTTTTTTTCTCTAGATTCCCATGAAGCTCTGTTAATGCCTTTATTTGATATAAAGATTGTTGCATATTTGATAAAGTCTTTTCCAAATTAACTGGGACTAATAATGGTGAGAAATTATTGTGCTCTACCTGGGAAATACCATTTTCATGAGCTGGGGTAGTCTGTGCTTTGCCAGGACACGACACGCATTAACAAAGCTCTGTTGTTTTGTGTGTAAGGTATGTTAAGCTTGATGAGAACAGATGGGGAAATAACTTTTTGGAATATTGAACTACAAATCTCTCTCTCAAATCCAACTACCTAGTGAGGGAACTTTTATAATCCAGTTGTAAGATTTTCTTTGCTGAATGATGTTCATGAAAATTTTATAGCTGTGATTTGCTTATAGAACTTGAGGCGTTATCAGGCATGACATTTAAAGACCCTGAAGGCAGAGGGTGTTGAAGTGTACGGAAGGAACGCTTTTCCAACAGTAGACAGGTGTCGTGATTTGCTCTGATGGGCCATGAGTTCCTGCCTGTCTCACGTCTTACTCTGCTTTCTTTTTATACCTATTGGTGTATATATACTAAAAATGAATTTCTTTTCAAGCAGAGAGATTTGGGGCTTAAAACTCAAGTTTGGCAACTCTTATTTGTAGATGTTATAATTAACACCACTTCAACTGTGTGATTAAAAGCTTCTCAAATCAGGTAAAGTAGGAATGGGAATTCATTTGCATCTATAATTGAGGAGGCCACAGTTCAAATTTACACAGATGCTGACATGGGGGCTCAAAACTTACCAGCACTCTAGGCAAAACTGCCCTCTGAGTTATTTCCTTTGCAGGCTTCAGTGCTGTCAGAGATCCAATGAAAAGTGTGTGTGTGGTGGTGGCGGTGGGGCTCCTGCACTCCTAAGATACACTCTGTCTGAACTAAAAGGAGTCTTACGACCATCGTGCCTCAGCCAATCATAATAATGGGGGTTTCCATTTGTCCCCCAAGCTGGATGATGTATTCTCTTTCTGGACATTGGACTCATTTCCCATTTCAAGTTTATTGGTTGAGAACTGGGAAAAGTTAGTAGATAATTAGAAGGAGAAAACAGTCTCTATTGCAATGTTTCAGAGGCCCAAGGAACTCTCTATTCACACAGAGTTACTAAGAACTCTAGAACAAGCCGGGCGGTGGTGGCGCACGCCTTTAATCCCAGCACTCGGGAGGCAGAGGCAGGCAGATCTCTGTGAGTTCGAGGCCAGCCTGGTCTACCAAGTGAGTTCCAGGAAAGGCGCATAGCTACACAAAGAAACCCTGTCTCAAAAACAAAACAAAACAAACAAAAAAAAACCTCTAGAACAACCCATGCTGAAAGCATTACGTGTGAATATATTTGTGTATCTGTGTCTGTGTATGCAGAACAGTTGTAGAAAAATATAGATTCAAATAGTAATATTCTGAAAGGTTATATGGTAAATTCATTATATTTATATCCATACAAAAAGATTCAAACTATAGTTTAGAAATATATCTGTATTTTGATGTATGAAAACATTATCATTCTTATCTATTCCATAAGATTTTCAATATTAATAATTTTAACATTACATTTTTCCTTTATATGGATTTTCTTACCATTCTAAAATTATCAACTATAATTAAAATAGTAAGTACCAATTGTCATACTCTTCCCTGGAGAAGACTGTTTCTCCCACCCTCAGCATTCCTTATTTGTCTGTGGTCCTTTGCATAGAGTTGATACCCCCTTGGCATTCCCCATCCATGATAGCATGTCTACTTTTGTCCTTGTTCAACTCATTTCTAGGCAATCATTTAGTGATATTTAATGGGTGTAGATTCTGACATTCCTAGAAGACACAATATCACAGCATACTCCCTGGTCTTTTGGATGTTACTGTCTTTCTGCCCTCTCTTCTGCAATGATGCTAGAATTTTTGGTGAGGAGTTCTTGTATATATCCTTTGGGACTGGGCTTCAGGTCTATGTACTTTGATTGGTGATGATTTTCTGTAATGGTCTCTGACTCAAGGAGGGATATATAGGAGGTTATAGAGGAAGAAAAGGGAAAGGGGAATGATGCAATTATATTATTATCTCAAAAAATGAAAGAAATAATTTAAAGATTGTAAGTATGTATCTCAATACTATGTAGCTAGATCAAATCAAATAATGGTTACTAAGCTATAATTTGAAGGAAATCATTTGTTCTCAGTTCATTTGCATGAATAAAATAAACTCAAATATAACAGTTAATCTATACTAGTTTATTTCTAAAACATGCTAAGCATACAGTGAGTTGTGCTATTAATTGTCCAGTAGCCAACCTACCAGGAAAGAGAATACAATAGTCACCCCCATGACTTTCTTCTAGAAACTCAGCTTATATTTAACTGTTTGTTTTCTTTTCATAAATATCTATAAAGGCAAAATTATTATAATGACAACAATAATAACAAAACCAGAACCTTTATTTTCTATTTTCCAGTCACTATGTTCCAGTTATGAGTATTTGTAGATATTATCCAATTTGAGCCACATGACTCTCACATTTACTTATGTACTGATCACATGATGCTCAGTGAGAAAATACTAGCTTTTAAGAAATGGGATGAAAGTTTATGTTTTATTGCAGGGAGAAACGAATTGTTCCCAAGAGAGTGGTGGTAAAGGAAAAGAGAATGGGCTATTCCAAAAATGAGATGTGTTCCCTAGCATAGCCTGCTTTGGGTGCTAAGAACACTAAGAATCCAGCCTTACTACAAGTAGTGCCTGAGTGCTACATATAGAGATCTGATGCAAAAGGGACTGTAAACACTTGGGAAACAAAACAAAACAACAACATCAACAAAACAAAACAAAATCATGAGAATGCTAGGACCTCTTCTTCAGGAAATAGTAAGGGGACTTGATGTTTGCTTTCAAGATCAAGACCATGCTTTCTAAAATGACTTCTGAACTCTATTCTCAAAGCAACAGTATTAGGAATTGAATGGTTTTTCTTTTTTTTGCCACGTGGCAAGTTTATTTTTGGGGGAGGGGAGAGGGAATGGAGGGAAGGAGAGAGAGAGAGAGGAAGACAGAGGAAGAGAGAGAAAGAGAGAGGTGTGTGCTATCTCTGGCAAGTGGGAAGAGAGCTAGGAGTTGAATCTTTTGGGAGATATTTAGGGAATGAAGACAGAGACCCCAGGAAAGTAGTAGTACTATGAGAAAAGGGACTGATGGAATGTGTTTCTTTCTATTCTGCACATATGGCCCTTCTTTCTGACTTTGGCACAAATTGAAACTACAATTTTCTCAAGATCTTTGTGTTGTACTCAACTCATTCTAAGAAATCTGTTTTCCATAGCTTTCATATTTGATATTCAGGGTCAGTCAAATGCAAGCTTTCCTCAAGGCCTCTCTGGCTGCCCAACCTACAGTAGCCACAGTTACTATATTTCATCAAATATAATTATCTTTTTCTTCTTTCTCTACCACTCTTCATCATTTGATACTTTTTCTCATTTGTTGGTTTGTTGTTTCATTTATTTTCAATCTGCTTCACACTAGAACAGTGATTCTATTGGTGATTTCACCTCCTCAGGTAACATTTAGCAATGATCAGAGTGATTTTCAGTTTTATGATGGAAAGGATGCTAACTATCCTGCATTGGGTTGATCAGTTCCTACAGCAGAGGTTATCTGACCCAAACGTCCATAAAGGCTGAGGCTTAGAAACTGTCAAAATAAAACAATATGAGAACAGGGACCATATCTGTCCTGTTCATATTCTATTCCCAGTGCCTAAACCAGTGCCAGGCATATTGTAGCATTAGTTAACACAAAGTAAATACATGTGTGATCAAAGATTAAGGCCTTACTATGATCAAGAATCTGTAGTTTTTATTGAAGTACTTGTTGAATGTTATGCATGAAGCAATCTAAGTTGATGGCACTTGAGATTTGTTTAATAAAAACAAATATGACTTAGAAATGATAATCACCAGAAACCCTTCTCCAAATGCACTTTGTACATAAAGACCATCTGTGAACAATGCAAATGTAGGTCAACATGTTTGCATTTGAAGAAACATTCCTCTCCTAAGGGAGCAACTTCAATGGTGGTTATCAGTAAGTACCTAAAAACCATACTACCTCAGTTCATGCTCCCTCCAACATTCTGTAGCTGTGTGACCTTGCACAGTTTCCCAACCTTCTTCATTTTCCAGCTTCTTAATTGTAAATGTAGATGATAATGAATGAATCTTACCCATGGGATTGTTTCAAACATTGTATGTGAGATAAAATATGTAAAGCACTTAAACAGAGCTTAGGAATCAACAAATACCATGCATGTTAAGTGTCTCCAAATATTAAAAGAAACTAGTTCTTGCTGTCTAGAGGACCCATGGGATCTTCAATGATGGAAATATGATAAACAGCATAATCACTCACAATGGAAAAACAGTGAGCTAGGACTATAATGATATTAGTATGCATGCAAATAATAATAAATGAGAATGATGATAAAAATCTTGTATGAAAATATTGTAATCTTTCATCTCAAACTAAAAATCTGTCCTGCAGACTCCTTGAACACAGGTATCAGGCAATAAATTGAATTCTGGATCTTACCTGGCAGTTAAGCCAGAGAAGTGAGCTAATTTTGAAAACCAGTTAGCACCATGTACTCTCATATGGGGAGGGAGTGAGGTTCCCTACTGCTTGATCTCTGGTCCTAGCTTCTTTAGATCTTCCTGTACTGCCTTTTGGCAGGTGGACAAAATCAATAGAAAATAATAGGTGGGAAATGGTTGTGTTCCTTGGAGGAATTTTTGAGATAAACGGGAGGCCTTGTAGTTATTGTATGACTAATGAATGCTGTTTTCCCTCACTGCACTCAAATGTAGGCAGTGCTATTGAACCTGGCCTTGGCCAACTACTGTATTGATTTCCTCTTGTGATTTTAGATTTTCTTCTCAAGTAACCTTAACTAAAGACCTGAAATAGCGGAACCAATTCAAATTAGATGAAGTGTGCACTGGAGCTCAGACTCAGATTTTAACTGATAATTTTGGTAAAATCTTAGGTTGGATTTTCTTATTTATTTAATTTCTTATGTCTCATTGCAATTTTTGCTGATAATAGTCTTTTAATGATGCATCATTAATATGTAGTAAATTATCTTTCCCTTTTAAACAACACCGCTGAAATATAATTTACATTATCATAATATTTACCCACATATTTATTGTTATTATATTTTAAAAAAACACAGCCACCACTGCATTATAATTCTAGAATAATTTAATGATAGTAGAGTCAAATCTTTTGCATATCATCATTTCTTTTTCATTTTCCCTTTAAGCTTCAGACAAATAATTCTGTAGCCTGTCTAGATTGATGTATTTACTCTGGATGCTTTCATATAAATAAAATCACACTATATGATACTATATGAACTGAACTTATTTTGTTGCTTCTAAGTCATAAATTAAGTTAGTGATATCTGTGAATATAGGGCCACTAACCAATTATGTTACAACGAAGAAGACTATCTGTGTGTGCACAAATATATATATATATATATATATATATATATATATGTATATATATGAGTGAATTATACACACTCAGAATAAAGAGTGAAGGTTTATATATGTGCATTGTTTATTGGTTTAAAAGCTGAGAAATTCAAATAACTTTTATATAAAATTTTAAGAAATCTTAGTGTTGAAATAGTGAGGAGTTCAATTCAGAGTTTTATTTTGTTTACTAAAGGTAGAATTATTAGTTTAATATCTGATTTATCTCACTTGAACATTACTTGAACATTAGAGTGAAGCTAACAACCAATCAATACATATCCATAGCAATATCTATGATGCAATGTGAGAAAAATGACTGTAGCAAAAATATAAACAGAGCTCTAGTATAAGGTATGTTTGTGTTGCATAAAAAGAGAAGAATTTCACATACTATGAACTGTAAATTATGGTCATCCACGTGGGCTTGGGTTTGGTTTCTGAACATAAATTATGGATGGAAGACAGAGATCTAAGATATGGAAATAATTTCAAATCAGCTCTAATAATTGCTCCATTTGGACTAAGACATTTTAATTAGTATGTATATCAAATATAAATCCAATAAACAAAACAAAGTTGTGATATGACCATCTAAAGGTGTTCTTAAATCTTACGATTTGATTTACAATGTAGGGATTTAATCTCAGTCAATAGTATTTAAAAGTCATTCTTTATAAATAGTTTAAAGGTATTAATTCATCCTACAGAATTTTAACTGGCACAATAATGTCATTTACCTAACTCTAGTGACCATGCTAAATGGCTTGTTTCACACACAACTGCATTGATTTTGAAGAAAAAATATGTAAAGACATATAATAGATGTGCAGATGTAAATTTAAAATTGTGTTTTGTGAAACAGAGAGCATTTTCTCTTAAGGAAATGTCTGTGACTCAATTACTTTGTTTCAGTAAGTGGAAGAATTGGTGAAATAGTTGAAAAAAGTGTTTTAAAGCTCAGAAGTCAGTGGCTAGCCTCCATGCTAGTTGATATGCTACTAACCAAATAAGACTGTTTTTCTATTATTTGTTATTTTGTATTATTTAAAACTATTTTTAAATTTAAGTGTATATTGATTATACTCTTCTCCTTCCCCAAGTCCTTTCAGATCCTTTCCCTTTCTCTACTCACCCAGTTTTAAGTTCTTTCTCATCAAACAAAGAAAAACCCAATACAATAATAAAACATCCCCCAAGTAAGAAAACAAAATAAAACCACAGCTAAGAAGAAAATAAAAATAATCAAACTATCAAACCATAATCAATAAGAGCACACACAGACACAGACAGACAGACAGACAGACAGACAGACCACACACACACACACACACACACACACACACACAAAACAGCAACAAAAACAAGACTGCCATCCATTACATATTGGTCAACTATCCTGACATGAGGCCTGTCCTGGAGTGGTTGATATACCACTCTACTGGACACAAACTGATTTTTCCCTCTTCCAAAAGATATAAGTGACAGTTCAGTTGTTAACCCGACTTTGAAGTAGCATGGATGGCTTAAATGTGTTACCCTGAAAAGAAAACCCTGTCTCTGCCATAGACATTTTTCATGACCAGGAGGTGAAAAAGGGCTAATTACATGTGAGATTATCTCTGGCACACAATAGGCTGGGCCATTTGAGCCAGTTTTCCATGCCCCTTTGAGTTTCCCCTAGGGTATCCTTCCATAAAGACCTGTCTCATCTAGAAACTGGCAGTAAAGCATGGCTGGTCCTCAGTACCCACAAAGGACTACTTCCCAGACACTCTCAAGTACACAGATTATTTGTAAATATTAATCATATTAATTGTAATGCCTACTACAATGTAAAATTGATACATATAAATATATCATTTTTAGAGAATCATGGCATGAAAAAACATCTATATTTCTCTATATATTCATTTCCCCCTTCATATTTGATCTGCACTTGGTACAATATATGGCTGTCAAACCCACAGGAATAGATGGCTAATTTTGTATTCATTAAAGACCATCAGAAAGTTCTTTCAAAGGTGCATCCATTAAAATCTGAGCTTTCCGTATTAAATATCTAGAGAGGCACCTTGGTAGCAATTGTCATGGCCATGGTTATGGAGTTCATGAATTCAAGATTCTTTGTAGCGTATCTACTTAACCTCATCCTCCAGGCCCCTTAAAAAACCTGGCTGTGTTTTCAGACTTTCTTGTTAACTATAGATCTCTCTAAGGTCTCCTATGTGGTGAACTCTCTTGGTTGCTTCTACACAACCTCACTCTCCCTGGGCCACAGCACTGAGACACCTTTTCTTAGGGTCAGCACTTTTAACATGATACTTCTCAAATTTTCTCACCACAGTACCCAGCAGCAAAGATGAGTATGGAGATGTATTTGTAATTTCGAGTGAGAGAGAGAAACTGGAAAGGTGATCTTAATGATGCTTGAATGTGCGTTTCAAAGCCTGATTTTTTTTTAATGATTATGGCAATTCACCTTATAAATTCACATCACAAGTTCACTTTAGCACACTCACTAAATTGCTAAATAACACAAGACACAATCTTAGAATGTAATGCTAGTTATACCTTAATGTAAAATCTATTACAATTTCATTAAAGTGACTCATAAAGATTCTACACAAAATATTACCCTTAAAGAATTGGGAAAAAGAAATTGCTCAGGAAATTTGTTAACTTTACCCAGTCGTTTCTTCTACTTTATTGTTGATTCTTCCCTTCTAACATATCTTCCACTGCTTCAAGGTAAAAGGAATGTGTGATGAGAAAAGTTGTCTTATCAGGTATTCTGGCTGGTTAGCACAATTGCCTGAAATACTAGCTCAGGGGCCAGGAATTTTGCATTTTAAATGTAGTTTTACTTTTAATGTAATGCCTTCATCTTATCTCTTCCCTCTTTAAAACTGCCTGTGAGGACCAACTGAGTAAATTCACAATTAGCACTGCTGTCAAATGCAATTTCCCCAGAACAGGCAGTCATGAAACAGGATGTGGAAGACACATCTTTGAACATGGTCCGAGAAGTGAACTACTTTATATTTTTATAAAGAGTACAGAGGTTAGAACTTCACACAAAATAAGAAAATAAATCTGAAAAAGCAGGATGTAGTTAAATCAATATTGGTTATTTAGAATGAAAATGTTTTATGGATGGTAGTAAAGTGTTTTAGGATCTTGAGGGAGGAAATGTAGGTATAAAAGTGGAATAAATTACTATGATTTAATCACAGTAAATAACTAAAATACTGTTAGTGGATTTATGGTGTCATAGAGCAAACTCTTATTAAATAGAGAACATGCGAATGATTCAAGAGTGATGGATTCCTTATTATGATTCTGTCTTGCATATGGGTCCATTTAAAAATGATCTGTATGTCTCAAACAATACATTTTTATTTAAGGGGCTCCATCGGATTTTGAATTATCCATTGAAATGCCTCATTTACCTGTGTTACTCACATAGTTGGTGGTTTTCACTGAACTTACTGGGGACTGTGGTTTGTCCATCCAGGGCTCTGCCTGCAACCTCATGGCTCTATTTGACTCCAAAGTGCTTTGAGGTTTCGATTACAACTATAATTTTGTGTGAAGGAATGTAAGCCACTGATCTTCAGAGCACTAAAGAAAGAAGGATGGCATGTTGGGAATATCAGTATTCCACGAGCTAAAAGCAAAGCAACAGGGAGAGTAAAGGATGTCGACAGGCACTGGAACATAGTTTTAGACAGCAATGGGGTGAAATCAAGAAATGCTGGAGTTTAGAATGCAGGAGAAATGAAGAATACTAGTGTTGAGCACTCACTGCCATGGTACCAGAAGAAAACTATCATTCCTTCCCTGAAGGGAGATGAACAAATGAAAGACAAGAATCTCAAGATAAGAACCTAGCACCTTGCAAAAATAATGGTTTTAAGATATTTTCCCCTTTCATCTAGCCTTTGGATTCTAAAGTATTGATTCAAAGACATAGACAGGGTAGGTTTGTCTTAGTACATTGTGATGGTTGACTCTGGTTATCAACATGACTGAATCTAGAAACAGCTAAGAGAGACCTCCAGGCATACCTGTGAGGGATTTCCTTGAATATGTTTACTACAGTGGGAAGACCCACCTTGAATGTGATAGGAGCCATTTAGTAGAGGTCCAGATATAAGGAAGCCTGAGGGAAAAGTATTTTGCTTATGGTGCATATATTTTCATCATGTTGCCATGGTGAGTTCATCTACCCTGTTCAATAATTCATGCACCATTTCTTTACTTTCTTTTTTTCCTTTTCCTTTTTCTTTTTTTTCTTTTCTTTTCTTTTTTTTTTTGCTTCTGCTACTTCTCTGCTGTTGCCAGCATCCACTAACATGGGCATGCAGACTGTTTAGCCTTCCAATGAAGACTGAAGACAAATAGCTCTCCAGAAATCTTCCAGGCCTTCAGTAGCAGGTTGGAACTGCTGAGGCATCTAGCCTCATGGACTAAACAGGTACCAGGCTCTCATCTACTCCTGTTTGGAGGTCACCATTGATGGACTACCCATACTATATCATGTAAACTTCTCTAAAAAATCCCCTACTAATACATATTCATTTTATCCATTCTTTTTCTCTAGTGAACCCAAATATACAGGTCTCTTATCTAATGTATATATGTGACAAAGTTTGATATTGATATTAGCAAGAAAGACAACCCATTTCTATGATCCTTCTCACCAAAATACTCTGTAGAAGTCCTTTTTGACAATTTTGAATTCTGAAACTGTTTTAAACCTTTTTAATCTCTTTTATCCCATGTTGTAATAGTTTGCTAAAATCATTGAAAAGGATAAAGTTGTAGCAGGAATCTTAAAAGTTCTTATTAATAAAATCAAAACCGAGGCCAGTTATTGGGGTCAATGCTGGTAGATCAGAGAGACAGAACAAGCCACAGCTAACCTCACCTGGCTAGATCCTCAGCTGGTCTTGTTTCCTCAGACTGGAAGCCTCTGAGTCCTCATCCAGAGTGAATCCCAGCTGAACTGTGCTGCTTCAAAGCCTGAAAGCTTAACCAGCCAAAATGCTTCTAGTTTCTGGTCCTCACACCTTATATATCTTTCTGCTTTCTATCACCACTCTCTGGGATTAAAGGCTGGCTTTCTGGGATTAAAAGCGTGTGTCACCATGCTTGGCTGTTTCCAATGTGGCCTTGAACTCACAGAGATGCAGAGGGATTTCTGTCTCTGGAATGCTAGGATTAAAGGCGTGTGCTATCACTGCCTAACTAGTGGCTTTTCTGTTCTCTGACCCCAGATAAGTTTATTAAGGTACACGATATTTTGGGGAACACAATACCACCACATAAAGCTGTTAAGTAATAATCAGAGGTAATATTAGTTGTGAATGTGCATGTTTGTGTGTATTTTAAAATAATTTATCTAAAGAAGTACAAAGTATTAACAAGATGAATACAGAGAAGGTAATAATAAATTGCAACATGGTTACTGTTTGATGAATATCACATCCACATTTTCAATAAACTTTATATTTTCCTCACATGAAATATTTTCTTTGTCAGATATGTAAGACTGAACTCATCAGCTGAATATGTAAGAGCATGAGTCAGGGTTCTATCCAGAGACAGAGAACCAATAGGTGTTATTAATGAAATGATTCAATACTAGTAGTTGGCTTCAATATTCCACTCAGACCTTTACAAAAGCCATCTAGGCTAAAAACAAAAAAGCAAGAAACTTCAAAATAGAATTATACCACTGTTCAAGCAGATTAAACAAATCCAACACAATGTAAATTCAGATTCTTTTCAGCAGAATATGGGAGCCTAGTCAAAATAAAGTAAAATGTCCAAAATAGGGACACAAAGAAAGTCTTAACTACTACAAAGGGACAGAAATAATTTTATGTCTCTCTTCATATATTTATGAGATAAAAATTAATATGTAGAGCCACCACCGAAACTTGCAAACATCTAGATGACCAGTGGGCCACTGAAGAAATCAAAGGAAAAATTAAATTCATAGAAATACAAATAACAAATAAACATTTGTAAAAGTTCTCCACATCCTTCACCATCAGGGAAATGCAAATTAAAATTGCTTTAGGATTCCATTTCACCCTGGTCGGAGTGGCTGTGATCAAGAAAAACCAATGACGAAAAAAATATCTGAGGATTTGGAGAAAGAAGACCCCTTATTCACTGCTTGGCAGGGAGAATATAAACCTGTTGCAGTCACTATGAAAATCAGTATGGAAGTTTCTCAAAACACTGAAAATAAAAATACATTATGACTGAATATTCCATTCTTGAATATACACCCAAATGAGTAAGTCAATATATCACTGAAATGCAGCCATATCACAATATCTAACAAATAGAATAATCTACATATTCATCAGTAGATGAAAGGATTAAAATATGACACACATACAAAATAGAACTTTTGCTGCTGCAAGAAAATGGATGGAATTGAAAGGAAATCATCATATTGAACAAAATAAGCCATTCAGAAAGACATGGTGAATGTTTCCCTCACACATGTAGTCTGAACTTAAATATATACATATGGAAATATGTGGGAGGGCAGGGATATTAAAGTAGAAAATGGACTATGGAAGGAGAGCAGAAGATGTTAAGGGAAGGGAGAAAAAAATGAGCAAAATTTGAGGAAGGAAATGGAGAAGGATAAGGACAAAGCATAATATCTGTGATCTTTGAGAATCCCATAATAGATTCCATTGGTTTGCATGCTAATTTTAAATTTTTTTGTTTATTTTTAAGAAAGTTTTTTTTTTAATTTTACATACCAATCTCAATTCCCCCTCCTTCCCTTTCTCCTGCCCCCCAGTCTCCCCCATCCCACCTCCCATCCATTCCTCAGCTAGGGTAAGGCCTCCCTTGGGGGCTCAACAAAGTCTGGTATACTAAGTTGAGGCAGGTCCAAGCCCCTCTTTCCTGTGTCCATGCTGAGCAAGGTATCTAAACCCTAGGGAATGTGTTCCAAAAAGCCATTTCATGCGCCCTGGATAAGTCCTGGTCCCACCTCCAGGAGCTCCCCAAATAGATCTAGCTGCATAACTGTCACCCACATTCAGAGGACCTAGTTCGGTCCCATGCATGTTCCCTGTGAATCTATGAGACTAGAGTCTATTAGCTCCCACCAGCTTGAGTCAGCTATCTTTGTGGTTTTTCCCATCATGATCTTGACCTCACTTGCTCCTGTGATTCCCTCGTCCCTTTCTTCAGCTGAAGTCTAGGAGCTCAGTCCAGTGCTTGGTTGTGGATCACTGCATCTGCTTCCATCAGTTACTGGATGTAGATTCTATGATGACAATTAGAGTAGTCACTAATCTGATTATAGGGGAAGGTAAGTTCTGGCACCCTCTCCACTATTGCTAGGAGTCTTAGCTGGTTTCATCCTTGTGGATTCCTGGAGATTTCCTGCAGTGATAAGTATGAATGAGTCCTTTAGTGGGAAGAAAGAGCTACTGTTTTTATATCTACCAAAATGTTTATTGACCTAATCATTAAGTAAAACATTTCAGAATATATATAACCTCTATTAGTTCTTAAAAATTACTCTGTCCTTAACTGAAAGCTAAG
Source organism: Peromyscus maniculatus bairdii (assembly GCF_049852395.1). NCBI lineage: Eukaryota > Metazoa > Chordata > Mammalia > Rodentia > Cricetidae > Peromyscus > Peromyscus maniculatus. Next base: position 72,218,542 of record NC_134855.1, read on the forward strand.
ATTGGGAACACATTTGACAATTTACTTTTTTAGCATAGTCCCTGAATTATATTCTATGGTGATGATGATGATGATGATGATGATGATGATGATGATGATGAGTTCAATGATAACCTTTGTGTCAGAGTTGAGCTTCATCCAGTTCGATACTGGTGACCTTTTCTGTGATGATTCAGTTAAGATAGCCCTTAATTCATGAACCTATAAATGCTCACATTTTAGTCACAAAATCATAAAACATGTTTGTTAAATGCCTTTCAGAAAGTCCGGTGCACTTAACTTTAGTATTTCCATGCACTTGACCTCAAAGCATACTAATAAAGCAGTAGTTTCATTTATTTTCTAATTGTGAATCAACTAGATCTCAAGCTATTTTTACATACACTGATAGATCCTGTTTTTTTTTTCAAATAAACACTGTGCTGATTTAGCAGCACTCATAAAAATAAATTATGAACATATTTTTAACTCAGATTATGAGGTCAGCCATCCTACAACAGGGAGATTACTTGTTCATCCTCAAGAGATAGTGAGAAAGAGGTTGTTGCACATAGCTCTTCAGTCTGTCCTCAGAAATTCTGGAGACACAGCTGTGATTTGGGATTAAATAAGTAAAGGCACCAGCTTCACTGAGAGTTGGTGAAGATGTCAGTACCAACCATGAAAAATAGCGGCTTTAAACTTCAAACTCTTAAAACAGACGTTAGAAAATGTCAACTCTGTGAGCAATTGATTGCACCACAGTGCTTTGCCTGATACACTTGAGTCAGTCTGTTCCAGCATCACTGAAGTTATGAAATTTTCAAAGTAAATCTGCATTATTTATGGCAAAGGACACACCTGCATTATTATTATTTTTTCTGCCATGCTCTGAAATAAATCAAACTCCCTTATACTCCGAGTCAATAATAGCCTTATTAGCTTTCAATCATCAATTCTCACTACAGCACCTGGAAAAAAATAGCAAAACAGTGCTTTTCTTTTGCTTGCTTTTCTGTGTAGTTTGGAGGCATTCAGAATCAGTTCATCACGATGGATCCAATGTTGATCTGGCTATTGATGGCTGAGCTATGGCACTGTGGTTAAAATTCTAAAAGAAAGGTGAATGGGGGAAGATTACTGGACCCTCAGCATTTAAATGTCTCAATAAGTACTTCTGGACCAGAGGCTACTTTTGGAACTTGGGTCAATAGACAAATATGACTTCATCATCCTCATCCTCAGATCCTCTCTCCCAGTGACAGTCTATAGTGAGCATTGTTTTCATGAATGTGTTGTTAGTTTCTCTCCAGAAATTAAAAGAGCAGGGAAATTATTTGTTAAGGTATTAACTAAGAGTCATGAATCAATGGGTCCTCATATTACTAATAGTGTTGAACCCCAATGATCTCCTATATGCCATCATTTTATAAGAAGAGTTCTATTATTAATCAGCTTTTCATACATGATCAAACTAAGGTTTAGTGAGGTTAGGAAATTGTCCTATAGTCTGACCCATTAGGAATATATTTATGACTTGGACACAGCTCTAACTTTGGCCTTGATCTCGATAGAATATTACATTGTGAACATGACTTTCTGTTGTGTATCTTCTGCCTTCTGTTTTCATCTTGCTTGGTTTGAAGTTGCTATCTTCTACCAGCTCTCAAAATACATGGTAAAAGTTACTTCTTAGAAGTCCTTTTTTTTGCCCAAAATTTTTATCACCTGTTAATTCCATGGGTCCTCAGGACCCCAAGCTAAACTCCACTATGATATTGGTTTCTTGTGTTCCCTATGACACTCTAAGAACTACAAATATAACGGACTTTTTTTCTATGCTAAGTTTCCAGGGCGTAACAGATTCCCTGGTCCAAAGTAGATACTACAGTTGTCAATCAAAAGACATGGATTAGCAACACCATGATCCATAATCAGCTTTTTCATTTGGTTAAGGACATCATTCACTGTTGAAGTAAATACTGTGATATATTTAATGTTTTTCATTTAAAATATATGCTTCTTCTGTTTTATTTCCTAGGTTTTAAAAATACCATTTTGATTGTTCGAGAATTTTATACATGCATAAAATGTGTTTTGTCAAGTCCACTCCTCACTCACTTCCCTACAACCCCTCCCCTATACCCTACCATTTTTCCTTCCCAACTTCATGTGCTATTTTTAAAAAGCTTACTATTGCCAGTATGTGTATAGGAATAGGGCCATCATCTTTAGTGTGGGTACCTTCTCAGGGGCTTCATCCTTGAAGAAAATTGTCTCCCTCCCTCCCAACAGTCATTATTGTTAGTAGCATCTCAGATAGGTGTGGAACTTCTTAAGTGCTGGGATTTTAGTGGGTTTGGTCTTGTGTAGGTCATTGGAAGGCAGTCACAGCAGCTTTGCGTTCATGTTTGAAGTAGCCCTGACATGTCCAGAAAACATAGTTTTACATCTTCCCCTACTCCTGGCTCTTATAATCATTCTTTCTCCTCTTTCATAATGATCAATGAGCCTTGAGTAAAGATTTATGATATAGATGTCCCATCTAGGTATGAGCTAAGCAAATGCTCTACCACTGAACTACATTCCCAGCCTATCTTGATCTTTCTGTAAAGTTTTGCTAATTTCATATAAGGGAAAAAGATGAATGCCCAACTCAAATATAGTCAATATGGTTAATAATAATTTTGTGATACTAGATCACAGAGATAAGTATTTACCAAAGAAATGTTTTTTTCTTATTCAGTCCAAACTTACAAAGTCAGCTTTCAGATTCTCATCGCTGCTGTTTCCTTCTCAAGCTACATCTTCTCTCTTCCACGAAGTCCCCATTGGTGACACAACACAAAGACATATCTCTAATGAATGTGTCACATTGGTCATTATACTACCGTGTCTGATTACCATTCACCTCTCCACCAAAAGCACCAGCACTAGCTCTCCACCCCTCCTTCAGTACTTGGTGAGCCAGCAAAGTCCTGATGAGAGTTCCATAGCATGTTGGGACATAGCTAATAAATTAACCAATGACTCTCAGTAAACTGACCGTGTCTGAAGCATCACTGGGTGAAAATAGCTATTATGTCTCATCTCCTCTGTTCATATTATGTTTTGATGAATATTTCTTCGTCATTGACCTGGCTGAAGTCTGCTGTCACAGTAGAACACAGTCTTTCTGAACATTCTTATAAAAAAGACATATAATGTACATATGAATAACATTAGTTTATAAATATGTAACACATGGTCAAACAAATATACAACACTGATTAAAAAATAATGTAGATCATGCATTGATTTGCTGATATTTAGGAGCTGCATTTCACTTTATTTTATTCCTCCTGACTAACATGATACTTTCTTACAATCTGCTGTTATTTTTTACAAAATCCAAAAATGTTCAGTTTTTAGATGCACAATTACCATATTGAATAAACAGGGAACAACATCTGGAATGAGGAAAGGAGCAACAGTGAACAGAAATAGAAGTTCATTTATTTGCAGACTGAAAGGTAGCAAAAGGAAAGTATAGCATTTACACCTGGGTGTGCAAATCAGTATCTATTACTTTCCATTTAAAATGCTGGCAGCCCCTATCCTGAGGCTGCTGTGGATGTATAAGATAACACCTCTGCTGTGGGCTTTTGATGCTATAATGAGAACGGTATGATGGAGTACCTGGTATCTGGGGCAGGTAAAACCGCGGTACACCAGGGCATTTTAACAAGATTTTACTATATATGTTTTGAGTCAAGTAATAAAACACAATTTCATATCATCCAATCATCCTTTTGGCTGCTGACAGAATAACTTCTGCCTTGGGAAATACTTCCTGGAAGCCACTGCCATCTTTGTGCTTAGGGACTAATGATCAAATTGGCACATGATAGAGCTAACTATAATTTAGAAGTAACTAGATAAAGTTGTAGGCAACGATATTCAATTGGGGTATGAATTGCTAAAGGGTGAGGGGCCCTAGCAGGAAAAGGAACTGACAAGCTTCTTGTCTGGTTTTATTAAAAATTAGTTGTCAAACCCTAAAGGACACCTTTCCTTCCTTTTGTCAAAATAAGGCTGGATTCTTTCATGATCAATGTTCTCCCCTGTCTCCGGAGTAAACTGTTGTTTAATTATGTATTGCCTAAATATTATCTTGACAGCATAAATAATATATAGGCAATTGGTCTGGGGCATTTGTACAGACTGTAAAGGAAATATTGATCAGAGCTTTCTAGACATGACTATATCCACACAAACCAGAGCTGGGGAAGAAATCAGTACAAGCATTTATTACCTACTTAATGAATTCCAAGAAAGGAACTGGACTCTTTCTTTTAATTTCTCAGTGTGTGTGTGTGTGTGTGTGTGTGTGTGTGTGTGCGCGCGCGCGCGCATACGTGCTACATATGAACACATATATTTCTGAATGTCAACAAACGTTTATTGACAAAACTTGGAAAATCTAGAAACTCATATAAAGGATTTAAAATTATCATAAACTCATATCCCTAGTACAAATATTTTATAACTGTCATTTGCTATTCATTCATTTATCAAATATTTGTGGAGCATCTACTGCACATAGTCATTTTTCCAGGTACTGGAAATGCATTAGTCACAAAATTGCTTTATCTTATAGGAGACCTTATCTTAGTGTCAGTGAGCCAGTAAGTGAATAAAAATAAACTGCTGGCTTGGGGCACCACCCATTTGTGAATTTTCTGTGCTGCCTTGCACTCTGGGAGAAGAAACTGTAAGGTTGAGCACTTTGGTCTCTGACCTCTGTCTGGTTGGAGTCAGAGAATAGGAAGCACTGAGGGTGGAAGGGAAGAGAGGCCAGAGAATTGATTCTTCTTGTGCTTAGGATTTCTTAGGCTACAACGCAAGTCTGGAATTCAGTCTCTTCAAGGTCTACCCTTTTCCCTTACTCCCTTGTTCCCCAAGGTAATATTGGTTTCCCCATGGTTGCTCATCTTGGAAGTTATGCAAATCATTGCTGGTGTGGTTGACTCGCCCACACCTTTATGAATGGTCCTTCTATGAAACTCTTTTCAAACACTGTATTCTGTGGACCATCTGTTTCTGTCTGGGACCTTGGAAGATATATTTAGTATGGTACAAAGTTTCCAAAAATGCAGAGGGAAAAGTCAACAAACGGTTGGGGATGAAAAGTTCTGAGAAGGACTTGAAATTTTAGTGAAGGTGATCTGCAGAGGCTTCAGTGTGAAACTGAGTTTCAGTAAACTCTGAAGGAAAATTATAAGCCCGCTCCATATACTTGGGAGTGGAGAGGACATTCTGGGTATGTTCATGTGTGGTGATATACTATGTACCTCAATAAAGCTTGCCTGGGGATCATTAATTATTTGTTATTTCATTATTTATTATCTTACTGGAGCAGAATCATGTTTCTGCACACTGTGTACTGCAACTTTGTAATGCAGGAGCATTCCCAAGACATAAAATACTATTTTATTATTTGATTGCAGTGGCTGTGTGGAGCTTCATTTTAAAATTACAACATACTCTGTTTAATTGATCCCCTGCTTTTAGACAATTAGATTGATTTTTACAATTGCATTATTATAAAAGAACCCTGTCGACAGTCCTTACCTTCTCAGTGAATTTTACTGGATCTTTAGTGCCTACTGGGTCATCTTTGAGGCATTTCTGTTATAGTCTTTCATAAAATGGCAAAATGGGCCCAATTCTGTGGGTTCTTAATGCCAGATTCATCGCTGATATGCAAGCTTGTTTTGTAAATGGGTATAAAATATGCAATTTTAACATTTTAAACAATAAGAAGCAACATGTGGAATAAAGGTAAATATAACAGAGGGAATAATATTGCTATTTTTTTCTCTAAGCTGGAAATTGATGCAGTTAAATGGAAGAACAGAATTCCTAATTGCAACCTCCTTTAACCCTGTGACGGCCTTACCCTCAAGAGTCAGAAACTGATCAGAAAATGAAGACCAAAAGCAATGACTGTGCTGTTGTTGACTAAGCTCCTGTTAGTGGAAGAAGGTACAGAAAGGTTGGATCTATGTACATCGCTCTTTCATTCCCATGTGATTGAATCCTAGCATGGAAGGGTTTTGATGCTGCATGTTTGGAGTCCTGAGTAAAATATCAGAGTGGTGCATCAATTAGTTCTGACCATGTGAGCCTTGCTGAGCTAGCCTTCCACTCCCAGCTTATCTTAGAGGATGTGTGCTGGCCAAACCAAGTTCCCATAGAAATGCAGTTTTGTGAAAATTTCTAGGCTTCATCTCCTGTTTCTATATTTGTTTTTAACTAGGATAAATTGTACTTTTGATGATTTGATAAAATAAAGACTTGAATGGTATTTTAAAAAAGAGATCTTTATAAATAGTTAAAGAATATATATCAGTTTAAATTAATTAAGAGTGTAATTTGAATGCTTTGTGGCTGTATTCTTTCTCTCTTTCCTCCTCGCACCATATATACACTATGTGGGTGTCTTCATCATGGTCTTGTTCCTTAGTGATATTATGAGGAAGAGGCCTTAGAAAGTTATTTATAAGTCAATCTGAAGAGACAAATTCCTGAAGTTGCACTGGATTTTCAAAAGTTCTTTTTCTTGTCTTTTTTTCATATCTCAACCACTCTTCCTAAAACTCCACATGCCAGCATAAATATAAACACAAGTCACTATGTTTCTCAGATACTGACACAGAATGAATCAGGACTGGCATCTCAGATCTGCTCATACTCAAGGATGAAGTCACATCTGTCTCTGAGGAGACTTGTGGCTTCTTTCCAACCATGAAGTGGGTTTAATGATAGCTTTGGGATATGGAACATGGGGAGAATTCATATAATCAAAGAAATCTGATATTCTCATAAGTAATAACTTTACAAGCACTGTTGTTGCCTCTCTGCAAATAAAGATACCAGTGCTAAAAGAAACCTGAGATGACATGACTCTTAAGTGTTGAAGTTGAACCTTGAGCCTGAGAGAGAGGACAAGGAGGAGGGCTGTCCATGTACAAAGGTCTCGTGCTGACTTACCCCAAGTCACAGGCACACTGGGTGGTATGAGAAAAGATTAGGGAACCAAACTCATCCTTTATGTTATCAAGTAGTCCCTACAAGTGTGTGTTGCCACTCCTTACTACAGAAGTTTCTAATTCAGGATTTATAGGTCTACATTTCCTTCATTAAAACACTGACACCCCCCCCCCAAAGAAATCAACCCACAACTCTCTGAAATCATAGTTCTGCTTTCTGTGTTATTTAGAGGGCCCCAGCTAAGACTAAAATGATTGGCATATTCTGTCATCATACTAAATTATCACAACACTTTCAGTTCCCTGAATACCCCAGCTGCTTCTCTGATTCTGGAATTCTCACAGGCTTTCCACCACACAGACCACTTCCAGATTTGCAGTTGTTCCTCCATATTCCCGCTTGTAGATGTTGTTTGTCTTACTCCCTCAGTCACCAATTCTGGCAAGAACACTTAAGATGTGTCTGCTCCTTGCTCACTCCTCTCTGAATGTTGCCTATTGTAACTCTCAGCTTGTCTCTATTTTCTACTCAATTGGGAGTTATTGGAAGATAGGGACGTTGTTTGTCCCATGGACTACAATATTCCTAGTACCTAATGGGACTTACTCAACACACCCTTCCAGAATGAAAGGCAGGATGAAAGCATCAGTGAATAAACATAATTGGTGAATTAACCACTCAACCAGTTAGAGAGTTCAATTTAAATGTTTGAATATACTTTCATTGAATTCAGGTGAACTTAAAGACATTTAGAGTAGCCCTTGTTCATATTACCACTATTTCTTCATGGCTTGATTTAAGGCACTCTACCATACTGATTTTTCATGGAGCCACACAGTTATAACTACCACACAGAAAGAAAGAGCCAGCCATTCAAAATTTTGTTGAATGCTTTAGGTGTTAAGGTTGATGATCAAAAAGATATCAAGAATGCATAGGAAGCATTATCATTTGAACAATGAGGCCTTCTGGGAACAAAACAAGAGTAGTTCTCTAAGTGTTTGAAATGGGTTTAGCTCCAGGAAAATATAGGCTTGATCCTTGGTAATGTATAGGAAGCAGAGTTGGGGTAAGGTGGCCATGCATGACCAGGACCTTTCTTAGTTTGATTATCATGCCTGTGTCACGTGAGGGTGAACAGATGCTTTTTATCAGTTTCCAAAGATGTATTGTTTATCAGTAGTCTAATGTCACAAACTGGAGTTAGTCTTCAATACACATACTCCTTGAGTACAGGTGGGATCTGTGACTTTTGTAAGCAATGTATTATGACAAAGGTCTCTGTATTATTTACCTTCTTTGTTTCTGTGACAAAATACATGGCAAAATGACATAAGGAAGAGAAGATTCATTTCAGCTCAGGCAATAGGAGTGTTGAAGCAGCTGGCTGCACAGCATCCACAGACAGGGAGCACAGGCATGCAAAACCTGGTGTTCAGCTCATTGTCTCTTCTTTATTCCGTCCTAGACTCCAGCCTATGGAATGATAGAAGCCACATATAGGCTGCATCTTCACATAGAAATGTACTGAGTCTAGAAACTCCCTTTCAGACATGATTGGAGGTTTGGCTCTGTGGTGAATTTAGATCCTATAAAGTTGACAGTATTAACCATCACAGTCAACTTTAAAACCTCTCCCATGCTTATGTTATATTGATAAAAATCTCATCTCAGTACACTGCAGCTAGATATCTGATGAAGTAAGTTGGCATTTTGGATAAGCCCACATGGTGAACTGATGACGGCTTCTAACAATTATAGGTAATACCCAACACTAATGGCCACCTCCATCCAAAGATAAATGAATTCAGGGCCTTTCTCATGTCTCCAAGGAAATAAACATTGCAAAGATCATGAATCACTGTAGAAGTAGAATCCAGTGCAGTGGAGTCTCTGGGTAATACAGTCCTCCCAATATATCTGGAGATATCCTTGAGGATATAAACCTCAGCTACTCTCAGACTTAAAACATTTAACATGTGATGCTGATGTGTGTGGGGTAATGAACTGTTTTGTTTGACACTGCTCCAAACTTTATGGTAGTCTCATTATGCAATAATAGAAAACTAACATTCATTACCACTGGGCAATCTATCTGCCACCAGTTTCTTCACAATTACTTTTCCCTTCTGCATAGTCACTTTTAAGAATTCTGCTGGAATTTTAACTGACTTGATCTTGTGTAGGTGTTGTTCAGGTAGCCATAGATTCTCTGGGTTCATGAATGCAATAGCCCAGAAGGTGGCATTTCACAACACTCCTCTCCAACTGATTGCTCTTACATTCCCTCTGCCTTCTCTTCTGGGATGTTTCATGAGCCTTGACAGGGAGGGAGTGGTTTATTTAAAAAAACATGCGATTTAGAGTTAGGAGCAAAAGAGGTCCTACCCCTATCTGAGAGATGTTGGCAGTTGATGTCAACTGGGGCAGGGATTGTCCTTTTTCTTTACAGGTGAGACCACTAGTGGATTGTGCATGTTTCAGTGGCTAGCCTCATACCCATATGCTTACAGTACTGTTTGGATGCAGGAGGATATTAAATGAATAAAGAGAACATGAAGTTGGAAAAGGTATTCAGGGGGAAATTGGAGGGAGAAAAATACAGGGGTGGATATGATCATACTATGTTATATATGTGTATGAAATTCTCAAAGAATAAATAGAAAGAAAAAAGAGTCACCCAGTTTCTCTACCCCTGTGGAATGTTTTCTTTATTAAGAATTTTTTAAATTAATTTTACACACTAAAGATCCCCCTTCCCTCCTCTCACCTCTCCAGCCTCCCCCCACCCACCCAATCCACCCCTACTCCCTTCCACAAGAAGGCAAAGCCTCCCATGGGGAGGTACATCCAGCAGAGGCAGGTCCAAGCCCCCACTCCCCAACTCAAGGCTGTGCAAGGTGTCCCATCATAGTCAGTGGGCTCCAAAAAGCCTGTTCAGGCACCAAGGATGGGTTCTGATCCTACTGCCAGGGTGCCCCCAAGCAGATCAAGCTACACAACTGTCTTGCTATACAGAGGGCTTAGTCCAGTCTCATGTAGGCTCCATAGTCATTGATCCAAATTTCATGAGTTTCTACTATTTTGGCCTGGCTGTCCCTGCAGGTTTCCCATCATGATCCTGATGCACTTGCTCATAGACTCTCTCTTCTTTCTCCTTGACTGGACCCCTGGAGCTCCGCCTGGTGCTTGGCTGTGGATCTCTGAATCTGCTTCCAACAGTCACTGGAGAAAGGCTTTATGATGACAGAGTATTCATCAATCTCATTACTGGGGTAAGCCAGTTCAGGCACCCTCTCCACCACTGCTAGTAGTCTAAGCTATGGTCATCCTTGGGGATTCCTGGGAATTTCCCCTAGCACCCGGTTTCTCCATGTCCCCTTGATGTCTTCCTCTATCATGGTATCTCTTTCATTGCTCTCCCAATCCATCACTGTTCTAGCTTGACCCTTCCATTCCCTTATGTTCTCATCCCCTACCCCCTACCCTCCATGAGGTGTTGCCCACCCCTCATCCTTAGTTTATTTAGGAGATCTCATTGATTTCCCCTTCCCAGGGCGATCCATGCATTCCTCTTAGGGTTCTGCTTGTTAGCTAGCTTCTCTGAAGCTGTGGGTTGTAGTCTGGTTATCCTTTGTTTTACATATAGTATCCACTTTGAGTGAGTACATATCATGTTTGTCCTTCTGAGTCTGGGATATCTCACTCAGGATGATATTTTCTAGTTCCTTCCATCTGGGTAGGCTGGAATGTTACAGAATCTTAAAAGATTTCTCAAAAACTTCAAGGCTTTAAATTGACCCTGGATTAGAAGATAAATGATGCTTTAAAGAATGACTCACAGTTGTTGGGAGAGATTTTTCTTTTGTTTTGATTTTGGCCAGTGCTTCCCAGAACACTTTTCCTAAGTAACTTCACATAATACAATGATATTATACAATGAATAACATCATCTTCCTCATTATGTCTAGGAAAGAAGGATTTACAGACTTGGAGTAACCTGTGAGAAAGAACCCAGATGGTCAAGTTCAGACCCAAAACTCAAGACTTGATGGATGCTTATTTCAAACAGGATTTCCGTGCCATGGGAGAATTTTGGCAACTTACCTCTTCTGATGGCACTTAAACTTTCCAACTTTACAATATGCCTTTTCGTTTTATGTATTTTTCAGAACTATTATATCTGCAATAAATCTAAGCTTCTCACATTTGAGACATTCTATTATTATGACTAAAGCTGCAAAAATAAAGGCTATGGAACTTGTGTTCCCTTAAGTCAAGGATGAGTGCATTTTCATTAGGATGTATTGAGGTTCTCCATTTTCATTTCAGAAAAAAAAGAAAAACAAAAATCTCTCCATGTGTCCACTGGCTAACTTGTTATGCAATCATCTACTCTCATGCCTTTAAGATATGATATATCCAGAGAAAAATGATGAAACAGAAGTAAACAGACAGTTTTTTTGTAAGAATTATTGAAGGAGACCAGCTGGAACGAGAAAATTACGGGAGATTAATTTTTTATGCCTGAGCTGGAGATCTATTTGTTAAGTAGTATTAATGTAGGGCGGTGAGCTAGATCTTGCATCTCTGTGAAGCAATACATCTCTTTGTTTACCCCTTTTGTAATTAATTCAGGCCTTAATTGTATTAGGTAAGGGGTGGAGAATTAAAAACACAGGCTTAAATGAATCTGGGAGCATGAATTTATTACTGTGATAAAAGAGCCTTCGTTTCCGGGTCTCCGTTTGCAACACTGCTTCAGAGCTTCTCATCTGCCATAAATCACAGCAGCTGGATGTGTTCCCTAGGCTGAGAACAATGCCTGAAACTGATGTAGGTGGCCTCATAAAACTCTCAGCTTAGAGCTTCCATTGCTGCCCATGATCTGGCGTGTATAGCTCCCTATGAACTGAAAGATGCCTGCTGGTCCTGATCTTATGGTGAATTCTATCTTGGACTCAGAATGTGTGAGTTTCGAATCACAGACAATGTGTGAGTTTTCTGCAGTGTTTCTGAAAATGAAGCACTTGAAGGAACTTGCCACTTCAGTTCTAATACAAAGCAATAATAACTAAATGATTGCACCCAGATACCCTAAGGTCTTCTGTTGTACAAATTGTCCCCTAACACCCACTTCTGGCCTCCCACTCCATCCCTGTTCTGTGTCCTTAGATGCTCTGTGCTTATTTGTGCTGTTTTGCCTGTGGGCCTTTGCAAGCTGAAGGGCCTGTGAGTTCACAGTCCTTCTTTGCTTTCCCCCCATGCACTGGGTTTTAATTAATGCATGAGTGGGGCATGGATATGAAAGTTCATTTTGTTTCTTTCATTTCAGGGTATGTATGTAGGGTAAAGGGCAAATGAACAAAATTAATACTTCAGTCCTATTAGAGGGATCAGCTGGGAGCTGTAACTTGTTTTGGAGACCCTGAGGATTGACAGCACCCGCCCCCCAAACCCTCTTCCTCCAACCCTTTGTTTACCTCTTAGAAGTACATACCTGTGTTTCACTGGTCTCTTTGGAGGTCCCCCCAACACTATTCATATACCCAACTTTTCCTGGGCCTATCCTGCAGCCCTCTCCCATTCAGGGATCTAGTTTTCCATGTAGCCAATAATGGAAAATGAAATTGCTCTGCAGAACTAATAAATCAGTTCCCCAAAATTCCTGGTAAATGTTACAGCTCTGAACTGAAGAAGAGTCCTGGGACCCTGGCACCCATTCATGGACTCATGGGGTATGAAAGGCTCATGTTAAGAATCAAGAACTTCTTCATGTAGAACTGATTTACTGGTAAGCATATTTGAATTCTTACCCCCTTTGCATATGCTGTGAGAATTTAGACAAGTTGCTTAATTTTACTAAGGATTAGCTTTTGCTTTTATAAATACATGGAAATTAATATCTGCCTCTAATATCTGGAACTAATTTCTGTGACTAATACTTGTTGAAAATGAGAATAGAACAATACGAAGTGGGATTGCTTTATAATTGTAAGGGATTAGAGGGAAAAGCTCATGCTTTGGATATGGATTTAACATCTGTAACCACTACCAGTGTAGCTTCAGGTGAAGAGTTCATTTTGGAGCAACGTTGGCTTCTGTCAAATGGGAAGAGCAGTGCATCTCCACAACGGTGAGGGCAGTGAATGAACTGGTGCAATTGCCATTCTCTCATAGATGCGAGCTGGGTCCCATGTGTGGTGTAGTGTAGTTGCTTGGTTGGTGACACCCACGCTACCCTCAGCTTTATGTAGGCACTTGGAAGTAATCTAGAATTGTCTGCACTGTTTTCCAAGCTCTTGCTCAGAGAGGTGAGGGGTGGGGGTGGCAAAAAAGAGAGAGGGTGGAAGGAGACAGAAAGATTCGGGGAGATAGATTGCGTATGTATGCATGTGTGTATGTATGTATGCAGCATACTAACCACATACTTTCTGAGCATTTATTTGCCTTTATCCGCCATTACTCTTTCATCTTTACTGCATTTTATGTTTAATTTATTTCCTATCAATGTCAAAAGCCTTATGTAAATATCTTGTTTGTTCCTCCTGTTTCTTGACTTAATTCTGTTTTTAAAATAAAGCTTATTTTTGTCTCCAACTGCTTTTAAGTTTGATGTTTTAAACAAACACTAAAAAAAACTATGCATGCACGTGTGTGTGCGTGTGTGTGTGTGTGTGTGTGTGTGTGTTTCCAAGCCTCAGAGGCTGTGTTCATTGCTCAATACAGCATATTTCAGCATCAGTTTCCAGTGACCAAGACGTTCTATCTTGTAATATTATGAAGATTCACACATAGTGACCTGAAAGACCATCCATGGTTCACATGTGCAAATAGAAAAATCTGTAGATGGGAAGTGGGTATTGGGGACTAGAACATAGAACTATCAAAATCAGATCCAAAGGTTTCCCATTAGTCTGCCCATTGAGACCTGGAGAGATGTGAAATTCCTGTAGGAAGAATTTTTAAATATTAAAGTTGTTATTCACAGTACATTTGTATAATTTATTGTTTCTCTCCTCTTGCCAAATGTTCAGAATCTCTAAAAAGGCTGCTTTGGTTGGGTAAAAATCTACTCTGATGGGTGATGTCATTCTGTATGCTGTGAAAATGTGTTGCTCTGATTGGTTGATAAATAAAGCTGTTTGGCCAATGGTGAGGCAGAATAGAGTTAGGCAGGACATTCTAACTAAAGAGAGAAGAGAGAAGAAAAGAGCACAGGGGATGCCACTAGCTGGTGCCAGAAAAAGCAAGATGTAAAGGTACTGGTAAGCCAGGAGTCATGTGGCAAAGGATAGATTTATAGAAATGGGTTAATTTCAGATATAAGAGCTAGCTAGTGAGAAGTCTGAGCCATTAGGCCATACAGTTCATAATTAATGTGAGCCTCTGTGTGTTCATTTGGGTCTGAGCAGTTGTGAGACCATGGGACATGGGAGCTGGGTAGAACCAGGAAAACTTACCATTACACTGGTGTAGCAGGAATCTTAAAAGTTCTTATTAATAAAATCAAACCTGAGGCGAGTTATTGGGGTCCATGCTGGTAGATCAGAGAGACAGAACAAGCCACAGCTATCTCACCTCGCCGGAGCCTCAGCTGGTCTTGTCTCCTCAGACTGGAAGCTTCTGTGTCCTCATCCCAATGGCTCTCAGCTGAGCTGCTGCTGGAAAGCCTGAAGCTTAACCAGCCACATGCTTAACCAGCCAAAATCTTCTAGTTTCTGGTCCTCACGCCTTATATATCTTTCTGCTTTCTACCACCACTCCCTGGGATTAAAGGCTGGCTTTCTGGGATTAAAGGCGTGTGTTACCATGCTTGGCTATTTCCAGTGTGGCCTTGAACTCACAGAGATCCAGAGGGATTTCTATCTCTGGAATGCTAGGATTAAAGGTGTGATTGCCACCATTTTCTAGCCTTTGTATCTAGTGGCTGTCTGTTCTCTGACCCCAGATAAATTTATTAGAGTACACAATACCACTACACACTGGTCCTCTGCTGTTTCCTGACTCCATCACCTTTCTTACAAAGTACACAGACTCACATGAGAAAACTAGATCTTAGTATCATCATAACAGAAAACCTGTAGTCAGTCTTTCTTTCTTTCTTTCTTTCTTTCTTTCTTTCTTTCTTTCTTTCTTTCTTTCTTTCTTTCTTTCTTTCTTTCTTTTTTTCTTTCTTTCTTCCTTCCTTCCTTCCTTCCTTCCTTCCTTCCTTCCTTCCTTCCTTCCTTCCTTTCTTCCTTCCTTCCTTTCTTTTCCTTGTATACCTGGGGAAACTTGTTTGTCTTTCAGATTATATATGTATTTTTTTGAATCAGAAAATTCTGAATAATCACAGTTATCTGAAATAGCTTATAGAGAAATAGGACTTTATAATACTAGCAAATTACTTAATTTAGAGACACACCTCTTTAGTTTACTAACATAATTGCCTGTAACAGTAAGAACACTAAAACTTCCTCAAATTAGAGAAGTTACATGTTTTTCTGTGGAAGGATGCTGATGGTGCCTTTCAGAGTGAGATGAGCTGTTTGAGGTAAGTTTTAAAAAGCATCTTGGCAAGGAAGAAACTTCAGTTAACTTCTTTGGTAGGTAAATAAAATATACAATACCAGAATGGGCCAGTTTACGTTGTAACAATGATCAAACTTTGAAAAAAAAACTTCAATGCTTATTACCTCCAATTTCCGAAGTAGTACAGGAGACAGTTGAGAATGTTTGCACATTGTTCTGTTTCTGTGATCAGGAAGCTAAGTAAATTGTCTTTACACATGGAAGGTGACCATTAAAGAGACTTACACTGTTGTGTAAATCATGCAAACATCACTGAACCCCTGTACTCCATACCCCAATACACTCCTACAAAATAAACAGAGAAAGGAAGCTTTTCATCCTGAGTATCTTCTGTGGGAAAATCACCCCAATGCCTTAATATACAAGGTTTATTTAACTCTTAAACTATAGTTTTGTGTTAGTCATTAATGCTTGTGTTTAACAGATGGGAAAATGACATATACACTATTTTCTGCAAAATAGCAGATAATAAGGAGTTCCTGACTTTACAGACTATGTAAAGTCTCTGTGGCAACTGTTCAGCTCTGCCCTCACACTATATGTAAGTGAGTAGATGTGGTGGTTTTCCAATAAACTTTTGTTTTCAAAAACAGTCAGTGGGCAGAATTTAATTGACTCTTGTTCCACAGTGGATATAAGGTGAATCAAATATTTGAAACCACTTTTGCCTTTAGAGCCTCTGCTCAACTTCTGCATGATAATGAATTGGACTGGAAAGCAATGCACATCTAGACATGTGGCACCACTCTCTAGGCAAGGGTCCTAAACTGTGTAAGACCTGAGACATCCAGATGAGCCCAAGCAAGTAAGTGAGCATGCATGTGTTATTTTTTCTCTGTTCTTGACTGGATCTGACCATCTCTTTCAAGTTTCTGCTCTCTAGACTTTCCACATGATGGGCTATAATCTGGAACTGTGAGTTGAAGTAAACCATTCATCCCCCAAGTTGCTGTTTGTTAGGGTATTTTATCACAGCAACACAAATGACACTAGGAAGGCTTGCCTACATTGCTAATTTCTCTCCTTTAACCCAGGTATTCTCGCCTCTGTTTCTGGTCTCTCTTCTGTAGAGTAGAGCTATATGTTAGAAAGATGGTACAGTGGTGGGAAGAGAATTATATCCCCTTTCTCTGTGTGGTTTTCCAGTGCCTGCCCATGCCCTGCTCGTTTTACATAAAAAATTCTTTGTTACTCTTTCCTTCCTTAAATATCTCTGA